>NC_083316.1:64459014-65132082 GCF_963455315.2 Globicephala melas
AAATACTGACTTTTTTCTAAACTACATTTTCTTAGGACCAAATTACATGGTAAGGGGTTATTCTTCCTATAAAATCTAATTTCATCTCCTACCTCTGGTCAATGCTCATTTTCAAAAACCTTGAAATATTTAAGTGGGTTTCTAAAGTGAGTACTCTCTGAAATACTGAAAGCACCTTTATAGATGCAAAATGATTACGATTACGATGATGATGACGGCTATGACAACAACAATGATGATTTATCTACGCTTCTAAGAAGGAGATACTAAATTAGTTCAGTGTTCCCTATAAGATCTCCATGGTGAACAGAAGGCTGCATCTTTCTATACAATGGAATTTTGAAAAGTACTTATGTAATTAATTTCTTAAGATGTAGATCCACAAACATTGTACGTCCTTTACAGCAGAACACTGATACTATCTAATGCCATCTAGTTGTCAAAATCAGTGGTTATTTAAAAAACTTTTCCCATTACTGGCAGGCCAAACCTAGGCACGTCTTTCTTGATGTAAGAGACGGATGAGATGAGTATCTCACTCTAGCCAGAATCCTTACACTCTTCGTGGTTGGATCTCTGCTTTACTTTACAGCCATTACCCAAAGGTGAAAAAGGAGAAGGAGATTGTTCAAATAAATGCTGTGTCCTGGGCCCCTGCCTTATCTGCCTTTCTGTACTTCTTCTTTATATGCAGCAGCATCTCTTTCACTCACCTTGTCCCCAAGAGCTAGTGTTTAGCACAAAGCAAGCTTTATAAGTACAATCAATATCAGATGAAGTAATCACAAGCCATCTCACTTTAATCAGTTTGGTATACGTTTAAAGTATTATACAGTTTAGTATTCGTTTAAAGTATTACACAGTATTACAAGATGCCCAAGATTTTCACTTCTCTTAAGTCTGCATACTCTTCCTTATGCTGTGTTTGGGGTTATAATTCTTCTGGCTAGTTCCACTCTTCAGACTAAGGCTGGGGTATTTCCTTTGGAAGAACAAGTTCTTTTTCCCTTTTGAGCCCCGGTTCTGGTTTTAAAGGCTGTTTACACAGAATGATGCCTCCCTTCTACCAACTAAACATGTATCCTTCTGGTAAAGTTTAAGGTACTTAAAATCGATATTTCCTCAGGCTCCAGGCCCAATTCCACTTCCTCCACACCAAGGAAACTGGCTTTCCTCCATCCCAAACTCAATCTGCATGTCTTTTATGGTCAGTTCTGCAAACAGTGTTTTCCCAGCCCCTTCAAAACACAATCTCCTCATTCTTAAATGCTATTTTTCCCTAAAGAAAACCTACTCCCCCGCCACTTTTTGTTTTTTTTTTTTTTACAATTCTATTTCCTGATGCCATCAACTCTCTAAAATCACATTTACAGTTCTTCTAAGAAAACACTCAATATACATCACCTAGCCAAGGATAGGCCACTGCTCTTCCTTAAGAATTAAAAAAAAAAAATTCACATTTTCATTTTTGCCCAGACTCTTTTGCTCTCTTATCTTGTATTTCCTTTAATTTACAATAAATTTATTTATGGAACTGAATTCAGTGAAGGGGATATTTAGCCTTATGATGTGTAACTAAAAGTTGCAAAAGAGAATAATGTAATATTTCTATATATTTTTAAAATTGCTATATGCAGAAGAGGAACTTTTCACTTATAGAATTCTTATGATGAATTTTGTGGAATAATTACTACTTAATTTTTTATAAATCTGCAACTTCACAAATCAGGCACACTTAAAGATAAGAAACACCTTTAACATCCTGGAGTTAGGACTACTCTCTTAATCCTAAGTTTCTTCAACAAGACTCACAAACCCATTTGTATTTCACTTTTAAAGTGATGAGCCTACTTCCCAAGACAAAAAGAATAATTTCTTAAGTACCAAAGGAAAAAAATGGATGGTCCAATGCATTTTTCAAGAACAGTGGTTAAGAAGAAAACTGACAATATAACTTAGTAAAATTATATAGTAACTTACGTAATCATGGAAGGCTTTTGCTTCACTTGAATGTTCACATGTTTCCCGTCTTTCTGGAGCTGCACAGTAGAGATCCCAAAATACACTAAAAAAGTAATTATGGTAACATTAAGAAAATCATATAATGTCAAATGAGAGATCACAATTCCAAAAATTAGAAGACAAATGTTCTTTACACAAAATGTGTTTTCTTCTTCAGGACAAGTATTTATTTGAAAGATTTAAATACAGACAAGGCTCGTCATGTAATAATAGGGTATAACCAGCCATTGTTCAGAAATGCTAAGATTTTTCCAAAATGAAAATTTAATTTAAAAAAATTTAGACTGTCATTCTTAACTGTCTATTTACATGACTTAAACACATGATTGAAATAATTATAATACTTTTCACAACTTCCCTATGAAGAATGAAAAGGTTTTAAAAAATACCAATTTAAGCATTAAGGAATTAAAGTAACTTTATTTATAAAAGTGGAATTAATTTTTTCAAGATAATTTTGTTGTCCAATCCCCAGACCGATACCCTACCCTGACCGTTAAGTCACACCTGTCAAATAAATATATTTTCTTAAAATATCCTCTGGTTATCCCTTATAATTACAAAGACAGGTTAGTAATTTTGAAAATTAAAAAATTCACACTAACTTTCTTTTTTTCTTCCTACTCAAGAACAATGGGAAAAAGCAAGACGGAACTGGTTGAGAAAAAATAATTATACTGCTTACAAAACATATGGCCCCAGTCATCCTCCCATTTATAAAATTAACAACAAACGTGAGCAAGGGATTAAAAATCAGCAAAGCAAATGGCTGAAAGTACTGGCAATAAACAAAGGTAATTTCACTGATCAACAAGTATTTTTTATTATACATTTCCCACTCTATAGAACTGGAAAGTAGGCTAAGCTGAGTGGTTAACAGCACAAGTTTTGGAATAGGACATATTTGAGACAAAAGCTGGCCCTGCCGTTTACTAGCTCTTTTTTTTTTTTATTCTTTATTGGAGTATAATTGCTTCACAATGTTGTGTTAGTTTCTGCTGTACAACGAAGTGAATCAGCTATATGTATACATATATCCTCATAATCCCCTCCCTCCTGAGACTCCCTCCCACTACTAGCTCAATTTGTTTAAACAGATAGGAATTTCCTCCTCTATACAATGGGGTTGCTGAGAAAATTAAATTATACAAAATAAACACAGGGTCTTATAGTAAGCATATTATTAATAATATCATCAACACTATAATTAGCTTGCACAAAAGCTTAAAATGCATACATATTGTTAAGGCAGGTCATTGGGCTGAGGGCACAGTTAACAATGGTACAATAAAACTTGGTAAATCAAACTGGTCTCTTTGTTTTGACCCCTGAAGTCTCGTTTAACCTGGGTCTCTCTCCTCAGTTAGGATAAAACATTCTGTATGCCTTATAACACAATTAATTCAGTAAAATAAGATTACCCTTAGAGGTGAAAAATATGAAAGATTAAGTACTGGCATTTATTTCCTTTTAAATTTCTACAATAAGCAAGAAATACAAAGCAAACAATAAAAACCAAATTAATTTAAATAAATTTCAATTCCTTTAGGAGAGTGAAAGCAGTTAAAAGTTGTACCTGACCTCCCTCTATCCCTTTTGGGATAAAAAGTATAAGAATTATACACAGACAAGGATACAGCTTAAAGTTTTCCACCTGGATCAGGTGTGTTATGAATTACAGTATATTACAATTATTCTCATTTTCATGTTCTTAAGGAACTTAAAAGCTCTTAAAACCAAAATTTATAATGGTTGTCTTTAAATTGTATTTAGTTTAACCAAAGAATATTATATGCAATATTATGACAATGTTTCTCTTTATGGATTTAATAGAAGGTCAAAAATTTGCAAGAGCCAGATTAAGGATAATAAACCAAATTACTAAAGCAGATAACTTTATATATCGTATTTCTAACAATCCTACGTTACCTATACATTTTTTTCCTTGAATAAAGGTAAAGAAATATATCCTTTTAAACTCATTTATCCAAGGGAGAAATACACGGTTCTACAATAATAGAGACATCAATACTCTACTCTCAATAATGGACAGAACAAGCAGACAGAACACAAGCAAGGAAATAAAGGGCTTAAATGGCACAATAAACCAACTACATCTAATAGACATACACCGAACACTCTAACCAACAAAAAGCATACATGTTCTTCTAAAGTTCACATGGGACATTTTCCAGGATAGATCACATGTTAGGGCACAAATTAAGTCTCAATAGACTTTAAAAGATAGATATCATACAATGTATGTTCTCTGACCACAATGGGATAAAGTTAGAAATCAATAACAGAAGGAAAACAGAAAAATTCACAAATTTGTGGAAATTAAACAACACACTCCCAATGGGTCAAAGAAGAAATCAGAAGGAAAGAAGCTAGCAGAAGGAGATAATAAAGATTCAAGCAGAGGTAAATGAAATAAAGAATTAAAAAAAAGAAAATTATTAAACCAAAAGTTGGTTCTTTGAAAAGATCAACAAACTTGACAAACCATTAGCTAATAGACTAAGAAAAAAGAAAGAAGACTCTAATTATTATAAGAAAAAAGAAAGAAGACTCTAATTATTAAAGATTCCACAAAAAACTGTTAGAACTAATAAATGAATTCAGTAAAGTTGCAGGATAAAAAAATCAATATACAAAAGTCTGTTGTAATTTGTGATGTTTGTTTTTGTGAATCTACACTAACAATGAACTATTAGATATAGAAATTAAGAAACAATCCCATTTACAAATACATCCAAAAGAAAAAAATACCTAGGAATATATTTAGCCATGGAGGTGAAAGAGCGATACATTGAAAACTATAAGATATTGATGAAAGAAATTAAAAAAACAGAAAGATTTTCCATGCCACGGATTGGAAGAATTAATATTGTTAAAATGTCCACACAACCCAAAGCAATCTACAGATTCAATTCAATCCCTATCAAAATTCCAATGGCATTTTTCACAGGAAAAATAACCTTAAAATTTGTATGGAACCACAAAAGACCCTGAATAGCTGAAGCAATCTTGAGAAAGAATAATAAAGCTGGAGACTTCCCAATTCCAAACTATACTATAAAGTTATAGTAATCAACAAATACAGACTTCCTCTCTCTACAACCTGACATGCTGGAGGCCCAGGAGCTTTTCAATTTCTCTAATCCAAAGCCTGAAACCAAAACTATCCTTGAAATTGTGGTAGATTGATATTCATGAATAATGCTTTAGATTTACAGTCTCTTTATTCCTAAGCAGAAACAAGTGAAAAATCTCTATTTTAGAAATGAAGAAGATAGAGACTAAATACAGAGAAGCAAAACTTGCACAGTACTGAAATCTTTGTTCTTGTATCATTTTTTATTATTAAAAATTTCCCCACCTAAGTTAAAAGAAAACACAGGATTCCCAGGTTGAGGATCTCATCCAAATACTTTTTTCCTTCTATCCTGAGGATGTGAGTCAAAGTGACTAGCTAGCTTTCAATTTCTCTAGGGAACATAGAAAGCAAAATGGTTGTCAGAGAAGTCTACGAGGGTGGGTAAACATGTCAGATGTGTCCCAGAAGATGGGATGCTAACGTAATTATATAACCTTCATGCCACTGGCAAGATCTAGAATTCTATGAAAATAAAAATTAAAAGAAGAAGCAAAAAAAAACCCTGGGGAAGACATTTTTTTCTGAGGAGCAAGTCATGTTATTATAAGTTCAAGTCTTAAAATAACTAAGGAAGTTACTTCTTATTGACTGTCCCAAAAATACATTATCAATTAATGTTAGCTACTCTTAACCTATATTGAAGAAAACTATCCATTCGTAATGCTCCGGAGGGTGGTGAAATGTACATGTACCTGCTCATCACCTTAGAACTTCCACATACCTGTACTTGTATCATTCCTTAGCACTGCTTAATACCTTCTAAAATGTAAGCATTAAATTTTGCCCCACTATCATAAAATTCTCACATAATCCTGGATTAGTAACAAATTCATATTTTAAAGTATCATCAAAATAGCTTACATTTAATAAGTATGTGCTAAATTCAAGCATCATATACTAAACAGTTTCCATCATTTAATCCTCCTATTATTTTCCCATTTTATAGATAAGGGAACTGAGACTTCAAAAGGTTAAATAATTTACCTAAGTGGCACACAAGTGGCCACACAAGTGCCACACAAATGGCAGAGCTGGGCTCAAACTTTTTATCTTACATTGTTTTGCCTCTAATGTGAGTGTGGTATTAAAAATTCTTATTTCAAAGATGCCTTATATTCTGATTATGGGCAGGTTTATACAGCTCTGGCACCGTGAACACCATCAGCTGTTAAAAGAGTGTGGTAGCTAGATACCTGTCCTGGATGAGACAGCAAACACTTCGTTATCCTACCTTCTACCTCTGTACTCCAACTCATTTCCTGAGTAACCTATGGCAACCACCTCCTCACCCTACCCAAGCTGCCCTGCCAGTGATCCATGGATGCCTCAAGACAGACTGGACTCAGAAAAGACAACTTTTCTGAGTCATTTATATCTACTGTCTGGAATTAGCCACTCATGATGCTCAAAAGGGGGCTGTAATTAGTGTCTTATTAATAGTGGGCCACTAAATTCTGCTTCCTATTTAAGAAATAATATCTGTTACTGAGATGAGTACTGGTTACAATTCAGAAAACTTTAATTCTGAGTTTGATCTTGAGCAAATACTTTTGTTCCTTAGTTTTTTTATGTAAAGAGAAAATATCTGTTATGTATTTTACAGACTTTTGTGCAGATACAAAGATGATTTACACTCAAGTACTTTTAAAATAAGTATGAAGGTATTAAAAGTATTCTAGAAAAGTCTCATAGAGTTATTACGGCCAGAAAGAAAGTTTTCTTATTAAGTAAAATTTGCCTCAATTTCCTTTCTAATCCTTTGCATTTAATGGAAGATTCCATCAGTTTTTTTTACAATGTCTTCTTCCCACCAAATCTTCCTCTGTATTCCACATTCCTTTCCTACTCTCCCAGACACATTTCGCTTCTCCCCTATAGCCTGACCACCTGTGTTCTTTGCTTTCTCTCTTGCTAATACTATTTATTCCCTTATCACTGTGATTATACTCTTCTTCTATCCTAGTTGTTGCCTACATTGTCTTATATTGATGTTTAGTTTAACTTAATTCAAGTAAATAATTAGCTACGCAATGCCTATTACAGGCAAGAACTAATGGGTAAGAACTAGTCTACCAATTACAAATATTATACCATTCTAGTAAGCCTGCTGACTAATTCCAATGCTATTATTTTCACATAAGTATTTGGTTATTCTTAGCTATACCTGATGGCATCGTTAGATTCTAAAATCATTAGAGTGCTAGCGTGCTGCAAGATTTGACTTTCCACTGCCAAGTGACAGAAACTGGATTCTCGTGATAATCTTAGTTATTAGTTTATTTTCTCTGCAATGTTATACATATTTAATTACAGGATATAAATACATGAGCCCAAAGTTACTTCAAAAGGTGTTTTACATATAATATTAAATAAAACTGAGTCACAGTTTCTGCCATTAAAACTTTAAATAGGAAGTTTCAAAAAGTGTGTATTTTTGAATTACACAAATCTAAAAGGACATTCATTTGAGAGGAAAGAAGTTTCTTGGCATTTTTATTTCTGAAATTCATGGAAGAGAGTTGGGAACTTTCATTAAAGCATACTAAGAGGAAATACGCTTTCAAAGGGATTTGATCAAGGTAAATGCGATGAACACAAGACGGAGGCCTAAGAAATATGACAGCACTGCGGCATGGTGCAAACTGGGAAAGAAGAAAAGAAATGATAAGGGAAATCATACCAAAAACAAGAAAAACAGTTGCAGAAAGTAAAATCACAGACTTTCCTCTATCCCATACTAAAAGGAGAAATTCCCCTCCTCCTCTCTCTCCAAGGCCTTTGCCCCTCATCTCTTCTGTAGTTTATTCTGCATTTTTGTGCATGTTTATTGCTCTTTCATGCATCTTCAACCTCTCCTACTCTTTTCACCTCAATCTATATACATGCTCAAATCTATTCAATTTTAAAAATAAAAATGTTAGGTCCTGTTCCATTGTTAATCCTGAAACTACTACACACATCACCACATACTTCAACTACTCTCCATAAACCTGGAGCTGGAAAAATGAAATATAACAGCCTTCTAAATTTCACTTTCACTACTCCACTGAAACTGTTCTCCCCAAGACCATCAAAGTTCACTTTACTTCCCGATTCAGGAAAATACTTGTTGTTGTTTTTTTGTTTGTTTTTTTTTTTTACTTTTACCTGCTGTAGATTTATTCTCGCCTTTGAATGCCTTTTCTGGTTCCCATACATTATTCTTTCCTGATTACCCTCCTTCCTCTCTAAGTATTTTCTTTTGAGGCTCCTCTTTATCCACCTACACTTAAAGGTTGACTTTCCCCAGAGTCCCAACCCCAGGCCCTGCTCTTACTTGTTACACTGGCAGTTTCACCCATGAACACTCTTTACTACAGTATAGTCTATGCTGATAATTCCCAAACCATTATGGGTCTGTCTCAGACCTACAGATCCAGAGCTCTGACTGTATAGGGCATCTCTCTCTGAATGTGACATAGGCATCTCAAAATTTAATCTGTCAGAGCTAAATCATGGTCTTTTTTCCAAAGCCTGTTGCTCTCTCTATACTCACTCACTCAATCAATGGCATCAGTGTTCATCCCACCATCCAAATCTAAAACTTGGCAACTTCTTCATTCACCTCCAATCTATTCCACTCAGTGTTCACTCTCTGGGGTCCATCACCTAATAACCTTTCAACTGGACAATAGCAACTGCCCTGTAAACTAGACTCTGCCTCTGCTCTCAATCCTCTTCAATCCATGTCTATGGTAATGCCAAGTATCTAAAAGCACAAAGCTAATCATGTCATATACCTTGTTTAAAATTTTTGAGTTCTAGTCCAAAGTCCTTGATGCACTCCAAGACTTCATAGTCTGACCCCTGCCTTTGTTTCTAGCCTTATATTCTATCACTTCATAGTACTGCATCTACAATTCAACTGATCCAAGAGACCTGCCTTTCTTTGAATGCATGAGGATCACTTTTAAGATTTCATGCTAACCATTCCTTGCCCTAAATACCCTTTTCTCACTCAACTTTCAAATCAGCTCAGATTCACTTTCCCTGTGTAGCCTTTCCTACCTCTCCCAAGCTGATGTAAGTATTCCTCCTGTATTGCTATTATAACCAGTATATACCTCAGTTATAATACTATTAATTGTTTATCTCTCCTACTACTTAGTTCCTTGAAGGCAACATAATTTTACATAGTAAATTTTTGGTGAAAAGGCTTAAACAACAGGAAAACTTCACCTGCAAATATTCTATAAAAGACAGAAGTGAGGGCTTCCCTGGTAGTGCAGTGGTTGAGAGTCCGCCTGCCGATGCAGGGGACATGGGTTTGTGCCCCAGTTCGGGAAGATCCCACATACCGCAGAGTGGCTGGGCCCATGAGCCATGGCCGCTGAGCCTGCGGGTCCGGAGCCTGTGCTCCACAGCGAGAGAGGCCACAACAGTGAGAGGCCCACGTACCGCAAAAAAAAAAAAAAAAAAAGAATAGATAATACATCAGTGGGACGGAAAAGAGAGCCCACAAATAGTCCCATATAAATATAGTCAACTGATCTCTGACAAAGGAACAAAGGCAATACAATGGAGCAAAGATAGTCATTTCAACAAATGATACTGCAACAACTAGACAACACCCCATGCAAAAAAAAAAAGAACGTAGACACTAGAAATCCTTCACAAAAATTAACTCGAAATGGATCACAGACCTAGATGTAAGGTATAAAACAATAAAACTCCCAGCAGTTAACTTACAAGAAAACCAAGATAACCTTGAGTATGGCAATGATTTTTTAGGTATAACATTAAAGGCACAATACATAAAAGAAATAATTGATAAACTGGGTTTTGTTAAAATTTAAAACTTCTGTTCTGCAAAGGGCAATGTCAAGATAATGAGAAGACGAGCCACAGACTGGGAGAAAATATATGCAAAACACACATCTGATAAAAGACTGTTATTCAAAATACATAAAGAACTCTTAAAACTCAACAATAAGAAAAAAAACTCAATTAAAAAATGGGCCAAAGACCTTAACAGATACCTCACCAAAAAAGATACACAGATGACAAATAAGCATATGAAAAGATGCTCCACGTCATATGTCATCAGGGAAATGCAAATTAATACAATGAGATACCACTACACACCTATTAGAATTGCCAAAATCTGGAACACTGATAGCAACAAATGCTAGCCAGGATGTGGAGCAACAGAAACTCTCATTTGTTGCTGGTGGGAATGAAAAATGGTACAACCAGTCTAGAAGACAGTTTGGCAGCTTCTTACAAAACTAAATATATTCTTAGCATATGATCCAGCAATTACACTCTTTGATATATACCCAAAGGAACTAAAAATGTATGACTACATAAAAACCTACACGTGGATGTTTATAACAGCTTTTTTCATAATTGCCAAGCTTGGAAGCAACCAAGATGTCCTTCAGTAGGTGAATGAATAATTAAACCATGGTACATCCAGACAATGGAATATTATTCAGCACTAAAAGAAAAGAGCTATCAAGCCATGGAGAAACTTTAAATGCATATAACTTAGTGAAAAAATCCAATCTGAAAAGGCGACATACTGTATGATTTCAACTAAATGACATTCTGGAAAAGGCAAAACTATGGAGACAATAAAAGGATCAGTGAGTACCAGGGGTGGAGGGTGGGTGGGGAGGGATGAAGAGGCAGAGTGTAGACTTTTAGGACAGTGAAAATACTCTGTATATTACTATAATTGTGGATACATGTCATTATACATTTGTTCAAACCCATAGAATGTACACCAAAAATGAACTGTAATGCAAATTATGGACTTTGAGTGATTTAGTGTGTTAATGTAGGTTCATCAATTACAACAATGTACCACTATGGTGGGGAATGTTGATAATGGGAAGGCTATATATGTGTGGAAGCAGGAGGTATAAGGAAAATCTCTACCTTCCCCTCAATTTTGTTGTGAACCTACTGAAAACTACTCTAAAAGATAAATAAAGTCTTAATTTTAAAAAAAAAATCAAAGGGACCACTGAAACAGCTGAAAAAAAAAGTCAGGCCTCTGCTGGATTTAAGGCTCACAGTCATGGCTGGCTACACACAATGATCAGGAAAGCTTACGATCTGGGCAGTTTCCTGGAAGAGGGGATCCACAGCTTTTCATCAGTTCTCAGAGGACCCCATGACTTCAAAATTATTAAGAATCACTGATTTATATCAACAAAGTAGGCACCTCAAAAGGTACGTTAGTATTGATAGTTTTAGGGAAGAACATTAAAAACACTGAAAATAATGTACCTTTTGCATGTGCTAGATTTAAATTAAAATAAATATAGTCTAAAAATATTTATGCTCATTATTTACAATTTCTTTGATATCTCTAAGTAAAAATTTCTTAAAATACCAAAACCACATAGGAAGAGCTCCCCTGAATCTAACAGCCATAGAAAAAGGAAGGGCAATAGCAGATTTAAGAGCTATACCTTCTGATAGCAAAGACCAAAAAACTAAAGTCTGATGGAAGCAAAAAGCCAAAGTATTCAGTGAGTTTTTATCAACCATTTACAGTACGAGGATAGGTTAAATTCATGAGGAAGGGAGTAAAACAGAAATAGGTGCAAGAAATAGAATTAAATCTATAATGAAAAACTTTAAATCCTCATTTTGTTAACCCACTAATCCAATAGGGACAGACTTCTAAAGTGGTTTCTTGTGTCACTTTGCAGACCTAATAGGAAACATACAAAATATAAGGGTGTCAACAAGTGGGAAACTCAAATACATTCAGCAAATAATTAAGCATTTCTAGTCTAGATCTAGATATCATAAATACAGACTATGTAAAATGAAAAACTGACTTTTATACCACTATATGTTACAAGAGGTCAGTCTTAAACCCCAGGAAAACAGCACAATGACACTGCTTAACTGCAGTGAACCGTTGTTCCAAATAAAGGAACAACTCTGAACCAAAGGACTGCACCTGTTCCTGCCATACGTATGCGAGACAAACAAGGGAAACCCACAACCACAACTGACCAAGTGTGGTTCTATTCACCATGGAACTTCTAGTAAAGCACGTTTTCAGGAGAGAGATTAAAAAGATGATGGCATGAAGTAACGGACCAAGGAAACCATGTGCACGGCACTAGAAGAGAGCTTTTGTTTTTTCTTTTGAATAAGATTCAAATCTTATTCAAGATTCATCTCTCATTTGAGAGATAAATGTATAAAGTACTGAACAGGAAATGCTCCTAACTGAAGAAATTTTTTAAAAATAAAAGAAAAAGAAAAGCCTAACTTGTCCATTTGAATACCTAGACTAACAACTACTGCTGTAGAAAAGTCATATACCCGGGCATACCTGTACCACAATAAAATTTATAAGTTCTGATATCAACTGGGCCTTTAATACTGACTGACCATCTTTGTGTACATTCCTAGTCAGTTCTAGCTCTGAGTCTATACAGAATTATTTCAAACTTTTTTGGACTATTCTCTCTCCTAAAAATTTACCACCATCACCACCACTACCTTCAATAGCCTCGGGTTTAGATGAGGTCACATGGGTGGGGCCCTCATGGGCAATTAGTGCCCTTATAAAAAGAGACACCAGAAAGCTAGTTAGTTAGCTAGCACGTGCTTGGTCTTTCTCTCTCATTCTCTGTTATGTGCTCTCTCTCTCTTTCTCTCTCTCTCTCTCTCTCTAACTCTCTCTCTCTCTCTCTCTCTCTCTGCCATGTGAGGACACAGTAAGAAGGCAGCCATCTACAAGCCAGGAAGAGAGTTCTCACCAGAAACAGACCATGCTCAGCCGCTTGATCTTGGATTTCTAGCCTCCAGAACTGTGTGAAAATAAATTTCTGTTGTTTAAGCCACCCAGTCTATGGTATTTTATTATGGTAGCCAGAGCTGACTAATACAATATCATACTTATAGCTGGAGATTCCACACACTGGTCACAATTCCAGCTTGATTTAATAGAAGTATCTTTAAGTTAAATAACATTAATGCTGGTTTTGAGTTTATTTGTTTTTTATTTTTCTAAGTGCCACCTTTCAGAAAATAATTGTAGAAAATGATAAAGTATAAGCGAGAGGCATGAAATCATAAACAGGTACAGTGCAGGCCTACTGAAATGCATCATCAATCTAGTGAAAATGGAATTAAAGATACTTACCACCACCAAGAATGTAAGAATCCTGGTGGTTCCCCCAATGTGATGTTTTTTTCCCATCTTATCTAAAATGAATAAAAGAGATATTAAATACTTTCCTAATAATACTTCTCACACATATTATAAAGCAATATTTTTTCCATTTAAAATATTATGATAATATATAATATTTTCATGTTATTCTTTACTCAAGTTTTAAAAATACTCATTTTATATTGTGATTTGCTGACTGGATAGTTTGAGAGAAGATGCCACCATTATTTTCCTGAATTTGCTTCCCATTGTGCCATAATTTCAGAAGATATTTCAGGATCCTAAGGCACATTAAAATCACCATTATTAACACCAATATGAAAATCAGTTATCACCACTAACCCAGAAATTTGCAAGAGACTGGGCTTAATATGTAGACTCTAAATTATACTCTAAGTATTGAATTTTTTAATAAGTTCCTTATTTAAGGGGATGGGAGTAAGAAGGCATATGACTTTCATAAGAATTTTTAAAAGATGGTGACATAAAACTTTCCAATTATTTATATTTCAGATGAGTTGGAGTTCACTATAATAAACATTTAAAACAAGGTCAATATTCTCAAAATTACAAGTTCTGACTAAATGCCTTTACAAATTAAATTTAAAAACTGGAAAGCTGTGTGGGTGCTTATACAGTGCCTTTTTTAAGCATTGGATCACAGTCAACAGAAAGGATAAAAATCTTTGCATTCAGGGAGATAATAATTTAGTAAGGAAGATAGATCATAAACAAGCAAACAAACAAAAATAGGGAATTGTATTTACATTAGAAATAGAAGGTGACAAATGCTGTGGAGGAAAACAAAACAGTGAAGGAGGATAAAGAGAAAAGGTAAATGTAAGTTATAATTTTAGCTAAGGTGATCCAGCTTTGAAAACAAACAATCCTTATGTATAAGTATATCCTGTAGTTTTTAAATAATTAAAAATATTTAACAATACTCCAATCAATAAAATGTGCCCACAGGCCCTTAACACTACTAGGAAGTAAACAACTATAATTATAGATTTCAAAAAATTCAAGGAATCCTTTCTATCACTTACTATGGAAGAAGTTATCCCAAAAGGATAAAAACCAAAAACATTTAAAAATGAAAACTCAAGAAGTGGCCCTAAATGTAAAAAAAGAAAAAAAATCAAAACCTCTCTAAGGAAGAGATGCAAAACTTAAGTGCAATTAAAATAACTGAAACTGATTACATGTTTAGAGTTCTTAGGTACACAAAATATAAACCACTGGGAACCTTGACATAGACAAGTAATTTGCTCTCAAAAAACAAATGAAATTTCTAAAGATTAGAAAATTATATATGTGATAACCAGTTTTAAAAAGAGGGCTTCCCTGGTGGCACAGTGGTTGAGAGTCCGCCTGCCGATGCAGGGGACACGGGTTCGTGCCCCGATCCGGGAAGATCCCACATGCCGCGGAGCAGGTGGGCCCGTGAGCCATGGCCGCTGAGCCTGCGCGTCCGGAGCCTGTGCTCCGCAATGGGAGAGGCCACAACAGTGAGAGGCCCGCGTACCACAAAAAAAAAAAAAAAAAAAAAGAGCTAAAACGTGAAACTCTAGCAATTAATGAACTTGAATTTATAAAGTCTAAATGTGACCTATGAACCAGAACATGTTATATAAATGTAAGCCAGATCCTAGCTTGAATTCTCCTAAGCAGTAACACTCAAAAAAAAATTTTTAATCTATACTACCTTTTATCCGATAATTTCAGTTGATCAATATTCTATCTTTTTGGTTCATGAAAAAATAAGAAATGGTACTTAATGAATCTTATGAGAATTAAAACTCTGATGTCCTGCTAAAGTTATAATTTAGTCAGAAACCTGTGTCTCATGTTTCTCTCAATCCTTTCTCTTACCATTTTTTCACTAGTCTTCTTGAAAGGGCATAATAATGGACCTCACAGATGTGCCCCAGACACACTAATATTCCTAACCCCTGGAATCATCCTAAGCATATAAACAGTAAGTTTTTTAAAGCAGTGTCCTTATGTTTCATCTCAGTTCATCCTGACTTTACATAATACAACTGTGAAATAATTAAAAGGAGAATGTGAGATGACTTATGAAGAGTCAAAATAGCATGACTAGCTCTCAGTGCCAGACTGTGCTGGAGGTTGGATTAGACTCACAGTCTAAATGAGTCCCTCTGCACCACATCAGCTACTAAGCAGTCTCCTTCCTGTACCTTCACAACTTCCACAACCAATCATCAGCTATTTCAGGAGATAAGGTACTCTAGGAAAATAACTATAAGATTTATATTTGATATGGTCTTTCACAAGAGGAAGTCTGAAGGTAATGCATCTGTATTTTAAACAGTATTACATCTTATTATTCCTAAGAGAAATTCAAAATGTTTCACATACATCATCTTTTTCATCCTCAAACATTCTTTACTATATCATAAGTAAAGTTCATCTTTCTCACTTAAATTGCAAGTCTGTGGCAGAAACAGCTAAAACTTTGGTCCATCATACTGAAGTTAACACAAAACTCACAGTTATTCAGTGAACAACAACTACCGTTTTAGGTATTTGCAAAGAAGAGATGGTTATACATAGGAATATGTTTCCATAGTGAATGGCATTTTTTGCTTCCAAACTAATTACTACTCTAGATATTACTTGTTTAGAGAAAGCATGAGATGATGCTCAAGAAAACAGAACCTGATCTATAGAAAACTTTGGCACATTTACTGCAGCATTTTTAGAAACAATGAAAATTAGAAACAATCTGAAAAACATTCACCAATAGTGAATGTAAAATAAATTTTCATGCTTAAATACTACAGAACAGTGTGTAATCATTTAAATGAATAAGATATATCTACATGGAAAAAGAGCCATGCTATATTGGTTTTTCAAGCTGGAGATTACACAAGGTTGGAGAACAAATACATATAGTATAAAACCTTTCCTGTTTAAAAAAGAATGTGTGAATATGTACGTGTGCATTTGGGTGTATGCATATTAAAAATGACACCAAACTTACAACTATTATCTCTGGAAAAAGCTAAAGGAAGACTTTCATTTTAAAATCATATTCGCATCCACATATGTAGTTTAATTTTTTTAGCAAAAGTGTATTAATGATGGATGGGGTTGAGGAATAGCCAGAAAATACTTCTAAATGTCAACAGTCATTTTAGAAACAATTCTTCTACTATTTATGAAGAGGCATTTTCTGTTGTACTGAGTTTCATGGGCTTCAGGCTTGTTTAGGTGTTTAAGCGGCATCTATGCAAACAATCTCTCTCTCTTTATTCTATTTTTCCTTCTTGCATTATTCCAGGCCCAATGTGTAGTCCCTAGTCCTTAGGCTTTTTGCTGTTTAATCATCCACCTCCCTTCCTTCCGACATTAGTCCAGCTAAAGGCCATATTCTCCTGTAACCTTGTAAATCCCAAGGCCAATTCCCACTGCCATACTCTGCATCTGAGGGCCTTGCCTGTGATTATGCAGTGTCTCTATCATATGATCTAGTGTTTTCAGCATTTCTATGTAAATGCACAGCCAAACATTGAATCATGAATGAAAGGTGTATTGGCAAGAGTAAGACATGCCATATGGTTTATAACTGAAAATTATAAATTATAAACTATCACTATCTGATAGCAATTCTTCTTCTAGGAATTTATTCTATAAATGTGGTCACATGTGAAAAATTATAAATGAAACAATTTTCATTGAAGCATCATTTGTAATTGCAAAAGACTGGAAACAATCTAAATGTCCATCAGTAGGGGGCTGGTGAAATATATTACGGCACATTTCATAGAATGAAATACCCTACAACCACAAATAGAGAATTATAAATTTAATGAACCAATATAAAACAACTGAAGTCAAACAAGTGAAACAAAAATCAAAGCACAGAACAGAGTGTATAATAAAAAAAATTTGTGATACACACACATACAAACATACACACACACACACACACACACACATTTACTTATCATCTCATCATCATTTGCTTCCAGCAAGGTATACTGGTCAGTTACCTATTATCTCTCAGCCCGAAACCCACCCTTCCTATACTCCATTCTACACTTGGTGCTTGGATTCTGAAAATTACATTTCCTAGGCTCCTTGCCAGCCAGTTTCCTGTTAAGTTCTGCTATCAGGGGACACTAGTAGGAGATCAAAAGGCAGGAGGAAGAAGAGAAGTTTCCTGCCCCTGGCTCCAAAAGTGTAGTCGCTGGTTGCAGCAGGAGCAACAAAGCCGAGGTGGGGCAATTCTGGATGTCGACAGCACCTTTTCTGGGGGGTTCCAGCCTCGTCAATGTAGGACCACTTTAGACGGTCAAGAGCATCTCCAACAGCACAGCAGTTCATGTGAAGCTCATGGGATACAAACTTTACAGAGTATTCCTAAATCCTTTCATACTTTTTGAAAACCAATATTAAAAAAATTAATACCCTGAATGGATAAAGCTAGTTCCTCTGTTAAGAAAAGAATGCATACCTATGTACACATTTGTTGCCAGACAAAATCCTGAGACTTCTAATTTAGATATAATCCACCGTTCCTACTAATTTTCTAAAACCTTCCATGTATAGAAGTATTGGTGCATCCATACAACTAAACTAAATGTAAAAAAAAGTAAAAATTTTTACATTCTAATTTAAAAAATTAAAGCTGACAGATGTATAACAGGAAGAAAAATCTGACTGTACTTTGAAGCAGATATAATCCAAAACTGTGCTGTTCAACGTGGTACTCATTAACCACATGCGCTCTTTACATTTAAAACTAATTGAATATTCCTCAATTGCTCTAGCCACTTTTCAAGGGCTCAGTAGTCACATGTGACTAGTGGAGAACTTACTATACAGCAGAGATTAGAGATCATTTCCAAAATCATGGAAAGTTTTATTGAATAGTCCTGCTTTGCTTTAGAAGGAAGGTAGAAGTCCTCTTAAAAAGGAATACTCTTTATTGGGAAAACTCCTTGATGCATATGAAGGAAACAGGAAAGTTAAGACAAGGAAAAGGTATCAGCCACAAGGAGGAGAAGCAGCAGGGCTGTAATACTTAGTGAGAGCAAGAAATCACAGCAAGAGAACCATACTGTCCTCCCTCCCCCTAGTAAGCTCCAGAGATGTTGGAGAGGACTTGAGACAACCTATTATATTAGGGATTAGAACTGGAGCTATTTTGCTAGAAAAGGTAACCCCAGGAGGTAGGAGGATTGTGGGCCATCCAGGTGACAGATACTTGGAGCACACACGTGCACGTAGGATATGTATTTATACTTGTACTCTAAAGAAGTAAACTACACAAGATAGAAAAGAGGGGAATTCCTTGGCAGTCCAGTGGTTAGGACTCAGGGCTTTCACTGCCAGGGCCCAGGTCCAATCCCTGGTCAGGGAACTAAGATCCCACAGCAAATAAAAAAAAAAGAGAAGAATCAGTCAAGTATTAAAATAACACCTTTCAGCACTTACCACATGCCAGGCCCTTCAAATCACTTTACATGTACTAACTCATTTAAACCTCAGCACCACTTTAAAGTATTATTATGATTATCTTCTTTTGATAATTAAGAAAACTGAATAAGTAAATATAATGTAGAACACAATTCAAATCCAGCAGTGTGGCCCTAAAGTGATTGCTCTTACCCACTACACTATGTTGCCTCCAAATTAAAGTTCAAGGAACAGGTAAGGTAAGGAAATTATTATTACTATTTTCTCTCTTCATATAGGTGGAAAAATAAACAGAACAGAATTTTGGAGTCTATGGAGTTCAATAATTTAGCATTCCTAATAAAATCTGAAGAAACAATCCATTAGATATTTTTAAGCTTCTATTTCTGGCTAACTTATTGGCTAATTTATGGCAAATAAGGGCTAGTAATACAGTATAAACAATGTAAAATTTTTAAGAAGAGAAAAAAAACCTATATCTCTGCAACAACACTCTAATTCTTAATTTTATTTGCTACAGACACCAAGCCTCATTCTGAGGCATGAATACCATACAAAATTTCAGGAACAAGCAGGAATTATCTTTGCATAATGAAATAATATAAGGCAGGAAAAGAATCATTTTTAAAGAACCCAAAATAACAAAAATTGATATAGCATTGTAAAGAAGATTTCTTAGCATTCTGTTTATAATTATTGAATACTGAAGGATAAAGAAATATAAAGCAGAGGAGGGACTCTGTATTGAGAATATTTCTAAAGAATATTCCATTTTGTCCTCTTGGTGGTAAGAAAATGAAAAGTCATACAAACTACATTTAGGATTCAGGTAGTGGTTTAGGATCTATGATGAATCAGAGATAACAATGAGATTTAACACAGCCTGGCTAGAGAAACGTTTTAATTTCTACTATTATCCCAATGTTATCTCTTTTAACTAAGAAAAAAAAATAGTTGGGCTAATAGTGCCCTACTATTCAGACTGATAACAAAAGCTATCAGAAGCAGTCCAATTTCTGACAGGCTAGGCCAAGGGCACTATAAGAAAGGCTAAGCCCAACTGAGAGATTAGGCTGCTGAGATACACATCTTACTTGTTCAGATGATGCCTGGAGTTCCAACTTGACCTTCTCACAACTTCATCCAGAAAGCAAACCCGTATAAATGAAAGAGGTGGCCCAGCACAGTAAATCCTGGCTCACAAAGGCTCATTAACATCATAGTCATTCATATCCTCATTCACCCTGAGGGAGAATGCCGAAATTGGAAGAAGCATTCTACTTTGCCTTGAACCAGGGTGAGAACATCGAATACTTGAGTAATTGGTGCCACTTTAGTCATTTCCTTTTTATCACAAATACCCAAACCAAATAAATAGGTCCCCCTGATTTTTAAGTTCCTTGTATAACAGTTCTGAATCAGGTAAAAATCTGGGTATAGAGTAAGAATTTAGATAAGATGGTCCTTCACTACTCAAATGACTTAAGAAGTCATTCTACAATGAGCAGTCTTAAATTTTCCAGATGATCCAAGTGAAAGGAAGAGAGAAAGCAATGCTAAATAGGGTACAGAGCTCTAAAAGATTACATTCTCCTTTCTTTGTTGTCCATAGTTAAAGAGGATGGGTACTGCCATTCACATAGACACTGCAGTACAAATCTAAAGATGCTATTCTTTTACTTAAAAGAATAAAAGTTCTCTTTTGCCGAGAAGTTAAGTCCAAGCTTCTTGGCAGAATATGCAAAGGTTTTCAGGTAAGAATGCACTATCAGCACAGAGAGGTGGAGCCCTGAGAAAGCTTTCCTAGAAAAAGCTACTTCTAAGCTAGTCAAGGAGAGAAGGGGAGGAGGTTTTAGGCAGTGAACAGCACCGAATAATGCCCAGATGAGAGGAGGCTTCTGGTATGTATAGGCAAACACGAGCAGCTGGTATTATGGAAACTTAAAATATGAGGGAGGACAATATAGCAAGCTATTGAAATTTAACCAATTGAAATTACAGTCAACCCTTTCTATCTGTAGGTTCCACATCCACAGATTCAACCAACCACGGAGAGAAAATACTTGGAAAAAAAATTCCAGGAAGTTG
Organism: Globicephala melas; assembly: GCF_963455315.2. NCBI lineage: Eukaryota > Metazoa > Chordata > Mammalia > Artiodactyla > Delphinidae > Globicephala > Globicephala melas. The sequence goes on from NC_083316.1 coordinate 64,479,921, forward strand.
CAAAAAGCCAAACTTGAAATTGCTTCCTATGGGCAACTGTTTACTTATCATTTACATTGTACTTACATCTATTACACAGCATTTGCACTGTTAAGTATTAGAAGTAACCTAGAGACGATTTAAAATACATGGGAAGATAAGTGTAGGCAATGTGCAAACACTGCTATTTTATATAAGGGACCTGATCTCTGTGGATTCTGGCATCCACAGCAGTGGGGTAGGGGTGGGGAGGTCCTAGAACCAATACCCAGTGGATACGGAGGGACGACTGTATCTAGAACTCTAGGGTATACTCAGCAATGGCCTATTACAAATCTACCTCCAGACTTCCATTTTAAAATCAAGGTAATTTCGTATTTTATCTTCTATTATTTTTATTTTTAAATAACTATACAAATATATATACATATATATTTCTTGTTTTAAAAAATCCTACAAGTAAGGATAAAATTCCCCTCTGATTCCTTTAACATCCCCACTCCCACCAACAACTAGTCTGGAATGTATATTCTTTCAGACCTTCACTATACTTCACATTCATAAGTATGTACCCACAAAAATATATACGATTGCTTTATGTTCAACGATTTCCATGTAACTATTCTGGGAATCACATACACCCATCTCCAAAGTCCAGTAATATTGTGTCTTCCTGGTGACAATAGTTTAATTTCAGCTTAACTGATTCCTCTTGTGAAATTGAACCAGCTTAATAATTCAGAGATATCCTCAGTTTTGTATTCCAAATGCAGCCGGAGAAAATAAAGTCATGGTAAATACTTGTTTAAAAACGTGTAAATCTCTTCTGGAATTATAATTTTATTTTTACCAAGTAGCTCTAGAAAAGCTGTATATCCATTGTCCATTGAGTCAGAAGCATATCAGTACAGTATCTAGTTATCTGTTCAATCCACATAACTTATTTGAGCCCTAGTACCTGAACTTCCTTAAATAAGTTAGCAACTTTTTTCTTTTTTGATGAAGTGATTATTAGTGTTGCTCAGAAAAAATATTCTTGGGAACCCCTGAGGACTCAGAAAATTAAGCCAATCCAAAATGGTCCTTGATTTAAGGAAAGTGACCAGTAAATTCTTTTATCAAGTTTTCAAATGCATTAAAATAAAACTTGAAAATCTCCATAAGCAGATTTAGTTTCTTTTAAATATAAGTTGGCAGTGATTAAGAATATAATTATTAAAAGCATCCTCTTTGCAATCTCAGTCACTTTATAATATCAAACAGTGAATGTGACTCAGAAAGGTTATAGACCAAAGTCTTCTAATTAATTATTTAATGAGATATGGATACGTTAAACTTCTGTTTTGATTTAAATAAACTTTGAAATCACATTTTTATTACATTGCATACATTACTTCTGTAGTAAAACAACTGACTTCTTAAGTTCTGAGCATACCTCTCAATTTTCTTACTTGCAAACAGGCCCTAACAGTTCACATATATTAATTAATTAGATAAAAGATTGGGGGGCTACATGTGTTTGTTTACTTGTGTGCTTGTTGGAGGATAGTGAATCTCAAGAAGGCTGTACCTCAGGCAGGGCACTTTGGTCAAGGGGTTGCCCGTCATATCCCTGATCTGGAAGGGGCCAACTAGTGAGATCACTAAAGACAATGTAATTTTGATCAGCACTGTCCCACAGAAACATAAACATATGCCACATATGAGAGCCACAGATGTAATTTAAAATTTTCTAGTAATTACATTAAAAAAGAAAAATAATGTTAGTAATTTTATTTTGTCTAATATATCCAAAATATTATCATTTCAATGTGATCAAAAATTTTAAATTATTGATACTTTATATTCTTTTGTTCATGCCAAGTGTTCAAAATCCAGTGTGTACCTTCATACTTACAGCACTTCTCAACTGCATTAGTCATATTTCAAGTGCTCAAAAAGTCATATCTGGCCAGCGGCTATCATACTGGACAGTACAGATATAGAGGGGAAACCAGGGGCTTTGGAATTAACCTAAGGTTTGAATTCTAGTTCCATAACTTACTAAGCTATGTGACCATAAGCTAGTAATATAAACTCCCTGAGCCCTGTAGTTCTTATCAGTAAATCAGGAATAATACCATATGCCTTGCAAATTTCTTATAAGAACTATAGATAATATAATATTTATTATAATTATAGATAATATGCCTGGCATATATATAACTCAATAAAATCCTCCTCATCCTCATCATTATATAAATTAGAGAAGGAAAAAGTAACATTGCATGAGAGCTCAAAGTTTAAAATATTGTGACGGAGAAAAATAGAAAGAGAAACAAGAACTTGAAGCAAGATTATCAAAATGTTTTCTAACGGAAGTTTCAGCCGTCAATCCACTATTATCCACATAAAATAAAAACAAAAACCATATTTTCCAAAATTGTGAATAATGCCAAAATAAGATACTGCTAAAACTAGAGATATGATGGTGTTTAATGGTTCTATTTCTACAGGGAAAAAATGGCTATAAAGTTGAGTAGAAGGTTATTTGCATGGACATGGAATTTTGGGATACTAAAAATGCTTACAAACAATCTACAAAGAGTATATTATGCATTCTGATAACTGAGCATTCATTATATAATACATAATGATTTTTTTTCATATAATTGTTACAGTGTATTTTTCATTCACTTACATAGGATATCAAAATACAATGCAGAAAATATCCAAAACATACCTCTGATAAAAATGTCTGGGCCGATTTCTGAGCTCCTACATGGAGCAGATATTCATATACGTAGAGTGCTAACCTGTAAAATGAATAAAATATTTATTGAGAAGAGGTATATTTAAAATTCATTCTTTAAATAATGCACACACCTTTTCATTACAGAAATATTTTTCACAATAATAGTGACAGAAAATCAACTCTTCCAACATCTTTTCAATGGGAGTTTATACACATATGTTCAGAAAGAACTTTAATTAAAATAGGACGCAAAAGAGTAAGACACATAATATCTTCTCTTGGCAAGAAACACCTAAATATGGATTTTTGTCTTGGATCATCTAACTTATCAAGCCCTCAATTCCCTTTGTTATACCTAATATGAATTAGTAACTTAGAACCAAACATTAATAATTCCCATAACCTACTTGAAGGTCTAATTATTAGTAAAACAAATGAATTAAGTTATTGGACCTTTACAACAACACTATATCCTTCCAACTTTCTGGTGAATGTTAACATAAACTCCAGCTGTTTACATATCCGTATGCCAAAATGGGTGTTGAATGTCCAATTTTAATATATTTGTTCAGGCACTCTCTCCTTATTCTTTAGTTTAGATTGTTAAACCAATAATATTTTAGTTTAAAAGAAATTCAAATGAACAGCAAATCACAGCATTAAGTAAACTTTAAAGATACCAGATTATATTAAGCATTTGGGTGCTTATAGTTTAAAGGTTAACACAGAAGTAAATATAAATTTATCACTCAGATACAGAATATTAAGTATGCACTATACATTTATACTACTCTCATTACCTTGTGGATTCAGAATTTTAAGCTACACCATGTGGCTCAATTTTAGTTAAGCTGTTAACAAAATATTATTCATAAACCCAAATTAGTCTGAGGCAGTATTTTTAATAATATCTTGGACTGATGCCCGGATAGCTCACAACAGTTCAGTTTCTGCTACACTGTATTTACCAATATTGAGCCAGGTTTACAGTAAACAAAACAATGTAACAATAACCACAGTTCTGTAGAGCTACTCCATTTCTCTTGCCAAGTGAATTTATGATTATTAAAGACTGATGGCATTTGCAAAACTGAGTATTTTTCCCGAAAACATAACATGTATTTGTCATGAAAAGGGAAAGCCTGTATATAATCACTTGCTCTGTCCATTTAATTCTTTCTCCATTCCCAAACTGCCAAACTCTTAAGATGAGAATTATTCTGTAGTTACTAAGCACCATGAGCAGACATCTGTTAAAGTTACTCATAGATGAAAATATGTTGTTGATGGTGAGTAGACGAATATAATTTAGAAACATCTCCCATTCTCTTCAAGTTGAATGCCACTTCCTGGATCAGTGCTTCTCAACTCTTTCTCTACTCTAACACATGTAGTATGTCACATCCCTGTGTGATGTTCCCTGAGGAAGGTTCATACCCCAAAGTATGTCATATGGGATATTGGAATTGAAATGTTCCTGTAGTTTCAAACAAACAAACCCAACTGGTGATTCTTATCACACATTCTTCAAACACACATATCCCACATACTCTTGTCTCTCACTAACTACTTCCAAACCCATCACATGATTCCCGACCATGATGGCAGATTTCACCTTGAAAAAAAAAAAAAATTTGTGAATTTCTCCTGGAGAGACTGAAGCCTCAAAATTGCCTGCCAGTGGCAGTGTGGCCCTACTGCGTACGGCCCTAGAGCCTCGGGTTATTCCTTGTGGGTTGTAAAATCTTGGACCTAGAGCCAAACCAGTGGTGCAGTCTGGACAAGAAAGCCAGGCCTAAGTCAAAGGCTCAGCAGTAAGGATGTTCCACCAAGCCTGGAGAAGTTGGAAGTGAGAGGCACTGAGTGAAGCAGAGGCACCATGGTGGGTCTGGGGGTGGGGGGTGGGGGGTGCAATAACAGAACAGACCCCAGAACAGTCAAGGCCAGAGCACAACTGTTGCTGTGTCCTTGCAATAAACACCATTCCTTAAAGTTAAGCAAGCCACTTCCTTGTAATCTCTTCTTTGTAATATTAAAGGAGATAATATATTTCTTCTATGTTTTCCCCCAATTAATTAGGCAGCAAAAAGTATATCTCTTTACAAGTAGAATTTAAAGCAACAATCTCCTCTCTCTCAATGGGTTCAGGACAGTGATTCTCAAAGACATATTGGCGGAGGCACAAAATCAATGGGGGGAAGGGGTTTCAAACCGCAGAACTAAAGATTTTGAAGCATCTTCCTAGGGGTGTGCTTGTCCTCCTACCCTTAGAATCTGAGCTGTAGCAGGACATCGTATTATTATCAACAGGATGATAAAATGGGACAGGGCTGAGAAAATCTATCTATAACACCGCCTCATATATCCATGTTCTGTAACTCCCTTGAACAAAATGAACGCTTCCCAGGCAGTCAGGACCTACTCCAGAGAGAGTGGCAGGGAGCATCATATCGGTGAACAGTTAATCAACTCTACTGCCTTGATGACTCCAGAATACATCACTAGCAAATCTCCAACATTTTAACTACTACCTCTGTGCATAGGATTTTCCAAACCTATGTCTTTAGCCCTATCCTCTCTACCAAGCTCCAAACCTGCTTCTCCAAATTACTGTTTGAAATTTCTAGCAAGATAGCTCTCTCTTAACTTGACCATGTCCAGAGTTAAATTCACCTTCTCCCTCTATTTACAGTACCTGTGCTCACTTTCAATGAAACATAATTTCTGAGTCTGTTTCCTCATTTGTAAAATGGGCAGGATACTTTCCTTGTAGTATCGTTGAAAGGATCAGAGAGCACAGTAAATAGTAACAATGACTGCAACAGTTTCAGCTAATTCTGTTACACATTATATTACCAAGTCACATACTGGATTCCAACACCACAGCCTCTCTCACATTTGCCATTCCTTTCTAACCTCCCTCCTGCTCCTGAAGAACCAGTAGGAGCCACAATAGGAGTATTTGTTCAACCTTCAGATACAGATACTGTGTATTTCCCATTAGGTGCCTACAATAGAGGCATTAGGGCCACCAGAAATAAGAACCTCCAGAAGGTTCTGGGGGAAGAACCCTGCAATAAATTATCTGTGTATGAATACAAATGATTCCAGGGGAGTGAGGACTGACACTTGTCCATCCGTGCAGATGAATCATAGCATGGTCCCTTACCTAGTGACAGGAGATCATCAAACATTTTATTCGGATTCAATTTCTACTGGACAGTGAAAATTTAAAAATAAATATTGAATATACAAATATTTAAAATGTGTACACTCTCATATTAACATTTTCATTTTCCTTTTTAGGATCTTTAAGAGATTTAACTACTTTTGATAAAGTACAGAGTGCCTATTTAATCTAGTGGCTTATAATGTGATCCAATTTCACAGAAAAAAATTAATAATCATGCAGTAAGAGTTTGTTTGCAGAAAGTAGACACAGACTTTTTTTTTAAACATTGATTAATGAAAAAGCATATCAGTGATTCATGGATCATATATGCCTTTAAATTATCTTCATTTCATTCTAAATTTCAAATAGATACCAACGAATGAGTTAACAAAATCATGACCAGGAATTCTAGAGAGGAATGCAAAGCCAGAATGCAAAATGTATCTGAAACAGCTCAAGACCTTCTGTACTCCCTGGTTACTGCAGGCTCTTAAGCTTTAAAAGTAAGAGCAAAGGTAGAGGTTAAAATGGGAAGAGAACTGAGAATAGCCAAAGCCTGAGCCCACCTGCCACTGCCCTCAACACAGTAATTGCATATCACCTACACATGTGATGCACGCTCAACTCACTGTCCCTCAGTTACACACATATACACTCATGGGTGCCATCGAAGGCAGAACGGAAAAGTCAACCACCACTGATAAAACTTCACAATTCAAATTCTATCAATCTCTAATTCTGATAGGGTCAAATCTATCGATATTTCAACTAGACTTCATGGATTCAAAATCTCTAATAAATTTGGATGTTGACCAGTCTACAGTTTAACTTTTTAACCTATTTACAAAAGGAAAGGGGGAAATCCCACTCACTTTATTTTGCACATGATTCTAACAAAAGTGGATTTTTTTTTGTTAATTATAAAATATATAATTAGAAGGGAATTAAAGATATATAAAAATGAAAAGAACACAGAAAGATGTTAAACCTGACTACCCCCCACCAAAAAACCCCAAATAAAATTAAAAAGCAATAATGAACTGAGAAAATAGGATATATGATCAATAGGACAACAAAAGGCTAATATGCTTAATATACAAACAGCTCATATAATATGTCCTGCCAGAATAAGACCTTAATTTTTAAATAATGAGCAAGGATGGACATTAAAGGTCAAATAAGAAGAATGGCTACCTATGGCCAGTAAATAATCCTAAGGAAAAATATTCAACCTCCCAGCCATAAACAATATTTTTAAATTTCACCAAAAAATGTACCAAAGACTCTAAAAACATTAAAGTATTCAGTGCCTAAAGGATAATATATGGACGTGTAAATGGTACAGCTTTTCAAGAAAATAACACGGTGAGGTGAAAAGGTAAGTGAATGAGTAAAAAACACAAGTGTAGAATAGCTTCTACAGTACGCTCCCATGTACATGACACATATATTCTTCCAGAGGTAATTCATATACATACAGGCACAGCAGCAACAAGCATCACTCCCCAGGCTTCCCCCTCTAGTGGAAACATATGTATCCAAACAGTATCTTTTATTGAAGGGGTTTTTTTCCTAGGGAGTGGGAGCCTAGGATAAGAGGCAGACTTTTTCTTTTCTTTTTTTTTAAGAGGCAGACTTTTTTACTGCATAAACTTTCTTCTGTTTGATTATTTCCCCGTACTTCTTCTATTACCTATTTTAAAAGAAATAAACAAGTAAATAGGAAAAAATAATAAAACTTTATGACGTTTCACCCAGTGATTTCTATTCTAAAATACTATTTTAAAGAATTAATCAGAAATCCAAACAATTTATAATGAAGCTCGTGGCAAAATTATAGCAGTGAAAAACTGGCAACCTAAATATCTGATAAAAGAGGAATAGTTTACATGCAGGTGATGGGAAAATATATTTTTGAAGATGTTTAATGAAGAAATGTTCATAGTTCATTGTTAAAAGTGTGAGCATATATACACAGAACTATACATACTGCATTGAGAAAAAGAGTAGAAGGAAATATGAGTTATAGCTACTGGCAGAAATATTAATAATAGTAAGAAGCAACAGATGAAGTCCAACTAGTATGGATGTAGCAGAAAAACTAAATAAAGCATAAAACCAGTATGGTCTAATCAGAGTAAGAGCTAACATCCCCACGCCTCCTTCAGAAGGCCTGAGGACAACTCTTGTTAAAGCACTGTCCTCTAATTAACAATCATAATGGTAGCTTTGTGTCTCCAGTAAAAGATTAAATTTTGTGCCACTCATACTATACAAAAATCTAAGACATCTGGCTAGATAAAAATATTAAACACTTTTTCCCAGTTTGTTGTCTGACTTAATTTTGGTTAGGTTTTTTGGGGGTGAGGGAGAACAGGGAAGGGGGGACACATTCAGATACTTTTGATTAAACTTTAAAGATAGAAATAACTAATGTGAAAGTAAAAATGCTAACTAAACCTTATAGATAGATGGGGAGAAGCAATAACAAACATCACAAATAATTTTAAAATGTGGAAAACATTAAACGTTATTGGGAATCAAACAAATATACATTAAAGCAACAATGGGATTTAAATTCTCACTTAAATACATAATATGTAAGAAAATGTATATTCAAATACTGCTCATGGCAATAAACTAGTATAGCTCTTTTCAAAACCAATTTGGCAATAAGTATACGTCAAAAGCTTGCTAAGAAAAGTTCACACACTTTGACCCAATAATTCCATTACTGGGAGTCTAGCCTAAAGAAATCATCTTAAATGTAGAAAAGCTTAATGCACAAAAATTTTTAACCAAAGAACATGTAGAACAATCAAAATAAAAAGAAAAATGGCTGGATTTATAGTAAAATATTTTGCATTAATTTCAGGTTTGAAAATATAACTCAGAATTTAGATCCATTCAACAAGCACCTGAGAGACTTCCCTCTGCTTAATTCTTGAACTTTAAAATGTGAGAAAATGTCATAACTGTACCACCAAATAAAATTATTTCAGATTTACCTTGTGAAAATTACAAAATCTAACAAAGAAACAAATTTTTACCATTCATGTGAACAACATCTGTTACATGCTTGTCAAGAGGTATCATCTAACAGTACTAAGACAGTTAAGTATTTAATAGCACATCTACAACACATAATGTCATTTGGAGTCTAATTGCAGCAAATTCTCAACTACACTTGTAAATAAGGACTTCACAGTCTGGAAAAGGGGTAAAGAATTTACTTCACTCTATAATCTAGCTATCTAATTTGAGATTAAATCTCTTGCTCTGAAGGAAATGGTAGAAAATAAGGAACTATGGATAACATATGAAAAAGGTTTTAAAGACAGTATTGTTAATTTGCAAAAAAGTTCTCCAAGCTACACATAAATAAAAGGTGAATACTACCTATAGTTCGGAGCTAATTCCTAACTCTCTCTCTCTACATACACATATATGTACATATGTCAATATCTATACATGTGTGTATAATACATCTATATAAAACAAATCATAATTTCACAAAAGTCAGTCAATAAAAATGACCTAATGTGTTTAATCTGAATTTATAGAACAGTTAAAATGGATATGACTGTTTAAATCATAGAAAGAATTTTTTAAATCTTGTGAACAGGATTCATCAAAAGTTTTCTTTATATTACACATGCTAGTTATAATAACACAATTTAATGTTCATAAAACTTTTCAGGAATGTGTGCCACTTGTGGATAACATTTAATCATGCCTCACAATATATTCCTATAAGGCAGAGTTATGAACTATGTATAAACATCATTAGGTAAGTACTCATACAATGAAAAGTCCAACTACCAATAAACAGCTATGTCTGTCAGCCTGGCCATGATATCCTATATCTACTTTTCACACATTTACCTATTAAATAACCTGTCTTTGGCATGCCATTCTTTTAATATTCCAAAAAGATACAGTGTTGAAACTGAAAAGCAAGAGAAAGTAGCCATTTAATATGAGAAAACATACATCCATCCCAAATTTCAGTGATGAAAACCGATTTCACCATCTTCTTACATTTAGCAAGGAAAAAGGAAAAAAAAAAAAGATTCAAACATAAAGCCTTCAAATTAACAAATCCCCACCTGTAGTTTTAAAATTCTTTTGGTTGATTCACTATATGTGCAAAGGTAGAGGGAAGACACAGTAGGAGAATTAACTTCAAAAAACAGCTGGTCCTAATTTCTCTTGAAATTAAACTACTATAACACATTTTGTCTTGTTTATCTCTGTATCTCCAGCACCTAAACTAGCGAGTACCCAATAAATATTTTTTAATGAAGGAATGACTCTCTTAAGCCAGGCATAAGGCACTTACAGAATCCTTTGGTTTCCTCTAGTCAAGGCATTCAAAGGGGAAGGGTAAGGAATCTCCTTAGGTACCTACTTTAGCATTGACCTCCTCGTAGTATCCTTAAGCTTCAGCCTCTCAATAAAATACTATCATTTAACAGCATGAATGTTACTAAAACAATTCCTTCACACTGATTCCTATCTCTATATACAAAGGGTAATTTTTTAAAGAAATAAATTAATCCATTTAGTTGTGGGTGGTAGATATGTTTTGTTATTTTTAATAAAACAAATCCTCAAAAGACAATAACCTCTCTCTCGCCTAGATCCTTAAAGGAAATAAATCAAGGTTAGGAAATAAACAATAAAAAGATTGTAGAGGGCTAGAAGAGGGCTATTTTATAAAGAATGGTCTAGCTGTTACATTTAGCACTGGTGAGTAGTATGTGCTGCAAAATGCTACATCCAAAATCCTATACTCCAATATAAATATAAAGTTTAAAAAAAGTCATGTTGGATTTAGAAAAAAGAACTTTCTTATTCCTGATCCATTGTATAATTCCACTGTTGACTAATGACACGTATCAGTATCCATATGTGTCTCCTAAGTGATAAAATGCCAAGAGTTAGCTGGATCACAGCTAGCTAACAAGTAGCAAGGAGCATTTGGCAGCCACCGAGAGACTGCTCATGGGATTGTAAGTAGTTTAGCAATGAAACTAGATCAGCCTGATCAAATTTTCAACAGAGCTTACAACCTGGTGCTAAGGAGGTGTGAAAAATTAGAAATCTGTTTCTAACATTGTCTTTTTAAAGTTCTTCATCATTAACAGTGAAGCTAAAAAACACATTTAGCATGTCAAAAACTGTGTCTATGCAACCACCCAATAATATTAATATCCAGCCTTTGCTTCAAATTCACTTAGTCTATTTTTTATACTCTCAATGTCAGTTTTAGAGGATACCTGATATGCATAAAGATATTGAAGATACTAAACAGAATTAAATGTTCTGGTGCAGAGATAATTGCATCAGTTAAGACTGACAGGGAAAGGAGTGAAAGATTTAACAATTATTAAACAGATAGCTGGGCATAAAAAATATTACGTTGCCGATGTGTCATTGATGTCATAAATGACAGACAAGTAATGCTTGGGAGTATGGATTTGGAAATAAATGATTTGATGTGCTTAGAAATAAAAACACTTGCCTTGGGCAGACAGGCAAATTCATGATTAAAATGACTATCAATAGAGAAAATAAAAAGGCTAAGATATAAAAATAAGAATTAATTTAAAACTAATCAAGAGTTTATAGAAATATGGTTATTTGTAAAATTTAGTAAAACTTTCCATCCATTTTTAAAAATAATTGTTCTTGCTATAATCTCCCATTTGATCTTTTTTCATAAATTTATTTATTTATATGTATTTAATTTTGGCTGCGTTGGGTCTTCATTGCTGCACGTGGGCTTTCTCTAGTTGCGGTGAGCGGGGGCTACTCCTCGTTGTGGTGCACGGGCTTCTCACTGCGGTGGCTTCTCTTGTTGCAGAGCACGGGCTCTAGGCACGCGGACTTAGTAGTTGTGGCGCACAGACTTAGTTGCTCCAGGGCATGTAGGATCTTCCCAGACCAGGGGTCGAACCCATGTCCCCTGTATTGGCAGGCATTCTTAACCACTGCACCACCAGGGAAGTACTCCATCCACTCTTAGAGCTAAGCTATATACATTGGAAATACAGTACTGGGTATACTTGATAATAGCACTTAGTCCATTTCAATCCAGCTTGAAGATTATACATTATAGCCACGCTCCCACCTGCCCATGGAAACTTGATATATATTGTCTGATATACATAGTTCTGTTTGTGTCATCCTTATAGAGAGTAGATTTTCTTTTATATCCACCCAGAATACTAGTAACTTCCTAACACTTGCTGACTAACCTTGGGAGTCATCTCATACTCAATTTCAATGTATTAACATCAAAATTAACACCAGACACCAGACTTCCACTTATGCCATGGAGGAGTAAGTGGGACTGAACTTGCCCTCTTGCTGCAGACAACTAGAAAACTGGATATATAAAACAACTGGTTTTAGATACTGGACAACAGGCAGTGCAGGCCTGTAAAACTTGAGAAAAGAGGAACATACAAGATTTGAGTCCTATCATAACCCTAGTTTTCTGCCTGAAGGCACATTCCAGAACAAAGTACAAGAAGGGAACAAGTCCAAATACAGCACAGTGGTCTCAAGTTGAAGAGATCAAGGGATTAAACTGGGGAGGATTGAGGCAGCTGGAATTTGTGGGCAGAGTATCAGACAGGAGGGGGCTACACAGCAAAACAACTCCAACAATCTGCATAGGAATCCCTTTGCCCATGTATAGGGTAGAACCCCACCAAGCCAGGCAAAGAACTGTTGTTCACAGAGGGCTGGGAAACCACTAACTACTCACAGGAGAAACTTCAAGAACACTACTCACAATGAACACCAACAGCATTCGGTAGAGACCCACGGGCCACACTTTGGAGGTAGGACTAAACTAGTCCTAAAGTAAAAGTAGACTTACCCTAACCATAGTGTGTAATTTTAACAACCCAAATAAGCTTTTAACAACATGCAGTGTAGCCAGATTAATTTGTCTAGAAAGTAGCTTTAAGTAAAGATAAATATTATTTAAAAAGTGATACCAAGTATCAAGTCAGAGATATCAAAATAACTTTCAGGTTGGTGAATGACATGGCCACTGAGGGCAAGGGGAATATGGGAAATCTCTGCACCTTCTGCTCAATTTTGCTATGAACCTAAAACTGCCCTTTTTAAAATAAGTATTTTTCAAAGAATTTACAAGGGGTAATGGGGCTTCTTACTTCCCTCTCTCTACTGTTCTGTGTTTTGCAAATTCCTATAATCAAGAAAAAATTATTTTAAAACTTAGTCATCAGTTCATATCTCCTTCCCCAAGCTAATTTTAAATTATTATCTATGTGTAACATTTTCCTCAAGTACAAATGAACAGTAACAGTTTACTCTAATAATAAGTTAATAACCAAGAAAATATCTTCTTTATAAATAATATAAATTACATATCCCAAGAAATTAAGATGAGTGGAAAACATTTAAAAGCAGTCTAATGTTTTTCCTCTTGCTACTAAGCACTGAGAATAACTTACTCAGAATTTCTTCCAGGCTTTACGATTTTTTTTTCTTTTTTCACCTCATGCAGAAGTTTATTGTAGAACTGAAAATAAATTGCATCATTTAAAATCTCTCTCTTCTACTTATTTACAAAACAGAAACAGACTCACAGACTGTGAAAGCAAACTTATAGTTACCAAAAGGGGAAACGTGGTGGGGAGGAATAAATTAGGAGTTTGGTATTAACATATACACACTACTACATACAAAATAGATAATCAACAAGGACCTACTGTATAGCACAGGGAACTCTGCTCAGTACTCTGTAATAGCCTATATGGGAAAAGAATGTGAAAAAGAATGGATATATTCATATGTTTAACTGAATCACTTTGCTGTACACCTGAAACTAACACAACATTGTAAATCAACTACACTCCAATGTAAAATAAAATATAAATTAAAAAAAAAACTCTCTCTCCTTATTTCTGTCTTTTAAAGAGTGCACATAGCAGAAGCTATATGCATAGGCAGCACCTCCTCATCATAAGTCATCATTTCTCTGCCCAGCAGGTCACATGACAGGTGGTTGCAACCCACGCCACAGAGCCAAGTCTAAGATCAGCAGTTCAGGATCTACCTTCCTTTCTTAGGCTCTTCAAACTTGGGATCACAGACGTGAACACTTCATTCTGACCAGGTTTTAGTAACCTGTATCCCCCACAAGTTTAGGGAACTGTAAATCCTCCAATATCCTTCTATTCCCTGCTTCATGAACATTAATAGTCTCCTCACTAAAAGTCTGAGGCTCCCTGATGTGGACTGAAGTCACTATAGCTTACTTCTCTACCCTCAGGACTTCTAAGGAGTCCATGAATAGAAATGAGAAGAACTTGATCTGACATTCTTATTTTTCTTAATGCTTCCTGTTAATTCTCTTTTCTAATCTTTGCACATGCTATTTTGGCATTTAGATCTATTCTGCTTTATATCTGCTTTCCTTTAGCACTCACTTTACACTCCCTACTACTTCTTGCACCTTCTTTTTAAATGTTTCACCTTGTTCTAACTTCCTTAACCCCAGCCAAATCTGTATGATCATCTAACTATAACATATTTGGTGATGTCTTTAGTTGGACCTACTTCGTTACTGCCATGTTTAAAGTATCCACATTAATATGCACCATTCATTGAGGCTAGTGCTTGTAATTCATTTTCCACTTTCCCTAGAGGAATTCTGGGAGAGTTTTTCTCATAACAAATTGCAGCAATGTCTCTGATCTGTACTCCTTAGGGCACATACGGAACAGGGAAGAAATGCTTCAGAAGAATACACCCATAGACACAGGTCCCAGAACTCTTAATACCACAGAAGGAAATGGGCAGGTGTTTGAAGGAAAAACCCAACTCAGGAAAGACACAGGATAATTCTTCTCTCTGATTTTCAGAGGGTATAAATGTATATTTTTAATCCCTATTTGAAGCTATTTTTAAAAAGCTCCATATAAAATAATCAGAACCACAAGGGTTTTGTCTAGGGCTTAATCCATTTCCTAGCGTTAGTTCGAAATATTTAGACATTTACAGCATTTGCTCTTTCAGGCCATTTATTTATCTCTTTATTAGACAACTCTTAAGCATCTAGTTTGTGTAAAGTATTGAGAACCAATGAAACATCATTAATTTAGGACCCACTAAGGCAGAATTTGTGGCAATATGGTCAAAGAATACATCTTTACACTAACAAAGAGTTTAACAAATTAGCAGCATAAAGATAATTCTAAATATCTAATGTTAGAAAGAAAAACTACTTTCAAACATCCTGAGAAACTTTACAAAGAAACACTTAACGCTCATCACCATCAACAGTCAGTAAGCTCCTACCATTGTTCTAGGTCTTAGACCAAAAAAAAAAAAAGAAGACACAAATTTTGCCCTCAAGTAATTTTCAGACTTGTTAATCGGAAGAAAAATATAATTAAAAATAAGATCAGTAACACAAAGTGACATATGATTGGTGTACAGGCAACAAAATATCAAGAATTCAGAACAGGAAGAGACCACTGTAAGAGACTCTTAACAAAAGGGCTTTAACTGACAGAGGAAATTGTACTTAAGCTAGGTATTAAGGGAAATGGGATAAGCAGGAAGAAAAGAGGACGTTTAAGGAAAGCATGAAATAATTATCTAAATTATATACAACACTGTGGCCAAAATAAAATTCTCTATGTACCTGAAAGGAATAAAATGTTTCACAAAATATTCCTTTATTGAGACAGACTTCTAGTATCACTATGCAATAGAAAGATTTTACTCTATTATATAGAATATGATAGAGTAATAATAGGAACTTATATTTATACTATTTTATGGCTTATAAAATGCATTTACATAGGAAAGGAAACATTTAATTATTTAGTAGCAGTTTATAGCAATGTTATTTTATTAAGAATTTCTCCATATAGTTCTCTTTAATTTTTTCAGATTTTTAAAAAATAAGCCTGTTTCTGTACATTTGTAATTGAGAAAAATGTTCATCTAGAAGGCATTCCCTATGGCATTTCCTAATTAAAATTTAGGTTACCATGTAAAGCTTTAGAATACAGAAATTTACTTTGTACCCCAAAACATAAGTAAAAACCCACATTTTTTTTAGTATCAGAAAGTGGGATCTATATATCTATAAATTTAGATAAAGTTATTCTGATTCTTCAGTTATATTTGTATCTAAAAATAAATGTTTAAAGTGTATCTCTAGATAAGAAGCTAAAATAATCAATAGATAAAAGAGAAAAACAGACAAGGCAAGAAAATAGGATTAAATACAACATGAACCTCTACTAAATTAATCTCCAGATACTCAATTTCCAGTCAATTGCACTCAGAAGCATTTGGCATCCATGCGTGCCTAAATCAATGAAGAGTGACCTAAGAGATCTTGACTTCCCTAAGTCCCAATACAAATAATCAAACTCCTTGATTTTAGATAAACAATCACAGCATAATTATCAAATTTGAAAATAAAAGTAAGGAGATAACTAAATATTTAGATTCCTGAATCAGTATCCCAAAAGAACAGGCACTCTGAAACACTGCACTAAATCTAATAAGATTAACTTGACAAAAATAAATGTACTGTGCTTGAATCAAAAATCTTGTATAGGATAGACAAATATAACAATAGCCCATATAAAAAGACAGGTTTTAGCTGACTGCAAGTTTAATATGAATTAATAGTATATTAGACCACCCTACCAAGAGCTAATTTTACCTTAAATTCATTAACATAGAACTAAAAAAGGAGAGATAATAAGTCCTAGAAAGATGAGGGGGGAAAAAAAAGACAAGTTGTGAGCAATGGTTGGAAGTATCAGTGATGCATAACCTGCAGAAAGTAAAGGCTCAAACACTTAATAGGTTGTCAGCTATTACAGGGATTGGTCTTATTTTACATGGCTAAAGAGGGTGGAACTAAAACCAATGGGTTAAAGTGCTAAGAAGGCAAATTGTAACTCAACACCTCAAAGACCCTTTTTGTAACCATTAGAGCTATCCAAAAATCTTATAGGCTGAGAAAAGAACCATTTTGGGGTTGGGAAATGTGAGTGTCCAATCTCTGAAAGAGTAAAGGAACGGTACAGGTTGAAACTGGGGATACTGCAGGGGCTTTATTCATTGAACAGAGGTTTGGATCAGATGAACTTTAAAATACCTCTCAGATACAAGATTACATAATCCCATTATTACTAAAATATGGCCCAGAGCAATTGAGTGACTTCCAGATCAACAGAACTATTTGATAAAAGAGTTGAGATTAGGATATATGACTCAAAGCTTAGTCTGCTGTATCTCGAAAAATACTGCAAAACAACATGATTCAATATCTTCCATGAAGAAATTATATTCCCAGGAAATATCACTCTGTGACCAAGTGAAAGATGGAGAAGTGGCAAGCTTACCTGTCAAAGTCAACATAAGGCAACTGTTAGTACAACCACCACTCCCACCACCCTGCTCCTCAACTCAAACATTAAGAAGATAAACTGTTTCTCCATGATGTAAGTCTGTGTGGTTCCTATAGATCACGTGGACCAAGGTTCCAAGGTTTCCAAACCAAAAATGGAAGATAAAAGCATGCTATCTATACCTATGGGAAAAACCTGACCATACCAGTGAAAGATTAGTCAACTGACTCCATACAAGTTGGTTTGATGGGTAAAAAGCAGAGTTCCAATCAGTAAATGGAAAGAGGCATATCACAATAAGACTCTATCTAAAAGAATAAGCAATTTCTAAACACATTTACTCTTTCCAAATTCTCCCTGATGTTAGCAGAGAATTGCTACATCCTATATTAGTTTAAGCTTTTTAACCTAATCTACCCTATAATTAGAAACCATACTTTTTATTCCAAAACAGTTGAAGGGGATAAATTACACTAATATTGACAATTACAAAGCCAGTTAAATAGAAAATGTGTTATAATAGGTTCATGGTACTAAATCAGATTACTATGCCATTTCAGTGTTTCCTTGGCATGCCAAAATATAATTTATAGAATGTAAGTAAAATATTATAGCAAAGGTCTACCTTCCTTAATTGACTTCCCTAAATATCTGCAAAATTAAATGTGTTTAAAAGCAGAATAGTTTGCAGATCAGCACTGTCAGGTGCACAATCTATTCCTCTATTTTTAACAGTTTCCTTATGATGAACCACAGTAATGGCCAGGAGAAATACCATGGAAGCTCCAAAACAGCAGATTAACTGAATTTACAGAGCTTTAATAAGCTCCTATTCTCCCCCCTCAATTACACACACACACACACACACACACACACACACACACAATTTTAATATCTTCTACAGTAGAGACTCTTAGTTGCCTGGAAGGTCTTTCCTCTGAGTAGTGAGAAACAAAATTATTAGCTGGACATATTCCTCCTCAGCTAAAAGATAATGTTCCCCTATTTCCCTTGAAGCTGGGTGTGTTCACTTGCCTGAAGTTTGGCCAAGGAGATAGAGATTTAAGTTGGAAGACTTACACTAAGGGGTATCGTTCCACATTCCCTTAACCCGCATTCTGCCTATAAGGTTGGTGTGATGCTTCAGCCTCCATCTTGGACCATGAGAATGAGACCACTCTAGGAATGCCAGATGCAATGGACTGAATGTTTGCGTTCCCCCAAAATTGATTTGTTAAAACCCTAATCCCAATGTGATGGTATTTAGAGGCGGGGCCTTTGGGAGGTAATTAGGTCATGAGGGTAGAGTCTTCATAATGGTATTAGTGCCCTGACAGGAAGAGACCAGAGAGCTAGCTAGCTTTCTTTCCACCATGTAAGGACACAACAAGAAGTCAGCAGTCTACAACCTGGAAGAGCATCCTCCCTAGAAACACACCGTGCTGGCACTCTGATCTTGGACTTCCATCCTCCAGAACTGTGAAAAATAAATTTCTGTTCTTCATAAGCCACTCTGAATGTGGTACTTTATTATCGCAGCCCAAGCTGACTAATACACTAGAATAAAAAGGTAGAAGGGGTATAGATTCCTGACAACTTCATGGAACTGCCATTTCAGCCCTGGATTCTCAATCTTCAGATTTCTTTTATTTAAGAGGAAATAACTTTTAATCTTATTTAGGGTTTCCAATTATGTTCAACCTAATCAACTCCTAACTAGTACATGTGCTGTGAAGTCAGGCTTACTCTCCAGTCTTCCCATAATATGACTTCCACACAACTCTACCTGAACCACTCTTGCTGCATTGTCAAAAGCGGTCACCATGGGGCTTCCCTGGTGGCGCAGTGGTTGAGAGTCCGCCTCCCGATGCAGGCGACACGGGTTCGTGCCCCGGTCCGGCAAGATCCCACATGCCGCGGAGCAGCTGCTCCCATGGGCCATGGCCGCTGAGCCTGCGCGTCCGGAGCCTGTTGCTCCACAACGGGAGAGGCCACAACAGGGACAGGCCCGCGTACCGCAAAAAAAAAAAAAAAAAAAAAGTGGTCACCATGCAATCCTTGTCTTAGTTTGCTCCTTCAGTGTAGTTGACTCTGGTGGTAACTCCCTCAGACTTAAGACCTCAAATCACTCTTCACTCATTCTCCTCCGTATCTTAAAACATTGCTTTGTTTTTTCTTTTTTTTTTTAAACTCTACAAAATATCTTATTGCTTGGACGTGCGAAATAAATTTAGGAGGCAGAAGAATAAATACTGGTTCTCAAATTTCTTTGCTAGTGATACACAGAATACAAAAGGAAGAGTTTGACAAGTTACAATCAGTTCAGTTCGGGATACATTGTTTTAGTATGAGTCTGAAACTCCAAGAAGAGTCCTAGATATAGAATTAAGTTGATTTTTTTCATACAAAATTATCTAGCACAAAATATTGATTAATCAATATAATGCCAATTTATAATAACGCCAAGTTCTCATTATATGTGGGTCATTTCTTGAGCACTCTGACTGTTGCACTGACATACAGTACTTGCCCACTCCCATGCCAATATTACACTAGTTTTATTTTAAAAATCTTGTTATTGCATAAATAAGTCTCCACACCTTACCACTACCACATCTTCTTCCTCTTCAAAACTGTCTTGGCTGTTTTGGTTCTTTTTTTTATATATACAGCAGGTTCTTATTAGTCATCAATTTATACACATCAGTGTATACATGTCAATCCCAATCGTCCAATTCATCACACCTCCACCCCCACCCCCTCCGTGGCTTTCCCCCCTTGCTGTCCATTCGTTTGTTCTCTAAATCTGTCTCAATATTTGCCCTGCAAACCGGTTCATCGGTACAATTTTTCTAGGTTCCACATATATGCGTTAATATACAATATTTGTTTTACTCTTTCTGACTTACTTCACTCTGTATGACAGTCTCTAGATCCATCCACGTCTCAACAAATGACCCAATTTCATTCCTTTTTATGGCTGAGTGATATTCCATTGTATATATGTACCACATCTTCTTCATCCATTCATCTGTCGATGGGCATTTAGGTTGCTTCCATGACCTGGCTATTGTAAATAATGCTGCAATGAACATTGGGGTGCATGTGTCTTTTTGAATTATGGTTTTCTCTGGGTATATGCCCAGTAGTGGGATTTAAGGAACCTCCATACTGCTCTCCACAGTGGTTGTTATCAATTTACATTCCCACCAACAGTACAAGAGGGTTCCCTTTTCTCCACACCCTCTCCAGCATTTGTTGTTTGTACATTTTCTGATGATGCCCATTCTGACTGGTGTGACGTGATACCTCATTGTAGTTCTGATTTGCATTTCTCTAATAATTGATGTTGAGCAGCTTTTCATGTGCTTCTTGGCCATCTGTATGTCTTCTTTGGAGAAATGTTTATTTAGGTCTTCTGCCCATTTTTGGATTGGGTTGTTTGTTTTTTTCATATTGAGCTGCATGAGCTATTTATATATTTTGGAGATTAATCCTTTGTCCATTGATTCGTTTGCAAATATTTTCTCCCATTCTGAGGGTTGTCTTTTTGTCTTGTTTATGGTTTCCTTTGCTGTTCAAAAGCTTTGACGTTTCATTAGGTCCCATTTGTTTCTTTTTGTTTTTATTTCCATTACTCTAGGAGGTGGATCAAAAAAGATCTTGCTGTGATTTACGTCAAAGAGTGTTCTTCCTATATCTTCCTCTAAGAGTTTTATAGTGTCCAGTCTTACATTTAGGTCTCTAATCCATTTTGAGTTTATTTTTGTGTATGGTGTTAGGAATTGTTCTAATTTCATTCTTTTACATATAGCTGTCCAGTTTTCCCAGCACCACTTATTGAAGAGACGGTCTTTTCTCCATTGTATATCCTTGCCTCCTTTGTCATAGATTAGTTGACCATAGGTGCGTGAGTTTAGCTCTGGGCTTTCTATCTTGTTCCATTGATCTATGTTTCTGTTTTTGTGCCAGTACCATACTGTCTTGATTACTGTAGCTTTGTAGTATAGTCTGAAGTCAGGGAGTCTGATTCCTCCAGCTCCGTTTTTTTCCCTCAAAACTGCTTTGGCTATTTGAAGTCTTTTGTGTCTCCATACAAATTTTAAGATTTTTTGTTCTAGTTCTGTAAAAAATGCCATTGGTAATTTGATAGGGATTGCATTGAATCTGTAGATTGTCTTATAGTTTTCTGCATATAGGTCTTTTGTCTCCCTAGGTAGGTTTATTCCTAGGTATTTTATTCTTTTTGTTGCAATGGTAAATGGGAGCGTTTCCTTAATTTCTCTTTCAGATTTTGCACCATTAGTGTATAGGAATGCAAGAGATTTCTGTGCATTAATTTTGTATCCTGCAACTTTACCAAATTCATTGATTAGCTCTAGTAGTTTTCTGGTAGCATCCTTAGGATTCTCTATGTGTAGTATCATGTCGTCTGCAAACAGTGACAGCTTTAATTCTTCTTTTCCAATTTGTATTCCTTTTATTTCTTTTTCTTCTCTGATTGCCATAGCTAGGACTTCCAAAACTATGTTGAATAATAGTGGTGAAAGTGGACATCCTTGTCTCGTTCCTGATCTTAGAGGAAATGCATTCAGTGTTTCTCCATTGAGAATGATGTTTGCTGTGGGTTTGTCATATACGGCCTTTATTATGTTGAGGTAGGTTCCCTCTATGCCCACTTTCTGGAGAGTTTTTATCATAAATGGGTGGTGAATTTTGTCAAAAGCTTTTGCTGCATCTATTGAGATGATCATATGGTTTTTATTCAATTTTTTTTATGGTGTATCACATTGATTCATTTGCATATATTGAAGAATCCTTGCACCCCTGATAAATCCCACTTGACCATGGCGTATGATCCTTTTAATGTGTTGTTGGATTCTGTTTGCTAGGATTTTGTTGGGGATTTTTGCATCTATATTCATCAGTAATATTGGTCTGTAATTTTCTTTTCTTGTAGTATCTGTCTCTGGTTTTGGTATCAGGGTGATGGTGGCCTCATAGAATGAGTTCAGAAGTGTTCTTCGTCTGCAATTTTTTGCAAGAGTTTGAGAAGGATGGGTGTTTACTCTTCTCTAAATGTTTGATAGAATTCACCTGTGAACCCATCTGGTCCTGCACTCTTGTTTGTTGGA
Organism: Globicephala melas; assembly: GCF_963455315.2. NCBI lineage: Eukaryota > Metazoa > Chordata > Mammalia > Artiodactyla > Delphinidae > Globicephala > Globicephala melas. The sequence goes on from NC_083316.1 coordinate 64,502,367, forward strand.
AGATTTTTAATCACAGTTTCAATCTCATTGCTTGTGCTTGGTCTGTTCATATTTTCTATTTCTTCCTGGTTCAGTCTTGGAAGGTTATACCTTTCTAAGAATTTGTCCATTTCTTCCAGGTTGTCCATTTTACTGGCATAGAGTTGCTTGTAGTAGTCTCTTAGGATGCTTTGTATTTCTGTGGTGTCTGTTGTAACCTCTCCTTTTGCATTTCTAATTTTATTGATTTGAGTCCTCTCCCTCTTTTTCTTGATGAGTCTGGCTAATGTTTTATCAATTTTGTTTATCTTCTCAAAGAACCAGCTTTTAGTTTTATTGATCTTTGCTATTGCTTTCTTTGTTTCTATTTCATTTATTTCTGCTCTGATCTTTATGATTTGTTTCCTTCTGCTAACTTTGGGGTTTGTTTGTTCTTCTTTCTCTAGTTCCTTTAGGTGTAATGTTATATTGTTTATTCGAGATTTTTCCTGTTTCTTGAGGTAGGCTTGTATAGCTATAAACTTCCCTCTTAGAACTGCTTTTGCTGCATCCCATAGGCTTTGGATCATCATGTTTTCACTGTCATTTGTCTCTAGGTATTTTGTGATTTCCTCTTTGATTTCTTCAGTGATCTCTTGGTTATTTAGTAACGTATTTAGCCTTCATGTGTTTGTGTTTTTTAGGTTTTTTCCCCCTGTAATTGATTTCTAATCTCATAGCAATGGTGGTCAGAAAAGATGCTTGATATGATTTCAATTTTCTTAAATTTACTGAGGCTTGATTTGTGACCCAAGATGTGATCTATCCTGGAGAATGTTCTGTGTGCACTTGAGAAGAAAGTGTAAACTGCTGTTTTTGGATGGAATGTCCTATAAATACCAATTAAGTCTACCTGGTCTATTGTGTCATTTAAACCTTGCGTTTCCTTATTTATTTTCATTTTGGATTATCTGTCCATTGGTTTAAGTGAGGTATTAAAGTCCCCCACTATTACTGTGTTACTGTCGATTTCCTCTTTTATAGCTGTTAACAGTTGCCTTATGTATTGAGGTGCTCCCATGTTGGGTGCATATATATTTATAATTGTTATATCTTCTTCTTGGATTGATCCCTTGATCACTATGTAGTGTCCTTCCTTGTCTCTTGTAACATTATTTTAAAGTCTATTTTATCTGATATGAGTATTGCTTCCCCAGCTTTCTTCTGATTTCCATTTGCATGGAATATCTTTTTCCATCCCCTCACTTTCAGTCTGTATGTGTCCCTAGGTCTGAAGTGGGTCTCTTGTTGACAGCATATATATGGGTCTTGTTTTTGTATCCATTCAGGAAGCCTGTGTCTTTTGGTTGGAGCATTTAATCCATTCACATTTAAGGTAATTATCTATATGTATGTTCCTATGACCATTTTCTTAATTGTTTTGGGTTTGTTTTTGTAGGTCCTTTTCTTCTCTTATGTTTCCCACTTAGAGAAGTTCCTTTAGCATTTGTTGTAGAGCTGGTTTGGTGGTGCTGAATTCTCTTAGCTTTTGCTTATTTGTAAAGCTTTTAATTTCTCCATCAAATCTGAATGAGGTCCTTGCTGGGTAGAGTAATCTTGGTTGTACGTTCTTACCTTTCATCACTTTAAGTATATCATGCCACTCCCTTCTGGCTTGTAGAGTTTCTGCTGAGAAATCATCTGTTAACCTTATGGGAGTTCCCTTGTATGTTATTTGTCGTTTTTCCCTTGCTGCTTCCAATAATTTTTCTTTGTCTTTAATTTTTGCCAATTTGATTACTATGTGTCTCAGCGTGTTTTTCCTTGGGTTTATCCTGTATGGGACTCCCTGCACTTTCTGGACTTGGGTGGCTATTTCCTTTCCCATGTTAGGGATGTTTTCGACTATAACCTCTTCAAATATTTTCTTGGGTCCTTTCTCTCTCTTTTCTCCTTATGGGAGCCCTATAATGCGAATGTTGTTGCATTTAATGTTGCCCCAGAGGTCTATTAGGCTGTCTTCATTTCTTTTCATTCTTTTTTCTTTATTCTGTTCCACAGCAGTGAATTCCACCATTCTGTCTTCCAGGTCACTTATCTGTTCTTCTGTCTCAGTTATTCTGGTATTGATTCCTTCTAGTGTAGTTTTCATTTCCGTTATTGTATTGTTCATTTCTGTTTGTGTGTTCTTTAATTCTTCTAGGTCTTTGTTAAACATTTCTTGCAGTCTTCTCAATCTTTGCTTCCATTCTTTTTCCAAGGTCCTGAATCATCTTCACTATCATTATTCTGAATTCTTTTTCTGGAAGGTTGCCTAGCTCCACTTTAGTTGTTTTTCTGGGGTTTTATCTTGTTCCTTCGTCTGGTACATAGCGCTCTGCCTTTTCATCTTGTCTTTCTGTGAATGTGGTTTTTGTTCCACAGGCTGCAGGATTGTAGTTCTTCTTGCTTCTGCTGTCTGCCCTCTGGTGGATGAGGCTGTCTAAGAGGCTTTTGCAAGTTTCCTGATGGGAGGCACTGGTGGTGGGTAGAGCTGACTGTTTCTCTGGTGGGCAGAGCTCAGTAAAACTTTAATCTGCTTGACTGCTGATGGGTGGGGCTGGGTTCCCTCCCTGTTGGTTGTTTGGCCTGAGGCAACCGAACACTGGAGCCTACCTGGGCTTATTGGTGGGGCTAATGGCAGACTCTGGAAGGGCTCACACCAAGGAGTACTTCCCAGAACTTCTGCTGCCAGTGTCCTTGTTCCCACGGTGAGCCTCAGCCACACCCCGCCTCTGCAGGAGACCCTCCAACACTAGCAGGTAGGTCTGGTTCAGTCTCTCCTGGGGTCACTGCTCCTTCCCCTGGGTCCCCGTGCACACACTACTTTGTGTGTGCCCTCCAAGAGTGGAGTCTCTGTTTCCCCCAGTCCTGTCGAAGTCCTGCAATCAAACCCCACTAGCCTTCAAGTCTGATTCTCTAGGAATTCCTCCTCCCGTTGCTGAACTCCCAGGTTAGGAAGCCTGACGTGGGGCTCCAGTGGGTGGACTTCTGTGGTATAAGTGTTCTCCAGTCTGTGAGTCACCCACCCAGCAGTTATGGGAGTTGATTTTACTGTGATTGCGCCTCTCCTACCATCTCACTGTGGTTTCTCCTTTGTCTTTGGATGTGGGGTATCTTCTTTGGTGAGTTCCAGTGTCTTCCTGTCGATGACTGTCCAGCAGCTAGTTGTGATTGTGGTGTTCTCACAAGAGGGAGTGAGAGCACGTCCTTCTACTCCACCATCTTGGTTCAGGACCTCTGCTTTGTTTTTTCTACAAGCTTTTCTTCGTCCACCTACCCCTAAAATGTTGGCATTCCCTAAGATTACTTCATGGTCCTCTTCTCAATTCTACACGTTTTCCTCAGACCTACTACGCCAGTCAGTAGAAAACAGTCAATGTTGATACTACCAAACCTCTGTCTCCAACTCAGAATTTGCTAAAAGCTCCAGGTCAATTTATTAAAATGTTTTCTGAGCACATCCATCTGAATATCCCCTGGGCAACTTATATGCCACATTGCTCTCTGTTCTACCTCTTAGTTAATGATACATATTCATTTAGCTGTCCAAACCAAAAACCTGGGAGTAATCCTCAATTCCTTACTCTTGCCTGATATGCACTCGGTCACTAAGTATTCTAGAGCTTATAGTCTATGGCTCATATCTATCTTCTCTGGCAATGTCCTCACGGTCACTTCCGCAGATTACTGTAATAGTGTTTGAACTGGTCTTCCTTTCTCCTATCCTCACTCCTCTCCACTGTGAGGTCAAAAGATCATTACAAAGCATCAATCTCTTAAAGTTGCTTCCTTGGTCATCAGCGTACCCACATACCTATACGATAAAGGCCGGATACCTAAACATGGCAAATGCAGCCTGCCCAGATTTAGCTATGGTTTCTTTCTACAGTAAAAATCCGACCAAACTGAAAAATCAACAAACCTTAGATCTGTAAGAGAGGTGAGGTCGCAGAGCTAACTACTGCCCCCAAAACTGGAGAGACACACAGGCAGATATAGAGAAATATAACCAAACAGAAAGGAAACCCCTCAAAAGGAACCTATCCAGAAACCAGTGCCTGGGTAGGAAAACCTGTGCTGTAATTGACAAAGTGGTAGAGACTCAGTATGTACAAGTCTGAGAGATTTAAAAAAAAAAAAAAATGGCCAACCAGTCATGGAGGGCCTCCATGTCATCGTGAGTTTTATCTCCAGGAGCCTAACCTGGTTCTTACAGTGAAATTCAGAGAAAAATCCCCTCATGCTTCTAGCAGGGGGTGCGGGGAAGCAACCATTCTGGAATATGCTAGAGCATTCTATTCTTAAAAAGGTCTGCCCTCGGGAGAAACCAGTTTACAGCCTTATCTGCTGGGGTTTCATCAGAGCCTAACCGACTTGGAGTAAGTGACATACACAACTCCAGCCTCCTCTAGGCATCCTCTCTCCCCTAGAAAGTTTAAAAAAAGAAAAAAAAACACAAAAACTGAGAAGCACTGGCAAAGTTCACAGTCCAGAAACACAAGCTCACCAAAAAACTGAGACCTAATCCTAGGACTATGGAATATACAGCCCCATCTTTCCACTGTATTACTAAAGGCCTCCTTACTGCAGTTCCTTTTACCCAGCACATCACGTCCACCTTTCAACAAAAAGTTACAAGGCATACAAAAGTACAAAAACACAGTTTGAAGAGACTGAACAAGCATCGAAACCTGAGTCTGATATGGCAAGAATGTTGGAATTATCAGACCAAGAATTTTTAAAACTATGATTAATATGCTGACAGCTTTAATGTAAAAAGTAGACAACATGCAAAAACAGATGGTTAATGTAAGCTAACCAGATTATTATTGCTAGAAACTTCTCCCTTTACTTTGACTAAATGAGGTCTGACTTATTTTAATAGTGCTTTCTCCTTTTAACGGATTTTATTTTACACTGTTTTTAGTTTATACTAAATGATATTAACATTTATCTTTGAAAAGATCACAAAGATTATGTAACTTAAAGGATATTTTAACAAAGACTTTCAAATGCATAAAAGTAACATTTTTAATCCATGTGATATGTGGACATTTAAATATTTCCTAATGATATTATAGATAAAAAGGAAGCATCAATAAAAAGAAACAGTGTACAGGCAGAACCTGACTTGCAAACGTCAATCCCGTAAATTTGCTGCATCTGAGAAATTCAAACCCCTGGGCAGGCTGACTGCCAAGATACGGTTCCCTTTTGTGCAGCTACTGTTAAACATTCCTCTCCAGTTTCCTGTTCTACCACATCCAACTTATGCTACCCCACTCCTTTAATGCCATCTTGACCCCATCCCAATACTACTCCATCTACCCTCAACTCCCATTCTTCCTTTTCTAGGTGCAAAAGGTTCTCCATCTCCTGAATGATCTTTCATAGATCAGTCTCCCTGTCTGACTACTTCACCCATCCCCCTAAGTGCCCAAAGCCCGTATCTCCTTCCTGTCACAGCTGCAAGGACACTCATTCTCCTCTTGCCACCATCACTACCACAGTTGGTAAAGAAACCTCTCACTGCCAATGGGTGGGGAAAAAAATGGAAATACTCCCTGTTGTTTAAGGCGTATGGAAACTGGGGTAGTGGGAGGAGGGGGGGAAGGAACATTCTTCAGTTATTGAAATTGTTGTAAAGCGAAATAGAGTCTCTAAATTTTAAATTTACAGTTGAAATTCATATCCCCAAAGACAATGGGAAACCATAATATCGTTAGTTCTGGAATTCAGCTATATTATGGGTACCATTTGGGAACATAATTACAATTTATAATATTTTCTTTGGTGATATGTTCCCTGTATCAAACAAGCCAATTTATAAACCACCTTTTGAAAGACAACCTACCTAAACACTAGGGACAGCATGTAGAGTTATTCTTTCATATTTTCCCATACTAAGAAATAAAAAGTATGGGGAGATAAAACTGTAAGCTGCTGAAGAGCAGGAGCCTTGAGTGTCCTGTTCAGCATTTTATCCTGTACCCAGCATTTGACACACTTTAATCACTCAACAAGTATCTGGAAAAAGAAGGTGGGTGGAGGTTGGGGACAGGGAGAAGCCCAACATCCCCAAGAGTCCTCTTCCATGATGAACTTGTGTCCATGATTAGTTAAGGAAGAGTACAGGGCATTTCAGAGATTGAGAAGAAAGGAGTTTTCTTTATCCTTCAGGTTACCTGAGACTAAGTGGTGATTCCTTTTTAAATAATCTTAACTTATTCATGGCCAAAATCTTACCTATCCAGGACAGGCTGTCAAAAATTAGGTCTGTCCAGCTGAAAGATGAGATGTTAAGTCATCTTTCACTGGTAACACTGCAAGATAACATTATAAATGCTTTCAATTTTAACCAGCCCGAAAAATTAAATGGAGGACTGAGAACATTTTTCTGTATAAAGCTGAGAAGCAGGGGAAAGAAGACTAGCTACAGTAGAAAACTCTTTCAGACCAAATTATCCAGACTGGTTGGTTTTGCTTCAACTTCTTCTTTCATTCACTAAAATAGTTATACTCTTAGGTATGTTTTTATTACAACAGTCGATGACAGCTTCTGCTGGAATTTACAATCTGGTGTTTATTTACATAGAATGCTTCATTAATATCACTTGCCTGATCTTCTATTTTAATTAGATTTACATAATTTGAAATGAAACAATTGTTTCAGGAAATAAAGCACAAAAAGAGAAATATAATAGTTAACAACTATGATTACTAGCTTTAATATTTTTAATCTTATTGTTTGTTGAACTACTTAGTAGAAGATTTTGAAGAATAAAGTGAAGCAGGATCTGAGGTTCCATTTCTGCTGTCTGTTGTTCTAGAGACCACTAAAATTCCTTAAAAAAGAAATAAAGTTCTCAAAATAGGCTAGGTAAAACCCTGAATTATAATATTACATTGTCGTAAGTATAAATCCCTTAAATCCAATAATAATTACTCATATACCCAAATGATACATTAAGATGATTAAATGTATCAAATGAACAAATATTGACATTATAAAAATATAACCATAATTATTTGCCCCTCAAGTAAAATTATTTATCAAAAATATCATCTACATATCCTTTTGAAAAATAAGTTCTTTACACAGTGTTTTATATCCTAATTAATTTTTATAGTAAATTTCTTTCTCAAGACACTGTAAATCCTCAAAGGTTAAAAATGATATTGAGAAATTTATGTGACTACTTAAAATACTCAGACTATGACTAACACAGAATATGAATGAACTACAAAGAAAATGTACAGAAAGTAAAAGATTTTAAATATAAAATACCAACCATAAAAATAAGATTATAGTCAAAATTACTTTAAGAGTTTTTAGGATGTTAAGCTTAATTATTCCACTTTATATGTAAACAGTAAAATGGGTGGCCTAATGTACTATGTAATGGTATCTACACTACAGGTATTTAATAAGTACTTTTTGTCTGGACGTTCCACCTATTTCCACATTTCTTAATTTATGCTAGTTTTTTTTTTTTTAAGGGCACAAATTAGCTCAAAATAAAAAGGTTAAGACAGTGAACACCAAAAGTTATCCTATTTTGAACAAATAACTCATTTTCAGCAATAAGGAAGGGTTGATGGATAACAAGAGGAGTAGAAAGAGAAAAGGCATTTATTTAAACTGTGCATGCTTTTGCCAATTTCTGATAAAATAATAAACACCAAATTCTATAGAGCAACTTGCAAAAAAAAATGAAATAGCCAATGGTTGAGAGTAGAGTCCAACAAACCTTTACAATTTTAGTCGGCCAGGAATAAGTTTAAGGAATAATAAAGCAAAAGCACTGGCACATAATTTAAGCTTCTAGGATCTGGCAAAAGAATTCTGATTGAACATGTACTTTGAATGACATTGGCATCCATTAGTTTAACTAACTAAACCAATATAACATGTTGTTAGTTTCAAAGTCCTTATTCATCACACACTGTAAAGTGTTAATCTGAGACTGAGAAAGATTCAAGATCAAAACAGGAAAAATATTGCAACAGTCTAAATAAATAATTGCTAAGTGTAATGTAAGGCGGAGTGTTGGTCGTGGTTACTGAATGCTTAGTGCATCTACTCTGGATAGCCATTCTTCAATTCCCACAACATGAAAAAAAATCCATTGAAAAATTCATTAAGAACTTCCAGGCATCTCTCTGGTGCCACTAGTTTTGCCCAAGATGGCAGCAGAACAGGGAGTTAAAATGATTATCCTACCATCACAGCCTTTGCACTCCCTCAAAAATCCTGATCTCTGTAACAAGTGCCACAGCCCTGTCTATGCCTAACTCACAGCAATGAAAAGCAGTGGGGGAAAAGTGGAAATGAAGGAAGCAGATTAATTCCTTGGTCTCAGCAAGCACCTTTCTGTTCCACTGGATTATTTCTAAGCAAGATACAAAAGAGGAAGCCAAAAAAATGATTAATCCAATGGGTGAGTAAAAAATGAAAATATGTATATGAGTAAAAATAAGGGTGAGTTTTCAAAGAAGAGAAATAAGTGGGTTTTTACCCTACTGTTACTCTCTAATACACTGAATCCTAACTACAGGCTTTAAAAAAAAGTTTTAAAAAATGAATTACAGACTATTGTTTGAGAAGAACTACAACAAAACAAATACAGATCTCTCTGAGACCCTACCTTCCCTGCAAAATTGAACTACCCAGTAAATTACCACTTGGGGTGGTTATGACAATTACAGATCAGCTACGTAGAAAGCCTAGCACAAGGCCTAGCACATTATGGTTAAAACAGTAACTATTATTATTGTGGCAAACACTTCGAATATATTGATAAATAGATAAACTTAACCACATTATGAAAGTAACTATAGTTCCTTTTCCTTCAAGTAGGACTTAAAGAGCCAGAAATGTAACCCTCCAAGTTGTGAAAGACTTCAAGATTTCTAAATTAAAACAGAAGAATAATATGGTGGTAAATTCAATTGGCCTGTTTATTTCCAATCCAGCAGCAACTTCAGCTGCGGCCCTGTAAGGGCACAGACAACTATGAGTATAAATGGAAGGAAAAATCAGCCCTAAATGAAGCTCTATTACAGTGCCCGGGGTGTCTCGGTTCAGGAATCCAGGATTCCTAAGGCTTGTGTCCTGGGTCTCCCAGCTCCTGAGTCTCTACACCCTCCACCTCCCAACCCCAACTCTGAAGCCAGAAAAAAGCCAGAGGGATAATGTAGGAAAATATTTCCTAGAGCAATCAAGGAAGAAGGACTCTACAGAAATACTAAACACTACAAGAGGCCAATCTAATTCTAAAGTCTTTATTTCACTGTCCATTCTTGATCAATCTTAACAAATTTCTTTCTTTATTAAGCATCTATGTGTCAAACACTATGCTAAATAATTCCACTAAAGATGTCTCAAATGAAAAAGACCTTTTTGACTAGGTTAATCTCATAAGGCTTTTTATTTTAGTAATATCAAAACAAGCCCAGCAAAATACAAAAGTACTAAGGCAACAGACATCCTTGTCACTTTATTCTATCACTGGCCTCCAAAGAAACTCTGGACTAAAATAATTATTTACCTTAGCAACTATTAGAGCCTTTGACATGATGTACATTGTAAATCTCTAAAAAGATATATAGTATGTACCATTCCATAAACCCATCTGACCTCTGAACCCTTTTATCCTAGAATGCCAATTTACATAGTAATTAATGTTTTCACAGAGGATTAAAACTTAAGTTTAACTGTATCATTAATAGGGATGATTAGAAACAAAGATATATGAGACTAATAAGGCATACTTTGAAAGAAATCAACATCATTAATTTTTTCATAGTAAAAAAAGATTTTGTAGTATTTAGAAAAGGACAAAAGCTATAGATTCTTCCTGCTACTCAATGTTACTTATACACAGGGCTTTCATGCAAAGCAATGGAAGGAAAGGAACAGAAGCTCCAAAATGGGATTCTGAAAATACAAAGTATATGAAACACAACGCCAGTAAGTTCTGAACAAATGCAGGAATGCTATTCTTTTTAACCAAGCTTATCAATTTACACTTTCATCTAGACATCTGAGCATGAGCTCTCTGCTAGTGCTCAACCCCAGTAGAGATAATCCTTATATCACACGACCCAAATGCCAATTCAAACTGGATCACTACATTTTTTTTTTTTTTTTATTACAGGAAGGTAGATTGGACCTTTTTTTTTTGCCTCTTTCCATTTGTCCCCTTAAACGGTTACATAATATCTTCATAGCCTTTAGCCAGCTAAGGGATCTGTGACCTACTCCACGCTGCCATTAATGTCTCAGATTGAACTACTGGACAGTAAAAGAACTGTGATCTCTCAGGCTACAGCTAAACCTTAACATACTCAAGCTCCAATAACTAGGAATGAGAACAGATATTTACACACAGTCTCCACTGTTTACTACAAAAGACAAACTGGTCATTTTAATGAGGGATCTTTGTCTTTTTCTCCCCCCTTTTTTTCCCACATCTTATTCAGTATTCTTCATGTGATGGCTACTTTAAGTGGTTCAATATTTAATTAAGGATTAAATGGTAAAGCAGTTTGACCATTAAATTATAAAAACCTTCAGTGTTTACAAAGCTTTTTAAAAATTAAATAACTTAATATAAGTTTAAAAATTAGATTTAAAAGTGAGCTTTAAGAGCACACAAATTATTTTGAAGATATTAAGCCATGACAAAACATATGCATCAGTCATGATAGAAGACACGTGTAGTGCTAGCAACCCAGGAGGACCCCCAAAACGCAGGCATTCTCAGCCATTATCTGCACTGTCTGTCAGATGGACACACAAAATTTGGCATTAATACAGTGATTCCATGGGACAAGAGGAGCACATCAGATTATCTGAGGAGGCCCAGAGGGAAACACAACACATATTTCCAGCGGAAAAAAAGTCAAAATAATGACTTTAAAATTCAATTGTTTAAAAAAAAAATGGTGGGGGGATTTCCCTGGTGGCGCAGTGGCTAAGAATCCGCCTGCCAATGCAGGGGACACGGGTTCGATCCCTGGTCAGGGAAGATCCCACGTGCCACGGAGCAACTAAGCCTCTGCGCCACAACTACTGATCCTGCCCTCTAGAGCCCGCGAGCCACAACTACTGGAGCCTGTGCTCCCCAACGAGAGAAGCCACTGCAATAAGAAGCCTGCGCACCGCAAAAAATGAAGAGTAGTCCCCGCTAGCGCAACTAGAGAAAGCCCGTGACCAGCAACGAAGACCCAACACAGCCAAAAGTAAATAAATAAATAAATTTATTTTAAAACAATAGTGGGGAAAGAGAAGAAGAGTTTTATATAAACCTCTTAATAAACACCAATGTCAGAAAAATTCAAATAAAAAATTTTTTAAAAAGTCATTTAAATTCAATTCCTCTTTCACTTAATTGTTAAGCATTGAGTCTAAGTCTTTGTGTTTATTTTCCTAGTAATAGAAAACACTGGATTTATTATGCTTATTAATGTTTTCTCTTAAAAGAGAAAAACCAAAAAAGAGCTTAATAAAGTCAGCTTATTTCAGATTATCTTTCAGTTTATTTTAAATACTTTTTTTTTAATCCACAGATCCAGAATTTGGTGCCAAGTTTTTCCTTGCACCCATAGACAAATTCTACATTTTGTTTCCTTATTATATTTATTATATTTTCATGCCTAATAAATATACTGAGCTAAAGCTGAAAATATTTGCTACCTAAAATGAATAAATGCCAAGAGTACCTGGCTATGGAGCTTCCCTGCTGCTTTAGTTTCTTCCACGTGTGAACAGAAAACTGGGAGCTGATGCACCAAGTGAACACCCAAGCCAGGCAAAAAGCCCGGCAATCTGAGCCATGTGAAATGGTCACATGATCACTGCTGTCACAAAGCAGCACTGGCATTTGTGTTACCTAAGCAGTGAGGTGGAGGGTTGGTGATTCTCCTCCTTAGTCATCTGGTACACTTTTGTTCTCCTTTCTCAGTCCTTCCATTGTGGTATATAATTAATGACAGCATGATTGTGAAGGGTGTGGCAGGCTTTCACTATCTCTAGCTCATTACCTCCTGTAAAAACTGTAAGCTTACATATGCTTTCTCAGTTACCTACAAGTCTTATGAAATACCATCACCACCTCCCATTTCCCTGCCATACCACCATCTGTTCAGTTCTATCACTTACATTACATAAAAACCCACTGTTTTCCAAATTTTGCATGTACATATATACACACATATACATACACGTACACACACAATTTTGGAAACGCTGGGCTAAATTTAAATAAGTTTCTTTATTGCTGGACCATTCAGAACCTTTAATGTGCTAATCTCTATTAATTTCTTGACATAAACGTAATATGCCCCACTTCCAAATCTATTTGGCTAGACAGACCTTTTTTTAATAGAACATTTTCAATGGTATACATCTTGGAAAACTCTCATCCAAATTATTCAAAACAGAACATTTTAAATGTAGATATAAAATATCTATATGTAAAACAAATTATGTATATATACAAAAATTCATATATCTATATGTAAAATATTTAAATAAATATGTATATAAAACAAATTTGAATATATTAATTTACCCACTCATCCACTTACACACCCATTCCACCAGCCATCCAACAGATAACGTACATATAGAGTGTCTATATACGTGAACATTCTTGTGCTTGGTGCTATGGGAGATAAAGAAATCTGGAAATATCTTTAACATATTTTCTACTATTCTCTTATTAATCTTCATACAAACTACCGGAGTTTTTAAAAGCCACTTAATATGTTAAAATTCTTGAAGAATCTATTAACAGGAAACATAACTTAAGAAATTATAAGCGGTAAAGAAATTACAAGCGGTAAACTAAGGAAATATTTACTTCACAAAAGTGCTTTAAAATACTAAATATCACAAATATAGTTTAAATTATGTTTATATTATTACACAATTTTCCAGGAGCAACTAAAGCTAAAAATAATTAACTGATTTTTTAAGTCTAAAAAATTAAAATGTGCTTAAATATATACTTTAGGATTTAAAAGCCATAAACACATCAAGACAATTAAATGTATCCTAATTAGATTCAACTAATCAACCACTATGCAATACCAATTACTTGAAATTTTTGCCTTGAACTTTAGAATTTTTCTAAGTCAAGCCTTCTTTCAGCTGCCTCATTTTAATCCTGACTTTTATATTGAAAAACTATAGGAAAAATCTTTAAATTATTTGACCATAAATACTTTTATCAAGTATAACGTAAAAGTGGTAAGACATTCCAAACTGGACATGTTGGGAACCAAATATACCCATGATCAGTGTGTGTTGTACTTCAGAAACAACCTTACTTGTTTTAAACAAATATTACTTATGGCTCCAGTCTCTACACATTTGCTGGACACTCACCTGTGCTTTTCCCTTCATCTATGCAAGGTCAACATTAGTTCAATCCCCAATACTGTGCAGGTATTTTCGATGGTTCCACCCCACAGGTATCTGTCTCACCCATCTCAGAACTCACAGTACTTACAGTCCATATCACTCATAGCATCTATTATGTTACAACTTATATTGTTACTTTATACTGCCACTTAACTTTTCATGTATTATAGTTTTCCATGTATCTATACTATAACCTTTCTGAAGGCAAGGAACATTTCCTTCCCTTCTTTAAATCCTGCACTACACTTTCAATAAAGTAAGCACACAACTTATTTCACAGGATAATAAAGTTTCACAGCTGAATGTGCAAATCTCTCGCTTTGCAGATAAAAAAGGAAGCCAAGAAAGGTGAAGTAACTTGCACAAGGTTATTCAGTCAGGTGGGAACTGAATCAGGGCAAGAACCCAAGTGTGTGGATCTAATCTACTGTTCCTTGGTTTAGCCCATATTAAAAAAAAATAAATTGTGCTAAACTCCCCTTGTTCACCTTCCAGTTTTAATAAGTACAAAAAGCCAAACTGTGTGTATAACCAAGAACTTTGCATTGTTTCAAAATCACAGTTTTTTTCAATATTAATCATTGGCAATCCTAAGAATGATGATGATGATACACATAAGATGAAAGTGATCTTGTAAAATGTCTACTGGCCCAGAACAGCCTTTGTGTTATTTCTTCCTTTTAAAGCATGATACAATGGGGGGCGGGGGGTGCTCAATTAAACTAAATAGGTCAGTTACCAGTTTTAGTTAATTGGGATTTTATCTAAATAACAGTAAAGAGCTACTTGTCTCCCTCTGAATCTTATTATTCAAGAAGTCTTCTCACCATTTATTTACAGAATAATCTTAAAAAAAAATAAGTAGCTGCTTGATAGTCTGATTAACCTAAACTTTCCTTCAGAGACTCTTCCATCATCTGCCTAAGTCCTCCAGGGAAGTGGGGCCATTTAGATGCACAGGAGAACAGCTGGAGCATGAAGTGACAGATAGATTTACTTTAGAGATTAGCCCCAAGAGAAGTGCTTGGTTCTCAGTTAACTTTGTGTATTCTAACTTAAGAAAATTCCAGGGAAATAAAATTATATACAGGCGTATTTCCACAAACTACTCATTAGATAACTCTATAGCCTTAAGAACCAGAACAGGGACGGTTCTGTCAAAAATGCCTCCCACTGGCATTAATTTCATTTGAGAGTTAACAGAGCAGTGAGGATCAAATGAGTTTCTATTAAGCTATTGGAGAAGAAAAATAAAAAAGCCCTGATCTCCAGTCAGGCTTCTTTTACTAAAAGGTTTAATTAAGTGTTACTGGTTAAATAGTCCCCACTCAAAAATGATGCTAGAATCCTAGCCACCAACACATCAATGTGACCTTATTTGGAAACATGGTTGTTGCAGATGTGATTTGTTAGGATGAGGTTATACTGGAGTAGGGTGGGCCCCTAATCCAGTATGACTGATGTCCTCATAAAAAGAAGAAATTTGGACAGAGAGACACACTTAGAGGGAAGATGATGTAAAGAACCACAGGGAGAAGACGGACAGAGGCCTGGACAGACTAATCCCTCACAGCCCTCAGAAGAAACCAATCCTGCCAACAATGTGATTTCGGACATCTAGCCTCCTGAACTATGAAACAAGAAATTTCTGTTATTTAAGCCGCCCACTGTATGATACTTTGTTTCAGCAGCCCTATCAAACTAATACAGTAGGCAACAAGAAATAATTTTAAAGGTGTCTGTAAGGTAAATGTAAAATAGCACTAAACTAGAAATTCAAGTCTTAATTTCTAGGTTTTAAATGGATAACTTCTGACATAAATCTCTAACTCAGTTTCCTTACCTATACCTCTTTTAGGTTGTTGTGAAGATAAGGTTTAATAACATGTATGAAAGTTCTTAGAAAAGTACAAAGTATTAAATATAAAATGTTATCATCCAACATTTACAATTAATACATTTGGCTTTTAGATAAGAAAAACAGCAAAGGTACAGAAAAGGTATAGGTGGTCCCTACATTTCTTCCTTAGAAATGAGAGACTAATGACTTCAGATGTTAACCAAAAACTAAATCACAGTGCAAATTAAAGTATACCATGGTTAATATTTCCTTATCTATTAATTTTTAAAACTGCAATCCCCCCTAAAAAACAAACAAACAAAAACCACCCAGAAACGTTCATAGCTCATATAATGATTAATTCATCTAAACTTGTTCCGTGTCTGCTATATTCCAGGAACTGGGTTAAATCTTAAAGTTAACAGAGCTCAGAGACATGGGTCCTGACTTCAAGGAGCTCCCTCTACAGCGAAGGAAATAGGAAGTGATTAAACAAAGATTCATATAAACTATGACAGAAGTATGCACATAGTACAATAGAGCAGATACAGTTATTCATACCTACATTTGAATAGAATGTTTAATTTTCTGGAATTGACAATGCTTTACATAACACATACAGTAACACTTTAATGGGTTAATTGAAAAGTTTTTCAATGCTTTTTCTTAACTCTGCTAATCATTGCTTCATGTTAGAGATAGAGAACCTTATCCCTCAGAATTTTTTAGACCATCCTTAAACAAAAACTGTTTTGGGGGCTTCTGTGTGGCGCAGTGGCTGAGAGTCCGCCTGCCGATGCAGGGGACACGGGTTCGTGTCCCGGTCCGGGAGGATCCCACATGCCGCGGAGCGGCTAGGCCCGTGAGCCATGGCCGCTGAGCCTGCGCGTCCGGAGCCTGTGTTCCGCAACGGGAGAGGCCACAACAGTGAGAGGCCCGTGTACCACAAAAAAAAAAAAAAAAAAAAACACTGTTTTTGTTTGTTTTTAATTTGCTGTATTTGTATTTTATCATTCTCTTGTGCTGGGAAAGAGAATTATAGTTAAAGCTCTAGGTAACTGGGTATTTATTTTCATAAGAGAACACCAGAAAATGAATGTTCCAATCCTTACTGAAAATCCTACTAAAATACACCCTTCCTTATCAACTTCGTATGTTTGGCCTGTGTATCCCAATTAAAGCTGTCTTTGATGGCTAAAGATTTTCTAAGTCCTTAGGAGTCAGCTGAGTACAGTGACCCAGGCATGGTCATATAACTAAATACAGAAGAACAGTATTCTGGGTTGATCTTTACCCCTAGGTGGAGGATAACTGGGAGAGGCAAGGGCTAAAAGTCAATTTAAAGACAATTAAATTCACTTGAAAAACACTTTTATTGTAAATTGCTTTTATTTCTTTAAGGAAAAAAAAAGTAAGAAAACTGATCCATTTTGAATCAAAGTTAAAGGATGACTATGAATAGTCTGACCTAAGAGCCAAAATACACGAGTATAAAAGCAAGCATGAAATAGTGAAATGACTCAAAAAGTCTGTATCACCCTCTTTGCTTACTTAGGTCAATAAGAACTTGAAAGCTATATTTACAAAGGCTAAAACACAAAGCAGATAATCTCTCTATGGATAATTGAGTTGACACTACTAGGATCTGGGAGTTGCAAAGGCAGCAGAAGCAATGGCTCCCATTTTCTGGAAGTTTAAAATTCAATGAGCAAAGAACAAGTAAATTAAATAAATTGAAACAGAAGCAAATACGTAATCAACTGTAGCTATGTAAATAATTCTCTTCGTATTTTTTCCCCTGTTCTCTTTCACCTTTGTTTTCTGTTTTACCCCCTTCCGCTTTCCTGCTTTCTCTTCTATAATACAGTTAAGCAAATACCTCTCCAATAGTTTCCTTCATTTTCTCCACCACTATGTGCACAGTTGCCAGTAATTCCTTAATAATATCTTAATCACAACTCATAATATATCAACAAATCTTAATCTAGCTCATGAAATACAAAATACAGACATATGAAAATGTAACAGAAAGAAAAAGAGAAACCCTAGAAACTTGACGTGTTTGTCTAATTTGATCTCCAAGAGTGTAAGGAATTAAATCATAAATGTAGAAAGAAAAAATAGAGATTTCTAAATGATCTGTGATTTGTAAGAATTTAACATAGATTTTTCCCCTTTCTGAAAATTTAAAAACATATCCATTTTTTTCTTAACGTCTTTATTGGAGTATAATTGCTTTACAATGGTGTGTTAGTTTCTGCTTTATAACAAAGTGAGTCAGCTATACATATACATATGTTCCCATCTCTCTTCCCTCTTGCATCTCCCTCCCTCCCATCCTCCCTATCCCACCCCTCTAGGTGGTCACAAAGCACCAAGCTGATCTCCCTGTGCTAAACACATCCATTTTTGTATTAGATAGTTTCTTTATACAACTTTTTGAAAGTAAAAAAAGTTATAAAAATAATAAAATGGAAAGAAATACAAAAAGTCACCAGAGCCAGATGTGTAACAATTAGAGAATTATTCTTTTGTATATGTTAGGACTCAGTCTGTCTGGGATGCAGAGTTTTCCCTCAATTCAGTATTTTAATTTAAAAAATCAAAAATTCATCAGAAGAAAAATAAGCAGACATAAATTCTTACCAATACTTTTTATTTATGCTTTTAGTTTTACACTATCAATTCAAATATTCAACTTAACAGGCAGTTCTTACACAGTGTCCTCAAATTCAGCAATTTATTCTAACTCATTCTTTATTAAATTAGAAGAGAAAAAATTTCATGAGGATGAACTCTACCACAAAAATTCAAACTGAGAACACTGCTGTTAAAAAACAAACAAACAAAAAACCTCCCCTTGATCCTAACTGCCATGAATAGGGAAGGTTATAATGACACCATGGTAACCAGTGGCCCAACTATAATGGGATGTAGAAGGTAAATTAAGTAATGGAAATGAATGAATGAAGATTGTCTAGTACATACCTTGGGAGAAAAATGTGGCTTCTTCACAGAGGCAGTGCTTTCTGATGTTTGACTCTAATTTCAATATGCCTTCACCTCTTATATCACTTTTCCCTTCTAAATGAATCTCAAACAAGGAACTGCGTGATCAAGACCAGCACTGGCTAGTGTTACTCTCAATTAGAACTGGGCAGATGACAATGAGCTTTTAAATGACATAATAAATACCTATATAGTTATGAAATGTAGTCAAATTTTTCTATGAAATTGCTGTATCAACATGCATTGATCATCTTCTAGAAGCCAAAGTATAATATGAGGGGCTAATGGATGAAAATAGAACTGGAAGACCTCAATTAGAAAACCACCTCTCATTCTTAATAGTATCAATAGGAAACTAAAAAGCACATTTCCATAGAAACAAAACATTGTCTCAAACATAGTATGAATACATAAGCACTAAGGGAATCCCAAGCATCACTGTCACAGAGTGGGTTGGAATAAGTGATAGATGAAGTCTAAAAATAAATGAGTGAGCTATGTTTTAATATAAGAGGCTAAAATTTTCAGAGAAGAAAGAACATTACAGTCATAGGAACAAGAATAAAAATCTGTTAATCAAGTAAAACAATTAAATCTGATTCTAGGATTTGTTTATATGAATAGATAATAATTTTTAATATCTTTAATAAGTCACAATAAATAAATCCTAAAGAACAAAGGCAAGGAGATATACTTTTGAATGTACATTTGAATATGACTACATCGAACGCTCTTAAAATTCATTTAATAAAATAAAAACTTTCCTTCTTTCTTTCAGGCATAAATTGAAATAGTTAAGAGGGTGCAAAAGCCTAAAATAGAGCAAGTTTGGGCTTCCCAGGTGGCGCAGTGGCTGAGAGTCTGCCTGCCGATGCAGGGGACGCAGGTTCGTGCCCCGGTCCGGGAGGATCCCACATGCCGCACAGCAGCTGGGCCCGTGAGCCATGGCCGCTGAGCCTGCACGTCCGGAGCCTGTGCTCCGCAATGGGAGACGCCACAACAGTGAGAGGCCCGCGTACGGCAAAAAAAAAAAAAAAAAAAAAAATAGAGCAAGTTTAATTCTACAAAGTTAATTATTTATTCACCACTTGATGCAGGAAGGGAATCAAATAATTAGGTGCTTATCTTTAAGAACATCTTTCTTCCAACTCCTAGTAAAACAAATGAAACAAAAAGCCAGTCTGTTTTTGTTTGGTTTTTTTTAACATCTTTATTGGAGTGTAATTGCTTTACAATGGTGTGTTAGTTTCTGCTTTATAACAAAGTGAATCAGTTATACATATACATATGTTCCCATATCTCTTCCCTCTTGTGTCTCCCTCCCTCCCACCCTCCCTATCCCACCCCTTTAGATGGTCACAAACCACTGAGCTGATCTCCCTGTGCTATGCAGCTGCTTCCCCACTAGCTATCTATTTTACATTTGGTAGTGTATATATGTCCATGCCACTCTCTCACTTTGTCACAGCTTACCTTTCTTTCCCCCTCCCCATATCCTCAAGTCCATTCTCTAGTAGGTCTGTGTCTTTATTCCCATCTTACCCCTAGGTTCTTCATGACCTTTTTTTTTTTCTTAGATTCCATATGTATGTGTTAGCATATGGTATTTGTTTTTCTCTTTCTGACTTACTTCACTCTGTATGACAGACTCTAGGTCCATCCACCTCACTACAAATAACTCAGTTTCATTTCTTTTTATGGCTGAGTAATATTCCATTGTGTATATGTGCCACATCTTCTTTATCCTTTCATCTGTCAATGGACACTTAGGTTGCTTCCATGTCCTGCCTTTTGTAAATTGAGCTGCAATGAACATTTTGGTACATGACTCTTTTCGAATTATGGTTTTCTCAGGGTATATGCCCTGTAGTGGGATTGTTGGGTCGTATGGTAATTCTATTTTTAGTTTTTTAAGGAACCTCCATACTGTTCTCCATAGTGGCTGTATCAATTTACATTCCCACCAACAGTGCAAGAGTG
Organism: Globicephala melas; assembly: GCF_963455315.2. Classification (NCBI taxonomy): domain Eukaryota; kingdom Metazoa; phylum Chordata; class Mammalia; order Artiodactyla; family Delphinidae; genus Globicephala; species Globicephala melas. Next base: position 64,522,628 of record NC_083316.1, read on the forward strand.
TTCCCTTTTCTCCACACCCTCTCCAGCATTTATTGTTTGTAGATTTTTTGATGATGGCCATTCTGACTGATGTGAGATGATATCTCATTGTAGTTTTGATTTGCATTTCTCTAATGATTAATGATGTTGAGCATTCTTTCATGTGTTTGTTAGCAATCTGTATATCTTCTTTGGAGAAATGTCTATTCACAAAAATAAACTCAAAATGGATTAAAGACCTAAATGTAAGGCCAGACACTATAAAACTCTTAGAGGAAAACATAGGCAGAACACTCTATGACATAAATCACAGCAAGATCCTTTTTGACCCACCTCCTAGAGAAATGGAAATAAAAACAAAAATAAACAAATGGGACCTAAAGAAACTTAAAAGCTTTTGCACAGCAAAGGAAACAATAAACAAGAGCAAAAGACAACCCTCAGAATGGGAGAAAATATTTGCAAATGAAAGAACTGACAAAGGATTAATCTCCAAAATTTACAAGCAGCTCAGGCAGCTCAATAACAAAAAAACAACCCAATCCCAAAATGGGCAGCCAGTCTGTTTTTAAACAACGAAACTCAGCCAACTGATTGATTCTTCTCAATAATTTCTCAATGAAATATCTGTTCCAAATATTCTGAAATATGGATAATTCCCCTGTAACATAATTAATTTGTGAAATCTGAAAAGGACACATTTTCCTATAGCGCACCACCTTACCAGAAATTCACCATATGTTTAAATAATAGTATGATGAAGCAGGAAGTAGTCTTTGGAAAGTATGAATCAATGAAAATTCAATAAAAGAGGATCATCAGAAATATATCCATTTGTATAAGGAGGGAGAAAGTAAAGCCTTTTAGGACACACCAGAAAAATCTAAGTAACAAATAACTTATCTTCAGATAATCATCAAAAGGGAAACATTTTTATATCTATAGACTATTTGTGATAAATGATGCCTAAACAGATATATGAATTCTAGTGGACAAATAAAATTGATTATTCTACCTGATAGGAGAGAATTTAAATCTTTCTCTCAAACAAAAGACATAATCCCAACAACATCCAGAGGTAGTACCGCACAATAGTTAAGCGTGTGGGTTCCGGAGCCAGACTACCTAGGTTTATATTCTTACTCCTCCACTTCCTAGTTCAGCTGTGATGACTATGGCAAAATTACACAATCTTTCTATGCCTCCATTTCTTCATCTGTAAAAGGGAGGTAATAACAGTGCCTTTTCCAAAAAGTTGGTATGAGGTTTAAATGTGTTAAGTGGAGAACTTAGACAGTGCTTGGCTTAGTATGGAAGTGTAGGCTATTTAAGCTATTTTTATTATCACTGTTGATATCACAGACCTATTGTAGCTATCATTAACCACTAGCTCTTCATGCAAAATATCAAAAGTTATGGCCTAAATCATACGAGTTTTTAGCTGAAATAGAACTTGTGAGTAGACAGAGGGATATTCACCAGATCTTCTATAAAGGGGAGTTGCGGGAGGAGGGGGGGACAGCACTATCAATTAAAACATTAAGATTTCAGATTTATGGTTAAAGATGATGGACTGACTGAACTTATATTGACAAGCACACTCTCCCACCAAAATGACAGTAAAGGGTTTTGTTTTGTTTTGTTTTTAGGCTTAAATTCACAAGGACAGAGTCCAGGAGGTGAGATAATAATAACAAAATGATAGTAAATGTCTTTTCAGACCCAGGAAATCTGAATACGAAGCAGGCAAAACTGGTAAGTAAAAAAATTCAGTCTGCCTGACAGAATCTCCAAAAGACAAAGAAGGATTATAAACAGCAGGATTGGTTAAAAATCTGCTTGTAAAGCTGTTATATTCCTAATTCCCCACTCTACCTCTCCAAAACTTCAGATAGATTAATCCTCCTCTCCAGCCCCTGCAGGACACTGGAGGTTTATTTCTTGGAGGAGACTTTTTAAACGGTCTTATTATTACTGGATGACATAAGGCAAGTTTAGAACAGACATATCACACTAAAAAAAAGAGAGGAATAAAGAGAAACTTTATGTGCTCCTTCCCCAACTTGGCTTCCAAAACACTAAAGACTGGCTTACACGCTCAGGTCAGGTAATAAAGAGTCTTCTCTGGGGAATCTAAGCAGCCTAAAATAAAACATCTAAAAACATGGACATCAGAGATTCCCCAACTGAACAGCTCAGCCAAATTACCCTGAAAGCCAGATTACAAGACTGAAATTTGTAAATCTACAAGCCTCAACCAGAGACACAGAACTACTGGTCAACTTTTCAGAACTCTTTTTAGAATGCTGAAATGAATAGATTAGCCAAGGACCACTGCATATTTAAGGACTCCTGAAACAAGAAACACAGAGACCAAAGCAAGGGAATAAAAAACAGTAGTTTGGAAGGAACAGATAATACGTAAAGAGAAGAAAGTTTCCTAAAACTATCACTAACAACCTTCAAAGAAATAAAAGAATACAAGCATCCATGAAACAAGAATAAAGATGGCATTAAAAAAGAGGTAGAGGTCCAGTAAGAGGAAAATTTTTTTAATCTACTGACATTTGGAAGATAAAACTGAGGAAATCTCCCAATGAAATAAGCCAAAAAGAAAGATGTGAAAAACAATTGAAGAGAAAAGCTAAAGTAATTGGAGACCAGTCCAAGTTCCTACAACACCCAAAGAAAATAGGAATTCTAAAAAGCAAGAGAATGAGAGAATTGAGGGAAGGAAATTAAAGAACTAATTCAATAAAACTGCCCCAGAACTGGGCCTGATTTTCTAGGTCAAAAGAAGCCACGAAATACTTAGGATGCTGCTGGAGAATGTGCTCCACCACAGGAGGACCCAACGAAGTGGAAATCAGGTAACAGGGGATCCAACATAAAAAAGAAGCAAAAGGAGGGACTTCCCTGGCGGCGCAGTGGATAAGACTCCGCGCTCCCAATGCAGAGGGCCCGGGTTCGATCCCTGGTCAAGGGAACTAGATCCAACGTGCATGCTGCAACTAAGAGTTCGCATGCCACAACTAAGGAGCCTGCCTGCCGCAACTAAGACCCAGCACAACCAAATAAATAAATATTAAAAAAAAAAAAAGGCAGCAAGAGGAATCCCTAGGATGATGGGGATGAGGTGAAAGGGAGGGTCTAGGATAACAATTACGAAAAAGACCAGAAGAATATCTAGTATAGATTAGAACAGGTCGAAAGAGACTGAGAGATATATCTTTAAGAAAATTAAATTAATAGAATAATTAAGAGGGTATTTACACAACAGCACAGAATTGGGGGATAAATTAATGACAAGTACACAGAAAATTACGCTACCTTTTAACAAATAAATGTATTCCAGGAACAAAACTGTGTAAAAGAAAGAAAAAGTAATCACAGAATACTACTACATGGCAGAGCTATGAAGAGCCTTTATATCATTATAATAATGTAAACATTAAATACTGCTCTAACCAAAATTAGAATAACTGTAGTGGGAGGATGGGAAGGAAAGAAATGTATATGTGGATGTGGAACAGAATGAGCAAGAGAACAAAACTCTCATCTTCAACTGTGGGAAGTCAATAGACAGCATCTAAAAAATTGAGTAGCAGCAATATGTTTGTTATTTGGAGACAGGACAGTAAGTAGCAAAAGAATCAGATAAAATTGCTGAAGGTGGTCCTCCTTAAGAAACAGAAAATGGGATAAGGGTGACAGTAGACAATGTAGTTTCCCATTACAAGCCTCACAGAACTATCTGGCACTCTTTAAACAACGTGTCTGTGAAACATTGATAAAATGCATATATTGAATAAATCACTGATAAATTTAAATCAAAATAAAAAATAATTTTCCTAATCATAATTTGAATACATGTGCATATAATTTGAAAACTTCACAGACTAAGAATAAAGTAATTTTGCCATTCAGATTAATATATTGCTGTATTGCCTTTCAATATTTTTGCTACATAAACACACACGTGTGTAGACTTTTTTAAAATTGAGGATTCATGCAGGATATGAAATTTTACATAATTTTTTTCAATTAACAGTATATCATTAACATTTTTGATGTCCTTAAATATTCCTTTAAAACACTATAGTACTCCACCTTATTCTGCAGCATCACATATTTAATCATTTTTCTATTTACTCTTCAGCATATATATGGTTAACAAAGGTCTCCTTTCTCAAGCTCCCATCACTTGAATTGTGGTTTCTTTCCTGATTCCCTTCCTTTCTCTAGCCCCTTCTGTGTCTCCTTCGTGGAATCCCTCTCCTCAGCCTCCCCCTTAAACATTGGTGTCCTGCTGGATTTCATCCTCCATTTCCTCTCCTCAGTCTGGATGACTCCCTAACAGTACGATATGAAGATAAATGTCAATCACAGAGTTCTGTTAATTCCACCTTTTAAATAGCTTGAATCTACCAACTTCCATCCATCTCCACTACTACTACCTAGTCCAAACCCTCATCACGACCAGCCTAGAGTCCTAACTGATCTCCCAGAATCCACTTCCGCCCCCTTCCAAAGCATTCTCCACAGAACAATCAGAATCTTTTTAAAACACAAATCTAATCTCACAGCACCCTCCTTAAAACCTTTCAATAGCTAACTGTTGTTTTAGAATGAACTCCCAAAAGCCTTCCTGCCTACAAGGTCCTGAATAATCTGGCCCCTGCCAATTTCTCCAGCTTCATTTCACCCGCTCTCCCTCTGGCTCCCTATGGTCCGACCACACTAGTCTTCCTGTTCTTTGAATTCACCAAGATCTCTCCTGCCTGGAGGCCTTGGCACATGCTGCTTCCTCTGCCTAAAACAATTCTCTCCCCCTCTCCACATATCTTTCCTTGGCTAACTCCTATTCATCCTGAACAAGACCCTCAAGTTACTCATTTTATTCTATGTAAACAATGCCCCCTGCAGTTGGGCAACACTAGAGCTCTGAAATCTAAGACAGGCAGCAGTTTAACAAAAGAATTTGCAGTTTTCCTGTTTAATGTCTGTGTCCCATGAAAACGTAAACTGCATGAGAACAACTTTTGGTTAATGCTGGTTCCTCAGCACCTGGCATAGTGCTTTTACATACAGTAGATACTCATTTGTTGAATGCATAAATGACCCCCAAACCTATATCCTGGTGTTCAAAACTCTCCTAAATTCTAAATCCATATAATCAACCAAAATCTCCACCTAGATGTCCTATAGGTACCTCAAACAACATAGGCAGGCCTGAACTAGTCTGTCAGATATTACCTCCCCAACAACCTCTTCCTCGTGTTTATCTTCCCATTAATGGCACCCTGTCAATTCTTCTCAAATCATTCTTGAATTGGTCCCCTCTTCTCCACTAATTCTGTCATAGCCTTTAGTTCAGACCCTTACCAAATCTTACCTAAATCACCATGCTAGCTTAATAAGGAGTCGCTACACCTCCACATCAATCTCACCTGTCTTCCAACCTTAGTGCCAACATTAGTGATTCTTTTTTTTTTTAACTAAAAAAACCTTTGTCCTATCACTCCCATGCTTAGACGTTTTCAATGACCTTTTCCGCATATGTGAAATACTGCTGCTGCAATACTACTATACTACTGGCAGGTCGCTGAATGCAATCAACTCCCTTATCTTGTGCTTTTGTCCTTTCCAGTCTCTCTGCCTGTATGCTCATCCTCTCTTACCCATTTTGATAACGTTTTATTTTTTAAGACTCAACTTTAAAGGCGTGCTCCTCCCAGAAGACTTTTCCTGACCACCTCACCCCAGGAAGAGTTGGGTACCCTTCTTCTGCGTCTCCACAGCCTCCTGGGTATCACAACATTTATTACACTATAACATAATTTACCTGTCTTCCCCTCCATTCGACCCTCAGTGCACAGAGGTACAACATGTGGTTTAATCTTTGAATTCTCCGAGTCCACTAAATAGTAAGCCCCCCAAAGCTATTTGCAGCATGACTGCCTAACATAATGACTTCGTTGGTAATATAAAGTTTGGTATAAATTTTCTAATTTTTGCATCATTAAAGAAATATATGGCTTGAAGCTCACTAGAAGAATTTTCCATTTTAGGGGGCTTCCCTGGTGGCACCCTGGTCAAGAATCCACCTGCCAATGCAGGGGACACGGGTTCGATCCCTGGTCTGGGAAGATCTCACATGTCGTGGAGCAACAACGCCCATGAGCCACAACTACTGAGCCTGCACTCTAGAGCCCACGAGCCACAACTACTGAGCCTGCATGCCACAACTAGTGAAGCCCATGTGCCCTAGAGCCCGTGCTCCACAACAAGAGAAGCCACCGCAATGAGAAGCCTGTGCACCACAACGAAGAGTAGCCCCCGCTCGCCACAACTAGAGAAAGACCCAATGCAGCCAAAGATAAATAAGTTAATTAATTTTTTAAAAAAGAATTTTCCATTTTAAAATCTCCTTCAGTTAATTATTCTTTAAATACTATATTCATAGTTCTAAAACTTAAGAAAATGGGATGTACTTACTGACTCTTAATATAACCTGTTGGAGACAATCCTCTATGGATTTCTCACAGTCCTATACGTCGTGCTGGGTATGCCAGAAATGCAAGATCCTGACCACTCTTTACAACGGCCATTTCTCGGGATTGTGTTTGCAGTGAGCAACCTTGAGGGATGAGGTAACATCACCCTCCAGGACAAAGAGCAGTCTTGGTTACTATAAAAGCGGTGGAGTCCCCATCCTTGTTGTTCCTCGGCAGCAACCCACTACACGTACCGCATCTCTCCGTACCACACTGTATCACCTCCATGGGACCTGGGAGCAAGGAGTCTTGTGTCTTCTACCAGCAGTCATGAAACAGTAACAGGCCACTTATAAGTAGAGTGAAGTCAAATCCCAGACCCACCAACCTGCGTCTTAGCAATTCACCAACCTCTGAGGCCAAATATATAACACTGAAACTATAGAATAACACTGCCATTTCTTCTTTACCACCCATTTAAAACAAACATAATATATGAAAATCCATATTCCTCACAAAACTCAACTTACTATACATTTCAGGATTTTCTGCCTGCTTATTTATACTGTTTTACTGCTTCAATTCTTTTGTCCCCAACCAAATAAACTTCATGATTCTACTTAAGTTTTCATTTCTCTCTTTTACTCTGTATATTGCTTAAAATAGACGAGTTTTCCAGTATATTATCTCTCCAACCATATGATATAAAACCCACATCCAAACAATTCACAAAGCCTACCTAAAAGGTACCAGAACCAACCAATGGAGCATATGTTGTTGTGGTCTCTTCACATAAAAGAAAAAGTTGTCAGTATACTGCTGAAGCATGCTGGTACCTCTTCTGAGTTCTAATTGAGTTAGAGTTAGAGAACTCTAGATTGAATTCTAATCTTGTAAGCCCCTGAGAACTTTTTTGTACCACCCTGTGGACGCTAAGTATGCTTTTCCATCATTTATTTATAAGTTTTTCTTTTTGAACAGACTTTCATACCTTCCCAGACATTAAGCAAATAACTAAGAAATGACACTTCTGAAAAAGGCAGGGAAAGGAGACAAAGGAAGCTCAAAGTGACACATTATTGACAGGGAAATACTTTTTAGGAATTTACATAAGAAGGGGTAGATAGAGGAAGAAACTACCCAGGTTTTTCATTTTGGCAATAATATAACGTACCCTAGACAGAGAGAGAGTTCAGAAGGCTAACTGGAAAGAGTAGATCTAAAGTGGCAGACTAGCAAAGAAAAAATCACACAAAAACTGAGAAAAAGAAAAGCTAACAGCGATTTTTTTAAAAAAAGAAAACAGAGACATCGATTAGCTTTGAAAGCACGCAAAGTAGGCTAGCTCTCACCAGGTCATCCAGCAACTACCATCAGCCTCATACTATCAGCAGAGCGCAAGCTCTCGTGCGAAACCTCAGTGAAAATATTCTCCACAGTCAAAGGAAAGCAACTGAGACTTAAGAAATCAGGAAGCTGGTGGAAGCTGAGGGTTGCACAGTTTCACTGAGCAAGCTCTAAGCTGAGGCTCTACATTAGTTAAATTTATTAACACAACTATGATAAGAATATAAATTTTGCATTTCATATATTCCCAGGAGAGCCACACATGAAAAGAGAGTATGTCGATCTGTCAATATTCAATGAAACTGAATCCTTAGGGGAACATATGTAAGAAATGCACTGTCTATGGTCTTCCCTAATATGTAGCCATAAGCAATGCCATCGCAAATAAGTCTGTAGCTTCCTTAACAAATAAAAGCACTTTGGGCCACAGAAACTCTAATGTAAACTTCTAAGGCCATTTCTAATCTAGACATTACTATAAACCCCATACATTAATCTCTCAGTTAAAATACAACTGATATTTAGTAAACACTGAATTTGTTATTTTACTCCATTTTTCCTCCACTTACATTTTTTATAAAAACCATGATTATATTTTTGCCAGAATTATATAATATCTTTTCTTCAGTAAACATTTATTATGTTTACTCCTACAGTGCTTCCACTGAAGCATCATTGTTTATACATTAGGATCCAGATGAGGTCGCCACAGGTTTCAAAACAGAGTATGATAATAACCTCCTGCTACAGAAATCCACAGGCTGTGCTCAGGTTGTAAGCAGCAGCAGTCTCGGGGGTCTGGCTCTGTGCCTTCTGCAGCCGTGAGGAGCCACTGGTGGACTTCCCTCTGAGGTTACCCAGCTCCCCTTCTCCAGGACTTACAGCCGTCACTGCTCCTCCTCTCTCCCACCACATCCCCCCATCCTCCAAGAAAAGCTAAAGCCAATCACAAAGGAGGGGGCAGATTACCATCCTCGTCCAGCCAATCCCGTTACTTCTCAAAGGAGATGCCCTCCATGGACTTCTCAATATCCACAACAAAGGGGACAGAGGGAAAAGGTGTAGAACAGGCTCCTCACGGTAACAGTGGGAACACCACAGGCACTCAAGATCTTTCTACCCATCTTGATTACGAGCTTGAATTGAGGCTCGACCAGAATTAGCTAAGGGGACTCCAGAAGAGAGCTGGGCCCATGTTTTAAAATGTACCCAGGATTTGTTTTCACTGGGTAGAGTAAGATGACAGACATGGACACAACTGCCTTTGAAAGAAGAGTTTATTACTCAGCTCCCAAGGCAGGGTAGGTGGGCAGGCTGCACCACATAGGGCTGTATGGGCAAGTACCAGATGGGTCAGCAGGCATAAGGAACAAGGCGAAAATATGGGCACAAGCCTTTACCGTGGTTTTCTCAGGAAAGGCATGGTAGGACAGGGTAAGTCATTCAGGACTGGCAAGTTTGATTCATTTCAGCAGCCTCTAGGGCACAGGGATTGCCCCTAGTTGGCTGCTACCTGACCCTGGGGAGTTATTAGGGCCAAGGGATGGCAGCTTAGCCTGTAAGAGCTCAATAAACGTGGTGAGTAAGGGCTCTGGATTGGTTGATTTGTTACATGAAAGGCACACTCACAGGGGAGTGCTATCTCTAGGAATCCTAGCTACCTCTAGGAATTAGCTAGCCCTGGGAGGGCAATGTGTCCCAAGTCAGCAAGGGTCCAAGATGTCAAAGCGTCATAAAATACGGAAAATAAAAAACATAATACAGCCAGATTGTACTTCTGGGCTCAGAGCTCATCTAGATTGCACTTTTTTCATAAACTCTGGTAACACGGCATGTTCTTAGCTAAAGAGTTTTCCTAAACTAAGAGCCCTCCCTGAAGCACTACCAAGCCCATCTCCACCTTGTGTCACCACTACCACACGCTGGTGGAAAAGATATCAGAGTAGTCACTCCAAATGATCTTCCCTTAGTCTCATACTGATTGCTGTTTACATCACAATTTGAAACCTGTATCACAACCCATCAAAATGATGGCATGGCCTTTGTTACAACTTCTGAAGAAGGCACGCTGCTGCTGTCAGAATCATTCAGAACACTAAAGCTTCAGGTGCTAAAAAAGCATACACGCTAAGCTTCTCAAGCTAGACTGTTAGCTACTGTTTAGATGTTTGCATAAAATTTCAACAGAAAGAACAAAAAAAATAATGCCTCAGGATTTCAAAGACATCACTAGTGTTTATCATCGTCTAGAAGAAAGGCAAGAAAGCTGACTAGATAAATATCAAGGCATCTCCCCCTCTCCTCTGATGCTAAGCTTTTGAACAAAATTTTTGTTCTACTTTAAAATGCCATCAGTCATGCACTCTTAGAATCCACAATTTGGCTGTAACCATCGTTCAGTGCAGTAGATGTTCAGCCGTAGAAAAACTTAAATCTGTACAATGATTTTTTAACTGGTAAGATGCATTCACTGTTGAACTGTTATACATGCTGCCTGATTATTCCACGTAAAAGTAAAACTAGATCTGTATAAAACACACACAAATAACATCAGTAACCCGGGGTTTTCTTTTTGCTATATTGTTTTCACAGTCACAGGCATGCTTGCTAGTTAATATAATCATCATGAAACAAAATATTAGGTAGAATAGTGGTTTTAAAACAAAACTAAGTGGGAAAAAAGTAACCAGATATACAGACAGGCTCGGTTCCACATTCTCTAGTATATTTATCAACCACCCAGCTTAATACCATTTTCAGAAATTTTAGAAAATAGCCACAATTGTAGAAGACCTAAAATCTGCCAGCTACTAATCAGGTCTGGATGGATACCACACAAAATATTAAGACTACTACTTGATGGGATGGTTAGTCACAGCAACAAAATAAGTCAGCTATTTAATCCTTCTCGATCAGGCTTAAGAATCACAGGATCTAAAAATATTCCCAAATATTTTACTTAACTTCTGGAGAACTCTTCCAGCTCAGACAACAAGCAAACAATGGAATGGATTATATTATAATATCTAAAATCAACAAGTATTAATGTCTAGAATATTCAAGGAACTCCTGCTGAGTAGGGGAAATGGGCAACGATACAAATAGCAAATTCACATTTATTCACTCAGCATATATTTATGAGTACCACTTTTTTAAGTGCTAGGGTTACAGATGTGTACAACACAGATAAGACACCTGCCTTCAAGGAACTTGAGCAGGAGAAATAAATAAATACAGAATAAAATTAATATACTATGTTTTGTTGTGATAAATACTATGAAGAAAGATAAAACAGAACTAAGACATAAGGTGATGAAGAGTACTCCTTTAGATAAGATGGTCAAGGGTATGATATTTAAGCAGAGATCTGAATGAAGTGAGTGAGCCAAGCTAATAAGGAGAGTTTTCTAGGCAGAAGAAACAGCAAGAACAGAAAACTCTAAGGATAATGGATAACAAGTACATGAAAAGATAACCAACCTCACTAATAATCAGAGAAAGGAAAATTCAAGTAATGATATACACTTTACAAATATCAGACCAGCAAAAATATAATGTGTGGGAATACAAAGCATCAGTGGAAATGAAGGGAAAGGGAACTCTCATGCACTGCTGGATAGAGTGTAAAGAAGTACAGCCATTCTGGGAAGCCAGCTGGCCGTACTCAGTGAAATGAAGAATGTGTACACTCTGATCCAGAAATCTTACCCTAGAAAATCAGAATTCTCCCAAAAGCCCTTAAGAAGACACGTATGAAAACAGAAATCACAGAGTTGTTTGGGGTAGCCGAAGTGACAGGCAATCTAGGTGATCATCATCAGAGGACCAGACAAGTAAGTTGTCATAGATGCATACTCAAACACCTGAAGAAGTTTCAAGTTATGAAATATATATACAGAGATTCAAATGGATAGGTTTTTTTTTAAGTATTAAGCACTGAAATACTTACAGAAAAAAACTCTCAGATTTGCTTTGAAATAATACAGCTTGCTGAGGTGGAATTGTGGAGAGGTTACAAATGTTTATTAAGCAAGATTAGCTATGAGTTTATCATTGTTGATGCTGAACGACAGATACATGGGAGTGTGTTATACTCTTCTCTCCACATTTGTATGTTTGAAATTTTCTATCATAAAAGGCATTATTAGAGTGTTCCGTGAAAAAAGAAACAGATCTATAGCAGAATACCATTTATATAAATGAAAAACATACATGTTCATAAAACACCACATTTTTTTTTTAAAGATACACACTCATTCAAAAACATTAGCATGGATGTCTTCGGAGGCAGGGAATGAGAATCGAAACTGGGGATAAATGAGAATTACTGTAAATAAAATACAAGAGAGGGTCCTGTACTTGCCAAAGCTGACAGTGTGCCATTATCTGAGGAGTTTAATTCAATGTTTTTTCACCTGAGGTCAAGAAAGAAAACATGAAGCACAGAGGAGGGGTTAACTAAATCTGACTTGGGAGGAGTGGGTACTCCCGGCCCACACCTTGGACCCATTGAATCAGAATCTCCAGGATTGGGCAAAAGGTACTGCTGTTCAATTCCATTTCACAGAGGAGAAACTGAAGGACAGAAGTGAAGTAACATTCCAAGCTCATAAGCCAGTAAGGAGAAGAGGTGGAATTCAAGCCCAGGGCCAGAACTGCCACTCTTACTCACTGTGCTACCAATGCTACACTATTCTAACTTAAAACCTGCACACTGCTACCAAATTCAACTTCCTAAAATATTACTTCATCCCACAGTGCCATTGATCTTGACAACCACAGAAAAAATTAAATTCTTTATAGACTATATACTGCCCCCAATCACCCTCATTCACTTTCAACAAATCCTATTTTTCTCCATTCTAAATCCTCTCTTCCAGTCACACAAGTCCTTACTTCTTTCAAGATACCCACAATACCTCCAAGCCTCCAAGCACTTCCTCCAAACTGAAATAACTCTCCTCTCCTCGATATATACTTACTCATATCCCATATATCCTGCAAGGTCCAGTATTCTGAACACTTTCGTAGCACTAACTGAATGACGTTCCACAGATACTCCAAGAACCTTCCCTCATGACTTCAGCACACACGTTTTCCTTCTTTAATTGCTCTTGCACGTACTCTCTGAGCCACTCAATTAGCACCTATTACAGTAACACCTCGTTTATCCAGCATCATTGGGAAGGGTGTTTATCAGAAGTGAATTTTCCAGACAACTTAAGCATTAATTTAGGAAGCAGCAAAGTAAAGTCATGCTAACTTTAGCCACAGAAATACCTAGGCTCAAATCTCACCACTTAACTAGCTTTGAGCAAGTGTCAACTGTCTGCTTCATCATCTATAAAGTGGGGATATACTACTAACTTCTCAAAGTTGCTGTGGGTATTAAAGAAATCACATACCAAAGCTGGTACATTAAGTCATGGCTACATTACTCCAACTACTATTATGCACTAAGACAAAATCATTTTAATGGAAATATTCATCAAATGTATATACTTTGAGATTTTTCTCAGAGAACAGTGAATATAAATCAATCATCTCTTGATAATTCATTATTTATTCAACATTCACTCATTCAATAAATAGTTATCAATTCAGTAAAGCTGCAGGATATCAACTCAACATACAAAAATCATTTCTGTATACTAACAATGAACTATTAGAGAAAAAATTTTAAATCCCATTTATAATAGCATCAAAAGAATAAAATATTTAGGAATAAATTTAACAAAGGAGGTAAAAGATCTCTACACTGAAAGCCATTGATAAAGAAATTAAAGACACAAATAAATGGAAAGATATTCCATGCTCATGGACTGGATAAATTAATATTGGTAAAATGTCCATACTACCCAAACTGATCTCCACTTTTTTTCTCATTCTATTGTGGAGTTAACACTGACTAATTTGACCTAGAATTTTCATCCCAAAACAAAAGCAGCAACAATGATACACAGCAATGATTTTCTAAGTTTTGTTAAATGGAATGGCACTTTTTAAAAAATAAAACATTTCTTTTTACTCCACTATCTAAAAACATTAATATTGGAGCTACTCTAATATGGCCTCATTTTATACTATAGTGTGGCCCTCATTTCATACCACGTCACCTCCTTCAGTCCCTTCTGGAAAAGAGTTTGAAAACACGGATATACAATTAAGAACACTGGCCTAGGAATCAGAAGATTCTAGTCCTTGTCCTGAGGATGACTTCATAGCAAAGTAACCTTGTACAAGCCACTTAATGTCTTCAGTCTCATTAAAACGGAGATAAGGGCTTCCCTGGTGGCGCAGTGGTTGAGAGTCCGCCTGCCCATGCAGGGGACACGGGGTTCGTGCCCCGGTCCAGGAGGATCCCGAATGCCGCGGAGCAGCTGGGCCCCTGAGCCATGGCCGCTGAGCCTGTGCGTCCGGAGCCTCTGTTCCGCAGCAGGAGAGGACACAACGGTGAGAGGCCCGCGTACCGCAAAAAAAAAAAAAAAACTGAAATAAACCTGACATGCTTACCACACACAATAGTGAATCAAAAGCAATAATATTGAGGGGGAAACACTATCACCAACTAGACTGTAAACTAGAAACTACATCTTGGACTTCCCTGGTGGTGCAGTGGTTAAGAATCCGTCTGCCAATGAAGAGGACACAGGTTCGATCCCTGGTCCAGGAAGATCCCACTCGCCACGGAGCAATGAAGCCCATGTGCCACAACTACTGAGCCTGCACTCTAGAGCCCGCGAGCCACAACTACTGAAGCCCGTGAGCCCTAGAGCACGGGTGCTGCAACTACTGAGCCCACGTGCTGCAACTACTGAAACCTGGGTACCTAGAGCCCGTGCTCTGCAACAAGAGAAGCCACCGCAATGAGAAGCCCATGCACAGCAACGAAGAGTAGCTCCCGCTCTCCACAACTAGAGAAAGCCCAAGCACAGCAACAAAGACCCAACACAGCCAAAAATATATATATATTTTAAAAAAGAAAATATAATAAACTACATCTTATTGCTTTTGTAATAAATAAATTCTAGTTGTTTGGTTGATGTCCAAGTCATATTGAAATATTAAGGCCCCCAAGAATGAATTAACCTTTGCAAACGACCAAGCCAATTTACAAACTGGTAAGTGTGGCATCAAATGGAATCAACACATTTATTGAATCCCTACTACATTTGAGGCCCTATGCAGTGCTATAGCCAATTGCAAAGAACAACTAAATTTGGTGCTTAATGGAAAATGAAGTCTATCTTTTAATAATTTGAGCTTAAAAAGTCAATGAGTTAAAAGGGTAAATAATATACTCTCTTAGATTTCTCAATGCTTTCAACATGTTAAACTTGCTTTTTATAAATCACTGAATTAGGTTATATTTATCCTTGTGTGTGTGTGTGTGTGTGTGTGTGTATACACACACATATATATATATACACATATACATATATATATATATATATATACACACACACACACAGCAAGACAGATAGACCTAAATTGTTTCCTATATGGCTGGAGGTTGTACACATGGGGAATGGAAGCAGATAGGAATAAATGAATGAGTGAAGGAATCATGAATGTGAATTAAACGGTAGAGGCGCCTGACATGGACCAAAGATGATACTATGCCATGAACTGGGGAGTATTATTAACTCAACCCTCTACACTTACTGTCAAAACAAATAGATAGTTACATATATAAATACACTAAATCTCATAATTTAAAATACCTAATTCTAAACAATTGGCCCATGTTATCAATCTTTTTAATCTAAAAGATAAAATAAAGAGTAACAATTTTACAAAATATAGGTGCATAAAATAAAATTTCTCACAGACATAAGAGAGACCCAGGAAAAACACTGGCTTTTTCCAATGGTTGGTTGTTTTTTAATTGAGATTTTTTTTTTTTTTTTTTTCTGGCCACGCCATGCTGCTTGTGGAATCTTAGTTCCCAACCACGGATTGAACCCGGGCCCCTCAGCAGTAAAAGCGCCAAGTCCTCACCACTGGACTGCCAAGGAATTCCCAGAGATGTTGTACTTTTAAAAATAAATTTTATTTTTAAAAGAATTTTAAAGAAAATTATTTTATTTTTAAAAGAAATTGTAATTTTAAAAGAAAATTTACATAGTAAAAAACATATCTGTAACTAAAAATCTGTAGGCTTACTTGAGTTTTACCTCTACTGAAAAGTAGACTTCTCATATAGAGTGACAAACTGAAATACACTTACTCTCTAGTACCATAACTCTGATTTATATCTTATCTTTTAACTTTACATCATAGACTAGATTTTTTAAAGAAATATAACCTTCTGCTAATAAAAAAAACTAGACTTTTTATATCTCAGTCCAAATATAAGTAGAAACTGAGGTTCCTCCTAAGTGATAAAATTTCAGCAGATTCATTTTGGATAAGAAATGAACCAAAATGATGAACATCTTACCTCCAGTTATTCTTCACTAAAAATTTATTTAATAAGTAAATCCCCTAAAAAATCACTTCTCATATAATTTTTATTGTAGTAAAAACCACATAACATAAAATTTACCATCTTAACCATTTTTAACTGTACAGGTCAATAGTGTTAAGTATATTCACATTGTTGTAAACAGACTCCAGAAATTTTCATCTGGCAAAACTGAAACTCTATACTCATTTAAAAACAAATGTTCACTGGAAAAAAAATGGGTTCAAATATGGATTCTATAAACACTAAAATGTATGACCTTAGGTTTCTAACTACTTTTGTCTCAAGATTCTTTGTCTATAAAAGAGTATAATGTCCACCATATTGTTACTGCAAGATAATGAAGTCACTAATTTAATATGCTGTGTTCTGTAGGTCATTCAAATATGTTAGTAGTTTATTAAGAAATTATACATTAACCCTTTACCTTTTTTAGATGACCATGGATTTAAAGAATACTGACTACTATTTTCATGGAGTAGAATTATTGCCCTCAAAAAGTAATCACAAATCCATGTGACTGCCAAGCCAAATGAATCTTTGGCAATATCCTATGGAAAAATATCTTTACTTATGCCAAGTAAGGGAGAAAGATTTCCTGGCTGCCTAAATAAGCTTCAGGCAAAAATGCTTATCCATTTCAAGTGTTCCAGTAACCATTCCAGTAAAGAACCTTAAAAAATAGAAAGTCAACTACTTTATCCAAAGAGAGTTCAATTAATATGATTTTTTTTTAATTTCCAGATTTCAACACATCTATAGAAGAGATCATCATCCAAATTAAAAGAAATCCTCTTCCTTTTCCATAAGAACAATGAACCATTTATTTGTAGGTTACTTGGGAAGGATAACACCCAAAACTTTGCTTCTCTTCTCCCTGTTGGTTCTGTATAACTTGAGAAGGTGATAAGATAAAACCCAAAACCAAACTTTCTTGTATTATAAAGTTAACTTAAATGGAGAAATGAAAAGTTCTATCTTTATTTCAATTATCATGTCAGGAGAACAAAGTCTTTTGGCTTTTCAACACTGCAATGCATTGGAGCATTAGATTTCAAGGCCTTAAAATTGGCTTCAAAAGATGGGCGTTGATTTGATGTCTTATGTCAAATCAAGGTTATCTCTGATAACGTTCACTTACATGAATTAGAAAATCTTTATAGTAATCCTTAAAATACTATATCAAAATCTTTCTACCTTACTTGGCATAAGTAAAGATATTTTTCCATAGGATATTGCCAAAGATTCATTAAAAGTAAAAGAACCTACTCAATTAGAACCATAATATAAATTTACTTCAGAAATTAAGTATGCAAAAATGAATGACATATGATGTTAAAGCATCTGGTTCTTCAATTTTTTCCTTAATTCTTTTCTTTCAGTTTCTAAATATGGAAACTATCATTCTCTTTTTTCAAAATAAAGTGGTAATCCATGATGCATAGTGTGGATAAATACTTCAACGTAAACATATATTAAAAATTACTGGTCTTTATGGAACAAAGTAATAATAATTTACAGCCTAGACTGCAAGACATGCAATAAGAGTAACGCCAATGCACTCTGTAAATTTACTTTTAACATCTTGTAAATAACGTTTTAAATGTTTTAAATAAATAGTTTTGCTTTTACATGTTCAACTTCCTATCAAAATTCTAACAAGATTAAATGGAATCTCTAAAACTTAATTTTTTAAACTAAGCTCTGAATCGTATCTACCAGAAGAAATGACAATTTGCTTGTTTTTCCTGTTTTGTTGCTTTTTATAAGAACTTCCCTTTTTACAGATACAATAAGTTACATATGCAAATAAATAAGAGGAAAACAAGCAGTCTGAATGCTGCTTTTATATGTGGTATAAAGCTTTGCAGTTTGGTTACTTTGAGTGGTTCACACAGAAAAAAGAAATCTTGACTACAGGAGAAATTGAGTGTTGTACAGATGCAACTATCACTATTGTACAATAGAGTATCTTATGCTCTTTCTATTAAACATTAAAAAGAAAAAAGACACTCCACAACCCACCCCCACCGCTCCTTAGCTATTTTAGTAGCCTGATCCATTGCTGATTAAGTGATATCTTAACTTTTTAGACAATTAGAAAAACAGCACATTCAAGAAACTTTCAACTTCTACCTTCATACATTTTAAATGAATAATTCCTCTCATTATTGGAAGGAAAGAGGTCTGAGAAAGTAATTCTACATTTTAAGATCCTCCAACTTGGATAATTTCAAAAGATTTAAATTTCTGAAATATTTTAATTGATTGTTAAAACTGTAGCCTTCTTTGTCAGATAAAATAAATATGCCCAGAATCCCCCAATTATAAAGGTCTTATTACGCTCATTTTAATGTCAATCAGCAAGATCAAATACTATCAGTCATCAACAGAAAAAAATATGAAGGCCCCAATAATCTCAGGATTCCACTGAATGGAAAATATAACTTGGAAGTCAGCCAGAGAAGAGAACTAGTCTTACGGTAATAAACAAACAGAAGAAATAGAGAAGGCTCCCACGACTTTTCAAGCATTACAAAAATGAGTCTCCCTTAGTTATAGTAATTACAATTGTAGGGATTCTCATCACACGTCAACAGCTGAAAGAGAAGGATCAGAAACCCCCATTATAGCCACACAGGTGGAAGCTCTTTAGACTTAAAACTGAAGTATTTGCACTAAGTGATATGTTTCACATAATATGAATTTATTATAATCTACCTAAATTGGATTACTCAAAATCAAGCAGTCTCAAGAATTGTCCTTTATAGTCCTCCAACTCTGCTGATAGATCATATCTATTAGGAAATGTAAGAAATTATTAACCCTAGATTTTAATGATTTCTTTTTTCTTTCTATATAACTTACCCTGATCTGACCAAACATCATACACTAGACAGTATTTACCTGTAGCAATATAATTTAGCAAACTGAAAGATCTCCCATAAGCCTGTCACAGTGGCTATTTTTGTCTAAATAGGGCCTTGAATACTAAGTAGTACTTATTTCAACTAGTTGAATTTCTATGCATTTAAAGACGCGAAACTTGTTCTCTGAGCCCTGCAAAGGAAGTCCGAAAAATTTTAAACATCATCAGTCTTGCAATTATCTGAAAAAAACAGCAAATGTTTAACTACAGACACCATCAGAAATGTGCATGTTGTATCATAAATACCCATTCATTTAAAGTAGATGAACAAAAGGATGATATTTTCTGATTAGAAGAGTCAAGACCCTTTTTTTTTTTTTTTTTTTGTGGTACGCGGGCCTCTCACTGTTGTGGCCTCTCCCGTTGCGGAGCACAGGCTCCGGACGCGCAGGCTCAGCGGCCATGGCTCACGGGCCCAGCCGCTCCGCGGCATGTGGGATCCTCCCGGACCGGGGCACGAACCCATGACCCCTGCATCGACAGGGGGACTCGCAACCACTGCGCCACCAGGGAAGCCCAAGACCCTTTATTTTAATTAAAGCTACTTAAATGAATTGGTAGGTGATGCGGCTTTGCCTTTTGTAATTTTTTAACCATATGGATGAAAAGGTCATTGTTTAATTTGTTGTATTACTTATGTATTAACAATAAGAAAATGTGGTAAAACAGAAAACACAGCAAAATATCTCTACGCAATCTTTAGTACTTTAAAGGGCTGGTAAACCTAAAATAAGATATTTTTCATCTTAGTTTCCATTTGCAGTTTGACGAAAATATCTCCCTCCCTCTACTTTACTCTAAATGACAGCAGGCTACTATAACACGTACACAATTCTTCTACATTTCAAAGTTCCTAGCCTTGCCAAGGGGACAAACAAAGTAGATGAGAAGTATATCCATAACATCAACAAATTCTCAGTATACACCATATAGACAACCAACCAGCAAAGGAAATGGACTTATAAAGTCTCATAAATCTATTAAGCAGAAAGATTTTTCTATATTTAAGAAGTATTTATAAGGAAAACATTTAAAGATGATATGCTACCCTCTTAAGCCAGTACCATCATTGCCTTTCCAGTCAATAACTGGTTATCTTACAACTGGTATCAAGACCATTGCCCTTACTGGAAGATTTTTCAAATAAATGCCGTTTTATTCAAGTTCCCAAGAGAAAAATCAAATTGACCTACATATGCTCCTCACTGTTGATTTTAAATGAATATAAGCATGCTAAATTAATGATCAAATGAAAGTACTTAAGAATTTTGCTTAGAACAGCAATGGTTGTAAACTTTAGTTAATTCATTTCATGTTGCAACTATATTAAATATATATTGACAAACCTTAATTTATTGTATCTTTTATAACTATATAACAAAAAATAAATAACCATCTTAAACCTGTCAGTTACATTTCAACGCTTTAATGAAACAGTCATGAGATTTATGTAAAAGGCAAATATGCTATTAATGATATGCTATATAGAACTAATTCTTATACTTTAAATTTTTTAAATTCAAATATACTTTTAAATAACAGATAAGAAATTAGTATTTTACAAATGACAATTAACACCATATTTTGTAAACTACTGACAGGGCAGTGGTTGGATTCAATGACCTTTTTCAGGATTCCCACAGCACCCTCTGCACCATTATACGGTGTGTTACCCAGAGTGGTGATCACTGGTAGTGACCCTCCTCTGGGCAGTCAGTCCTAGTGGGCGAGACTACTGTGTTATTCAGATCTGACTGAAGAAGGCTCAACAGAGGCTGACATATCAGAGGCAGTTAGCATTTCTTAAATGAATAAGAAATGAGAGCAGAAAGCAGAAGGAATATTATCCCCACCTCATAAAATGTATACAAATTTATAGTACCATAAAGTAGTT
This sequence comes from Globicephala melas, assembly GCF_963455315.2. Lineage (NCBI taxonomy): Eukaryota > Metazoa > Chordata > Mammalia > Artiodactyla > Delphinidae > Globicephala > Globicephala melas. The sequence goes on from NC_083316.1 coordinate 64,543,741, forward strand.
AAACAGGTTTTAAAAACTAATTTTAAGTGCTAGGACATAGAAACAACCTAAATGTCCATCAACAGATGAATGGATAAAGACGATGTGGCACGTGTATACAATGGAATATTATTCAGCCATAAAAAGGAATGAAATTGAGTTATTTGTAGTGAGGTGGATGGACCTAGAGTCTGTCATACAGAGTGAAGTAAGTCAGAAAGAGAAAAACAAATACCGTATGTTAACGTATATACATGCAATCTAGAAAAATGGTACTGATGAACCTAGTGGTAGGGCAGGAATAAAGATGCAGATGTTGAGAACAGACTTGAGGACAGGGGCGGTGGAGGGGGGAGGCTGGGACGAAGTGAGAGAGTAGCACTGACATATATACACTACCAAATATAAAATAGATAGCTAGTGGGAAGCTGCTGCATAGCACAGGGAGATCAGCTCTGTGCTTTGTGACGAATTAGAGGGGTGGGATAGGGAGGGTGGGAGGGAGACTCAAGAAGGAAGGGATATGGGGATATATGTATGCATATAGATGATTCACTTTGTTGTACAGCAGAAACTAATGCGACATTGTAAAGCAATTATACTCCAATAAAGATGTATTTTAAAAAAACACTAATTTTAAGAGCTATTTTGACCAAACCCAACTATTCAAAAAGCTCTATTTTCTCAGGCCATTCTATACAAAGAACTGGAAGACTTACTTCAAATGCATAAAAACTTGAACACTGTCCTGGGTATTCTCCATTGGTCCTGCCTTTCTGCCCTGCTGTGACCAGGAAGACTGATCTCTACAGAGTATATCACCTCAGGTCCCTTACCCTATGGCTCCCAGTTGGGCTCTACAGAAAGGAGGCATCAGCTGATCAGAGGGCAGGAGAAGAAAGAAGATCCCCTCCCTACCAGGCCTCCAGCCTCTGTTTACAGTGGGTCTGACCATGGCTGTGGTCCCCATCATAAAACCACAGCTCCAGGAGAGTAGCTTTTCTACAATGACCACAGTGTTCATCAGGTTCTGGTAACTGCTCTCTCTCTTTTCCCCTCAGACCTAAGAGGGGTAAAAAGCTTCTCTTGTTCCTAAATCCTGGGTGTTCCTCTATCCCCAGTGGGTTTTAATCATGCACATACCTCATTAAACTCTTTAATTATTCTTTTAAGGTAGCTATCCTACTGGGGATCTGACTAATACAAACACAGAAACATTTTACTAACTAGCAGCATCTTTGCCAGTGATTGCTGTATCATGGGCTATTGTTAATGATATCCCCATCTTACAGAAAAGCATCATTTCTTTGGTGTTAACTAACTTTACTGTTATAATCATTTTGTAATATATACACATATCCAATAATCACAATATAAACCTTAAACTTATATATGTTGTATGTCAATAATATCTCAAAAGCTGGAAAACAAAACAAAAAACTCAAGTTTTATATTAAGTATTTCTCAATCCAAAACCAGAAAAACTGTCTGAGCTTCTCCCTGGACATGGCTTGGTATTACCAGCTTGGTATGGTCAAGGTAGATTTTTCTGAGGTGCAAAAATTCTGTATATTAGTTTCCTACTGCTACTGTAACAAATTCCTACAAATGTAATGGCTTGAAACAACATAAATTTATCATCTTATAATACTGGAGGTCAGAAGTACTAAAATCAAGGTGTTGGGGGGGCTCTGTTTCTTCTGGAGGCTCTAGAACCCATCTGTTTGCCTTTTCTAGCTTGGTAAGGATGCCAGCATTCCTTGGCTCATGGTCCCATCCTTCACCTTCAAGACCAGCAGCATCTTCCAAAACCAGATCTTCCCATCTCTTTCTCTGCTTCTGTCACCACATGGCCTTTGCCTGACTCTGAAACCCTTGTCTCTCTCTTATAATTGTGATTACACTGAGCTCATACAGATAAGCTAGGTAGGAAGTAACCCATATCAAGATCCTTCATCCAAGATCCTGAACTTAGTCATGTCTGCAAAGTTCATTGTACTAGGTAACATATTCACAGGTTGTAAGGGTTAGGATGTGGACATCTTTGAGTCACCATTATTTAGCCTACCATAGTCAGTAAAAATCCAAGGTGCTGGTTGGAAAAAAAATCACAAAGATTGGAAATGGAAACATCATTTAATGTTTTAGTAAAAACTTGCCTATACTCTAATCTTCTTGGCCCTGAATCTGTAAGCCCAACTCACTTACAAAACTGACCAGTACCAATCTGAATTAAAAATGAATTAGTAAGTCATTTCCCAAAATGAACTTCTACCTGAAAACTATTCCTAGTATATACATACACATATGTATATTGTGTTAATGTATGTATTTTATGTAAATGTAATGCATTTTATGGTAAAAAAAAAACTCACTGAAGTTTTTTTCATTACAATATTTCTAAATGAAAGAATAATAATATCAGTCTCTCAGGTTAATTCAGGGGGAAAAATGCTTATTGAAACACCTTTAATAGCTTCCTAATAATAGCTATTGCTTAAATGTACTGATAAAGTATACTCATAATTTTAATCCGATTATAAATCCAATGTTTACATCACACTGTAAAAAAATGAAACAAAGGAATTGTTTCTATTTTTTCTAATAGTCAGTACTACAGAAATGACTATGTAATAGATTCAATATGGTTGTACTATTGATCCTGGACCACATGGAACTTTCCAGATGCCCTAGTCCAAAAACAAACAAAAAAACCAATAGACCATATGCTGGTTGGAAGAGAGAAGTAGAATAAACTCATTATTAGAGGAGAGAGTATTTTTTCTACACATTACATATTCTTCTATTTATTTCTGCCTCTAAAATTTACCAAGTAGAGTAATTTATGCCAGATTACTTTGCCTCTAGATACAGAAAGAAGAATGGAGAAACAGCTCCACCTGAAATTATAACCTGAGTTCTTAACTGGCATCTTCCTCTCTGACAAGCATTACATCCATGTTGCTAAATCTCAGATACCAGCTAAAGAATTTGGAGCTATTTGTGGAACACTCTGGGTAGCTGTAATTCTGCCCACCTTCTTAGCAACTGTAAAATGTTTTCTTTAACCTTTTTCCTTAACCTCTCTCTTCTTGAGTGCATCCAACCCCAAGTAAAAATGGTGGATATGTGTAAAGAGAACTATCCACGCAGTCCCCTCCCACTCACCACCCTCACAGCTCCCATTATTTTTTTCCCCCGTATGAAGCAATGAAACACAGTGAGGCAAGATGTTTACAACGGGTAGTGGAGTCAGAAACCTGGGTTTGAATCCCTACTATGCAATTTACTACACGGCCTTGGACAAGGTATATAACCTCACTGAGACTCAGTTTCCCCCTATGTAAAATGGGGCTTATATCAACTTTATGAAGTTGTTGAAGTGATTAAGCAAGAAAAAAAGCCAGACACAAAAAGACAAATATTGCATAATCACACTTATACAAAGTATCTAGAACAGTCAAATTCATTGTTACAGAAAACAGAAAGGTGGAGGGGCTGGGGGAAAGGGGAAATGGGGAGTTATTATTTAATGGGTACAGCGTTTCAGTTTGGGAAGATAAAAAAGTTCTAGAGAGGGATGGTGGTGATGGTTGCATAACAATGTGAATGTACTTAACGCCACTGAAACGTACACCTAAAAATGGTTAACATTTTGGTAAATTTTATGTTATATATATTTTACCACCATAAAAATAAAAAACCAATGTTCTATCAATAATCCATATCAAGAAGCTTTCTCTCCTTTATTGGAGAGAGGCACAAAGGGAAAAAAACCACTACCCCAACTCTGCAAATTGAAGCTAACTGGCAAAAGAATAGAGTTCATCAACCAAAATTAGCCTAAACCTTCATTCGAGTATTGACATAAACTTTTAACTGTCTTCTAGTCCGTGATTCTCTGTTGCATCAAATCCATACCTAAGCCTTCTTAAAATATGTATGAATCTCTTATTGTAAAAGAGGCAGCTGTAGTATAATGAAAGAAACACTAACCTTGGAACCACAAAAAATCTAAATATGACTAAGCTCTGCCACATATTATCTGTATTACCTTAGTTGGGTAAGTCAATCTCCATGTACAAATCTCTACAGTCAATGGGAATTATCACCTACCTCACAGAATTATCGAGAGATTTAAATAAAGCATATTAAAATACCCTGAAACTCTAAAGTATGATTCCATTTATATTATTAAATTTGCTGAAACACAAAAAAGATTATTCTATCAAAAATTCATATTAAAAATATACACACATTTCATACTAATACAACTAGGTAATCTCCTGTAGTCCTGAAAGCCACAGACACTACTACTAAATGCCTATATTACAGAAAACTCTTCTTTAGGAATTACATATTAATCCTGATACTAAATATTAGAAACATTTGGGGAGAAAATGAGCTAGATATAGTGATATCCTGTTGTGATATATTTATAACAGGTTACATCCTTGATCCATTTACTCCACAAATATCTAATCAGAACTCCAAGCACTGTGCTAAGCAGTGAGACTACACTGGTGAAGACAACCATGGTTCTTCTCGTCAGGGAACTCCCAATCTAACCAGAAAATGAGACATTAAACATCACACAAATAATCCATAAATTTGTGACAGATGTGAAAAAGGAAAAGTAGAGGTTGCTATGAAGCACAGAGTAAGGGGGTCTAATCCAATCTGGGAAATTTATGAGAAATAATTAGCCAGTTGTACCATCCTTTGTCAACCCAACAGGCTTTAAGTATTTAATAAATCTTAGCTATTTCTACCATCAACATTATTATAAAGGCCATATGTTCCACTCTCCTCATTAGGAACAACTGTATCCCTAGGGTTTAGAAGATAAGAGATATGCAACCTTATTATTTAGGAAAACCCAGATAAACTAAACCCACCACCCAATTCCTCAATAAAAACCAAAACCAGGCTCTCGAAGGTACAGCTTCATCCCAATTCTGACTCATATTCTACATATCCTTGAGCAATTATGCCGATGCTGAGAGGTTACCTCAATGGCAGTTTAGACCTGTCTAAAATGCTCTTAACCCCAAACCTACTCATGACTGATTCTTTCAATATTACTCAGGTTTCTGCTTAAACGTATCCTCTAGGAACCTTTCCCTGACCACCCAATCTAATGTAGCCTCCCAGTCACTCTCTATTATTACGCCACACTACTTTATTATTTTTTAGCACTTATGACTACCTGAAATTGCCTACTATATTTATTTACTCATTTATTATTATATGTTTCCCCTTCAAACTTGAAAGTAAGTTCCATAAGGCAAGGACCCACTTTATTCTCTCCATATCCTCAAGATACATCTTCCTTGCCAAAGACCTCCAGTTCTGTTTAGGTAGTCAGGTACAAAGGAGAAATATTTCCAGCCCACAGGATGACTGATTTAAGCCAATTATGGTAATCCCATTACCTTTGCCAGTAACTGGTTTAGGAGAGGAATTTTACAGTTTTCTTCAATAAGGCAAAAGAAGATATCTGCTAAGCACCTCCAGAAAAGGTTTTCTCTCTGATTAATGAGACATAAAGGAAAAACCTTGCCCTTTTTCCTGCCTTCATACTTGGTTGTGTGACAAAGTGATACTGGGAACCTGATGCAGGGATGCTGCATTCATGAGAGGGAAACCATGACGATGGCAGAGAAGCTTATCTCTTGGTGTTCTTGATTCCCTGAATCAACTCTGAAACTACCTCCTTCCAGACATCCTGTTATGTGAGATTTTTAAGCCCTGATCAATTAAGCCATTTTCTGAGATTTTAAAGCCCTGATCAATTAAGCCATTTTCTATCTCCTGTTTTGATACCTGCCCCCCAAAGCACAATAAACTCTTAAGCCTCTGTTTCTTCTGTAACATTAACAGAAAATAGTACCTACAGTCTAGTGGATTCTTGAGGGGATTAAATGAGACAATGCAAGTAAAGTGCCAAACAGAAACAAAATACTCAAACGACAGTATTTGCTGTTATTGTTACTATTAAACATTAAACTTACTACGACAAAACTCCACAAGCTCTTTATGTAGTATTTAGGATTTTGTTACTTTACAGAAAACATTCATTTTAATCCTGTTTAAATAAAATCATTTTTAATAAAATAATTCATTTACCTCGCTTTCTTCCATCAGTAAAGAAGCTTTTGGTTTTGTTCTCAAGTTTGAAGTAGGTAAAAAGAAGAATCAAGGCAAATATCAGATCATTGACGAAAATAATCATTAATTTCAGGTGAGACCCTGTTTTTAGCATCAACTCCTCCCTTAACTTAGACACGGACAGAGCCTCATAAAAATTTTCATCTACTCACCTTCACAAATATTTCATCAGTATTTTAATATTGCTTAGATTATACTAATTAAAAATTTAAAATATTTTAGTAACTAAAACTATATTATAGTTATTTTAAAATTCTTTTAAAAAAGAAAAAAAAATGAAGTGTTATACTTCAGTTTCTACAATTTTTTCTGTGCTCAACTACTTGTTTGATATGCCATGAAGCAAAATTAATACAGAAGATCAAAAATAAGAAATTGCTAGGTCATTGGTTCAAGCTCACTCCAGCTGAATTGCGATTTAAAATGTTATGATGGCTCATTACTGTCGGAAAACTGTATGGGCCCTACATGAAATAGAATAATCAAAATTCTTAAAGTGAAATATGAGGGTAGTTTTGTCATTACTAAAGAAGTGAAACCAACTAAATTGTCTCTTTTAAAGATGAACAAAGAACAAATATTAAATCCTTCACTGTATTGGAAATGCCCAGGCTCTTATGAGCCCAGATAAATTTCTGGTTCTGTTAATATTACAAAAACATTAGTTCCACTTTTCAAAAATCTTTAACTATCAACCTTCTGTGACAAAAATTACCAGTTACTCATTATGACCAACCATAAATTTGAGCAACTTGTAGGGCTATTAAAAGTTATCTGGAAAAACTCTATTCTTCCCTGGATGGAACATTTTTCTGCTTATTTTTCAACATCTCACACAGTGACTAAGATACACAGTTTGGGGAAGAATAGCCTCTACTATTTCTCTAACACTACTGAAAACAAGTAGGATATAAATCTTGGTAGACCATCCTTCAGATCACTCTTTATAGTATACATAGGGTTTTGGTACAGTAATCAAATAACTCTCAGAGTGCAAGTCATAAGTCATGTGAAGTCTAGTCGTATACATATGTTAACAAAACCTTACATTAATAGATATTACATATGTAAAATACATACGAAATCTGATAAGCAAAGTTTAAAATCTAAATATAACCACTTATTTTTTATCCCAAACTCTTTTCAGATTTTGACAAATATATCCTATTCTATTGTTTAATGCTATTTTAAGGCCCTCCTTTGAGAAACAATAAGTTATTAATAAAATTAATATTTTAGCATGTTTACAGAGGCTCACATACTACTAAGCAACAATATGTCACTAGTAAAATATTTTCCATACCAATGTCAAAGCAATAGTGTACACACAATAGTAGAGAATATCCCCACATATTCCAAAATAAAATTATAGTTATTTTCAATACATATTTTAAATTATACATTCCAAGAAGTAGTTTCATGTCTTTTAAATCCAGTACATTAATCCTCAATCCTATGTCCCAACATTAATATAACAGTTGTGATCTCTATGGAAGAGAGAACATTCTAAATACAAATTTTTTTTCCAAATTTTACTTCTAACTCTATAAACTATTGGGGTGAAGTGTTAATAAATGGCAACCTAGGTATTCCAACCCCCACCCACAGAGTATGTTTCAATTTTAAAACAAAATAATTCTATTTTCTAGTAGTAATTGAAGATGTAAGACACATTTACTTCACTACTGCAAAGCAACTAAAACTTGATGCTTTTTTTTTCATCCTGAATTGGTTTTATATGGCAAACTGGCTCTAAAGTGTGGGAATAAACCTTTCCATTTTTTTTCTTTCATAGCTCTGAAAAAATACATTTCAAAAATACATTTCAAAATACACTAATACTATTTCTAAGAGTAATAAACCTGTAGATAAACAATACTAAAATTTAACTCTCAACATCTTACGCTTTTTTTCTTCAGGTTTGTTCCTTCAAAAAATCATTTTTTGGATACTTCTAAAATAATGGAAAAGAGATCAATCAAAAGAAAAGCTCCTATAGCTAAGATGGCATATTAGATACCAGTATTTTGGAGGAAATATCCTGGGGATTGGGAAGGAAAGAGTCAATTTAATCTTATAGAAAATTTCATCCCCATAAAGATATTCCTTCATTAGTTTTAGAAATCTTGAATTGCATTAACTGCATTAATGCAATCAAGTTTCTGAAGAGATTTGTGTTACTTCACTTGTCTTAACTTTATTTCCTTCAGAAAGGAAGGAAGGAAGAAGAAAAGTTTATCATTTTTAGGGGGGCAACTTAATAAAAATGCCGGTAGATACTAATCTCTACAAACTCTCTTTTATATGGAGTAGTATTTACTTACTGTTTTTCCTAAATGACCAGAATTCGACTAAATTCTACTTCATGTATAAGCATGATCATCTATATGGAGTAGCATTTAAATGATCTTTAGACTTTAACCACTGAAAAATGAGTATATGTTGTTTTCATAGTTTAAAAACCAAAGTTACTTTTCAGAGTCCCAGGTTAGATGCACAGTTGGATTTCTGTAGTTTCTGACAAGTTTACTTAATATCACTGTTCAGTATGTGTACCTTATGTTCAATGTTGCTTTACAGCAGATTCATCTTTCTGTGCTATTACTCAACTTTAAAGATGAAATTAGTTTAAGAAACAGCAGTATCACAACTCATCTATTTGCAGGTGCCAGTTAATCTTTCTGTGGCAGTGTGGCATACAGAGTAGCTTAAAGTTCAGCAACATTTCATACAGAAATTGTTCACAACTACAATGTCTAATTTCAAAACTTAAGTGATAAAACAAATTTCCGGAAGGAAAAATCTCAAGAAACAAGGCTTCTCCATTATTTTAGGCTCCCAACTTTCCCTCCTGAAGTTTGTCTTCCCCACACCACACACATATCTGTAATCTGTTAAAATGGAGTTTATAAGCATACGGTGCACCAATGGTTAAAACTGCATATCTGATCAATCTTTACAGTCTGTTATACCTGATTATGTAATGCTGTTCCCTAAATCTGTAGCATTCTACCCTAAATCAAGAAAGCAATCTGTGACAGTGAAAAAAAATGCATCTTTCATCTTCCACTACAGGTTTTAAGCAGAGATATCTTTGTTAGAAATCCAGCTAGTAGTGTAACCCTGGGCAAAGTTACTTAACTACTCAGAATTTTCTTATTTCTTTAATGGAGAAAAAAAAAATCACTACCTTGCAGAATTGTTGGGAGAATTAGAGAAAATATATATAAAGTGCTGAACACAGTGACTGACACATAGAACGACAAATAAATAATGATTACTGTTTTGTTGTTGTCGGTTATTTTTGAAATACACCTAGGCTAGAGAATATGGAACTCAAACTTCCAAAGTTCTTATTTTGGAGGTCATTGAAAAAAAAAATTTCACACTGAAAAAATGCCCTTGAGTCTAACATCTTCATTTATTCAACACTATTTGATGCTTTTGACATTTGAAGACACTATTCTTAATGTCAAGGATACCTCAGAGAAGAAATTGGCAGTATTATCCCTTGCCCTCAAGAAACTTACATTTTAGAGGAAGACAGACATTAACCAATTCCACAGTTACCTAATTGCAATTGGGATTACAGTGCAGTGTTACAAAGAAAACCTGCTAAAGGGGTAAATGACCTAACAGGATCAGAATTTAAATTTCTACACAAACATCCCTCCTCCCTCCAAGGGTTTTCAATCACTCTCTCTATAATTAAACCTAATCCAAACTTTTGTATAGACTTGATCTGTCTGGCTTTTAAAACAACAAAATCAGTAATTAACCTGACTTCAGCCATTTTTATGTTCAGAACTGTATAGTGAAAATATAGAACCTGTGCAAAACCTACAAATTAATTTCAAGTATTTCATATAATGACTTCTTAACAAAAGAGAAAGCAAAGATATAATATAGGTAAGGGTCTGTCTGATATTTACTATGAACTCACTGGAAAATACATTTCTTGACAGATTAGAAAACCAATATTTTTATTTTATGTGCATGCCATTATTTTTAATAATGACTCCGTTTTCAGAATGTTTTTATTAGAGTAAAATAAATATTTACATATTCATTACTGAAAAACAGTTCTGTGACTTTTAAGGCCAGTACAATTCTGATTTGCTTACTAACAGAGCATTTGTCTTCACTCAGGTACCTTTTAAAATCTGCCACCTTAAAAAAATTTTTTTTTTTTTAAATCTGGGGGCATCCATTTTAAAGACAACTTCAAGATTCCTATCTTCAGAACTTAGTAGGTTGTTTGTTGTAGAATACTGCCGTTAAAGTCCCAAGTACACATACAGGGAAAAAATGAGTGATCAGATCAACTCTCCCAGCAAAATGAAACTAAGTCTATCCCATAAAACAGAATCTATCTCAATGTTTGTCTTAGATTCAAGCAACATTCACCTAGAAATTAATGCAACGACAATTAACCCAGAACAATCATTGTCAATTCTCCAAAAGTGGCCTCTTCACCTGTATTTAGTTCATAAGGCAAACCAGTCCAGGATTCCTGCTGCCAATTATAATGAATGGAAGAAATATATTTAAATCAAATAGCACCATCTAGCAGAACCGTCACCACTTTGCTTACAAGAGTAGATGTTACTTGGTGTTCAGTTTGGTAGATTTGACAGCAAAATGGCAATATCACAGAATCAGAGCTGGAAAGGACTACAGACACACCAGGTTCAACTTCCTCATTATTGTATTAGATACTTAAAAAAAATTTTTACAAAGTTATCAGAATATAGATTAAATTCAGCCATTCCTGGAAGTTCAAGTAAAATACAAAATTATTTTAATTCTCAAATTCAACCACTCCCCAAATAAATAAGACCTCAATACACATTTCAATTCCTTCACTTCCAAAAATGTGAAATCCAAATACTCTGTAATCATTAAAACATCTTCCCTAAATGTCTCTATTTTCTCAGATATATTGCAACCAAATAATAAATGCACACAGATTAGGCTATTTCAAAACTTCAATTCCAGTAACTTGCTGTTTCTTAACCAAGCTATAATGCTAAGCCTTTTACATACTCCTTGTCACAGCAACAAGATCCTGAATATAACTCAGAAAATACCTCTGGGGGGGGTGAATACCTCTCCGTTAATTTTTTTTGTTTTGCCACATCAAGGCCTGCCTCCCCTAAATCCTATAGGAATTATGTGTGTTGCTGCCAACACGAAGATTAGGAAATGTTCCCATCCCTAGGGCACAAGAAACTTTCAGGAGACGACTACTAACTGCCTCAAGCTAGGAGGGAAACTCGGTAGTTTGCACGTTCGGTTTTTATTTACGCAGCTATTTCCGCGCGCAAGGTAACTAAAGCAGCTTTTGAGAGATGCTCTCAGACTTTTACCCAGTCTGAACCCCTAGGAAAGGCAGAGCGCGTCCAATGACAAGGATACACTTCACCCTCAGAGTGGAGGTTGTTACTGGGAATCACTGTAAGATCTGCTGTACAGAAAAGAGGGGTTCTTCCTCAGTGGTCACAGTCACTATTCGCTCTCATTGTTAGTAACAAGCAAATCACAGTTACAAGTACATAAGAATAGCAGCAAACAACCCTGCCTCGCAGCTTGCCGTGACCGTGGCATCCCAGGCCGGGAGGGGCTCTTTTCTCGCCAGCCTCCTCTGGGCTCCCACCGAAGTTAACACCTGTATCTCCCCGCCACCCCGACCAAACAACTAACTCCTCCCTGCATCCACGCTTCTACCCTTCCCGCAAGTCCCCGTTCGGACCACTGCCCCCTCCCCACCGCAGACCGCCCTCCTCGCGCCGGCCGCCGCGGCTCCCACGGCTACCCCTCCGCGCCCCGCGACCCCCGCCCGGCCCGCCGCCCGGGCCGCCGAGGCCCCCAGACGTTTGGGAGGTTGCAAGTCTCCAAAAAAAGTTCTCCAGCCGCCGCCGCCGCGGAGTTGGGTCGCCTGAGAGCGGCAGAAACGCCAGCCTACCCCAGCAGATCCCGCTTCTCGCCAGCACACTTTTCCTCACAGGGAACTCGGTCTTAGACTCCCAAACTTCAGCGGCGCCCCTGGCGCCCCCTGCCCGGGCTCCGCGAGGCGCGCGGGGATGAGAATGCCGCGTTCCTCCGCCCGCTGGAGAAAGCCCCGACGCCCACCCGACCCACGGCCGCACACGCCCTCCGCGCCCCGCGCGCGTCTCCGCGCCCGGCGGGGCCCCGCTCGGCCGCTCCGCGCCCGGCTTCCGCCCGCCGCGCGCCCGGCACCGCCGCCCTCGCCTTGCTCGGCGCACTCGGCGCACCCGGCCCCGAGTCCCGGCGCCCGAGCCCCCGCCGCGGCGCCCCTCGCGCTGCCGGCCGCTCGCGCTGCCCTCCCCGCCAAACACCCACATTCCCTCCGCTTGCCCTCCTCCACGCAGCTGCCCTTTCTCCCCCTACCCACGACCCATGTAGTCTCTCCGCTCCCCGCAGCCCCGGACCCCAGCTCTAAAGTTACTTTGTGAGAAGATGAACCCGCGGGTTATTTCCCTCAATCACCCAAACAAGTTTCCAATCCCCGCCACCAGCACCGCCGCCGCCCCCCGATACACTCGCTCCCTCCCGCCGCCAGACCCCAGGGCCGCCCGCCCCGCGCGAGCCCCTCCTGGGAAACAGCCGCTCCCCGCACCGCATGCCCCACCTCGCGTACCCCTCCCCCTGCCAGCCCACCCCAGGCTCTCCCCGGGCGGAGAGTGTCTGTGTGTCTCCGAGAGAGTGTGCGAGTGCGTGCGTGTGTGTGTGTGCGCGCGTGTGAAGGCGGAGGTGGGTGAGAAGCGGAGACACTTACTTCTCCCGGGCCTGGCTGTCGGACGGGACGGCGCTGCTGTTACTCTTGCCTTTGCCGTACATGCTTGTGCCGAGAGCAGCTCCCACTGTCACGCACCTGTCAACCCATCACAGCCTCCCCGGGAACAGCCCCGTCCCCATGGCGACCCACGCAGCTACCCCCACTATTGGCCGCCCCACGCCAAAGCTCCGCCCCCTTCGCCCAGGCAACGCATGAGACTGACAGGCCTCCCCCCCTCCCTCCGGCCTGCCGAAGCGCGCGGCGGCGGCTACAGCCTAAGCGGCAGTCTCCTCCCTCCTTCCCTCCCTCCCGGGTTCCCTCCCTCCTTCCCTCTCCGATCTCCTCCCTCCACCCGCTCTTCTATACCCCCCTCCCCCCTCCGAACCCCGGCGCAAGGGGGGAATTAGAAACTGCTCTAGAAGGATTTTAAACAACTGGCTGTTCTCTCCGTCGCCGCCCCTCCCCCCGCGCCGCCCGCGCTCGGCTCCTCACTAGAGACAAGGCGCTGGGAGGAGGGGAAAGTGCGGCCTGGAGTCTCTGGCAGGAGCCGGCGGAGCTGGAGCCTTGGCGGCCCCAGACTTCTGGGCGCCCGCCGAGTACACAGGCAGACCTACGGCCCCAGCCGCCGTGGGCCCCCCCCCGCACCAGCCCCTTTCTCCCGCTCCTCTCCTGTCTGTGACCCCGCGCCGGTACCCAGGATTGATCTCTGCCGCCCTCGGCCCTACTCCCTGTGGTGTCACCCTCCGCCCTGCTCCCAGAGGGCCGGCTGGCGAGGGACACGCGCGCCGTTCCCTCGACCTTCTGGCTAAGCAAGCGGGAGGGACTCGCCTTCCTCCCGGGGAGGGAGTGAGCCTCCGGCACTTGGCGCCGCTGGGATGGCGTCGCCTGGCCCCTGGGGCCGCGCCCTGCAATCTGGGGGAGCACTCTGCTAGGGCCTGCCTCCCAAAGATGGCCCGGTGACTCCTGGGGACTCAGTGGCCTCCACCCTGTCCCCCTAAGACCGGAGGCCCGCGGCGCACCACGCACCAGCTTCCCTGCCAGATCTGCTGCAGAAAAGGACTCCAGGTATCCCCACCTGGCCTGCTTTTCCAGCCTTTGTCGTTAATGCCAACTCATCCTGACCTTTGGAGTGGAAAGGGCCATAGAAGGCCTTTAAAGACATCCCTGTCCTTTTCCATCAGCATAGGCCCCAGCTGCGCTCCAAGGTGTGCAAAGATGTGCCAGAGCTGAAAGGCTGCCCCAGAGTATTTCTGGATCCAAGCCCCTAATCCCATTTCAGGAAATGCGCAAAAGTTTCTAAAACACACACAACCTGGTTCCCAGTTGAACTCCATCCTTTATCTCGTGGAGATCCTTGGATGTAAAATCAGACAAAGTGCAAATAGGGTTAAAAAGAAGAGATGGGCATCAAACAGGGAGTGAGAAGGGAAGAGTGGTGCAAGTGGGGGTTGGTCGGATGGGGGAAAACATCAGGAAAGGATGAAAAGACATGGAACAGCTATGGGAGGGGAGAGGAAAGGATTCAAATGGAGGAAGGTACCTTTCTATTCTGCACATACAGCTTTAAGCTTTTTGTAGTAGGGTCATAAAAATGTATATGGAGAAACGGAAATAGATGGAATTGAAAGAAATGGGCTTGTGTGGGCATTGACAGCAAGTGATAGGAATAAAACATCAACAGAAGGTTAAGGAAAGGCAGTCAGTAAAAATGAGAGAATCAGAAAAGGTACTGGCAACCAGACATAAATCAAACACTGGGAAAAATGAAGAGAAAGGACCTGCCATACTGGTGTCAAGGAAAATGGAAAAAAAATTGGAAAAAGTGAAGTGTAAAAGATAGGTAAGAAGAATAACAGAAACAGGATTAAATGAAGTAGCCATAGAATATGATAACAAAAGATGACGAAAACAAAAGAGGATTGACTGATATAAAAGATATAAGAAAAATAAGCATGCTTTTTTTAAAAGGACAAAAATTCAGCCAATAGAAGTGAAGGTAAAGTGATAAAAGTCACAGTGGCTTAAATTGATTGATTTTCAAGAGAAGTAATTTGCCATTCCTTACTCAAAATTCTCTGTTTACAATGACCTGCAATGATTTGGTGTTGGGGACATGGCATTCATGGGCTCTGAAGAACTGGAAGGAGTAATAACCTCTCTTGATGAACTTTTGTTCAAAATGCTCAAATGTTATTAGGCTGCCACTCTTTACAAACTCTACCTT
Organism: Globicephala melas; assembly: GCF_963455315.2. Classification (NCBI taxonomy): domain Eukaryota; kingdom Metazoa; phylum Chordata; class Mammalia; order Artiodactyla; family Delphinidae; genus Globicephala; species Globicephala melas. The sequence goes on from NC_083316.1 coordinate 64,558,914, forward strand.
CAAGGTTAGCACTGTGTAATTTGTTGTTCAATTATCTACTTCCATTAGCTTTAACCCAGAAAATTATTAGCATCTCCAGGCTCTATCTCCCATAGAATGTTCCCTATAAGGTGCTGCTTCGAGAATATTGTCAAGGAGGGAGCTCTGGCAGCTGCTGCCCACACCTAGAATAAGGTAAGGTTTCCATTTAAAACCAAGAGTGGGTTTTATACTATTATCTAAAAAGAAATTCGATATTATCTTTGCACTGGTGTTGGGATTCTCTCTGATTCTCAGTCACGGCACATTAGAATTGCCTTAGGAGAACTTATTTCTTTTTTGTTGGTTTTTGTTTGTTTGTCCCAGACTAACTAAATCAGAAACCTTGGAGATGGACCCAGGCATCTGTATTTTTTATAAGCCCCAAGTGATTCTTATATGTAACTAGGGCTGTTGAACTCTGCTCTTCAGTATCCATTTAAAGACAGCCAATGGGCACCATCTCTCAGAGCAAGATATTTATGTTGTGGCTATACAAAGCAGATGACCCTCCCCATTTTGGTATTAAGACATCTTTACAGTGGACTTTACTTTCTACCCACTGAGCCAACAAATTTGTTTTAGGATGAAAATGTATGTGTTCTTATAGTACAAGACCACAAATAGTCATGGTTTAATTTGCTGTTTCCTGAAGAGAAAGGAAAATGAAGAAAGAAAACAAGAAAGGCTGTTTGCTGTCTACAGCTGTAAGTTATTCGTTTGATTGGTCTTTACTCAGATTTGTTACGTGGAAGAGTCTTGAGTAATGGCATATTTTCTGATATTTAAAAAATAAATAAATTATAGATCTGCACAGTGGGGTATGGAATTCAAAACAATTTGGTCTTAGTATCTGGAAATAATAAAATGCCAAAAGGTCTTAGTTCAGAACTTGCCAAGTTAATGTCAGAGTTACCTTTACAAGAATGTTATCATGCAACAAATATACAAAGTGAAAACATGACTATTCCTCCACATGGTAACCTTACAGCTTAAGTAATCAAATCAATTATCATTAAAATATCTAAGCAGCTACCTGAACCATCATCTCTGTTTTATTTTTCTCTTAATGTTAACACATGTAAATAAAATGCTTCTTTGCCCTTGTTCAAATTATTTTGAGTATAAAGAGTGTTCTTTGCATCAGCAACTGTATCTCATGGGGCCAATATTGTAATTAATGAGATTTGAAACACATATTCAGAGCCAAATTTGAGATCCCAGACACAGAATTGAAGATCCATGTTTTGTTTGTTTTCATTTTTAAAAAGGGGGAAGAAATAGGAGATTTAAAGCTTCCTAGTGTAAAGAATCACAATATAATTTTTTTATAAGTTTTGGGGCTTTTTAAACCTCAAATAGGCTGATTAATTTGGGGGGCTAGATTTGGGGTAGGGGAATACTGACCACCTGAGAATATTTGCATTTGAGGTCTATTTTTTCTAAACTTTATTCTGTCAGATATAGAACACCACAGTTACTCAATCATTAGGTCTTTTTTCCCTCCCATTTTGTTTGGGCACATATGCACAATTTTCTCTTTCTGGAACCTGCATCTTATTCTTGGAAGTCCTTATCATTTTAAAACAGGCAGTTTATTATACCACCCTGCTCAAGCTCTAGATTGACTATACATTCCTTTGATTCTAATTTTTTCTCTAAAACATTAAGGTTAATAATGTCTGTATTCTTACAGTGCATGGAACATTAGAAAAGATTTCCCTTTGCTATATAGAACAAAGAGACTACCTCTTTATGTTTAAATGGAAGCTAATCATGAATTTAATTATTTGCATCACATAAAATACTTAGCATGTTAACTTAGAAAAGAAAAACATTTAGAGTAGAAAATATTTATTTAAAAAAATTAAAATAAACTATTTACACATAAAAATGGATTTTCTTGTTTGGGGTAATTTTTCCAAAGGACAAAATTATACTATTATTTATTTGTTTTATAGAACTATTTAGTTTAAGAAAATAACGTCTCCCTACTTACATTCATATCACTTTTCATTTGAAGTCATTTAGCAGAATATACCCCAGTTAATTAGATTTTCCTGACCAGCTTTTTAAATTGGGTAAACTGAGTCCTAGAAAAATTCATTAGCATGATCTGATCCATAAAGAAAATAGAACTAGTTCCAAGATGAGAACTCTGTGTTCCTGGCTGATGGTCCTGTTCCCAGACCACGAAGCCGCACCTCTTTCTCTTAGAAGTGACTATTCCACAGAGGAATGTGAGCAAGCTCTGAGATGTTTGTCACTCAAATTACCGTATGAAACTTCACTCCCAGGACTTCCCTGGTGGAGCAGTGGTTGAGAATCCGCCTGCCAACGCAGGGGACACGGGTTCGAGCCCTGGTAGGGAAGATCCTACATGACATGGAGAAATGAAGCCCGTGTACCACAACTACTGAGCTTGTGCTCTAGAGCCCACGAGCCACAACTACTGAGCCCGCATGCCACAACTAGTGAAGCCTGCGTGCCTGGAGCCCGTGCTCCGCAACAAGAGAAGCCACTGCAATGAGAAGCCTGCACACTGCAACAAAGAGTAGCCCCTGCTCGCTGCAACTAGAGAAAGCCCGCATGCAGCAACGAACACCCAAGTCAGCCATAAATAAATAATAAAAATAAAAAATTTAGAAAAAGAAACTTCACTCCCAAGCAGAACAGACCAGCGTGCTCATATTCGCAAATATGTTCACATGCCACGTTCCAAAGTAGTGAAATGAACAGAGTCATCAGAATTATAATACGATGCAACATGGTCTCTCATACCAGAATAATAAATGAAACGGGGCCTCAAATTAACATTATTTGACACACTGCTATTGGTTTAACATCAGTTAATCTGAGGCAATGACTGTTTTCTTAACCTATTGCCCTGGATTTTTAAAATCCCAATTTAGATATTCATAAACACTTACCAGTGGGTTAGGAGAGACAGTGTGCAAATCTACTGGTTCTAAATAGTTCCATCTCTAGAGTGCCTAGTTTTTTTAACACTATCAAGAATTGGAAATTTAGGAACTTGGAATAATTCTGATCCAAAGAATTGTGCATAAGCTGAAGACGAATAAAAATTTAAGAAAAAAAAAAACTGGGCTATCGTGTATGGCAATTTCTCACACTTTAGCACATTTTGCAAAACAAATTCCAAGTGTTGCAGTGTTCACTGGCTGGATTTTTATCATTAAATGTTGAAAGTTATGTAATAGGTAGCATGCCAAAGAGTGTTCTTTATTCAAAAGTATTACTATATATTTTTAGTGCATTCCGAAATCTTCACAATGGTTTTTCACCTGCTAAGGTATGCCAATATGATGTCTTTGCACTCTTGGAGTTGACAAAAGCCCCAGTCTCAAGAGGCAGGCTGTGCAACATTCCAGGTGGTATCATTTCCTTCTGTTGGGAGTGGAAATGCAGGGAAAAAAATAGCACTACGTTTGCTTTTCATAATTTTCCAACATAACTGGGTCTTCTAACCAAGTGTGGCAGAAAAGGAAGATAAAATATATCACAATTGTATTTTATTTACCTTTAAATAGTTTAAGAACAGTATTGAAAATCTGTTTAAGACAAGTGCTGAATATTGTCATTGCCAATAGTCAGCCATAAGGAATTAAACAATCCTATCAGGGTCATGTATACTTCCCAAAGATATAGAGGGCACTTTAAATATTTTATTTTGGGGTGTTCAAAAAGTCTTTGAAATCAGTTGGATTCCATCCTATATATTGCAGTAAGTTCCCGAAGATTTTTAAGTACTCTGGGGACTTCTCTGGTGGTCCAGTGGTAAAGAATCTGCCTTACCATGCAGGGGACGTGGATTCGATCCCTGGTTAGGGAACTAAGATCCCACATGCCATGGAGCAACTAAGCCCGTGCACCACAACTGCTGAGCTCATGCGCCTCAACTAGAGCCCGCGTGCCGCAAACTACAGAGCCCACGTGTTCTGGAACCCATGTGCCACAACTACAGTGCCCATATGCGCCCTGGAGCCTGTGCGCCACAACTAGAGAAGAGAAAACCCGCACGCCACAACTAGAGAGAAGCCCGCGCACCACAACGAAGAACCTGCGCACCACAACGAAGAACCTGCGCACCGCAACTAAGACCCGACGCAGACAAAAATAAAAACAAATAAATATAAGTACTCTGTGGTGGTAATTACTACCTGCTAGCATCATCATCATTAGATTATACATGTACAAACCAGATTTCTCATCAGATGAATAATGTTATAATCCAATTATCATCAGCTTTCTAAACTCCTCAGGTCTTTTTCCTTGGAACTAAATTTTTGAGGCAGAGGAGAGAAGGATCTCCCTGCCACATGTTGCTGAGCTATTGACTACTACAAGGCAAATCCCCATTAGCCTCACTCAGCTTCTAAGACAAGTTGTCTGTAGTATTGGGGGCCAGTGCTAAGAAAGTTAAGAAAGAATATATTTTTGACTTATGGTCTGCTACTCTGAGCTTACCTCCTACCCTGTAACACTCATGGGATTTTAATTCTTTGAGGAGAAACTTAATGTGTCCAACCCTGTGGACACTCCTTAGGGCTAAAGTTGTTGCTATGTTAAGGAGAGGTGTTTTTTGTTTTGTTTTGTTTAAGTTTTAAATTTTATTTATTTTTTTATACAGCAGGTTCTTATTAGTTATCCATTTTATACATATTAGTGTATGTATGTCAATCCCAATCTCCCAGTTCATCCCACCACCACCCCTCGACCTTGGTGTCCATACGTTTGTTCTCTACATCTGTCTCTATTTCTGTCCTGCAAACCAGTTCATCTGTACCATTTTTCTAGGTTCCACATATATGCATTAATATACAATATTTGTTTTTCTCTTTCTGACTTACTTCACTCTGTATGACAGTCTCTAGATCCATCCACGTCTCTACAAATGACCCAATTTCGTTCCTTTTTATGGCTGAGTAATATTCCATTGTATACATGTACCACATCTTCTTTATCCATTTGTCTGTCGATGGGCATTTAGGTTGCTTCCATGACCTGGCTATTGTAAATAGTGCTGCAGTGAACATTGTGGTGCATGTGTCTTTTTGAATTATGGTTTTCTCTGGGTGTATGCCCAGTAGTGGGATTGCTGGGTCACATGGTAATTCTATTTTTAGTTTTTTAAGGAATCTCCATACTGTTCTTTAAGGAGAGTTTTGACCAAGGATACTGACCTCTGGAAAAATCTAATTAGATTCTGTGTTTGATGCGGAGGTGCCCAGAAACTAGAGGCTTCAGGAGCACTATATCCATTTGCCGTAGCTTTTCAGCCTGGTCCAGTTTCTAGGAGGGTGGCAGACAAAGAGCTCACTCTTGTGATGGATATGGGTCGTCTGTGGAGAAGGGTAGTCATGGAAGAACCCAGCTCTGGGCACTTTCTCCCACCCCTCTGGAAGAGTTACCCCTGTACCCCAACGTTTCTGTACTGCTTCCTTTGTTTTTGCCTCGGCACTGTGTCCTTTTAGGAGCTGTCAGTTCTATTCTATGGTTTGGGCATTTTCTTTATTTTAAAGGAGCATTTATCATGTGTGGCACAAGGAGACACATCCATGTCTCAGGAATTTTCTAAAGACCTGGAGAGTTCACTAAAGGGTTGTGAGAGTGGTTGAGGGGAACAGGACTGCATCTCATCACCTCGGCTTCCAGTCTGTGAAGGTTCTTCAAAGGGCTTTACCACGTAAACTCCTACCTTCCCATATTCCTTCTTTTCCCTGTTCTTCCTCTCTCTCTTCCCTCTTTCCTTTATTTTCCCTTAACCCCTGACAAAAGGACAAAAGGTGAGAGAAATAGGGAAGTTTTGTGGGGACATATTAGATTGAAATACACGAGACTGCTATTTTTGCAAGTCAAATATGGTTGACTGTTGGCAATATTATATGGTTCAACCGTACAAGAATTTCAGTGCTTGCAAAGCATGCCACAGTCTTCTTATGTATTAACAACACTAATATTTATCAAGCCCTTGTAGTGTGCCAGGTACTATCTAAGTGCTTTACATAGAGTATCTCATGCAATGCTCTTCACAAGCATTTGAGGTAGGTGTTACTATTCGCAAAATTTTCTAGTTTATACAACTACTGAATAAGAAGAGTGTATTTCTCTCTAGCTTATACGACTACTGAATAATAAGAGTGTATTTCTCACCCAGACAGCCTGTGTCTTCAGGCCCTCTTAGGAATCTGATACATGCATCCTTCCAACCACCCCTTCCCCTTAACACTTACTCTTTCATGTACCATGATTCTGCAAGGGCAACTTCTCTATGAATTCAGGTTGGATTAAATATAGGTGGGACCACTTGAGCAGGGCTTATGGGATCTGGCTTCAGCATGGTAAGCAGCAATGAATTCTGTTCTTAAAGCCAACCCTCTGATTAGATAAAATCAGAAACACCAAGCCACGTCCTGCTTTATTATAGCCTTGTCCTTATCAAGTACATCATTTCTCCCCATTTTGACTACTGCGAAGTGAATCCCTTGGCTCACTATAGGTTATTAAAAGGAGAAATGATGTAGCATGAATCTATTTCTTTTCTGATTTTTAAAAGAGGTAAGGATTCTCCTTACTCCGACTAAATTGGTCAGTTTGTGTCTTCTCTCCAGTCTTGGCCTTGTTCATTCCTCTGGGAAATGTCAATCACATTTCCCAGATCTAGGTGGCTGTGTGATCTATGGAAGATAAAACCCCAAAACCAAGGTCTTTGTTTTTTTAATTCACATTCTGCTTAGGAAGAGGGAGACCTGGATCACTGGATCCCATCACCATCCATTCATTGATCACTGTAAATAAGTGCCCTACCTCTGCAAATGGTCAAAAATTCATCCGCTGCATCTAAATCAGCAGATTGCAATTCCCTTTGTTTTTTTTTTTTTTTTCCTGTGTGGTTTTCCTTTCCTGGTGAATTGTTGTAGTTCACTGCTACTTTTCCTTCTTCTCTTGTTTTTTTGGCTTCACTTCCTCCTTCTATTGTTGTAGCTGTCTTTTCCTCTCATCACTTTTCCTGTTGCCTTTCCAACTGGGTGGGGCCCCCATCCAGCCCACTCACTGTCTGGCTCTAGACTCTCTTGGTCCCAGGGGAGAACAGACTTGTGCCAAATAGTCCCAATCTCTGGGGCATCAGAAGAAAGATCCTAGAGACTTAAGTACCTCTAAAATTTTCTTTTATTGATTTATATTAAAATGAAATCCAAAGATGCCTAATTAGGGAAGAAAAAATACTCATCCTCTTGGCCTCCCAGCCCCAGACCATTCTGAACTCTGACAGCACCAACATCCTTCAAATCAAACAATGAAATCAACTTTGGTTACTTAGCATAATAGAAATAAACTTGTAATATTCTATTAGTGAAGGATCAATGTCTCCTGTCTTGAAAATAAGCATCAGAGCTTGGCCTCAACATTTATGTAGCAGCAGGAGACCGTTATTTTGTGGCAACATTCGATTACATTGACATCAAGACAGATTTATTAAATTAATAAATAGTACATGATTTTCAGCCTTTCATTTCCAACCCTCACCACCACCCTTCTCAAGGTGATTCTCTGAAACCCTTCATCCTAGTTTGGATTCCTCATTATCTATCATCTTTATTTCTTTTTTGTTATTTGTCAGTTTATACTCAAATTAATTTTTTAAAATATCTACTTTTTTCAGATGGAACATTTTACATGGTTATTAAGAACAAAGTTAATAATGAGAATCATTGAATTGTTAATTGTTAAAATATTTCACTGACACAGTATTTGAAGAAGTATTTCAGATATGCTTTTCAAAGCTCTGAATGTGGCTAATAGCAAAAGGCCCCGGTTCTTGCTGCTTCTTCTTCTAACTTCCAACCTCAGGGCCTTTGTTCTGGCTGTTTCCTCTGCCTGGAATTCTCTTTCCTCTGCTCTTTGTATGGCTGGCTTTTCCTTATTACTCAAGTCTGTTGGAACATCAGAGAGGTTTTCTCTGAGAGTCCTCTTTAAAGTGCTTACTCTTCTATCCTGTCATTCTTCATCCTGTTGCTCTGTTTTATTTTCTTCAGAGTCACATGTTTATGGTCTGAATAACCCTATTGGCTTGCATACTCCATGAGGGCAGCTGTCTTATTATACTTCTTCTCATACTAGACCCCTATGTCCCAAGACCTAGAACAGTACCAAGAGCCCAGTGGCACTCAATAAACAAATACAGTTGACCCTTGAACAACACGGGGGTTGGGGGTACTGGCCCCACAGGCAGTCAAAGATTTGCATATAACCTCCATATACATGGTTCCTCCATATCTGCAGTTCTACAACCAACCTTGGATTGTGTGGTACTGTAATATTTACTCTTGAAAGATATCTGTGTATAAGTGGACCCACACAGTTCAAATCCATGTTGTTCAAGGGTCAACTATATTCATTGAATGACAGACCCACTGAATGAATGGATAACTCTAAAAGGATCATACATGAATGAACTTATGTCCTAATTCTCTTATACGTTTGCAACAAACAATCTTTCCAGGCCTGTACCCAACCCCTACACCCTGAGGGCTCCTTATATTCTTAGGAACAATAGTGACTGAACAGAAAGCATCAGCATGTCTTCAGATTTTAGGCTTCAGCTCTTACTCCAATTTGTTATTCCAGCATCTAAGCCAATTTAGCAGAACTTTGGTGAGCAGGACGAGAGAGACAGAAATATTTCCTCCTCTTTTCTATACCACAGATCTAACTTACTTGGAGTTCCAAGTGGCTTAATGTTGCTGACAATGAGGAAACAAGTAGCACAAGTCAGCAGATTAAGTTTTCAGTAATAAGCTTTCATCATGTCACTCCTACTCAAAAACCTCAATTCCTCCACACTGCTTATAGGATAACTTTCTCTCCCCTCAGATTTTATTCAATCTGATCCTTCAGTACCTATAGCCTTCAGTACATTGTAGTTATTTATACATGTCTGTCTTCCCTACCAGAGTATATACTCCTTGAAAATAGCTTTTTCATTCACAGACATTTACAGTATACCTACATGTTGAGCTTGATATGGGGGAATATACTTTTGAAGACATTTTCCTACTCTCAAACCCTACAATTCCTACCTCAGTTTGTGCTTTGCCTCTGGGAAGTGATACCAATGTTTCTGGAATTAAGGTTTAGCCCCAGTAGCTGAAGTCTGACAACCTGAATTTGAATTCCCTGCTCCATCAATTGCTAGCTGTGTGATCTTAGGCAAGTCACTTAACCACTCTGTGCCTCCATTTTATCAACTGCAAACAGAGATAATGTTTCTAACTGTAAGTTAGAGTTATCATGAGGACTGAATGAGAAAACGCAGGTACTGGGCTTAGCATAGAGCTTGGTGCTTAGTGAATGTTTACGGGTGTTTTTTCTTCAGTAGAGCTGGTCTATGCCCAACATGGTCTGAAACCATACACAAACCTACCTGACACATCTGTCAATAATACTGTTTCGCGTTGTGCACGCTGTTCCCCTTGCCTTGAATGGTCTTCCCTACTCTGGCCCCTAACTCCTCTGAAATCCGCTCTCTGCTCTTGTAATCTGTATCACACATAAGAAAAAGCTGCCTTTGACTAGAACTTAACTTTTCCTATGTCTTGTCTCCCCAGTGAGATATAAGCACAAGGAGAATGCTGTGATTCTTCAGCAGAGCCTAAGACAGTCCTACATGCATAGCATGTACCCGCTAACTCTTATCTGAAGGCAGTGACGGAAGAATGTAATGCCGAATTCAACAGCCTCTTTTTTTTTGCAGGCTCAGCGGCCATGGCTCACGGGCCGAGCCGCTGCGCGGCATGTGGGATCTTCCTGGACCAGGGCACGAACCCGTGTGCCCTGCATCGGCAGGCGGACTCTCAACCACTGTGCCACCAGGGAAGCCCCAACAGCCTCTTTATTGGTGGCAGTTGGTCACTGCGATGACATCATTTCAAATTTCACAGATTCAAGGGTGAAAATGAGGATTTTGATGTCATCTAGTCACGTCTGCAAAGTAGGAGTTCCCACAGTATCCCTTAATTCCAGTGAAGAGATTCTTTCTTTACTGATACAATGTAAGTACTTTTCCTCACTGAATCAGCAACAACAATGGGAAAAAAATTAGTCATCCTCCTCCTCATGATAAGCCTACATATACTTCAAGACAGTCATCAAATAATCCTCTTCTCCCAAAGGAACATTCAAAACATTTATTTGCACAGCTAATATCACAAATGGTCTAGCAAACAGACAAAATCACTCTCCTGTTAAGAAGTCAAGCCCAATGTAGGCCTGATTATGCCTCAGCCAATCTGGCAGAGATCTCTGGAGCAAATATTATCCATCAGAATGTCCTGTGTCCTGTGAAAGGGCCTGATTTTTATACTCCAGTCTCACTCATCAGATGCGTGCTGCCTCAGAGAGGGCATAATCTGTGGAGACGTTGTTCTTAGCAGCTGCAGCAGCCCCTGAGATGCTGACACTCCCCACGGCTGGGTAGCGTGTCCTCTGAAAGGGTGTCTCTGTGTCTCCCATACCTGTACACTGACATTTGAACGGAGCTCAAAGGCAGAGCCAGGCTATCTTCCTGGCCTTAGCAGAACTAAATCTACACCACTCCAGCCACACAACTATATCTTCTACCCTTAGAAGTGCTATATTCAGAATTATAGAAATACCAAAATGGTGTTGAGAAAAGAAGAATTCAAAACTGAGTTTAAAATCATTTTTAAATAATAAAATACCACTGGGAATTAAAAGAAGAAAAGCAGGAAAAAAATATTGATTGTTCTTTTCCTTTTCGTGTGTATGGTGGAAATCACAGAAATAATACAACCTACAAGGCAATCACGTAGCCTTCATAGAACTAGAAGGAATATTAGAAAGCAACATAGAGTACTCTGGAACATAGGAGAAAACTGTGGTTTCCTTCCTCCATCCTGTCAGCTATAGCCTCATCTGAGGGACCTCTACCAAAACATTTAAACTCTCTTGGCCTGAATCACTGATAATTGAATAGTACTTGTAACAGGAATACTATCATGTAGAAATCATGGCACAAGGTACAGGATGGAAGGGGAGACAATTTTAAAAACCAACAGAATGACTAAAGAAAGAATGGCTCATCAAAGTTCAGAATATCAGTCTTTTTCAACATCATGGCAAGAACAAGGCATAGAAAATAGTGAAGATCTTTAATTGTCATTCCTGTAACTTAGTACTATGTACTGAGTTCATAAATTCCTCATCCCTTGGAATTTGTCTCTGTGGCTAAAACTCATTGATTAAAATCCCATAAATTTGTAATGTTACAGTAATACAGTTGTAGTGTGTCCTTATGGCTAAGAAAACATGGTTTATTTCTCTGAAAATAAGGGGCCTACTAATATTCTCCAGGCATGTCTTCAAATTCTGGGTCCGGCTATTATTTGCATAAAGTCAAGGGTGGTAATGATCCACTACCATGGGCCAATAATGATTTGTAATTTTTAAACAAGTTCACCTATTCTTAACAAATACTATTTTTCTTATATTATGCAAATTACTTGTAAAATAATAAATAGCATTTACTTCAAAAAAATTATTTTTCACTGATTTGGATGAGGTGTTCTGCTCCACTTTTACCCTAGGTTTATTGTAGTCCCATTGTAACCCCTCTCTCCAAGCCAACTAATGCGGTGCTGTGTTCCCACCCAGATGCCATGTGTGTACCAGAGAACCTTTTTCTACCTCCCAAAAATCGGATTAGTGCAATAATACAGATGTGAGGAGAGAGTGGAGGAAGAGGGAGAAGTTAGCTTAAAAATGGGTAAATGATAATATCCAAAGTAAATATAAACTCACATGTATCCCCAAAATATCTGAATATCTGAAGGGCAACTTTGCCACACCAGTTTCCCACAAACACTTTGGTCTTTGAGTTTATTTATCACAAGTGTTTTATTGCCTATGGAAAATAATGCACTTTAAAGTTATCTTATGAATGGATAAAGAAGATGTGATATATATATATGTATATTATGTATGGATAAAGAAGATGTGATATATATATATATATATGCAATGAAATATTACTCAGCCATAAAAAAGAATGAAATAATGCCATTTGCAGCAACATGGATGGACATAGACATTATCATGCTAAGTGAAGTAAGCCAGACAGAGAACAACAAATACCATATGCTATCACTTATATGTGGAATCTAAAATATGACACAAATGAACATATCTATGAAACAGAAACAGACTCACAGACTATAGAGAACAGACTTGTGGTTGCCAAGGGGGAGGGGGGAGGGGAGTGGGGGAGGGAAGGACTGGGAGTTTGGGATTAGCAGATGTAAACTATTATATATAGAATGAATAAACAACAAGGTCCTACTGTATAGCACAGGAAACTATATTCAATATCCTGTGATAAACCATAATGGAAAAGAATATGAAAAAGAATATATATATATATGTATAACTAAATCACTTTGCTGTACAGCAGAAATTAACACAACATTGTAAATCAACTATACTTCAACAAAATTTTTTAAAAAGTAATCATCTTAACTTTTTAAAAATTTCAACAAATCAAGTTAAACATTTTGATGCTTTGATTTTCAGAGTGTATGTATCTTATGAACAATTACATCAGATGCCTGTAATTTTTTCTTTTATTATTGCAGAGAGGATCTTGGTCTTAGGCACTGCATCCATCACAACTGCTACAGGAAGACCCCTGTGGCCCCAACCCCTTCATCTCAGTGAATACTGTTAGGACTGGACACCACATGCTGGAACTTCCACACTGTCCCCCTCCAAAGCCAGAAGGCTCCACTGCCACCATTGCCAGGAAATGGATTCTGTGAAGCACCTACTTCCTCTCTCATTGCTCTCTTCCAAAACAATCTCTCATACAAGCAAGGAGGACCGCCGGCTGAGCCTAGGTCCCAAATTTATGCTCTTGCTATAAGAGAAGATGGGAAAGTACATTTGGGGCTTATACAATGGGAGGCTAAGACTCAGGCTATGGGGAATTCCTCAGAGGTAGAAAGGGTGTTCAAAAGGTGGTAAGTGGCCACAAAAACCTCAGCGTGAAAGGCAACAAAATACAGAGCTCAGAACATCTCCATCAAGTGACTGAGAGTGCCTTTGAAGTTTCCCCAGTCACAGACCTGGGGGAAATACTGGTCTTCCCCGGGGGAGCTGGAGAGGAGACGTGAGTGCTTCTTGCTGACATCTTTCCTTGTGCTCCAGACTGTTCCAGATGGCAGGAAGTCCCTGCTCAGGCCTCTGGCTGGGCCTTTCTCCAAGAGCTGACCCTCAACTACTGCACAGAGGCAAGCTGCCAGAGCAGCAGGGAGACTCACCTACACAGGCACAGCCCGTTCTCCATAACAATTTGGAAATTTAACTGACACACAGTGGGGAAAAGAACAGGTTTTAAAGCCTCGTTACTATGCGTATGCTAATTATTAGACAGAGGGGAACATTATAATTGAGTTATGAAACAACTAAATAAAAACAGAATACCTGACAGAGAGCTGCTTTACGTGACGTTTTTATACAAGAATAAACAATGTGTTCTTTGTTGCGCTTAAAAAAAAAAAAAGATACAGGGTTAGTTTTATTCTGTAAACTACAGTCTCTTGTTGTAACTAGACTAGTGCTTGTGTTTGTTGACATCTTGATTTATAAAAACCTGAACAAGTTCAATTTCAACAATTCTTTTTGTTCAAGCAATACCAGAGGAGGGGGGAAAAGATGGATGTTCCCCCCTCCCTCCTAAAAATGGCATATGCAAAAGCTTTAGAATTCTCTTTGTTCAACTCTGGGTTAGATTTCATGAAAAAGTCATTGAAATTCTTTTTGCTCCCCATTCTTCCATGAATGTATGGAAGCTTTTGTTCTTAATGAGCACCGAGAAGCTTCCTTCCACAGAACTTATTTTTGAAAGATGAAATCACCTGTACCCTCAACTCTTCTCAATGTTGTTTCTCTGTTTTATTAACACCCCCTTCCTCAACCACAACAAAGAACATGTGCTAATTAATCCACTGTTGAAAATGTCAATCTAATGCCTAGAATTGGTGCCATGTGCTAATGGTCAAAGTAGAACCAAAAGCAGAGAAATAAAGGGTACTAGGTTCTGTTATTTTTTAACACCGAATCACTTTGGGTAAAACCAAGAGTAATTGTACCTATGAAGTGGCAAACAAGTGGTTCACCATGTATACAATTAATGAATTTGTTTGTGTAACATGTCTTGAGATCTTTTGTTAAAAAAGAAAGATAACAAATAAAGATAATAATATATAAATAAAACAATTTGGAAAAAGTCCTGTGTAAGCCATACTTATTCATAAGATGTTACTCTCTTCACGTAATATGATAAAAGCAACAAAAGAAAGGAATATTCAAAGTACAGTTGCTGGTAAGAGAAAGCAACCAGATGATTTAAAGAAAATGTCTCTAAATTAGATGATAATATGTGATATCCACAGAGAAATTCCCCTTCTCCAAGAGCCACTAAACCCAAATACATATATGACTATAAGGCAGTGCCCCTCCTTATTCATCCTTATCTGTATAATTCACCTTCCTAGAATCATCCCTGACTTCTACCATTAAAAAAATAAACAATGGAGATTGCTTTAAAAATATACTTGTCAGTATGACACATCTACTTTTGCTACAGGTTCTATTTTCAAACAAATAGAGCAAGGAATTAAATTGAATTGCTGATCCAGGCTCAACATACCAGGATCTACCAGACAAATGATACTTTATAACAGGTTATCTAGAGTCTCCCTCTTCTAAGTCAGTTCCTGAACCAAAGAGGTTGAATATTGCACAAGAATACCCAGAATGCTGTGATGTAACTTAATAGATAGCTACAATCCTGGAGCTGAAAGGGCCAAGGTACAGACCCTGTTGCTGTTGCCCATGACCCACTGGCATGTTCTCATGTGTCCATCACATAAGATGGACAATGGAGAAGTGTGATAACTGATACTTTCTGCTCTTTTGTGAAATGAAACTTATTCCTGGTGTCACAGATGACATTTTAGGCTTTTTTTTTTTCTTTTGCGATACGCGGGCCTCTCACTGTTGTGGCCTCTCCCGTTGTGGAGCACAGGCTCCGGACACGCAGGCTCAGCGGCCATGGCTCACGGGCCCAGCCGCTCCGCGGCATGTGGGATCTTCCTGGACCGGGGCACGAACCCGTGTCCCCTGCATCGGCAGGCGGACTCTCAACCACTGCGCCACCAGGGAAGCCCGACATTTTAGGCTTTGTCAATCAGAGTCAGACTCTCAGGTTTTGCCAACGGGAATATTAACTGTCAGCTAATAACTGGATCCAAAGTTACCTGAAAATCTGAGGATGGAATTTGCCCCTAGTAGCACTGTTTCCAAATCAATCAGACCCTACTTGAAGCTCAAATGTGACAATGACCTGCCTTATCCTGATTATCCAGTTTACTAAATGTCCAGCTTCTATTCCTTCCTTCCTTCTATTCCTTTCCCTTTGTCTTGGCCACTGCACTGTTCCTCCACCAGCCAGAAGAGCTAGAAAGAGAAAAGAAATAAAATTGTAATTTGTGAATTATTCTTTATTACCAGTCTGGCAAAAATAATTTGAATTGAAATGTTTTACAATCAATCAATCGATAAGGTTTAGAGGTTATCTATGGGCTTGAATCATTGATCCTAGTATAAAACCAAGTTAATTAAGAAATAATATAGTATTTTTTCCATACACTTACTAAGAAAAGCCTTGCTCTTTTTTTAAATTTAATTTAATTAATTTATTTTTTATGCAGCAGGTTCTTATTAGTTATCTATTTTATACATATTAGTGTATACATGTCAATCCCAATCTCCCAATTCATCCCACCACCACCCACCCCCCGCTTTTCCCCCTTGGTGTCGTTTGTTCTCTACGTCTGTTTCTCTATTTCTGCCTTGCAAACCGGTTCATCTGTACCATTAAAAAAGCCTTACTCTTTTTAAAGTGCTTTCATGTCATCATCTGTGAAATTCCTGTGAAATATTTTAAGCAGTTATTATTTATTTTTATTTTAATATTACCATTAAGCCCTCCATTTTATAGATGAAGAAACTGAGGCAAAATATTGAAGGTTGCTCAGGAGTACCCACCTAATAGTGATAAAATTGAGATTAGACACCAGCTCTTCTAACCTATGATCCCAGATGCTTTCTACTTGGTCATCTGCCTCTGCTTTCTGGGCAATCACCCAGTCCTTAGCTGGAAGGGTCTTGCATGCAGTTTTCCACTTCACAAACTACTGGGTTCCAAAAAATGCAGTTGAAGAAGTTAGAAAGCATTGTCCCACCAGAACAATAATGACTATATCCCTGTGTCAATTCACAAGAACCTACGCCTGACCCACAAGAGGGTTACTTTAAGACAAAAGTTATGTTACTTTAAGACAAAATATGTTTCACAGAAGAATATTCTCTCAAGAAAGCTTCAAGGAAAAAATTTTTTCAAGGAAAAAATTCCAAGGTCAAATAAGTTTGGGAAACACTGCATGTCGTATATCCCACTCAGAGATTCATAATGTACATTTGCATATTAAAAGCTTTAAGAAGTTCTGCAGGAAAGAAAACTGCTTAAAATTGTTCCATTGAGAATTCATCAACCTTCTTTGCCTTTGAAACCCTTTTATTGAGTAACAGATATTAACACCCAAAACTAGAGCTCCCCAAAACACATTCTGAAAATTGCTGCTGTAGGAAAATATGTTGAGTTGCCATTTGAGATGTTAGGAGCATCTCTGCTGCTCTGAGATTGGGGGTAACCCTGAATGTAAGACAGATACTGGTCATCACTCCTGTGAAATCAGTCTGGGCCTAAAATCGGTGATGGATGTTGGGACACAAAGCAGGGTCAGACATTGAAGGATAAGGAACAGAACAATAAAGGATGGGAATGATGCCTGGGAACACCGAGACGAGACCAGGATGACAAGGCTGGGGGCACATGAATGGTGAGCGTGATAAGAGAGCAGCTAACTTGGGGATTTCTTCTGTCTTCCTCAAATTCTGCTACTGCAGATGCTCCCCTAAAACAAACCAAGGGTAGGAAGCAGTGAGGCTGAGAGAAGGAGGGGTAGACACAAGCATTAGTGGCTGCCATGGAAGGAAGAGACAGAGAGGAGAGGCATGCCAAACAGTGAGCTAACATCAGAGTGCCCTCTCCCACATTCCTCCCTAGACTCTTGAGGGCAGAGTCCATCTCCTTGTCTTTTCCAGCTTCCAGAGGCCACCCACTCACATTCCTTGGCTCATGGCCCCTTTCCTCCATCGTCAAAAGTATTAGTGGTAGATGGAGTCCTTCTCATATTGCATCTCTCTGACCCCCTCTTCTGCCTCTTTCTTCCATTTTTAAGGACCCTTGTGATTATATTGGGCCAACCTGAATAATCCAGGTGACTCTCCTTATCTATTGATTAGTAACCTTAATTCTCTTTGCCATGTTGATTAACACATTCACAGGTTCCTGGGATTAGGATACGGACATCTTTGGGGGGCTATTATTCTGCTTACCACAGCAACCTAGCAGTCAGGTACTTCCACGATTTTGTTCCTCTCCCCACTCCCCTTTGTCCCAGGTACCTCTCTGACCCTCATTGTTGTGTATAGTGAACTTTTACTGAAGATTTGTGAATCGTGATGGGTGATCACAGTACAGTATAGAAAAGCACTTAAAATCAAATATAAGACGTCTTTGTTTCTAAAGTTTTGGGCCACCCGGAGCCTCTTTTTAGCCATTTTCTCCTCTGGTCTGCCCACTCTGTCCATCTACAGGGATCTTTTTTCCCCATTATTCTCTCTTTTCCAAGTTCTTAGCCTGTAAAAACACCTTCCTCTCAATTCTCACTGAAAATGGAAAATTCTTCTTACTTTATTATTTAAAGCAAATTAGTTTGTTTTGTCTCAGCCTTTTCCATCCAGGATATGTCCTGGGCCTTCCCTTTCATTACCAAAAATATCCATCAGCATTTTCAGAGACAAATTCTGGGTCTGCAGTTCATTTTACTTCTTTATAATAGTAATAATTTTCTTCTCCCTACATGCTATCAAAGAAGCCTTTAATACCAATTTTAGAAAGAACATTCCCTTTCCATTACATGTGGATGACCTTCTGCGGTTCAGGGACTAAGTGGACAGTGGTTTACAAAGAAATGAAACCAACTGGCATGCTGTCACCTGGGATGCTGAAATCAGCCTGGCTCTAGGGATCAGGAGACCTGGCTACTAATTCTGGTTGTGCTTCAAATGGCCTGGTGACTTTGGGCAAAGCCACAGCCTCTCTGAGTCACCATTTTGTCATGCGTAAAACAGAAAAGTTGAATTAGATGTTCCCTGGGTTCCAAAATTCTAGTTCTCTAGAATTCATACTTTGCACTTGTTTGGTGTAGACAGAGTGTGGCTCTTGGAGAAATTAGCTCTAAATGATCTGGGTGATGTGCAGCCAGTGGGTCACTCCTCAAAATTTAGAAGACTTTGATGACACGATGAAGCTGGAATTGTATATTAAAGACATCCTTTCTAGTGCCTCGGGGATCTCTGATCATAGTGTAAATACCTCATTGAATAAGTAGAGTTTATGTCTGTAGCCTGGGGAGTTTATATGACATAATAAGCAGAAGCAAACCAGTGTCACAGGAGCTCTGGGGACTCCCAGAAACTCTACTACTGTGCTATCTGGCTTCATCTTCTGGGATTACATTCAGTCTGGGGACCCTGAGCTTTTCCTTTTCTTTTTGAAAGGGCTGTTGGGATGGTAGCCAACCTGCAAAAGCCACAGTGATGGACTGAAAAGAAAAATATGACAAGACCAGTGTCTTTTGAGAAAGATTAATCTAGCTGTTAGGTATGGGATGAAATGAAATAGTGGGCCATAGGCAGCAGGAAAACCAATTACGAGACCGTTGTAAAAGTTCAGGCATAATAAAAATGTAACAGGATGCTGGATGGGACTTTTCCTGTTGTCTCAGAGTTTCCGCCAAAGCGCCCCAGATGAGGACAATAGGCAGTAGAAGTCCACACATTGTAAAGACAGTTGCTAAACACATCCAGCTAGCACTTGCTAATTGGTTCTTTGACTGTCCATTCAATTATGCTCCCATCCTACATAACGGAAGTTAGTGAATCATTATGGGAAGAATCTGGGGTGCAAGTGGAAAGCGCTACAGTCTGTGTCTCTTCTCAAATCACATATTCCCTGGAGTTTGGGAAACAGAGAATCTGATGCCTGCCTCTCACCTGGAGGCGGACAGGGACACAGAGAACAGCAGTGGGAGAGCCTGGCTTCCAGAAGGTGATAGAAAATGTGGCTAAATTTCCCATAAGCCAAATAGCATGGGAGGTAGCTGAGTTCCAGGGCTGCTTGCTGGGCACAAGTATCACTTTCTTGGGAGAATAGAGCACTGTTTGACATTCTTGACAGCAGGGAAGTGGAGGGATGAGAGTCCCAAAGAACTGGCAAAAATGCTCCTTCAAGGAAAGGGCCAGCTTTGGACATTTGCTGGGACTGAGGCCATTTGAGAGAATCTGTCAAGAGAGAATCAAGAAAGAAGTACAGGGAGCAGCAGCTACCACCTCTTCTGGTCCCCTCCACCCCTTTCACCCTACGCCCCACCCCACCCTCCAGCCTGAGGGAGCCAGAAGCAGGTGACAGAAGAAAAGAGGGCCAAGCAACAGACTCTGTGTTGCTCCCTCCACCGATCTGTGGGCCCCATGGCTGGGCCTGAACTGTGGGGAGGGGAGAAGATTTAAACTAGATGGGAAATGGATGTTTTGCTTTAGACTGGACTAGACTTTTTAAATTTTGAAAACGAGACTGTTGTCTAATATCTTAAAGTAACAGGAAAGTACACAGAGTCTGGCAGAGGTATCATCCAGGGGCAGGAAAGGGAGATAAGACAGAACATGTTTAAAGGCAACGAAATTTAAAAATAAAGCTATTTCCTGTTTGTACCTCATAGAGCCCAGCTCCTATAATATATTGGTAAGACAACAATAATAAACAACAATGATCGTAGCAGCAACAATAATAACAACCATTTGTTAAATGTTGGCCACAATGTGCCTGACTCTGTGTTAGATGCTAAAGGTGCATTATTTCATTGAATCTTTGCAACCTACCTCAAGAGGTAGATACTGTCAAATTTAATCCCACTTAACAGATGTTAAAAGTGAAGCTTTGAGAGGTTAAGTAATTTGCTGCAAAATACAGTTAATAAGTAGCTGATTTTAGACTCCACAACAAAATTAGGGCTAGAATAGCGTGGCAATTATAGAAGGTGATAGAAGCAAGGAATGAATGAATGAAATAATCTGTGTTTATCATTCTAACCCAAAAATCAATGACATAATTGATAAAAAGCAATGACACAATTTATGTACATTGATAGTATGTCAGTTATCATACAACCCACAAATAGCATTTGTTGTTAAGCATAAAACTAGTAAAGGTATACCTTAAATAACTTGCTTTTGGTGGGTTATTTCGGTTTTTTGTTTTTTTTTTTTTAAAGAAATGTTGCCTGGTCATTTTGAAGTTAGTTCTCTGGAATACAACCAATGCAGTAATCAGTCATTTATGCCACGGAGATGTTTTACTATGCTTAAGATATTTTATGGATATAACCGAGTGCATCTTCATTGTTTCAGTGATGATGTAGCTGCTTAAAACAGTCACCTACGGCTTCCCTGGTGGCGCAGTGGTTAAGAATCCGTCTGCCAATGCAGGGGACACGGGTTCGAGCGCTGGTCTGAGAAGATCCCATATGCTGCAGAGCAACTAAGCCCGTGCGCCACAACTACTGAGCCTGCGCTCTAGAGCCCGCGAGCCACACCTGCTGAGCCCACGTGCCGCAACTACTGAAGCCCACGCACCTAGAGCCCGTGCTCCGCAATGAGAGAAGCCACTGCAATGAGAAGCCCGCGCACTGCAACGAAGAGTAGCCCTGGCTTGCTGCAACCAGAGAAAAGCCCGTGCGCAGCAACGAAGACCCAGCGCAGCCAAAAATAAAATAAATAAATAAATTTATTTTTTAAAAAACCCCAAAACAGTCACTTAAATTCAAGAATATCTTCTACACTGTGTAGTCCTTGAAGCAGGGGTCTTATCTTACTAATTTTTGTGCTCTAAACCCCACAATCACAAGATAAGTATGTGGGCAATTGTAGATACTCCTTAATCGAGAACATTTTTATTAAGCACCTACTAGGTTCCAGGCACTGAGGTGAGTGTTACAATGTGTAAGACAGAGCAAACCTTTTCATAGTGTGTGTCCACAGCCCTAGCTACATCTCTGCTGCCCTCTGAAGAGAATGCTGGCTTTTGCTCCACAGCGTGTATTCTCTGCCCTCTGAGCGGAATTAGACTTTTGCCAGATTCCAGGACATTTGTAACACAGAACTGAGAGACTGGGAGCCAGAGAAACAGAACTAATGAGGAGGAAGGGGGAGAGAAAGAAAGGATAGCTCTATGAAAACAGGACTTTGAGAAGAAGACTAGGGGAGAGGTTATTCTAGGGAGCGCTATTGTAGATTACAAACAGGACCTCCTTCATCGTGCTCTGAGAAATCCAGGTAAAGGATATCATTTGCTTCTAACTGCTCCTAGCTGCTGTTTCTTCTCCAAGGTAGGAACATGGGGACCCAGAAAATATATATATTATTTCTAGTCCTTAAAACACCCTGCCAATGGAGACATTAGTGTCTTTAATTTCCAGGCGAAGAAAGAGCTTTGAGGCAGCTAAGTCATTCTCTCAGGGCTGTACAACTAAGGCCAGGACTTGAATCCTCCTCCGGTGGGCCTGAAGCCTGCTCTCTTTCTATATTGCCACACTACGTCCCCATAACCATCTGTTGAGCTAAGCCGAATCAAAAGGCTTCCCCTGTGCGGGACCTCTGTTTATTTTGGTATCACAGATAAATGGGAAAGGCTTATTTCTGATATTTGAATCAGAGGAGAAAAGTTTAACTCTTAGCCTGGAAAGCAGGCCTGCTTGCTGTACTAAGCTTGCCTGTGGGCTTGATGGTTCATTTTGAAGTCCAATCACTCAGCACCCAGGAAATTGCCTTGTTTACCGCAAAGGTTCAACTAAAACTGTTACTAAAATTGCTCTGTGGCCATTCATGCTTCTGGAAATCAATTTTCTGACCAGGTAGCTGCCTGATGCAAAGAATGAGGAGTAAAAAGTTTCTTCAAACTGCCAACCAAGTTACCCCAGACCTTTCAATGACCAGGTAGTAAACAAAATTGTATACACTTGTTTTGGCGAATTATCGTTTTAAATGGCTTGAATTAATGTTCTCATTCTCTATCACCATAGAAACTGTTATAAAATTTCTTATAAATACCTCAGAAACTGGACTACCTACCCTCATGGAAATGGATAGTGAATACAATGGACCTCCAAGGAAATAAATGACTGCTTGGCAGAAAATAATACAGCCCATTAAAAGAAATCTCTTTATGATTCAAGTTCCAATGGACAAGCTGGAAAGGGTCTGAAAGTAGTATGAGATGGTTTTGGAATAGTTTTCCGATACCACTTTCCAAAGTTGAATAAACTTTCTCACTTGTTGAGGGAACATCCCACTGAGCTGTTAACAGTGGAGTGATTTCATCTGTATTCAGAGAATACATGCCACAGAGCCATTATGGACCAGATAGGAGTTGTCTACAAATGACTTGACAAGAAGACATAGCCAGTCTGCTATGCCAAAATCCAGAGTGCTCTTCTTCAAGGTGAATCATATTCCCTTCCAAAATGTCAAGTAGATTTAGTCATTTTAATCTTTCTATTGGATTAAAACTTGATACGTTTATAACAGCTAAAGGAAATGACTGGAATATAGGCTCCACCTCTGATAAATTGTGTGATCTTGGGCAAGTTGCTTGGCCTCTCTAAGCCTCAGTTTCCCCATCTCTAAATTGAAGGTGGTGCTTAGTTTATGGCAGAATTAAATAAAATAACCCATGAAAAGCACTCAACACTGTCTTTAGCACTTTAGTGAGCAGCCAATGATAAATGTTAGAAATTATTATTTATCAAAAGGAATAATAAAAGTAATGACTGATAATAAGTTTGCTGAAGTCATCAACATATATTGTTAATTTTTACATTTTCTCCTTCCCTTGGACCCATAGACAATATGTAATCTTAAATAATTGAAAAGAGTGTGCCAAGGGGTAAATAAAGAAAACATAGATCTTAAAGGCAGAGTCGATGCAATCTCTGCACAGTTCTGACCATTCCAGTATCGATGGATCAGGAAGTCCACATGCCACGGGTGTCCTTCATGAAGTATTTCCTCCTGATGCTCGAAAAGAAAGTCTGTTTTCATAAGACCTTGGGCGTGATTTCCAGTGGGAAAAGGGCTGAAGAAATTTGGCTTCATTTCCAAGTATCTTTGCACTTTTCCCAATTGCACAGAACCTCCAAGCTTCCCCAGATTACCTCGTTTCGATGACATCCAATCTTTCAAAGGGAATGTAATAATTCCACAGAGAACTTAGCATTTCTGACAGCCTACCTCCCACTGTCCTCAGTGCTTCATAAATTATGCTGCTTCTGAATGTGAGCTGGGCATCAACGTTTTCCCGGTCCCTCATGATTCATGGTTTCTCTTAACTATGTCAGTGCCTCATCAGCAGAGCTGTTCCTTTTGGACAGAATGTGATGTGCTCTGCTTCTTAGAGGGCAGCTTGCTAATTATGCACTGATTTTATATACTGATGATTTTTTTTTTTTTTACAATTTCAAGGTAGCTAATAACTATTAACTTTAGGAATTACTTCCAAACTCAGAAAACGTTACCATTTAATTAAAAATCTGCTCTCTGCAATACACTGTGACCTGAGAAGTCACTCTGGTGGTAATATGGTGTTATCATTAAAATGAACTAACAAGCCAGAAGAATGGTGCTGTTCAGGTCAGATATGGAGAGACCATAATTAAAAGAAAGTGAAACTAAAAACAAGTATCAGACCAAAAGATCAACACAGCATGGACAGCCACCCTGCCAGCTTCCCTGTTTTGCACTGCCCAGCAATACCCTTCTGACCTGCGGCTCCCCAGGAATCCCAAACCTGGGTCCCCCTCAAGCACAGGACTGAGCCAATTTCTTGGGCAGTTTAATAATGGAGGCGCAAAGGAAATAGGAAGAAAATTTCCTGAAAATGACTTGCTTCTAGAGCACCTTCTCATGTATCTACTATCTTTACATGTAAGCATTAAAATCCATTCTTTTGGCTGTCTCATCTTTCCCTAGCCTCCAGGAATTCCCAGAAGTCTTTCCAGTTAAACAGGTTCTTCCTAACTTAGGAAACAGATGCTCAGGGAGAAATGATGGAAGTTGGTATGTGGAGCCCTTCCCAGCATTTCCCTTACCCCACCCGCCTAGCCCCTCAAACCCCCATCTACTCAGAAAGGGTTCTGCCATTGCCAGGGTGCTTCTCTGGGCTTAGGGAATGCAGAATTAGGAGAAAGGGGGTGGGAGAAGAAGAAGAAAAAAGTGCATGGGATGTGGCTAGGGAGAAAGCTTTACAGGTTTAGAGAAGGATATTCTAGAAAAACTATAGGATGAAGCCAACAGGAGAGCAAAAGGAGATTTAAGCCAAATACTTTTGTGGACTATGTATTGACAACACTGTGTTTGAGAGAGGCAAGTATTTAAATTATTTTGAGATCATCTTTTAGTTGCTGGGCCATGTTTCTTGGATAGCGTGGTGACCCTGAGATTGGATCTCTTGAATTTCAGCTTCAGCAGAATTTCTTTGAGAATGTAATGCAGACGTTAATGAATGTTAATACAGGTAAACTGCTGCTACTACTCTGTCCTCCTATGGCCAGAGCCCACCTGACTTCTGAAGCTCACACAGAAGAACCCCAGAGTCAACACTGGTACAGACTCCCTTCAGGACTCCAGCCTCCTGCTTTTTCTAAGCCTTCTCCATCCTCACGCACCAGCTCCATCCTGTGTCTCTCTCCTTACAGGGTTTTAAGAGATCCAAAGCTTATGTAGGGAATGAATGTGTGGGGATTGTGTTCCCTTAAAGGAGTTGCAGGTCAGAGGGCTAAAAGCCATAATGGGCTAAGTAGGTTTTGTTTTGTGGGCCTGAATTGATAACCTGTCATTTGAACATTGTCTCTATGGGGAAACTGTGTTCTGATTTCCAAACAATGAGTGTTTATAGGGATTTTAGAAAGACAATTCAATGTAAGGCTCCCTTTTAATGCTTCTTGGGTTATACTGGTGTTAGATTGAATTTTTAAAGAACAGACTCCCCATTTATATTTTAAAAATATGTGTATGTAGGTATGCATATAAATAAGACTATTGGATATTCACCAAGGTGCTAATAATAATTATCTTTAGATGGTAGTATTATAATTGATACTTTCTTCTCTATATATTTTCCAAAGTGAGAAAACAGTGAGGATTTTTCAATGCAGTTAGGAGGCTCTTCCTTGTCAGACCCCTAGCTACCTGTCTATTGTCGTCTTACATAAATCACCTTGTCCTTCCCACCCTTTCACTTACACTCTCAAAACACAACACTCTCTCTCACGTTCATGCCTCTAAAAAGTACAATTCCATCTGCCCAGAATTCCCCCTCCCTCTACTCCTGTTCTCCAAGTCCATCCTCCCAGGATCAGTCTGCATTCTCTGAGTTGCCTTCCCTCATTCTTTTCAATCTTGCTTGCTTTCCCTTAGGAACCTTGAATGATCATGCTGCATTACAATCTTTTATGTGCATGTTCATCTTCCCCACTAGCTCATAAGCTTCTATCTTCATATATCTCTTGCACCTAGCATTACGTCTATCACACAGTACATATTAAAAGAAAATTTAAGGGCTTCCCTGGTGGTGCAGTGGTTGAGAGTCCGCCTGCCGATGCAGGGGACACGGGTTCGTGCCCCGGTCCGGGAGGGATCCCACATGCCGTGGAGCGGCTGGGCCCGTGAGCCATGGCCGCTGAGCCTGCGCGTCCAGAGCCTGTGCTCCGCAACGGGAGAGGCCACAACAGTGAGAGGCCGGCGTACCACAAAAAAAAAAAAAAAAAGAAAAAATTTAAGTACATGCCAGAATCTAACTTATGTTGCATTTAATACTGAAATATATACTTCTCATTTACCTTTATTTCCAAATGCAGGTAAGTTTCATAATAATGCTGCCAATTCAATATTTTCCCTGGCACGAGCCTCTACACCCTAAGCAGTGCCTGTAGGAAAGTTGAATAAACAGTACTGCGATGCTATTAGTACTGTGCCAATTACTACAAGTTCTCATTGAATTTTACCTGTTGCTCTTAGCCATTTCAATTTTTAACGATTTACATGCTAGTGGAAGATTCTTAAGTAGATGATCCTCTGAAAAGTGTGTTTTTGCTTTTTACAGTGGCCTTGGCATGTAGGTTCTTAGTCAGTTATAACCTACATATGTCCAAAGGAAATATCACCTTTCAATAGCAGATACTGTTCAAAAGATGGTTTCTTTGTTGTAGAGGGCTGTGCTGTGTACTGTATGCAATTCAGTAGCATCCCTCACTTCTACTCATTAGAAGCTAGAAGCACCCCCAAATTATGGCTACCAAAAATGTCTCCAGGCATTGCCAAATATCACTTGAGACACACCATCACCCCCAGTTGAGAACTACTGCCCTTTAGTTTAAGAGAAGTGTTCCTGGAATTAAACAGACCTTGGTTCCCATTTAAGCTCTATCACCAAGGGATCCAGGTTAGGCTATTACCTCTCTAAATTGAGATTCTTCATCTGTAAAATGTGAAGTGCAGGTAAAAAATTGTGAAAGAATTTAAAAGGTTGCTGGGTGTCTTCATTTGAAAACAAGGCATGTGGTCTTACACATCCTTCTGGGTTATCTGATTCTATGGGATCTCTTACTTTTCATTGCCTTTGAGCTACTGTAAACTGTAACTTGTAGAAAAGTGATAAAAATGTAATTCTTGACGGTAAAAGCCCAAATTGTATCCGGCAGAATGCAATCAATTATTTACCTGTGGCTATTAGTCCATTTTTCCTGTTTTTGCATCTCTTTTAAAATTCATTTCAACATACATTATTTGACCACAGATGTGTGGTACCGTGAATTCTCCTTTGAATCTATTGTAACATCTTAATGGTTCCTTTATTAATTAATGAATTAAATGAAATCTTTGACATGTGTTAAAAAAAAAAAGAGATGGCTGCTTCTACAGTGATCCACTTGTTCTTTAGGAGATGAAAACATGAGACACTTGCCTAAAGACCTTCGGGAGGAGAGGTTTTCAATATGCAAACTACTCCAGCCAAATCACTCCTCTCCTGATTCCTTACAATGCCTATAATTTTTGTATGCATTAATCAAATAAATGAGGGGAATAAAGTGAGTGCTTTGGAAGCAATGGCACTGTCTACAATGCTACCTAAAATCTCTAAATTCCTTGTTTTTGCTGTAGAAATCTACTAGTTCAGATGTCAATCTATGCTATATAACACCTAACCCAGCTGGTGACAATATCTGGAAAATTATCCCAGACATCCAATAGGGGCACAACTGCCTCATTATTTGCAAAACCAAAATGTATTTCATAGGTTGATAGAAGTCATATTTCCTATAGAAGTTATTATTTATAAAAACCAGTTTTATTATTAACCATACCATAGTGTTTCATTTTAGCCTACTTATTGAAGTGAAGTGTTCCAACACGAGCCCACAACTAATAGGGCTTCAAAAGTGTAGAAAATTTACTGGAACACCAAAGGCACTGTCTTGAGACCCAGGAGAAATTGACTTTGGTTCTTTCTAGCTCTCTGCCCCTAGTTTGTATGTGACTTTGGGGAAGCTCTTGGATCTTCCTGAATCTCACATTCCTTGTCTCTGGTTGGACTAGAAAGGCTTAGGTTATTTTTAGCTTCAAGATTCTATGACATCATGGTTCCTTCTCTATGAGTGTTTTCTTGAGAACCAAGCAGAATCAATATTTTTCAGGGGAACACAAGTACAGTAAAAGTATGTTGTATTGTCAAGTCCTCCCCCTCCCAGGTTATGACTCCTTCTGTTATTTTTGGCTGGGCTCTACCTTCCTTCTTTGGTCCAGTACCAGGGCTACCATTTGGGAACTGATACTCAGGCTCCAGTTCCTCTCCAGGAACAGCCTCAGCAAGTCATTTTACCCTTTGCTGCTCACTCTACATGGGTGAGTCTCTTTGAGAACATCTTAATGAAATATTTCCTCATCACTGTGGACAAAGGGGTTTTTATTGTTGGTGTGTCCCATTATTTTCAAGCTCAGGGATTCCTCCTTTATTGTTTCCCTTTCCTCTAATTCCTTGTCCACCATCTGCTTCTCTTTCATGGCTGCATGTTTCTTCTATTGGTGTTGCAGGCTAGGTCAGCAGCTGCAGGAGAACTTGATTAGTGCCTTGCCTCTGTGCAGACGCATTTCCCTGACAGCATCGATCCTGGGTGCTTTCGCTTGGCAGGCAGCTCCACAGAGGAGGAGCTTGGACTGCAAAGGAGGTGGACTGTTGTCTGTTCAAGGTGAGTTTGGGGCAGGCTACTAATTCATTCCTCTTTGCTCAGCTGTTAACTTTGCTTAAATAGGAACTGCTTGCAAATTTTTATTTAAAATCCACTGCCTGACCGAGACCTTGTGATGTCAAGATTCAGACAATTTTTATTGCTAAGTTATTAGTCCTTTGAAAGAAGGAAAATTTGATGTTTAATATTTAAGCAGTTTCTATTTTGCTGAATTCTTTGATATCTGAATGTTAACTGTGTAACTGTTTAAGGTCCATTTCTAGAGACTCTTCCAGACATTTAGAGCACTACAGGAATTTACGTGTAATGCTCTTGCATGAAAAATTTCCATTCATTTCTTGCCATGGTGGTCATTGCCAGGAGATATGTTCATTAGGGATGAAATAAAGAAGTATTTTATATTTTGATGCATTTCAATTTGTCCACTATACTAGACTTCTCTTGAGGACAGGAATAAATTCCTTTCATCTTTAAAATGTTATCACTTCTTTAGATTTTGGAAAAATTAACAGCATTTAGCACAGGGAAATTGCATTATCTCTGGGCAAAGAGGATAACTCCAAGCATTTTTATTCATTTTTTTTCTTGATTTTTGGTTTGAGGTTCAGGAGTCATTAAAAAAAACTGGCACAAATGTGCCTGGGTATAGATGTGACTAAGGGTTCATTTCTCCATGCATTTTAAGGACATTCCCACCTTTAGGGAGTCTATGACTCCCTTAACCAAAACTCTAGCTCCACAAAACTGTCACGTGACATTTCAAAGGCATATTCTATTACTTGTACAAAATTGAACTACAATTACTCAATAACCCAAAACAATCTATTCAACTTATTCTTTTCATGGTATCCATAATTCCTATAAGTTTGTACCATATCAATATAAGAAAATGTATTCACAAGCTTCCAGCGGAGTGCAGTACTAACCATTAGGTACAACACAAAAATGTGGTATTGTGAAAGGAAGCTAAAACCCGCTGTGGTTTCAAATTAGCAAATTTATTCATGGGTGCTAATTGTGAATTAAACTGTAGATGTAAAACTGCCACAACAGCAACTTTCTTCCATAAGCTGTGTCCATTTCCATGGACAAAGAGGCAGCCTAATATGGTGGAAAGAACTGGGGCTTTGGTATCTAGTCTTGGGTCCTCCATTTACTTTGCCAGATGACAATATGGTGGAAAGAATTGGGGCTTTGGTATCTAGTCTTGGGTCCTCCATTTACTTTGCCAGATGACCTTCCCAAATCATTCAGCCAGTTGGCTATAGTTTCCTTAAGTGTAAGGTGGTGATAGATAATTCCAGATCAAAGGAGACTATATGAAAATATTCCCCAAACTATAAAGTCATATTCACATACTTTTTATTTATGGTTGGAGGTATATGTGGAATGCCTGCTTCACTGAGGGCCCTATTTTCTAGGAATCGCCCATGCTCCTAACCTTTCCTAAGGAGGTGGGCATAACAATCACATTTGTGCCTCCCTCCCTGGTGACTCTGGTGGACATGTGATCAAGGACACAAATGGCGGTGAGGAATCAGATCTATCAAAATGAAAGAGAATCAAGAGTGCCCTTAGATAGCAATCTGGTGATCATGAGGAATTGGGATCTATGGTGGCCATTTTCGACCATGAGCACACTGATGAGTAGGCAGGGAATGCTGGAGAATGGAGGAAGCAAAAATAGTGCATCATGTGGTCACAGGGGAGACAGAGGAAGTACCTTGGTTCTAGGTCTCATTCTTAACCCAGTGTATGGGCTGAACACTGATTTTTTTTCCCTAGGATGACCAGAAGATGGCCTGTTTTTACCCCACAATAGACTCCCCTTGAGTGGCTTTCTCTTCCTGTCAATAAGTAGAACTTTGGCTAAAACATTAATACCTCAATTGAAAGGTCGTTACCAAGAACACCATAGATATTATTGTACCAAAAGCAGAAATTTCCAACTGTAGCTACCAAGATGAACTTTGTAGCTACCAAGATGAAATCTTTCTAGATATGTTTTTCCAACTGTAAAATGCAGACTGCGACATAGAAGATGCAAGAACAAGTTCAATTTGCAGCACATAGATTTACTAACTAGATGTGAAAATGTAACTCAAACAATATGATGTGTTACCCTCCAAATGAATTCTGTCCTCTGGTCCTCCCTTTATGAAGCTTCACAATCCATGGAAGGTACCCCAGTATAATAAAAACAACATAAATTTTAGAGTTAGACTCAGATGGAAGTTCTGGCTCCTCTAAATATGAGCTCTGTAAATTTGGTCAAGTTATTTAACCTCTCAGCCTCAGTTTCCACATCTATACATTAAGAGTAACAACAGTTCCCTTTCAGTTTGTTGTAAGGAATAAATGAGATCATTTATGGGAAGAGCTTAGCACATGTCAGATACTCAGCAAATGTTCTTCTCCTCCTTCCCCTCACTCACCATGTAAGTCCTTTTTTATTTTTTTACAACAAACCACATATTATAACTCCAAATTAATAAGCAGGGTGTGGAAACTAGAAGGAAGACAAGCTCTTTTTGATTTCTTGGCCTAGTCAGTCAGAAAGTTTCTTACATTATTGTCAAAAAGAGGAAATACATAGGGCTTAAAATCAGACTTTAGGCAGAAGGGACTTTATTTAATTCAGATATGCATATTTCAGTCAGCAAATTACTCTTTCGGTGCAGTAACATGTGATGCCAATACATGTCCAAGCCAGTGCGTGCGTGTGTCTACATGCACTAGCAGGGCCCAGCCAACAGACTGGCTTTGTTTATCCCATAAACTCAAGCTTGATTTGTTAAGCATATCTGCTCATTTGCATGAAGAAAGCTAGAAAGCTTCACAAACCGGGCACACTGCTTCAATATTCAGTAATAAAATCTATTAAGCCCATAAGTTATTATTTAGCTTAAAAGAGGAATATTCTTGACAAGGAAGTCCTATGAGAAATGTAGTACATGATATCACAGGAAATGATTTCTGGAGGACGGCGATGAGTCTAACCAAATCTTTTTAGATTACTCCAGGCCTGTCAGTCCATGTAATGCTATAGAAAACCAGGTGCATTCATTAAAATGTCTGATTCCCTATGTGATAGATAGAGCAAATAATCTCCTAGAAACCAGACCTCAGTGACTATGATCAGTTTGCAGCCTAAGGTTTAAATTGCATGTTTTCAAAGGAGGTGCACAAAAAAGAGAGCAGGAGGACCATGCACTACTAGCTTTACACATGAATAATTATTCCTTAAGCAACCTAACAGAAAACATGGAAGAATCGCAAATACTTTTCTTTTTTTTTTTGCGGTACGCGGGCCTCTCTCACTGTTGTGGCCTCTCCCATTGCGGAGCACAGGCTCCAGATGCGCAGGCTCAGAGGCCATGGCTCACGGGCCCAGCCGCTCCGCGGCATGTGGGATCTTCCCGGACTGGGGCGCGAACCCGCGTCCCCTGCATCGGCAGGTGGACTCCCAACCACTGGGCCACCAGGGAAGCCCCACAATACTTTTCTAAAGGTACTCTCTCTAGCCTCTCTCCATCCATCTGTGTCTAGTCTCGGTGCCAGGCCCAAATAACCTGAAAGTGGACAGAAAATATAGAAAAATATTTATATTCTAAAAGAAGAGCTTTATTAAAAATGAGTTACAATATCAACTATATTCTCATACTCTAATTATTCTTATGTTAATGTTCTTTTGTGGTTGTGGAAACCATAATTTCATAAAGAATAAGAACAAAGCACTTCTATTTATATTATTATTCTTATGCTGTGTACATTACATTCTAATTCAAAACCCAAAGGAGAGGTATCACCAATGACAAATCAAGTTTAAACAGGTTATTTAAATTGGGAAATTTGATAGCATACCAAAATTAATAAAGTATAATCCACTAGTCCATAGTTTTATAACAGCCTCTATTTAAAGTCAATTTAGAAAAGTTTTCAAGCAACTACTCTAAACCTAACTCCCTTTTCCATTTTGCTATCTGATTAGTGTTTAAATAAGTTTATGATATAAGCATTATTACTCTCTAAAAGAGCACTCCTCCTCCAACTCCCCCCAACCCCTCACTAATTTAGGTTAAAAACAAAGTAATGGCAGCAAAAGTGTCTTTAAGTTTTGCAATAATCCTTCCAGTACTTTTGCATCCCAAAAGGCTCCAGATGTGACCAGCCACTGCAAAATGGTAAGTTGTTTATCAGCATTCTACACTGGGAACTGGCACCTGTAATTTTACTCTTATTTTGCATCAGCATTATTAAAACACCTAAAAAATGACCAAGTGAAGGTTTTGTGTAATCACACATACACCTTCAGGGTGAGATGCCCTGTGGGCTGCCTGCCATCCTGAAGGTGCTGGCTACAGCAAGCAGCTTCTTTCTCTGTTGTCTGCAAGCAGCTTCCTTCTCTGTTGTCTGGTTAGCGGCTATGAGCCTCCTTGGACAGAGAGTTTCTGCTGGTAGCTGGAGCTGGAAAATTATGGTGAAATGGTGTTCTGGCAGTCTTTAAGGAATCGATTGTTGATCACTTTTGATAATACAAATACAATACTTTTCTTTCATTCAGTTTTCTCTTTTTCTTTCTTTCCCCTTATTTGTTGTTAATAGTCATCTATAGCTAAAAAAGGAGGCCCCTTGCCCACCTCAGTCTAGGGTGAAGGTTTAAGAAATAAACATATCTGAATCACGTGATGACAGTTAACCACTCTGTTGAGCCATAGAGCCCACTTCCCCCTTACCTCTTCTTTTTAACCCCGGGGCTCTGTTACATCCTGCCTATGGTTTTCCTAGCTGCCTGTTTCAGCCTGCTCCCATCTTCCCAGTGGTTTAGAAACAGGACAAGCTACCTTTCGCTTGCTGGCACTTCAACAATGCAGATTCTGGGAACTTAACTTTCGCTCGACTGCTGATTTCTAACCCTGTATGGCAACAGATTGCAATTTGGTACTGATGTAAAGTCAACCCAGGCTAGAAGTTTGCTTTTCAAAAAAAGTTTCTTTTCTTTGAGCCTATAAAACGATTTCCCACTTAGATGCTTGAAAATGGGTGATTTTTAAAAAGTCTTCTTCTGCCTGGTCTTTACATACATGTTCAAGGGAGATGAGCGAGGAAACTGAAGAGTAGAGGGTTTAAGGGACTCAGGGGATTGCAGAGTGAGTCATCACTAAGCTGAAGTTGGGACTCGGAGTTCCTGACAGTTGATGGTCAACACAATATATTTGATT
Organism: Globicephala melas; assembly: GCF_963455315.2. Taxonomy (NCBI): domain Eukaryota; kingdom Metazoa; phylum Chordata; class Mammalia; order Artiodactyla; family Delphinidae; genus Globicephala; species Globicephala melas. The sequence goes on from NC_083316.1 coordinate 64,592,734, forward strand.
ATGGTACTTTGGGAGTTAAAGCTCCATAAAATTCTCCTTTCTGGTTTAACTTGGGCTTTGACTAGTTTTGTTTCAGCTCCTTATTCATGGAAATTAAACATGTATTGATACATTAAAATAACCCCAAGACCAAGGACAGTCTAGATAAGGTCATGCGGGAACTTCTAACTGCTGTTCCCTGAAGCTTAGAGTACCTAAGAGTAGCCAGCAAAACCTAGTGCTATTTTTATTTCCCTGAGTTCATTGTTTAATTATCTTTAGTGTCAGTGATGGTCAAAATGTTTATATCCATCCAAATAACTTACTGCCAAACAAATCTTATACCCAGCAGTTCACCCATTGATCAATGTTAGGTAAGTCTCTTATCAAATATGTAAGACCGTGAAACGTGTAGGTGTATGGGAGGACAAAGAGATGTGGATTGGTTACACTCCTGCTCTAATGGAAGTAAGATCTCATGCATGACCACCAGAGTGACCATGGTGCCCCAGTGAGGGCTAAATCAGGACCCATTAATGTTTCATAACTTATGATATCCATCACTAAGCATGCCTCTCCTCAGTAGAGTTTGGGGGTTTGACCCTGGTCATCTGCATGTCACTTCATTTTAAAAAGCTATTTTTCAAAATTGGGGAAAACTTCCATCATCAGAGGTCTCAAAGTAAGTTATTTAATGGATGATAGAGTATTTTCTAGTAACGTTAGTTATTTTAAAGTAATAAGGTGAGACTCTTAAGAGCTGGAGCCAAAAGGTCCTTCTGATTTGGGTGCAGATGCAAAGACCCTTACCTTCCCCATCATAAGCCCTCTGTGTAGGAGAGTCCTTTGGGGGCAAACAGCAGTCTAGAGAGCACCAGGATCTCCCCCTGAAATCAATCAGAAGCCCTTGGAGGAGTCCTAGAACCACCTGTCTCTAATTAATCTCCTCTACTGTATTCCCTCAGCACTTACACACTCATAGTTATACTTATGATTGTAATTGTATTATATTACAGTTCAGATCCCCTTACAATATATACCATCATAATGAAAACTTCACTATTATAAAACAAATTCTCAGCCTTAGCCAGCAACTTACTTATTCAAGCATATTCAATACCATAAAATTCTAGTGAAATGAAATAATTGGGATGTCACGTCAATTCTGTTATAATGGAATTTGACCTTGTAACTATAACTTTGTCATATGAAAGTGTGAGGGCTCTTCTACTTGATCACAAGATCCAGTAGAACAAAATATACCCTAACACAAAGTTTCATACATAGTAGATGCTTAAGAAACACTATAACGAGTGAACAATTTACATTGTATATTGTATTTGAATACAATACAAAATATTTTGTATTGTATTCAAGATACAAAATATTTTGTATTTTGAACAATTTACATTGTATTTCAAAGCCATTATTGGTTATGAAATGGAAACTAGTTTCCTTGGTATACAGCAATGGCACTACTAGAATTGTTGAACTGCAATTAGCATGACCTTCATTCTTCATCACCATTTTTATCACTATTTGAAGGAATTAAGTGTGAAACTGCAGCCTGTGATATGAAACCTTCTAGACTCTTTTGTTCGTCCCCGATGCTTCCTTCAAAAAGTAACCAGCTTATTATCATCCAATAACAGAAGGGCTATTTGTGCTACCATAACGCTGTCTGCAATGACATTAACTGGCTGGTACTCATCTGGCCTGGGATATTTATGTTTCCATAAATCTGTAATTGTACCATTGACATACATCCTTCATTACTAGTGGAAAACAATTCTACATGGATACGGTTGGCCCATAGTATTATTTTTATATAAAAACCATAGCATAGGGCTTCCCTGGTGGCGCAGTGGTTGAGAGTCCGCCTGCCGATGCAGCAGACACGGGTTCGTGCCCCGGTCCGGGAAGATCCCACATACCGCGGAGCGGCTGGGCCCGTGAGCCATGGCCGCTGAGCCTGCATGTCCGGAGCCTGTGCTCTGCAACGGGAAAGGCCACAGCAGTGAGAGGCCTGTGTACCGCAAAAAAAAAAAAAAGCATATTTTGTCTATTTTTTCAAAAATCTACATCTTAAAAAGATAGTGCCATAGTGCCTCCACTGAAAATAAAACACTTTAAATGTGAAAAGATTAATAAGAGAAGTAAAAAGTAATTAGATTTTACCAAATGTGAGTGGGATCACTAAAACAAGGAAGCAACATGAGTACCTACACTTCTACCTCTACCTGACAAGAAAAGACAATGTTAGAAGGTAATGGAATTGTGGGGGGCTTAAGTGTTACCCTCTGGAAGGATATTTTTCTGGGTCTATGCTATACATACTCATGAAGGAAAGAATTAAACATGTAGGCTCTGCGTATTTCACAATCATTTCTTTCATCATTGGAAGTGGAGAAAACATCTAAATAGAAAGGAATATGCTTACAATTCATATGCTTACAATTCAAGCATATTCATATGCTTACAATTCATCACAATTAATATGCAAACTAAAGTGGCCTGAAGAGTAGAGCACTGCACACAGAATTCTGGATTTTTTTGCACCAGCAACTTATTTAAAGGTAAATAGATATTCAGGAAAAGTTTTGGTTTTCCCTCAGGTATATGTATTTGGACAAGTCAGAATCACTAGGTCTAGTGGTGATGGTTGTACAACCTTGAGACTATATTAATAACCATGAAATTGTACACTTGAAATGATTAATTTTTTGGAATGTGAACTGTACCTAAAAAAAGAGGGAATCACCAAGTCTTTTAGGTCATCTGGGTCCTACTGTGCCTGGGCAGGAGTAATCACCAGTTCCACAGATTTCCAGGGAGGGAGGTCTGGCTGATCCTGAGAGAAGCCTTGTGTCGTAAAAATCATAAACCAACAAACAAGGGGATAAACTTGTCATTTGTCTGAGTTCAAATGTGTGTTATATTCAGATCCTTGGCATTGTGCCTAAAAACCAACCAGCTTCCTGATCTGTAAAGGCAGATATCACTGTTAAGCACGGGTTCAAGCAACAGTGAACTGACTGAGGCCTCCAGGATTCTAGCAAACGACATCCTACTAAAAAACCACCCAGTTCTGAACATGAAACAGAGCCAAGTGGGCATCTGATTCTGATAGACACATTTTATAGGTGGCAGTTGGAGCCAGTAAACCCTACCCTCTAATCATCACTACCAGAATCACTTGTCATCCTTTTAATCAAACCTTTTCAGAAAGGTTTCATATATAATACTATGTAAGAAAGAAGAAATATTTGTGAACAAACTCTGCCAGAGCTGAGAAACCTATTGCAATAGTTTAACCTGTGGTAGCATTAGAGAAAGCAGGTTTCACTATAAGTAAAGCTGTTCTTGGCAAATGCTTGACAGGTGCCTGCAGATGTTAAGTAATCAAATCCTTAAGAACATTGCAAGGTAGGTCTTATGGGCCCCATTTTACAGATGAAGCAGCTGGAGCTCTGGGAAGTTTAATTTATCTAGGCATATACAGCTAGTAAATGACAGAGCTAGAATTCAAAGTCAGAGCCGCTTTTCACCATGTCCTATACTCCTTGCACTATAGAAAACTATCTTCCCAACAAATGAAAGCAATTCATGTTGGGAGAAGTATTCAGTCCTGCTTAATTAATAATGGCCCACAGGTTGATGAGAATAGAAAATAACTCAATAGGATAGAATTGTAAATCTAGGACAAATAAGAAATTTTGGGCCATACCCCACAGGTTTCGATAAAGGTGATGGTGATCTTGAGAGAATGGAAGGCTCTGGAAGTTAACATTAAAATTAAATTACTGGATCGCTGATGGAATTATAGGCTTATTAAATACAAGTTATCCTTTCTGTACTAGTCTTCTTCTACACATATGCTTATACTCTAGCCTTTTGCCAAGCTGGGTATCCAATATCTAGCCCAAAGGGAGGAGCTAAGATCTCCAAGATCTCTAAGCAGAGGGACTGTGGTAACAAGAAATAAAACATAACCTCTGGATAGAGACCTAGGTCAAATCCCAGCTCTCCTGCTTAATAACTATATGGCTTTAGGCAAGTTGCATAGTCTTTCCGAACCTCTGCTTCCTTGTTAGTGAAATGGGGATGATGGTACTACTAGTATGGTTCATAGGACTACTTTGAGTATTAAATCACAAAATGCAAAAATCACATTTGGCACATAGCAAGTGTTCAACATTATTTAGCTATTATTTTCCACAGTTCTTTTGTTGACAAATTAAAATCTGACATCTATTTCTATCAAATTATTTTCCTTTTCTACATGCTCAAATCTCTCTTACTAGATTCATGTTTTTTATTATATTGCTCTCATTAGAGAAGAGAAGCTATTTTCTTTTGAAAAAAGAAATTAGTGATCACACAAACTCATTCTTCGACCTTTTTGTAGGATTTTGTAGATCAGTCAGGAAATAACACTAAAATTAGATTAAGACTCCTAACATTATGATTGTAGTTGGTGATTTTCCTCGAAGTTGAAAATGTTATAATAATTTATTCAAGGAAGTTATCTTCTGGGCTCTAATATTCCTTCAGATTCATATCCCTGACAAGAAAGAAAGCCACCAGGAGCTTCAGATAAATAATAAATGGGACTGGGACCTTAGAAGATATTTGAGTAATACTGTCTTCAAAGTTCTCAAGAATTAAAGGATGTGCATTGGAATAAAACCAATACATTTAGGAGGCAGGGTATTTGCACTGCTGAAGTGTCTCCTCACTCCCCAGACCACCTGTTCTAGAAGGACTTCCTGAGCCCACCTCAGCCATGGGAGTTACCCAGCCCCTCACAGCACTTTCAAAGCACTTTGTACACAATTCAAACAGCAATGATCACACATATACTTTGTTTTGTCTTGTTTTGGTTTGGTTTAGCTTACATTTCATCCAATGAGATTTTTTTTTTCTAAAGAACTGAAATCTAAATATGCAGACTGCCTGCTCAAAATCTCTCCCACTAACTTCAGGCAAACAAACAAATGAACAAACCCAGACTCCTCAGTGTGGCATTACAGGCCATATATGATCAGCCATGCTTCCTTCTCCAGCTTCATCTTTTCCTCACTTCCCCTCCTCACTCTTTGTGCACTGCAGCCACAGTGCACTCTCCCAGCCTGGGGCAGGCTGTGTTCCTTCTCCCCTCGGGGTCTTGGACCAGTTGTTTCTTAACTGGAATGCTGTCTCCACCCTCCTTCTCCTCCCCAACACTTTCTCTGCAAAGCCTTCCTAGACTTTCCTTCCTCAGGATGCAGTGGGGTGGCTCTTGAAAGTGTTCCCCTAACAACCAATATATCCCCCAATATCACTCTGAGTCAAAAGGTGTGTTTTCTTGTCCTTCTTCCCTGCTAGACTGTAAGCTCATTGAGGGCAGGTACTGGGTCTTGCTCACTGCTGTAGCCCCAGCTTCTCACCCATTGCCTGGCAGATAAAAAACCCTTAGTAATTATCTGTTGAAGAGACGAAACTGAACCTATGTGCTGAAATTCAATAAACACAGTATTACCTTTCAAATAATAAAGGATACCTAACACATGGAGAAAACACTACCTTCTTGCCTGCTGGTGTGAGAATTTCTTTGTAGGAAGAGGCTTGCTTTGCTATAAACACTCTGATAAGTCTGGTATGGGGTAGGAGCAAGGCTTCTGCTGGGGTCCAGGCTTTCTGCAGATGATGAAGACTCTGCCTAATAAAGGAAGGAGAGCAGGCGGGTACAAGGCCAAGGGCTTCTTGGAGGAAGAGGTCAAAGAAAAGAAGATTCCAAATGTTTGCCCACCTATAAAGGGACTTGGGAGAGAATACACGATGGGGGCTTTATAAATTGTTTCCTGTGTGGTATGCAATTAAAACTCTTTCTTCTTTCCTCCTACTAAATATTTATTAAGTCTACTTTGATAATGCTTTGTGTAAAAAGTTTTGTGATTTGGGAAGCTCAAGGAGGACAAGGGGAACATGTTACTACATGTTATTACATATCTTTTTTTTAAACATCTTTATTGGAGTATAATCGCTTTACAGTGTTGTGTTAGTTTCTGCTGTATAACAAAGCGAATCAGCTATATGCATACGTATATCCTCATATCCCCTCCCTCTTGCATCTCCCTCCCACCCTCCCTATGCCACTCCTCTAGTCGCAAAGCACCGAGCTGATCTCTCTGTGCTATGGGGCTGCTTCCCACCAGCTAGCTATTTTACATTTGGTAGTGTATGTGTCCATGCCACTCTCTCACTTCGTCCCAGCTTAACCTTCCCCCTCCCCGTGTCCTCAAGTCCATTCTCTACGTCTGTTTCTTTATTCCTGTCCTCTTCCTAGATTCATCAGAATCATTTTTTTTCTTTTAGATTCCATATATATGTGTTAGCATACAGTATTTGTTTTTCTCTTTCTGACTTCACTCTGTATGACAGACTCTAGGTCCATCTACCTCACTACAAATGACTCAATTTCGTTTCTTTTTATGGCTGAGTAATATTCCATTGTATATATGTGCAACAGCTTCTTTATCCATTCATCCAATGATGGACACTTAGGTTGTTTCTATGTCCTGGCTATTGTAAATAGAGCTGCAATGAACATTGTGGTACACGACTCTTTTTGAAATGGTTTTCTCAGGGTATATACCCAGTAGTGGGATTGCTGGGTCATATGGTAGTTCTATTTTTAGTTTTTTAAGGAAACTCCATAATGTTCTCCATAGTGGCTGTATCAATTTACATTCCTACCAACAGTGCAAGAGGGTTCCCTTTTCTCCACACCCTCTCCAGCATTTATTGTTTGTAGATATTTTGGTGATGGCCATTCTGACTGCTATGAGGTGATACCTCATTGTAGTTTTGATTTGCATTTCTCTAATCATTAATGATGTTGAGCATCTTTTCATGTGTTTGTTGGCAATCTGTATCTCTTCTTTGGAGAAATCTCTATTTATGTCTTCTGCCCACTTTTGGATTGGGTTTATTTTTTAGATATTGAGCTGCATGAGCTGCTTTTATATTTTGGAGATTAATCCTTTGTCAGCTGCCTTGTTTGCAAATATTTTCTCCCATTCTGAGGATTGTCTTTTCATCTTTTTTATGGTTTCCTTTGCTGTGCAAAAGCTTTTAAGTTTCATTACATCCCATTTATTTTTGTTTTTATTTCCATTTCTCTAGGAGGTACGTCAAAAAGGATCTTGCTGTGATTTATGTCATAGAGTGTTCTGCCTATGTTTTCCTCTAAGAGTTTTATAGTGTCTGGACTTAGATTTAGGTCTTTTATCCATTTTGAGTTTATTTTTGTGTATGGTGTTAGGAAGTGTTCTAATTTCATCCTTTTACATGTAGCTGTCCAGTTTTCCCAGCACCACTTATTGAAGAGACTGTCTTTTCTCCATTGTATACTCTTGCCTCCTTTAACAAAAATAAGCCCACACACATATGGTCACCTTATCTCTGGGCTTTCTATCCTGTTCCATTGATCTATATTTATGTTTTTGTGCCAGTACCATACTGTCTTGATTACTGTAGCTTTGTAGTATAGTCTGAAGTCATGAAGCCTGATTCCTCCAGCTCCATTTTTCTTTCTCAAGATTGCTTTGGCTATTTGGGGTCTTTTGTGTTTCCATACAAATTGTGAATTTTTTTGTTCTAGTTCTGTGAAAAATGCCATTAGTAGTTTGATAGGGATTGCATTGAATCTGTAGATTGCTTTGGGTAGTACAGGCATTTTCACAATGTATTCTTCCAATCCAAGAACATGGTATATCTCTCCATCTGTTTGTATCATCTTTAATTTCTTTCATCAGTGTCTTATAGTTTTTTGCAGACAGGTCTTTTGTCTCCTTAGGCAGGTATATACCTAGGCATTTTTTTGTTGCAGTGGCAAATGGGAGTGTTTCCTTAATTTCTCTTTCAGATTTTTCATCATTAGTGTATAGGAATGCAAGAGATTTCTGTGCACTAATTTTGTGTCCTGCTACTGTACCAAATTCATTGATTAGCTCTAGTAGTTTTCTGGTGGCATCTTTAGGATTCTCTGTGTATAATATCATGTCATCTGCAAACAGTAACAGTTTTACTTCTTCTTTTCTGATTTGGATTCCTTTCATTTCTTTTTCTTCTCTGATTTCTGTGGCTAAAGCTTCCAAAACTATGTTGAATAACAGTGATGAGAGTGGGTAACCTTGTCTTGTTCCTGATCTTAGAGGAAATGGTTTCAGTTTTCCACCATTGAGAACAATGTTGGCTGTGGGTTTGTCATATATGGCCTTTATTATGTTGAGGTAGGTTCCCTCTATGCCTACTTTCTGGAGAGTTTTTATCATAAATAGGTGTTGAATTTTGTCAAAAGCTTTTTCTGCATCTATTGAGATTTTCATGTGATTTTTATCATTCAGTTTGCTAATATGGTGTATCACATTGATTGATTTGCATATATTGAAGAATCTTTGCATTCCTGGGATAAACCACACTTGATCAGGGTGTATGATCCTTTTAGTGTGCTGTTGGATTATATTTGCTAGTATTTTGTTGAGGATTTTTGCATCTATGCTCATCAGAGATATTGGCCTGTAGCTTTCTTTTTCTGTGACATCTTTGTCTGGTTTTGGTATCAGCGTGATAGTGGCCTCATAGAATGAGTTTGGGGGTGTTCCTCCCTTTGCTATATTTTGGAAGAGTTTGAGAAGGATAGGTGTTAGCTCTTCTCTAAATGTTTGATAGAATTCACCTGTGAAGCCATCTGGTCCTGGACTTTTGTTTGTTGGAAGATTTTTAATCACAGTTTCAATTTCAGTGCTTGTGGTTGGTCTGTTTATATTTTCTATTTGTTCCTGGTTCAGTGTTGGAAGGTTATGCTTTTCTAAGAATTTGTCCATATCTTCCAGGTTGTTGGAACTATATTGACATATAGTTGCTTGTAGTAATCTCTCATGATCCTTTGTATTTCTTCAGTGTCAGTTGTTACTTCTCCTTTTTCATTTCTAATACTGTTGATTTGAGTCTTTTCCCTTTTTTCTTGATGAGTCTGGCTAATGGTTTATCAATTTTGTTTATCTTCTCAAAGATTTTAGTTTTATTGATCTTTGCTATTGTTGCTTTCATTCCTTTTTCATTTATTTCTGATCTGATCTTTATGATTTCTTTCCTTCTACTAACTTTGGGGTTTTTTTGTTCTTCTTTCTCTAATTGTTTTAGGTGTAAGGCTAGGTTGTTTATTTGATATGTTTCTTGTTTCTTGAGGTAGGACTGTATTGCTATAAACTTCCCTCTTAGAACTGCTTTTGCTGCATCCCATAGGTTTTAGGTCATCGTGTTTTCATTGTCATTTGTTTCTAGGTATTTCTTGATATCTTCTTTGATTTCTTCAGTGATCTCTTGGTTATTTAGCAATGTATTGTTTAGCCTCCATGTGTTTGTATTTTTTACAGTTTTTTTCCTGTAATTCATATCTAGTCTCATAGCGTTGTGGTAGGAAAAGATACTTGATACAATTTCAGTTTCTTAAATTTACCAACGTTTGATTTGTGACCCGAGATAGGGTCTATCCTGGAGCATGTTCCATGAGCACTCGAGAAGAAAGTGTATTCTGTTGTTTTTGGATGGAATGTCCTATAAATATCAATTAAGTCCATCTTGTTTAATGTGTCATTTAAAGCTTGTGTTTCCTTATTTATTTTCATTTTGGATGATCTGTCCATTGATCAAAGTGGGGTCTTAAAGTTCCCTACTACAATTGTGTTACTGTTGATTTCCCATTTTATGGCTGTTAGCATTTGCCTTATGTATTGAGGTGCTCCTATGTTGGGTGCATAAATATTTACAATTGTTATATGTTCTTCTTGGATTGATCCCTTGATCATTATGTAGTGTCCTTCTTCGTATCTTGTAATAGTCTTTATTTTAAAGTTTATTTTGTCTGATATGAGAATTGCTACTCCAGCTTTCTTTTGACTTCCATTTTCATGGAATATCTTTTTCCATCCCTTCACTTTCAGTCTGTATGTGTCTCTAGGTCTGAAGTGGGTCTCTTGTAGACAGACAAGCGCATATGTATATGGGTCTTGTTTTTGTTTCCATTCAGCCAGTCTATGTCTTTTCATTGTAGCATTTAATCCATTTACATTTAAGGTAGTTTTTTTGTTTGTTTGTTTGTTCGTTTTTTTGCGGTACGCGGGCCTCTCACTGCTGTGGCCTCTCCCATTGTGGAGCACAGGCTCCGGATGTACAGGCCCAGTGGCCATGGTCCATGGGCCCAGCCTCTCCGCAGCATGTGGGATCCTCCCAGACCGGGGCATGAACCCACGTCCCCTGCATCAGCAGGTGGACCCTCAACCACTGCGCCACCAGGGAAGCCGTAAGGTGGTTGTTGATATGTATGTTCCTATTACCATTTTCTTAATTGTTTTGGGTTTGTTATTGTAGGTCTTTTCCTTCTCTTGTGTTTCCTGCCTAGAGAAGTTCCTTTAGCATTTTTTGTTGAGCTGGTTTGGTGGTTCTGAATTCTCTTAACTTTTGCTTATCTGTAAAGGTTTTAATTTCTCCATTGAATCTGAATGAGATCCTTGCTGGGTAGTGTAATCTTGGTTGTAGGTTTTTCCCTTTCATCACTTTAAATATGTCCTGCCACTCCCTTCTGGCTTGCAGATTTTCTGCTGAAAAATCAGCTGTTAACCTTATGAGGATTCCCTTGTATGTTATTTGTTGCTTTTCCCTTGCTGCTTTTAATATTTTTTCTTTGTATTTAATTTTTGATAGTTTGTTTAATAAGTGTCTTGGCGTGTTTCTCTTTGGGTTTATCCTGTACGGTACTCTCTGTGCTTCCTGGACTTGATTGACTATTTCCTTTCCCATGTTAGGGAAGTTTTCAACTATAAACTGTTGAAATATTTTCTTAGACCCTTTCTTTTTCTCTTCTTCTTCTGGGACCCCTATAATTCGAATGTTAGTGCGTTTAATGTGGTCTCAGAGGTCTCTGAGACTGTCTTCAATTTTTTTCATTCTTTTTTCTTTATTCTGCTCCCTGGAAGTTATTTCCACCGTTTTATCTTCCAGGTCACTTATCCGTTCTTCTGGCTCAGTTATTCTGTTATTGGTTCCTTCTAGAGTATTTTTAATTTCCGTAGTTGTGTTGTTCATCACTGTTTGTTTTCTCTTTAGTTCTTCATGATTCTTCTTAAAAGTTTCTTGTATTTTCTACATTCTGTTTCCAAGATTTTGGATCATCTTTACTATCATTACTCTGAATTCTTTTTCAGGTAGCTTGCCTATTTCATCTTCATTTATTTGGTGTTGTAGGTTTTTACCTTGCTCCTTCGTCCTTAACAAATTTTTTTGTTTCTTTTTTTTTTTTTTTTTTTTTTTGATGGGTGGTCCTGTATTCCTGTCTTACTGGTGGTTTGTCCTGAGACGTCCAGCACTGGAAGTTGCAGGGAGTTGGATAGAGCTCGGTCTTTGTGCTGAGATGAGGACATCCGGGAGGCCTCACTCCAACTGATATTCCCTGGGGTCTGAGGTTCTCTGTTAGTCCATCCATTTGGACTCGGAGCACCCACCACAGGAGCCTGGGCCTGACCTCTGGCCTGGGAACCAAGATCCCGCAAGCTGGTCGCTGGGGGTTCCTCTCATCCCCCTAGGTGTCTGTGGTCCTCCTCCAGTGCCTGGTAGGTGCCCTGGCACCAGGCTCCAAGGGCAGACTGGGCTTCAGCTGGTGGGGTCCAGCCGAGTGTGGCAGCAGTGCGACTGTGTGTAAGTTGAAGGTCGCACCACCCTCCCCTCAGGCTCTGGGGCGGCTCAGCCGTGGTGGAGAGAAGAGACACCAAGCCAGGAGTTTGGGCTCCGTGGGGACCTGGGCTCAACTGCAGGTGTCGGCGGGGGGTCTGCTCGGCCCTAAGTCTCTAGGGGAGGGGGGTGGGAGCAGCAGAGAGTGTGGGGAGTCAGAGGGAGGAAGCGGGGCCCAAGTGGGCGGCGGGGCACCACGCCTCCGTTAAGAGTTTCCACCTTCTGAAGATCCGCTGGCTACATATCTTTTTAAAGTATACATCTTCCTGTGTCTTTCTTTGGACTTCTAAACAAATTAGACTCCTAAGAGCCTATTATGTGAAGGTACCAGTAACCCATATTGTCTGTAGATCTATCTTCCTTCCTTGGGAGACAGGATTCAGCAAGAATCAGCGGGCTCAACTGGTCACATCTTGAGGAGATAAACCAGCCCCAGCCTATCATACAAGAGTACATAACTCAGGGGTACTTTGAAAGAGTTATTTTCCTGCATGTGACTAGGCAAGTTTGGAGAAAGTGGAGAAGTTTGGAGAAATGGTGATGCATAAAACAGTTTTAAGAGATTGGGAGAGAAAGGGTGGAGTTTGGAAGGCTGAGTGTTACATTAGAGTAATACGTTATTGTGGGGGAGGGGCAGAAAAGAAATGATGGTCTGCTGTAGTGTGGGTCTAAGTGGCATGCCAGAGAGACGTGGGCAGAGAAGCACTGCTGAGTAGAAAGAGGGTTTACAAGAGTGTATCATATGCAGGGTGCGGTGTAAAACATTCCTTGATCTCCCTTCCAAAAACTTTAGTAAATTTTACAAGACTGGCTAATGTTTTTGGTTTGAATGGATTATAGCTCATACCATAAGTGACTTGAGGGTGACTGTCAGCACTATACAGAAAGCTTTGCGAGGGGGCAATTGAAACAATTTACATAATTCCTTTTAGTTCTCAGATGGCTTACTGCTCAAAATTCCCCACTTTTTTTTTTTTTTTTTTTTGTGGTACGCGGGCCTCTCACTGTTGTGGCCTCTCCCATTGCGGAGCACAGGCTCCGGATGCGCAGGCTCAGCGGCCATGGCTCACGGGCCCAGCCGCTCCGCGGCATGTGGGATCCTCCCGGACTGGGGCACGAACCCGTGTCCCCTGCATCGGCAGGCGGACTCTCAACCACTGCGCCACCAGGGAATCCCCAAAATTCCCCACTTTTCAACTTCTTTTTAAGACTTTTTGGGGAAGAGCTCTGATCATCATCACCCCAGACTTTGCACTGGGGCAGTTTCAGAATCAGTACTGTTCTTCCTCCCATATCTAATACAGCATGGCTGGGTAGCAGCTAGCAGAGCTTTGATGCTGGAGTCCCTTTAGGCACAAGAGATGTATGTGCTAGGACTCGTCTGCTCTTGAAGAGGAAAATGATGCTGAATATTATGGCCTGACTTGGAGTCTATTGGCCATGAGCTTTCTCATACTCCAAATGCCCTCGAGAAGGAAGAAAGTAGACACTAACATGTTGAACATTTACAAGCCAGCTATCAGGCTAAACACTTCATACGAGTTATCCTCAGTGCCATGTATTTCCAAAGGTATTCACCAAGGAGACAAGGGGCTACGGAACTTTACCTGATTATGGGCCATTCAGAGTATTGCCTGATTCTACAGCATTCCAGACATAAAGATTTGCAGGCAGATTATTTGAGGCATGAAGACTGATTTTGTTTAGGATGTTTAAACAACCATATTGATTTAGAGATATCCTAGAGGACCCAGTTCAAGTTTGCACCAGTCCCAGAAATTCAAGGAACAGGGGTTTTCTTATTAAGAACTTCCTAATTGACAGTTATAGACTAAGTACCTTAACAATCATCTTGAAACCCACCCCCAGGATTTTAATCTATTTAGCTTGGTATCTGGGGAACAGGAAGTGTTTCACAGAATAGCACTTCTCCCTGAATTATTTGGAACCCCTGGTTTTAGGACGGGGGAAGGATAATCTAGAATTTTTTTTTGTCTTCTCGAGTCAGAAGAAATCAGCTTGGGTGTTTCCAACTGCAATAAATTGTCTAGAACCAACACCAAATGGGTTCAAATTCAAAACATCCCCATATCACCAAGTTAGTAAACAGGTCACAGGAGGTCAGGACATACTCTGCCCTCTGTGGCTGCTAACTGTATTGGTACCACTTAGGGACAAACTGATACTCCAATTTATAGAATTTGTCCAATTTATAGAATATCACGTGTATGACTTCAGTGGCAAATGCTGTTCAGAAACCAACTGAGATTTAGATTCAAGGCATATCTAGGAATGTTGAAAAAATCTTTTACCTTTCAAGAAAAAAAAAGATTACACAAGGGTTAAAAGGCTTATAAGTCGGGAAATAGCATTAAAACATAGGTCAACGTTACAACCAGGTGGACATTTACTGACGAGAAACCTAAAAGTATAAATGGTTTTGTTGCTCATTACCATTTGGGGTGAGTAGTGTTCAAAATAATTTTAATTCTTAAAGACAAGGAACATTATGCATCCAGGGTAAAAATAAAATATGATCTACTGGGCTTCCCTGGTGGTGCAGTGGTTGAGAGTCCGCCTGTCGATGCAGGGGACGCGGGTTCGTGCCCCGGTCCGGGAAGATCCCACATGCCGCGGAGCGGCTGGGCCCGTGGGCCATGGCCGCTGAGCCTGCGCATCCGGAGCTTGTGCTCCGCAATGGGAGAGGCCACAACAGTGAGAGGCCCGCGTACCGAAAAAAAAAATCTACTAAAATAATGGTTTAATGAAAGGTTGTTCGTTTTTATTTTAACATCTTAAAGCACATAGTAACCTTACCTTCAATAAACATTGTTAATACTCTTCAGCTATAAAGTGATTTTCAATCATCAGAAGAGGCATAATATCAAAGAAAATTTTCTAATACAAATAATAATGTTTAGAGAGACTACATACAAGGTGAAACTTCTTCATTGAAACAGGCCAAAGGAAGCTGCAAATTAAGAATTTACCAAAAGTAGAGTAGGAACCCATTTTATTAGAAGTAAAGCAAAATGAAGGCTTCAGCCACCCAAAAGTCTCACACCAGTGATTAAATTGGAGAGATCATTCCTTATAAACAGGATTAATTCCAGTTAATGGAAAATTCAAATTATGTTTATAAACACTAACAAAACGCTATCATTCCATAGCATATTACTCACATGGCACCTAGCCTATAAGACATTTTATAAAAGACAAAGCTTCGTTAATTTTGCTAATTCTCCATTTTATAATGAAGAAACTGAAGCATAAAGCATTTAGAAGACAAGCCACTGCAAGTTTCCAGAAAAGCTGAAAAAATTCCTTTTCTTCATGGTATTCCCCCAAGGAAAAAAAATGAAAAGCCAGCCCCAAGTAGCACAAAAATTGAAAAAGGGAAAATTTTATAAGCGTCTATAGCAGCAATCCAGAAGAGAGGTGGACCTGAAAGTAAGAAGTAATGATTTACAAATTGCAAAGACTTAAATTCCCTTTTCTCTGGCCCTTCTAATAAGATAGGAACCCAAAGTACTGCCTTTGTATCAAGGAAAAGCTTCTCGATAAAAAGCTCTTAGCTTTGTAGCTCCTGACACCCTCTTTTTTAGCACTTGGCAGACATTAGCATCCTTGAGCAAGCACAGTTTGTGCCATTGTTGACACCACCAGCCATAATATGACCTGGCAAAGTGGGGTTCCTCTATGGAGTTTTCCCTCGAGCCATAGGGCCAGCTCAGCCCCTGGCCTGCTGCACTAGGACTGAGATCTCAATTAGAAAAAGCCCACAGCCCAGCAGGTAGGGGCAAAACCTGTCTGACCAACCAGCCGAGAAATACACCTGCTGAGATTGTCTATGAGAACCCAGAAGCCATTGTTGTAAGTGATTGACCCAGGCTGTGTGTGTGTGTATGTGTGTGTGTGTGAGAGAGAGAGAACAGAAAAAGCAAACCCAAGGGACCTTTGTTGTTACTACCTGCCTGTCCTCCAGAGGACCCTCTGTTGTTAGTTACCCAGCAGAGCCTAGGGCAGGAGATGAGCACCAAAAGATGTGGCTGCAGAGCAAGGAGGAGCCAGGTCACGGGGGGCACGCACTGCTCTCCATACTGAAGAGCTCAGATTTCATCCAGAAGGCATTGGAAACTGATGAAGATTCTTAGCAGAGAAATGCACTTGAGAATGATCCTTCTGGCCAGCTGCAACATGGAGTGAAGTGCGCAAGAACTGCCTTGTTCATCACTGGAGCACAGTGTCTGGTGCAGAATAACTCTGTGGATGCTCAATATATATCTGTTGACTGGATGAGTGAATGAATGAATGAATAATTTTAGTTGGGGAGAAAGAAGAGCCTGGCAAAGAACTTACTTTGCTGAAGGTTGCCAACAATATCTTAATCATAAGACAAATGAGATTTCTTAATGTACAAGGCGGGGGGGGGGTACACTGTCTACTTTATAGGATTGATTTTGCCTTTTGGATGCTTTCATTATGGTAGAGGAAGCAGAAACAAAGACAATTAAGTAAACTATTAACAAATTATGGTTGGTATCATGAGAGAAACCAAGGGCCAAGATAGAGAAGAACAAAGGAGACCTACTTTAGAGGATATGATTGAAGAAAATCTCCCTAAGAATGTGGTCTCTAAGCTGAGCCCCTTAATTCTTCTTCTACGGGAAGAATCAAGGGAAGGGCTGTACAGGAAGAGGAATGGCTTACATAATGGCTCAGAGGCAGGAAAGAACTCGTTTTGTTCCCAAAACAGCAAGAAGACCAGAGTGGCTGGAGCTGAGAGCCTGAATGGGGAAATAACGGGGGCAGGGACCAGATCCTTCAGGGCTGGGAGATCGGCTGGGACAGCTCTGTCCTGCCAACCCCCTTCCCTGGCTCAGCAGGAGAAATGAAAGGAATCTAAGAGAGGCAGCTGAGCAGATGAGCAAATGGAAGCTTGAGGGGGATTTCAGACCACTTTTATTCTAGGCCTTCCCCAAAGGAATCACCACATTTTAGAAACACTCTGTATGAAAGGAAAGGAGTGCATGTATGAAAGATAAAGACTTCAACTCGGTCAAAGGAGATGCTTGGGAAGTCCAATTCCTGGGCACCAGTCTTTCTCCAAAGGAAAAGTATCACTCACCTGCCTGGTGGAAAGAGAGGGCTTTTTTGGTTTTTGGTTTTCCTTCGATATTTTAAATAACCCCAAAGTAAAATGACAAGAGGAAAAATGTGAAAGAAAGAAACAAGGAGGAGAAAAATCTTCCAGGGAGTTGCAAAGCGAGGGGCGGTACAGAAGCAAGTCAGCAAAGGGAGAGTTGCCCTTTGCGCCCCTGACTGAGTGCGCCCCATCATCCTCATCCTGATGGAGTCTGGCCTGGCTGGGTGTAGGATTAGGTGGCCCTAGGGAAGAGAAGTTTTTAACCTCCTTTTCTCCCTGAACTTGGTGTACGTTGTATTTTTTCTCCTGAACAAGGTATACCTGCATAGGAAGTTCCCCTTACCGTGGGGAGAATGGCCTTTTCTTTTATTCTCTCTGGTAATTGCTGATTAAAGTTCTTCAGATTTTGCCTGCAGCCCCATAGTTCCATAACTTGTCTAGGAAGAAATATTTTGTAGCTGAAAGCAGATAGGATCCCAGTAGTAGGTAGAGAAAGTGTGCATCCCATATGAACTGGGAAAGTTTGTGAGATGAAGACTGGTTGTATCTTGGGTACCTCTGACTGATGGATGGGGCTTTTCCTTCCTGGGGCTCCTTCATGCTCAGCATAATAAGTGTGGGGTAAAACCCAGATCTACCATTTACACCACATGACCTTGAGCAAATTACTTAGGTGGGTCAAAAAATAACTTTTCTATAGGTCTGTGTTCTTCCAAGATTGGTGATCATTAATGGGTCATGAAATCAATTTATAGGCTCAACAAACATTTTTTAAAAAGAAATAGAACAGAATAGAAAATAATAGCATTCTTTGCAAATGGTAAGGGTTAAGTATTTTCCATGAAGGTTGTTTCAGATGTTTGTGATGTGTGTGTGTGAGTGTGTGTGTGTGTGTGTGGTGTATGTGTATGTGTGTGTGTGGAGGGGTGTATACACACACTCATGTGTTTACTGGTTGCAATGTCAGATGTATTGCTTATTGAGGGTAGCGATTAACTTAATTTCTATCTCCCATTCCTACTCAGAATTAGGAAAAAAGGTTAAAATTCTACATTCAACACTACTCAGCATCTTTCAGCTTCCAATCGTCTATTTGGGGAGTTTTTATGTCCATTCTCCCATCCCCTTTTACTTCCTTCTTCTCTCACTTGTGTCCCTCCCCGCTTCCTTAGGCTGGTCAGTCTCCATCTTGGTTTCAATGGAATTAGAGCTTCAAGGAGACAAACTGACCAACAATAAACCTCTAACTCACCAATAGGGGGAAAGAGAGCAGAAAATGCTTTTAAAATAACATTCCACACTACATATAGAACCTATCCAAGACTCAGTTCCTTTATCTGTTAAGTGTGGTGAAGATCAGATAAGTTTAATATTTAACTGCCTGTCACATTTTAGGTTCTGGATAAACATGAAGTTGTTCCCTCTTTGGACACTTATTTGCTCAGAGAATTTCTCTAAGTTTCTCCAGGAACTTAGGCTGGGATATGGATGTGTGTGGTACATAGGGACAGCAAAATGAAAACAAAGCAATACATCAATAGAGTGGAAGGTATTTATATCATACTCGGGTCAAGTGCATTTTATGGCCCATGGCCAAGGGTCTAAGATGCCTCAACTGACGAATCCCCCAGAAAACTAGTTCAAACATATTTAGATTTAAAGACAAATACTGAATTACAACTGCATGGACACAGGCAGAGCTAACCAATCCTAAGCAAAAATGAGAGTGGTGAAATATGTGGTCCTGAGCCCCCTGCCTGCCTGCCCTGCGCCCTCATTCAGAGCCTGGGGACAGTCTTCTCACCGAGCATGTGGTTGTCCTTATGCTCCTTTCACAACCCAACCCTCAACCACCCTGAGAAGATTCTGACAGCATGTAAAATAACTGACACTCTAACAAACCCCAGTCTCACTGAAGTGTTCCTATGGAATTGTATATATATATACACACACATTTTTTTTCCCTAAGGAAATTTCCAACAGAATCAAGGGACCTAAGGAACCTTAACATAGCCCCTTAGTGTGGCACAGCAGGTGAGGAGTGGTGTGGAAGTGGAACAGAGCCCCAGTCTGGACTGCCCATAGAGCATGATCTCCCCAGCTAAAAACCCTCTGACCTGGCCCTGAAGCAATTGAGACAGAGTAAGATACCTCCACCCTCCAAAGACTGAAGTCTTGCCCACCTAATAGAACTAAAAGGCCTCAACCACCGCCCACCGCCCACCGCCCCCCGCCAGGTCTGTCCTCAACTTTACTGCTGTGTTGGTCAGGGTTCTCCAGAGGAAAAATAGAACCAAACAGAACCAAAGAAGGAGGGAGAGAGAGACAGAGAGAGAGAGAGAGAGATTGAATTGAGATTTATTTTAAACAATTGGCTCACATGCTTATGAAAGCTGGCAAGTCCAAAATCTGTACAGTTTGATTTATTTTAAACAATTGGCTCACATGCTTATGAAAGCTGGCAAGTCCAAAATCTGTACAGTGGGCCAGCAAGCTGGAGACCCAGAAAACAGCTGATGTTACAAATGAAGGCTGTCTGCTGGCAGAAACACTTCTTGTTCAGGGGAGGTCAGGCTTTTGTTCCATTTAGTCCTTCAACTGATTGGATGAGGCCCACCCACATTATGGAGGGCAATCTGCTTTACTCAAAGTCCAGCAATTTAAATATAAATTTCACCCAGAAATTTACACCCTCACAAAAATATTCAGGATAATGTTTGACCAATTATCTGGGCACCTGATGGCCCAGCCAAGTTGATAAAATTAACCATCCCAACTGCTAAAGCCAGAGTGGGCCTTGTCCAACACACCAACTTTAATCCAACTGTTTTTCAACTCAGGCACTCTTTCAAAATTCCCAGATTCAAAATGCTCTATTCTAGCATATTTTAAGTTATTAAAGAGTCTAAAGATTGTTCATGGTTGTAATTCCTTCCTCGTATTTGATGTACAGAAGCATTGTAAAGTATTGGAGGGCAGGATGTTTTCATATATACATACAGTTGTTCTCAAATTTTTTGGTTTCAGAATGCTTTTACACTTTTAAAAATTAAGAATGTAAAAGAGGTCTTGTTTTCATGGGTCATATCTCTAGATACTATGCTTTAGAGAAATATATATATTAGAAATAAAAAGTGAGACATTTAAATATATATTTATGAATTTCATTCAAAATAAGCTAACAAAAAATATGTTACCCTAACATATTTTTATAAAAAATAGCTGTTGGGCTTCCCTGGTGGCGCAGTGGTTGAGAGTCCGCCTGCTGATGCAGGGGACATGGGTTCGTGCCCCGGTCCGGGAAGATCCCACATGCTGCGGAGCGGCTGGGCCCGTGAGCCATGGCCGCTGAGCCTGCACGTCCAGAGCCTGTGCTCCGCAACGGGAGAGGCCACAGCAGTGAGAGGCCCGCGTACCGCAAAAAAAAAAAAAAAAAAAAAATAGCTGTTTTCCAAAATAAAAATAATTGGTGAGAAGTGTGTCACTCATTTACATTTTTGTACATCTCCTTAATGCCTGGCTTAATAGAATGTGGTAGGATTCTCACATCTGCATCTGCATTTAACCTGTTGTGCTATGTTGTTTTGGTTAAAATGTATGAAGAAAACCTAGCCTCATACAAAGATGTAGCTGAAAAGGGGAAGACTTGCCCAGGACTCCTTGGGCCACATGTTGAGAACCACTGGTTTTACAGAACTACACTTACTGTGAGTTCTGACTGTGGTCCCAGGTCCTGCTCTACCAGTAACCAGCTGTGCATCCTTAAGCAAGTTCTGAACTGAAGCTTCCTTACATAAACAAGGAAAGGAATTAACATATTGTTGAACACCTACTATGTGCCAGGCACCTTTCATTTAACTAAATCTTTGTAACAACCTACAATGTGAGCAGTTGTGTGGTGGTGAATGCTTAACTCTGGGGGAGGAATTAGTTCAAAATGCTCCCATGGATGTGACTTATGTTGTCGAATGGGACATTGAGCCCCATTTACCAGTTTAATCTACTGCCTGGGTGGACCAATGCCCACTCTGATTACTTCTTTCCCACAAAGGATTGTGGGGTGGTGGGGGAAGAGATGCAGTGCAAGAGAAGAACTAAAATTAAATTTGAATAATGATGTAGGGTGTGCCAGAAGGGAAGGGGAGGGGCTAGGGTTAGCCACACCATGAAGGCCAGGGGGTTAGGGTTAGCATGCTGGCCTAGGGGAGCCTTGATTTGCAGTATTTGCCAATTTCCATGGTATAAATACATACACCATGGCCAATTTAAGCTACCAACCTGACATTTGAACAAAGAGTTAGAAAGACAGGTACACCACTGGCTTTCAAGAGCCAGTCCAATAAGAACCTCTGCTTCTTACAGCAGAAATAAGAAACTGAGGCTTAAGTGATTAAAGGACTTGACTGAGAACCTGCAAGCATCCCTGGTACAAAAAAAAAAAGTAAATTTCAGATTATATTTAGTATGAACTCAGTCACATAAAAAAATTTTAAAAATACGTCTGTGTATAAATTACCTGGTTGTAAATGATAGAAAAAGTCCAGGCAGCTATACACCAAACTATACATACTGATTTATTTGGGGGAAAGAAATGAAACAGGAATGAAGATGATAAAGAATTTTTAATTCTTTACTCTCTATATTTCTGTAGGTTTTAGGGTTTTTTGTTTATTTTTTTTTTACAGTTAGCCTATAATTATGTGTTCCTTATATAATCTAAAATAAAACATTTTTCAAAGAGACTTAGGGATATGATTAAATATTTAATTATATAGCCTTAACAAGAATGATTCAATAGGCGATTTCAGAGGGGACTGGTAAGAATCAGAGAAAGAAAAAGAGATTGAGAGAGAGAGAGAGAGAGTATATATATTGATGTAGTGCCTCCTCTGTCAGGTTCCTTAGCAATTCTCTTTTCAAATAATTTCTCTCCAGTGGCTAAACTTGAAGTATTGAACATAAAATGTCTTATATTCTCTGGCTAATTGGAAAGCCCAGTAGCTTTTTGTGTAGACAAATATTAAAATGAACCTTGAATCCCATATATAAGCCAGGGCTCAGGTCTCAGTTTGTCAATACTTAGTGAACCACTTAGCTCAATTGGCTAAATCTGGGGTCAGCACACACAAGCTTCAAATTGTTAACCTCTTATTCTCCAGGGTGTGTGTGTGTGTGTGTGTGTGTGTGTGTGTGTGTGTGTGTGTGTGTGTGTGTGTGTGTGTGTGTGTGTGTTGTATGCATGAATATTAATATGTGTTGGTGGGAGTGCTTTTGGTGACTTGAGCTAAGGAAGAATAGAAAGGCACCCTGCCAAGATTGTTTTCTCACATGTTCCACAAATTAATGATTTTCTTGACCTGACAAATTCTTCTTCTAAGGGTAAGGGTCATCAATATCATAGCATAAATTAATTTAGTTAGGCAATTGTCTTGCTTTTTTCCTTTACAACAAAAACTTAAAGAATAGGAAAATTAATTAGAGAGGAGGAAAAAAGTTTTTTTGTAGTATGGGGCACTAAATTTGGGTGGAGGGAAGGGCCCCCAGAGTGGTTTGGTAGAAAAGGCAGCCTCGATATGAATCTGGGCTTTGTCATTTGCTGGTATTACTTCCTAGGGCACATTTCTTAACCTCTCAGATGCCAAATTTCCTCTACCATAAAATAGGGATTATATAAATTTCAGGATTATTGTAAAGACATATATGGATGTATATCTATATATAAAGCACTTGCACAGAGCCTGGAACATAGGGACTAGGCAAATGAATAGTAGTTATAATTTGGACAGCAAGAAAGGATAATCAAAAAGACTTGCGGGTAAGCTCTCTGAACTTCAACGCCATAAATAACTTTTAATTTAAGCACCTACCATTTAGACTGTCATTCAGGCATCAAAAGTTGGAACCAGACACTTTCTGAAAATGGGGTACTTAGTAATAGGCATACCAGGAGCTGAGAGGTACAGAAAGGGCTGTAGAAAGAAGCCAAAGGAAACCACTATTCTGGGGTGATGGAAGAAACGTACAATACCTGTTTCTCAACTGTATGCCTATGGACAAGAGGATGTAGGAGATCATGGGTGATGGCTCATCCCCATTCTCCTTTAACTCAGAAAACAACTCCTGTGGGCAGCCTAAGACGGTTGGTCTCCAATGCCATCTTTCTAGAGCAAGAACATGGCATTAATGTCTACTGTGCCTCATCCATAAACTGCAGTGATGGTACTGATACAGTTAGATGAGGGAGGCTAGTCTTTAGGAACTCTTGATTCAAAGAGAGGGCATTTACGCTGAGAAGAATGGAATATATGAAAGGCAGAAGCCAACAAACAGCAGGGAGAGAGATTAGTTTCTGTCATCAGTCATCGCTGACACTGGACATTTCTGAGATTGTTGATGGTTAAGGAAAAAGTCTTAGAGGAGAAAATGAATCTTTTGGAAGAGGTGAGGTTGCTTAATCTGGAAGACAGAGGAGAGGTTTGAAGGAGAAGAATAAGATGGGAGTGATGGGAGAGAAAGAATACTCAGAGAGGATTTTGAACTGACTGGATCAAAGAGAGAAAGGAAAATGAGTTTGCAGTAGTTGAGGTACCATGACACTGGGGAAGGCGGCGTGGTGATGGCGATGACAAAGATTTCAGAGATTATAAGAGTGTAACATTAAACTACCTTACAGCTTCCAAATTACTTTCACATTCATCCTTTTACTTTTTTCTCCCCATAATGCCCTGGGGGTAAATAGAGGTGGTAAACAAGTCAGAATTCATCCAAAAAGCTCTCAATATCAGAACTGGGAGACAGAGGATGTAAAATACCAAGTTTCTAACTACAGGTTTCCCTTGTATGTGAAAGAAGAGCGTTCCTATGAAATCTTTCATAAGCTGGAACAACATGAAGCGAAGAAGCAATTAATTACCTTTTTTAATAAAAGTGAAAATCTTTTCTCGGTTCGTGAAAACAGGTACTAAAATAGGTCTTTCCTAAAAGAGAAGTGGTGTAAATCGAACTTTTAAAAGAAAAATGGGGGATACCTGTCTTTAAGATTCATCACAACTTTAAATGTGCTCTTCAGTGTCTGAGGAAATAAAGATTTTGCTCTTTTTTTTTTTTTTTTTTTGGCGGTACGTGGGCCTCTCACTGTTGTGGCCTCTCCCGTTGCGGAGCACAGGCTCTGGACGCGCAGGCTCAGTGGCCGTAGCTCACGGGCCCAGCCGCTCTGCGGCATGTGAGATCCTCCCTGACCAGGGCACGAACCCGCGTCCCCAGCATCAGCAGGCAGACTCTCAACCACTGCGCCATCAGGGAAGCCCCCAAAGATTTTGCTCTTAAAAAGAAGAGTTAATTATATTCTTTTCCTAGGACTATGAATTAGTGTCACAAAAAGTGTCCCTTAATATCAGTCCCTTAGTATTAGTATCACAAGAAGCGTCCCTTAATATCAGTCAGGTAGAAGCTCCACATTCCAGACAGTGATGGTGAAAATCCAACCCACTCAACAGTGTTCATCCAAACTAGGAAAACTGTCTCTGTACACTGGGCATTTCCTCCCTCTACTAAACATTATTGTAAAATACTTGAAAATCTAACTTAAAATAGTTACTGTAAAAGCAGACATAAAGGATTAAAATAAAAATGGCAAGGACGACGACTAGCAAAAGCATTGTAGGGCTGGCAAATATTACATTTAACTCCACGTGAATTCTCTGAAGGAATTTAACACCATTTTTCCCATTCTAAATCAAAAATTAATTTCTGTATATTGTCCTTGAGATTTGGATTGGGAATGAAAAGGAGAAAACTGTTGAAAGTGTGAAGATTTTATATGAATTAATCAACCAAGGGTTCCGACACTGGGGAGTGAAGATTAAACTTTATAGTTTAGAAACCCAAGGACAGTACTTTTGCTTACGAGTGTACCTCACATCAAAAAAATCTCAACTGAAATATATGTCTCATTTACAACATTCAAGTGAAGAGGTAATTTTTATGACATCCCAATGAGAAGATACAAAGAGGTTAAACATTTTATAGAAAAGTCAAGGGAGAGTCAAAATTAGAACAAAATGGCCTCAGTCCTGGCACTGTCTGTATTCCAGATGAAAAGATAATTTTGTCCCTCTGTCTCTTCACATTAAAGCCTAAGCAAGTGAGACAATTCAGCTTTAATGAATCAGAGAAAGAAAGTTATTATCATCCATGGGGTATTGGTATTCAGAAAGAAGCTGCTATGTTATTTCAGGAGTAATGGTGGTGTCACAGCCATTGACCATCTCTGTCTACTGCTGACAGCTTGTTGAAGCTGTCAGTCACTGCTTGAAAGAATTCAGTCTGCAAGATAAGATAGGGGCAGGTGCAAGGTTTGCACATAGGTTCATCTGGCCTCGTCTTCCCCAGGCCTATTCAGAAGTACTCTATGGGACTAAGATATGGGTGAGCCTACATGCCTTACTGTGTGGTGAAGAGCTTACTTTTAAGAGTTGCCTATTCCAGATATCATAGACTATTTGAGCCTTTTCTAGAGAAAAAAATCTAAAAAGAAATGTATGAGCAAATGAACCTATAGGATCGGCCAGCTTTCATTGCTTTCCAGCACCAGCTGGCTTATGAAACAGTCCAGAATACCACATGCTAAAATGAGGAGTTAGGTTCTGTGTCCCATAGAGTGAGCAACCTTTTCATTTGTTTCATACAAAATCAAGTTGGTGAACTTGACGTAAAAGGTATGCCAGGGTAATTCATTCTATGCTAGACTTTAAGGCCACTAAGAACATGGTGATTTCTTTTCCCTGCACACTTCTCTAAAATTCCCGTATAGCCTGGTCTGTGGTAGATATTCTTTCGATGTATTCAATCAACAATTATTAGACACCTCCTCTGTGGTTAACCAGTTTGAAAAAAAAGTATAAGATGTGGTCTTTATCGAAGACTTCACAGTGGAACTGAGCTTGCAAGAAAAAGCTAAAAATATGTGCTAAGTATAATGTATACAAGGAAACTAGGCATCTAAAGATTAAGAGAGGGTCAGAATTACTTTAGAACTGGAAACCTTAAAAAAAAGTAGCTTCCTCTGCTTTTTAGAGCTTTCCAAATAGTCTATTCCTTCATTCTTCTTATAGGTAGAAAACCCTAAATAAAACAGAATTTGTTCACACTTGAAGATACTGAGAAATTTCCACTTCTGAGAAGATGGAGCAGACATACTTTTCCCTATTCCTCCCAATAAATACAATTAAAAACCCTGGACATTATATGTAAAACAAACATAAGAAGACTCTGAAAGGCTGAGAGAATAGGCAAACTTAATAGGGACCACAGGATCCGAGGAACGTTGCAGGGGTGATTGCCCTGGGTTTCCTTTTGGTTCATTTATCCCACACTTAGAACTGAAGAAGCCAGCAACCCAGAAATGCCAATGGGCACAGGTGAAGAAAGCTCCAAAAAAGTCTGCTCTCTCTAGCAAAAGGGCAAGGAGTGGGGCAGCCAGGAAAGAAAGAAAACTTGTGGACAGTAACTGCTCTCCTCCAGTGAAACACCAAAGAAGAACTGTGGCCCCAGCGACACTCACACAGGCAAAAGACAAGTGGGACCCTAGATTTCCACCCTCAGGAGGCTGTGATAAGCAAAACTCTTGCCAGGTGGGATCAGAGAAGACAAATAGGGAACCAAGACTTTCATCAGGGCAGATGTTCCCCTGTATCCTGGGTAAGAGATACATGGGATTTCTGTGTTATTTCTCACTGCTGCATGTGAAGCTACATGTTTCTCAAAAAGTTTAATTAAAAAAATTAAAGGAATCGAGTCATTTTTGACACTTGAGGTGTCTCTTTTGGGAAAGAAAATTTCATTCATAGGGTAATCCAAAATTGTAATCTAAAAGTTAGGAATGTGTATGTTTCCTGTGGCTGCTCTAACAAGTCACCACAAACTTGGGAACTCAAAGCAACAGAAATTTATTCTCTCACAGTTCTGGATGCCAGGTCTGAAATCAGTATCCCTGGGTCGGCAGCTTCTGGTGGCTGCTGGCACTCCTTGGCTTGTGGCCACATCATTCTAATCTTCAAATCTCTTTCTGCTTCATCTTCATGTTATCTTCTCCTCCACGTGTATGTTAATTCTCACTCTGCCTCTCTCTTATAAAGATACTTTGAGTGACCCACATACCTATAGTCAATTAATCTTCCACAAAGGAGGCAAGAATATACATTGGAGAAAAGACAGTCTCTTAGGCAAGTGGTGTTGTGAAAGTTGGACAGCTACATGTAAATCATTGAAGTTAGAACAGTCCCTCACACCACACACAAAAATAAACTCAAAATGGCTTAAAGATTTAAATGTAAGACGTGATACCATAAAACTCCTAGAAGAGAACATAGGCAAAACATTCTCTGACATGAATCTTACTAATATTTTCTTAGGTCAATCTCCCAAGGCAACAGAAATAAAAACAAGAATAAACAAATGTGGCCTAACCACACTTATAAGCTTTTGCACAGCAAAGGGAATTATAAACAAAATAAAAAGACAACCTATGGACTGGGAGAAAATATTTGCAGATGAGACAGACAAGGGGTTAATTTCCAAAATATACAAACAGCCCATACAACTCAACAACAACAACAACAAAACAACCTAATCAAAAAATGTGCAGAAGACCTAAATAGGCATTTCTCCAAAGAAGACATACAGGTGGCCAATACAAACACATGAAAAGATGCTCAACATCACTAATTATCAGAGAAATGCAAATCAAAACTACAATGAGGTATCACCTGACACCAGTCAGAATGGCCATCACAAAAAAATCTACAAATAATAAGTGCTGGAGAGGGTGTGGAGAAAAGGGAACCCTCCTACACTGCTGATGGGAATGCAAATTGGTGCAGCCACTATGGAAAACAGTATGGAGGTTCCTTAAAAAGCTGTAAGATAGAGTTACCATATGATCCTGCAATCCCACTCCTAGACATATATCCAAAGAAAACTCTAATTCGAAAAGATACATGCACCCAATGTTCATAGCAGCACTATTTCCAATAGCCAAGACACGGAAACAACCTAAATATTCATCGACAGATGAATGGATAAAGAAGATGTGGTACGTATATACAATGGAATACTACTCAGCCATAAAAAAGAATGAAATAATGCCATTTGCAGCAACATGGATGAACCTAGAGGTTATCATACTAAGTGAAGTAAGTCAGACATAGGAAGACAAATATATGATACCACTTATATGTGGAATCTAAAATATGATACAGATGAACTTATTTACAAAACAGAAACAGACTCACAGACATAGAAAACAAACATGATTACCTAAGGGAAAAGGGGGAGGAGGAATAAATTAGGAGTTTGGGATAAGCAGATACAAACTACTATATATAAAACAGATAAACAATAAAGTCCTACTGTATAGCACAGATATTCAATATCTTTAATAAACTATAATGGAAAAGAATATATATATATATCATACCTGAATCACTTTGCTGTATACCAGAAGCTAATACAACACTGTAAATTAACTATACTTCAGTAAAAAATAAAATAAACTGCAAAAAAAAAAAAAAGATATTTTGTGCGATAGCATTTAGGGCCTACCTACTAATCTTGGATAATCTCTCCTCACATTCCTTAATTTAACTGTACCTGTAAGATCCTTTTTCCATATAAGGTTACATTTACAGGTCTGGGATTTAGGACCTGATTTTGTATTATCAGAATGTATTATTATCAGAATAAAATATTATTGTGCCTACCACAGTATGCTAAGCAATCCATCATGTGAATGTGGTGTAATTTAACAAAATCTACAATTTACAGAATACTCAGGGTGTTTTGTTTTCCTTTACTATAAAGATAACAAAGGTACTTTTGCATTAACCAATTTTTTTTGAGCATTTGTGTGTCAGCTTCTCTTTTAAGTACTGGGGATAAAGCAGTGAACAAAACAGGCAAAAATCCCTCCCTCATGAAGCTTGTAATCTAGTGGGGGAGGAGGAACATGGTCAATAAACGAATGAGGAATAAGTGTAGAATGTTAATTGATGATAAGTGCCATGGAGAAAAATAAAGCCGGGAAGAGGATAGGAAGTATTAAGGAGCTGCATGTTGCAATTTTAAATAGGATGCCCAGGGAAGATCTCACTGAGAGGGTGACGTCTCAGTAAAGACTTGAATGGGACGGGAGATAAAGCCCTATTTGTTTATTTTGAATTGCAGCATGACCAGAGCGACAGCAAGGGCAAAAGCCTGGAGAACAGCAAGAAATCAGGGTGGCCAGAGTGGAGTGAGGGGGAGGTTAATAGGGGCTAAGATGTATCTCTTAGAACCCTTTTCTATTTATTTTTAGATAAGATTAAAAGAGGATTATTAATTTATGAATGTTCCCATTCTTTACCTCCCCGATAATTTCAGTCTCCTTGGGTCCTCTGCCCTTAGGAAACATACATTCTTGGTCTTCTTGGTCCAAAAGGAGAGAGGAGAGTCGCTTGAGGCTGGGGCAGAAGGAGTACTTTGGGCAGAATATTTGTGGGTCACAGCTTCAAAGTACAGGGGCAATGAATTAGGGGAGACGGTGAAAAGGGATCTAATATATAATTCTGGGAGCTCATCCTTTCCACAATGTTTGACACAAACAAGTAAAGGGTGTGAGTTATTTTGAAAGAGCTTTGAACTGTGAGTTTACTTTTCTGCATGAACTCTATATTCTACGACACCATTCATGGGTCATAGTCTTTTTTCAGGATAAATAAATTCCTATAAGCAAAATTTCTGGGCCAAAAGGAGCCCTTTAAATTTTGATACACAATATCAGATCCCCCCACTAGAAAGGGTATGTCATTTTAGATGCCCAATAACAACTAGTTCCCCACAAGCTCACCACACTGAGTATCAGCATTCTTAATCTTTGTCAGTATGATATGAGAAGAATGATTTCTCAACAATATATGAGAATTTTGCATCTTGGAAATGTGAGGGCAAAGTCTTTCTCTACGTTTATTGACCAAAATATCTTTTCCTAAGTTTATTTCCTTGTTGGTGAATTGTCTGTTCATGCCCTTTGCCCTGTTTTCTATTGGACTGTGCATCTTTCCTTATTGAATTTGTTAGAACCATTTGTATTTTCAGGATATTTTGCTTCTGCCTGTAAAATGCTGTAAGTAGGTTTCCCAGTGTATTGTCAGGGGTTCTTGGGTGCATGCAACAGAAACTTGACTGGCTCATTCCAGCAGAAAATGAATGTTTTGAAAGGATATTTGCTAGATCACAGAATCATTTGAAAAGCTAAGAAACTGGACTCTGAAAATAGAGCAGCACTAAGGGAGGCCGGGCAGAGGGCAGCCCAAGCTAAACTTAGGAATGACTGGTGAGGACCCTGCCAATACTGACACTAGATGCTGAAAGCCACTCCAGCACATTTGCCCGCACTGGCCCTGGAGTGGTCTGTTCTCTGTCCCGGATTCAGAGTGTCTTATTGGGGAGCCCCTGTCATAGCCTGCATCCTAGTTGCCAGGGGGCTGAAAGAGTGAATATGGGGAGTTTTCATCTCCTGAGTTGGAAAGTAGACCCTGTGTTTCACCTAGAGTCATACAGTGGAGAATTCCGCAAACAAAAATAGGAAGTCAGAGGCTAGGCAAAGAGATAGGGAGAGACAGAGATAGAAAGAGAGAGACCCCTATAACCAGCTTGTTGTTTAACTTTGTTTATTGTGCTCTTAGCTTTACAGAGAATTTAATTTTTTGGTGAATATAATCTGAAAATACCTTCCTTTATGATTTCTGATCTTAACAACTCTGCTCTGACCTTCACTCTCTCCAACTTTCTACACACTCTCCCAGTTGAACCAACCAGGGCTGTGTTTTTCCTTTTAACGACTTCCTGTGCCTGTATCCAGGGCTTTGCAGACTATACTTTGAGTCTGTAGGCAGCTCTGATGTCCCAGGTCTTCCTCTCATGTCAGGGACATCCTTGACTCTGAGACATGTGTGTTCCTGCTCCGGAGGCTAATTATCTTAAGTGGTGGCCCTGTCACCTTCTACTTTGGGAATCTACCACCTCTCAAAATGTTTAACATTCTGACTTTCAGACAGGGGAATTTTTCTGACCTGTTCGTCAAATATGTGCCTTCATGGCTAAGGAGTCCCTTATTTTATTACTCAGTTAGTTTCCATTGGCCTAACAAAACATCAGGGGATACTTGACATTTTGATATCTCAGACATTAATAGAAAAGCGTCCAGCTGATCATTTTCATACAGTAAGCCTAAGTTCCTCTTTCCTACTCCAAGGAAAATGTTGCAGTCTAAGGACACACTGAATACTTTTAACTGGTCTTTGAAGGGCTCAGTCATCTTCTCTCTTCTTGTCTATACCATTAGAAGCCTGTCTACACATGTTGAACAGACCGGTAACCCTAACACGTGCTAGTCCAGAGGAACTTCTGGAAGAGTCTCTGCTCAGGCAGTGTACCTTGAGAAAGCTCAGGTGCTGGCTCCCTATAAAAGCCCCTTCCAGACTCAGCTGTGGAAGGAGGGGAAAGAATTAGCGGGTGTAAAAATGATGTGGTCACTTTCTTTGTCACTCTCTTCCACGGCCAGGGCACTCCTTGCAGAGAGAAGCCCCAGCAGATCACCTTCAGGAATGGAGCTTGGGCCATTGTAGTTGGAACTATTCCTGGAGTTGCTGGAGCCCAGATGTGGAATGTCCAGTGTAGGTGAGTGAGGGGCTTGGAGACCAAAGTCGCCATGGGTGAAGGAGGGAACCCAGCCAGAAAGGCAGTATCTGGAATTTTCTGAGACAGGTATTAGGTAGCATCCTGAGTAGGGATCCAGGGCAGAGAGGCCTAAAATTGGGTGGAAGGAGCAGGGCTACTGCCCTAGGACTCAGGGTCAGCACTCCAGCTCCTGAGGACACTATGGTGAGGACCTAAGACCCCAGGCAGCTCTTCACCATAGAACTCAGGCAGACAGAACAAGTTAGAGTCATGATATTTAGAATGGGAGAACAAGCTGCAGTCTGAGACAGAGGAATAAAGGAGAAGCTTATTAGGGGGCAAGTAGTTAAGTACGTGGCCTGTACAGCCAGCCAGCCTGGGCTCAAATCTCCATTCTGTCACTCACTACCTGTATGACTTTGATCAAGTTACCTAGCCTCTCTGTGCTACCATTTCCTCATCTGCAAAATGAGAAAAATAACAATGCCTACCTCATAGGGCTTTTGTGAGAAGCAAATGGAAAACATAAAGTGCTTAGAATAGGGCTAGCACAGAGTAGGTGTTAAAAATATTAGTTATTATTGTTCATATTATCCTTACTAGAACTGGCACAAATAAAGCCAAAGAAACCACAGGGTGGCCCTGAGGTAGAATCACCAAAGTTGCTCTTATTCTTCAGTTTCCTCTGAATAAGAACAAGATTGGTCACAGGCCTGGGATGAGGCTAAGCTGACGGAGGAGGGTCAAGAGGTGGAAAAGAGCTGCAGAGGAAAGGAGCCCGGCAAATTCTTGCAAGGGCAGTTGGGAAAGGGGCATTTTCTCCTTAGGTGGACTCTGCCACACAGACATGTGCCCCCTGGCCCATCCGGCATAGGCATATCGGGGCTCTCTGGGGCCTGTGCTGGAGATGTGAGCAGTGAGACAGAAAAGCCTGGAAGGTCCTCTGCTATCTCGGGGACTCTGCCATAGACGGGCTCCCCTAAACCTCCAGGGTGTGCAGTGACCATGACAGAGATCATGCACCTCTGGCCTCACGCTGGCCCTATCTGTGGGAGTGAACCTGGAGTTGGAGGCATTAAAGTACAGACTCTCTTCCACAAATCATGCCCTTGTGGATCCTTCCCCATACATACGTCAACAAAATAGTGCCTTAAAAAAGAGTTCCTGGGGGAGGGAGAAGGGGAGGGATGGGGTGGGAGGTAGGGGTTAGCATATGTAAGCAATTATATAGAGAATGCATAAACAATAAGGTCCTACTGTATAGCACAGAGAACTATATTCGGTACCCTATGATAAACCATAAGGGAAAAGAATATTAAAAAAATAATGTGTATATATATGTATAACTGAATCACTTTGCTGTACAGCAGAAGTTAACGCAACATTGTAAATCAACTATACTTCAATTAAAAAAAAAGCGTTACTTATAATACAGTTGACCCTTGAACAACATGGGTTGGAACTGCACAGTCTACTTATAGGCAGACTTTTTTCAACAGTAAATACTACTTTACTGCATGATCTGCGGTTGATTAAATCATTGTGGATCGGTAGGAGCTATGTACTTGGAGGGCCGACTTTGAGTTCCAGCCCTTGTGTGGTTCGAGGCTCAACTGCAGTAACAATGGCTACCACTGCTGGAAAGTTTAGCATGTGCCAAGGCACGGTACTTGTACCTGAGGGCCACATATCCACACCTTATTTAGTCCCCACTATACCACTCTGAGGTAAGTCCTATTATTGTTTTGCAGATGAGGAAATGGGCTCAGGAGGGTCAAGTAACTTGCTACGGTCAAACAGCCAGCATATGGTAGAACCAGAAATCCAGCTGAAGCAGTTCAGTGCTCGAGTCTGAGCTTTTAATGAGAAGAAACAAAGAATGCTTTGGAGTTGCTATCCGAAAGGAAATACTGCATTTTTGACAGAAGTGAAATATGTGCTATTTGCTCCCTTCCTTGGTGAGCTGACACCAACTTGAACCATTTGCTCCCCCCAGCAGCATCTGTTTTGGTTCTCCAAGGACATGGATTCACTCTGTGGAGACTCTCTCTGTGAGAGGCAAAGTTCCTTATAGCTTCTGGGATCACAAAACCCTTTTCAAGAAGATTCCCTCAGGCCCAGCCCCCTAAAAACTATGTAATAAATTTACCATCAAAACAATCTCACTTGGTCCCTCTCAGACCATTATGCTACAAACAAAGGTAACACGATATTCCAATAAATATTTCTCCTGTGAAGTCATTAGGGTTTTTTCTCTCATACACTAAACTGTATTCTTCAAATTTAATATAATTTCATAGTTCCCCTAAATCATTCATGGATATATATGAACAACATTCAAGTGTTCCACATCCTGTCATTTGAATAAGAATGATTATTAAAGTTTAGGCTGAGTCTAAAATGCAAAAGCATTTTACTGTTTTTATTATTAAAAATGCCGTAATGAAATATTTTTTAATGTTACAGCAATTATCTTTTCATTGCACAAAACTGCATTGTCAACTATGCCACATTAAAATGTTAAGTCACTATTTTAATATCAAATTACAGAAGAAGCGAGAGAGAAACTACTAAAATTCATCTTCTGTACACTGCCTTCCTCTGCAAAATTCTAGTACATGTGGCCTGTCATGGCGGAGATGTGCTTCATCATACAGCAAACGCCATGGATTCTGGAGACCTCAGAGTTGAAATAATGAGGAGGTGTAGGGAATGTGTGATTCTTCACCATTTTAAAACACTGGGATATTAGGAGCTTGGGATTAACATATACACACTACTATATATAAAATAGATAACCAACAAGGACCTACTGTATAGCACAGGGAACTCTACCTAATATTCTGTAATAACCTATATGGGAAAAGAATCTGAAAAAGAATGAATATATGTATATGTATAACTGAATCACTTTGTTGTACACCTGAAACTAACACAACATTTGTAAATCAACTATACTCCAACAAAATAAATAAATAAATAAATCCCCCCCCCCAATAAATAAACACTGGGATAATTAGCTATTTTTCTGAATCCCCAAACCCAAGCCTGCAGGACATACTGGAAAGTGAGCAGAACCTGAACAGCTGGGCTTGCAAAAATGAGATGATTCACGGAACCCATTCTGCAGGTTATGTGCTTTGGGCATCAATGCTGTGGTCTGCCGTCATGCAGCCAGGCCAGTGTACTGGGTTCTCACCAGGGGAGGTAACGGCAGAACTTTAGGGCAGCTCTTGATGAGAGATGCTACACTCAGGCTCTTGCCTGCGTGCTTCTCACAATATTATCTATAAAACTGAGCTACCTGTCTGGATCACACAGAATATAGTCATTTCACGGAGGACTTTGACCTGGAACTTTGTCTATTAGGTGATTAAAAAACAAAAAGTACGTTTTTGATAGATTTCATGAGGAGCTGGTTGTATGTGACTCTGGTTGCTTACGGGAAACTACCAGATGAGGTCCACCCTGGGTCAATAACTCACTTTTAAGTTCTTGAATTTACATGGTCTTATTTTCTATGCAGTTTTAAAAACTGGGCTTGTTATCAAAACTCAAAATCAGGGCTTCCCTGGTGGCGCAGTGGTTGAGAGTCCGCCTGCTGATGCAGGGGACATGGGTTCGTGCCCCGGTTTGGGAAGATCCCACATGCCACGGAGCGGCTGGGCCCGTGAGCCATGGCCGCAGAGCCTGAGCGTCCGGAGCCTGTGCTCCGCAACAGGAGAGGCCACAACAGTGAGAGGCCCGCGTACCGCAAAAAAACAAACAAACAAACAAAAAACCTCAAAATCATCTGAATAATACCAATAGGTTATGTTATAAACAAACTGCAGTATTAATGGAGATTTTGAGTGAGAAACTAGTTATCTTATGGGTGCTTAGTAAATACTTGACTCATTGATTCATACTGGTGTTATTTACATTAATACATCAAATCAGCCTTGAGGGATACTACAGATTCAAACCAGAAAACCTAAAGGAAATTTATTAAGATAAATTCACTTGTAGTGAATTCACTTGTAGTGAAGAAGGAACTCGTTTCTACATCTCTTTCCTACCCTCCCTACTCTATATTAACATCTTTGTTTAGTTCCTTTTATAGTGTCTTAGCTTTGATTCCTCAGGAAACAGACAGAGATGAAGATAGGTGTGTAATTTTATGAGGGAAAGCAGAATGGGCAGAAAGACAAGTTGAACTATTGGTGCAGCTGGAACAAGGCTTCAGCCAGTCCCACCGTGAGTCTGAAAGTGGATGGTCCCTCAGAGAGGCCGCCAAATTGAGGCAAGGGAGCCAGGACTTGGTACCACCTCATTAAGCAGTCACTGGATGTGGGCTACCCCTGTGAAAGAAACATAACTTAGGGCAAGACAGTGCCTTTTGGCTACAGGCAATTGCTGGGGAGGGACTCAGCTGTGAGTGGTAAACATGGAACACCCTGATAGCTGGGGAAGTAAGTGCCTTGGTCCTGTCCATGGAATTTGGGTGGCACACCACAGTGCCCACTATACTGGGTAACACCACAAAGTCACCATGTGGGAACTAAACTCAGCCTCCTATTAACATGTTAAATTTTCCTTCTTACTTTCCTCTCTTTGTTATCAGCATCACCATTTTTCCTTACCCAAGGTAGCAGAAAAGAAATCTGAAGATTTCTAAAAATTGCCTTGGGTGATTTTTAACAGTCTGTCACATTTAATTTCCAGCATATTTATCCTTTTAAACAATTTTAAATAATTCACTACAAAGTGAAATCTGGCATAGGTCCTATCTGTCTTTTACTCCCTGAATTACTGAAGAAGCCAAGACAACAGATTTCTAGGCAGTTTCTAGGGCTTGGGTTGGGGACTGGTGGTATAACTAAGGAACGAGGAAGTGGCTGTCTCTTCTTCCTACTTCAGAGAAGAAGGCTTGAGTCATTGGTCAGGCAAATAAATTCTCCACTATTCTCTGGAAGTCCTACTCTGTCTATAAGAATGCAAATGAATGCCCTTGACAAAGAATGTTATTTCATGTAAAAAAATGTTTTTTCACACGAGCTAAATGTTTTCAGAGATTGAGATTAAAAAAAAAAATCTACCTAGTACTTGTGGGTACAACTTCACCTTCCACTAGTATAACTATGCTGTCAAAGACCTAGCTGCCACTCCACACACTGTCCTCAAAGTACTTGCAGAGAAACACAAGGGATATTAAATTATCATGTAATTAAATTAAATTATCACTTTGCAATCCCACCAATAAGGCTGAGATGGCACTTCTGTTATGAATCCTTGCTTGCAAATCCTTTTACTCTGAGATGAGAACTCCTTCCTGGCAGAAGCAGTTTCAGCTTAAAGGTGAAGTTGTGGATTAGATGATTGTACAAGGGTTCTTGAACCCAGAAGATTCTAAGGACAAAAACTAAAAGTTGTTTGTTTTTAAGATTTATGATCTTTAGTTTTTGAATAATTTAACTTGTCCATAACATGGATCTATATTGTACATATCGATGACTTATTCTAAATATAAAGCTTCTTGAAATCTTCAGAATGCTATATTTTGTTTAGTAGTAAAGTGGGATATTTTAATGTTAGGAACTTTGGGATATGCAAAAAAATATCTATTTCTGAGTAAATGGGCCAGAAGCCATAACTGATGGTTTGAAGCAAGAACTATGGGAGCCATGAGAGTCTGTCATCTCCACACCTACTGTATGCACAGCCCTTACGAGATACTATAATGACGACGAGCACAGTGCGGGGGAAAAACATGATCTCAGATTTCTAACAATATAAAAAGGAAAACAGGGCAGGGAAACACTTGGGGCTCAGTTTTCCTCTTTAAACCCATGAGGTTTCTTAAGCAAGTTCCACTGGGTATGTGGGAAAGATGAGGTTCATCCAAGAACCACCCTAAAGTCTCTGGGGCCACAAGGAGCCTGTATGGCTGACACCAAGTGCCCCCAGTACCTTTTAGATGTGTGTGTGTGTGTGTGTGTGTGTGTGTGTGCGCGCCTGTACAGGAAAGGGCACATTCTCAGTGCAGGAATGCTTTGCCATGAACAAGCCATATGAAAGAACAGCTTCATCTGCCCTCCCCTTATCCTTTAGACTCTCTCTGGGATCTATCTGGGGGATGCGGGTGGCGATGGATGGATGCATGGTGGCATAATGCATGGTGGCCACACATATTGGACACAGAGAGACATGTTGGGATGATGGGCCAACATCCTTGGACTCAACAGTCTTCCTTCAGTAATGTTTTGGAGAGATCACCTGAACAAGGGGCTACTGAAATGATGGCTTAAAGGAGAAATTCTCAAACTTTAACCTGCTTCAGAATCACCTAAAGTGTTTGGTTTTGGGGTTTTTTTTTTTGCGGTACGCGGGCCTCTCACCGTTGTGGCCTCTCCCGCTGCGGAGCACAGGCTCCGGATGCACAGGCTCAGTGGCCATGGCTCACGGGCCCAGCTGCTCTGTGGCATGTGGCATGTGGGATCTTCCCGGACCGGGTCATGAACCCGTGACCCCTGCATTGGCAGGCGGACTCTCGACCACTGCGCCACCAGGGAAGCCCCAAGGGTTTGTTAAAACAGATTCCTGGGCCCCATACCTAGAGCCTCTGATTCAGCATGTCTGGGGTAAAGCCTGAAAACATGTATTTCTAACAGATATCCAGGTGACGCTGATGTTGCTGGTCCAGGGATCCCACTCTAAGAGCCCATGGTAGAAAGAAAAGAATCTCTACTGTCCTTTTCTGAGGTCCTCAAATTCATTCAAGTTGCTGAGCCTGGTGGTGAGGATGACTACCAAGTGGAGGTGAGTCAATGTCCTAGGTAATGATTCTCATCCCTGCCATGAGCCAAAGATCTGAGGTGAGAGCAGGGAGTGTGGAAGAGGTCTGTATGAGGACCTTGGGAAATCAGACAAAGAGTCCATTTGCTCTTCTGCTCCTTTGTAGCAGAAGATGATACAGCCAAGTTGTATAGCTACACCTCTCGTCACAGACGCACTTGTTCTGTCTGCACGGAGAGGCATTCCTGTTCCCTTGGAGAACTGCTCTTCCCCCTTTCCAAGCATATATTTCTGGTGGGCTTAGAATCAGAGCATTATGCTCCATGACCACAGGGACGTGTGCCCTTCCCTTGGCAAATATTCGTTTGGCACATGACCAGAGCCCAGCCAATCAGAGTTCTTCCTTGGGAATTTGTAATTTTACTGATGGGGAAAGTTCTCATTCATTTCTGGTCACAGAGCTGTAAGAATGTGTCCAAGAGCTGCTGTCAGCCGTACCCTCCACAGTGTAGAACAGGCAAGAGAATGAAGAAGACGAAAGCCAAAAAGAAGGAGCAGAAGAGAACCATGGTAGCAACAAGTCTCTGCCTCTAGTCACTAAGGGCTCAGAGCTATTTGGGCTCTGCAACAATTTCTTCAGTTCTGTGGTCTCTATCAGTATCTTTCTCACTTCCATACTTCTCCCATTTCTCCATCCCACCCCTGTTTGTTTGCTGTTTGATGGCTTGCTTGCTTAAAGTAATTTTAGTTGGGTTTCTGTCACTTGCAAAGGAAAGAATCGTGACTAGTATCCCTCCTATAACCAAACCATCAAGGACAGAGGTGGAAGAAAGAAGCCTTGGAAGGGTGTTAGTGGTGGGATGCTCACATGTGCTGTCGTAGCTGCAAGAAACAGAGCCCCACTCAGGTCTCACAAGGACACATATGTGGAGACTGAAAAGTGGAAAGCCACCAAGAAAGGAGACAGGTCAGGGCCAGCTACTCTGTAGGTCTCTCTCTCTCTCCTGGCCTCTTCTCCATGTCAACTCTGCTTCTCAGAGTGTCTGTGCCATTCTCCATTTGCTCCTCTCTGATCAACACCCTCCCACTTGTCAGTTCAAATCCCAGGAGGTCAGCTAGTGACACTGCTGTTTCCACTGTGCAGAGCTCTTTTTTCCCGGCCACTGGTGAGTGAGGCACCATCTCTAGTACCATCAGGGTATCCTCTGAACAACAATAACAAAAGCTGGGGAATTTAGGACGAAGTGGACACTCCATCATGCCCATGGTAGGAGACGTGTGTTCCAGAACACCAAGAATGAAGAGTCACAGTATGAAACATCGAGCAAATACTACATCAAAATATTTGCACCAGAAAATCAAAAGTGTACCAGAGAGGTGGATATGGAGAAGACGCAGAGCAAGGATTTGATGAAGTGATCTGGACTAGAGCCAAGGGCCTTAGGCCCCAGAAAAAACAGCGAGCCCAGGGTGGGCACTTTCCAGATCAGAAGTTTGAGGCCTCCCACAGCCCCAGCAAAGTCACGGGCCTCTGCTTGGCTTGACTTCCACTACTGACTGGGGGAAACTGGAGATAGTCCCACACTGCCTACACTTGCCATCATATCTCAAAGAAAGGTCACACCCTGAGGGCTCACACACACCTAGGATGGAGTCCTAGTAAGTGACCTTGGGCAAGTTTCTTAGCTTCTGAAGCCTCCATTTCCTCATCTAAAGATGGCATTATCTGCTTTCATAGGGTTATTGTGAAGAGCAAGTAAGACAAAGCCAGTGAAACACTTAGCCTAGTTCCAGGCAAAAAGTGTTCTTGATCGCCAGTTATTGTGCCATCATCACCGTTATCCTCAGTTTCCTTATGACACTTTGAAGGTGAGTGAGTGTAGTATGACTCCCCAGATACATTTGTGAACAAAGCTTATCTCTTTGCCTGTTTGCAGATACAAGTCATTTCTCTAACAAACACTCCCCACTTACAAATAAAATTAAAATCAGAATATATTTTAATTGCACAGCTATTTGTGTAAAGTGAACACTACTTTATACTATTTAGAAGGTTTTTATTTTAAAAAAAGAAAGAGAGGAAGGAAACAAGCAAGCGGGGAGGAAAGATGGGGAGGGAAGAAAATTGCTTGTCAATGTCCTCTTTCACTTGTGAGATTTTATACTTCACTATAAGAGATGCCTATTGTTAACTGAGGTATCAGTACAACAACAACTACTAAAATACAGCCAGAAGACATACCTAAAATCATTTCACTCTGTAATACAGAATATCTGGGTATATTTAGGTGATGTAAAATCATTCATTTGGTCTGACATTCCCCTAGTATTACCAACAGTTTACTTGAAAAGGATATGAAAAGGTTGGGAGGGTGTGGTTTAAATATAATCTGCAATTTTAAAATTTAACTTTACATATTGCCATGCTGTTTCATTATACATGCAGGAAAGGGAAGAGCAGTGTTCTTCAGACTTGAAAAAATTAATCCATGTTTCTTGGCATGGACAACCAATGTTATGTTTAAAATATACATGTATAATGTGAGACATTATCTAATAAAAGTCATGCAATCTAGCTTGTTCACTTTGTAACATATAATAACTGGAAGTTGATCAGAGAAAACTACTTCCACTTTTATTACTACATTGTTCTTATTTTTATGGACAAAATTTAAAATGTATGATAAAAATCCAATATACAGTAATTGAAACATACAGTCTGACCTCACAGTGCTCTGATAA
This sequence comes from Globicephala melas, assembly GCF_963455315.2. NCBI lineage: Eukaryota > Metazoa > Chordata > Mammalia > Artiodactyla > Delphinidae > Globicephala > Globicephala melas. The sequence continues at coordinate 64,633,862 of NC_083316.1, forward strand.
ATCTGTTCATTTCTGGCCGTTTTCAGTGTTGCTATAGTGAACAGTGTTGACAAGTGGATGAAAAAAAGCTTATAAATGGAATTCTGATCATAGATAAAACTGAACATAAACTATCTCCCAACATTTCTGCATGTTGGGAGGCCCGGTTTGTGCCACAGATGGCCATCTCCCAATAATACATAAAACATTTCTTGCTGGGGCTCGGCTCACGTTGTTGAATTCACAGGTCATTTGAACAGAACAATAATTCAATTCACTTAATAATGACCTCACTGGGAACAAACACAGACACAGGATGATGCTGTTAGAAGAACAAAATCGTACTAGAGTTTTAAAAATGAAATTCTTAAAAAGCCGCCATGCTCTCTTGTCGAAATAGCACTTAAATGTATTCAGTGTTTAGCAACCAGGCAGGCTCACTGAGTTTATTTTAGTCTCTTGAATTTTACTGCAGTGTCTCTGTGCCATGTTTTCTCCATTTTCAGGCTGGTAGCTTTCCTGGGAAGGTCAGTGGTGCCCACTGAACCCTCTATTGGGTTATTGGCTGAGCTCATTGATGAAGAAGGCTTGAGTACATCATTTTTTTCTTCTCAAATAGCTGAGATGGCAGTCAATGAAGAATGACTGCAGAAAGTTTCAGAAGGACACATGGGAATCATTTAACCAGAACAGTAAAATCAGCTATTTATGTAAGTAACAGTTATTATAACCTTAACCATCCAGGCCATACTTCTCTAGAATAATTCCTAGGTTTAGGGCTGATTATATTTCTAGCTTATAAGGCTTAAATTCCAGGATTCCCTGCATTGGCAGAAATGAATGAACTGAGGAGAAATCAGAATCTAGGGTGACCTCTTTCTAGCATCTAGATGCTTGCTAACAAGATAGCATGTATTGATACCACTGGTATACACGAGATCAGGTCTCACCTTCTCAGAATTTTTAGCTATCATGTTCGCGTCTATATTAGAAAACTAAGCCCAAGTGCCACTGAAATTAGGCCCTTTACTGTCGCAGTTTTAACTATTAATACCATGTTCTCCTTTGTCATCCACATTTACTATAAAAGCACACTTAACAAACAGCAGGGGCTTTAACTATGTTTTTGCTTAATATATTTTATTTAAAAGATTTTTAACTTTTAAGATTCAAATTATAAACTTGCAGAATAGAGGGATTTTGTTTTTAAAAAGCAGTGAATGGAGATACATTCTATTCAAATTATTACTATTTTAATGTTGAACAGGGAAAAAATTTGTGTAGGACTTCCGTCAACAATCCTATAGTTGTTTATAGTTTAGCTTTATAGTTTAATTATTTTATTCTTTATCCTCCCCCACCCCTCAACTTCTATCTTAGCAGGCTTGAAAAAACTAAATCTACTTTACCACAGAGTAGTGCTTTTATGCTTGGAAAACACATTTCTTTATAGGAAATAACCCATTAGTTTACGTCTGTACCTGCCTCATCAGTATCAGCTGGGAATACCCTGTAATCGTGACAATTTATTAACCTCTGCTGTAAAAGCAGGAGAAAGAAGACTCGTGCTATTTTTCCGTGAAAATGGTGGTTAGAGGAAGGGGTGTTGTAGGGGTGTGAGGGGAAAAGAAGAGAGAGTTAAAGAAACAGAGTACATTTCCAAATACACACATGTAAGTTTCTAAAGCTTACAGAGGTATCTATAATCCAAACAAGACATCCCTTTTTCCTTCCTCATCTTCCCCTCCTTCCATTTACTGATACTTCTCCCAGAAGACAAAGTTCTCGTCTCTAAAAGAACTTACTGGGTGAAGGAAAGAAAACACAGACAGCAGATACATGGCAGCAGGTAATTTAGGGACTGTGTTGATATTGTAGGTGTTCAGAGAAATAGAGATCAGGAAAGGCTTCTTGAAGGAACTGCAAGGCATGTGACATATAATATGTTGTCTCTCAATTCCCTGTGAGGCAGAGGGGCATTTCCCTTCCTCTCCCACCCCGAGGGCTCCTTTCTCCTGCCACCTCCCGACAGGCAGGAGGTTCTTCTATGTCTACGTCCACCATTTCGGGGTAACAGCTCAGCTCCCCAGCTTACCTGAGGGCCAGCAGGGCTTGTTGAGACTGAGCAGGATGCTGAAGAGTATATGTACTTTCCTCTCAAGGGAAAAGGAGGAGGGTGGGGCACAGGAAGACACACGCCTCTCGGGGTTTAGGCACTTGGAAAGGGGGAGGAAAAATCCAGCAAATGCTACTAATAATCACAATAGTAACATTTACCCAGCACTTACTGTGCAGGGAACTGTTCAAGGAATTTACATGGGTTATTAACCCAGGTGATCCTCACAACACCCCCATGAGGAAGTACTATTAATATCCCCATTTTACAGATGAGGCACAGAAAAGCTAATTAACTTGCCTAAGATCACAGGATACTTAATTGGCATAGTTTGGACTGGAGCCCAGACTCAGCTGGACTCCAGCACCTCTGCCTTTACATGGTTGACAACTCAGGCTGCACTTGAAGAGCTGTTAAACATTATTTATACCTGGGCCTCCATCTCAGAAATACGGATTTCATTGATCTGTAGTGGGGACCAGGGCAGGAGGACTTTTGAAATTTCCCCAGGTGATTCTAATGTGCAGCCAGGATCGCCAGCCATGCTATTCCACCTCTCACCACCCTGCTGCCTCATTATCTCTGCACCTCTCCCCTCCTCCCTGTTACTCAGAAGATTCTGCCCTGACCTTAGACTCTGCCTTGGTCCTTTTTTTTGGTCCCCCACAAAATGGCCCTGGAGGTGGTTGGAAAATATGTCCACAAGTTCTTTGACATTCCTTTCTTCAAAAGGTGGAGCCTGACCCCCATACCCTTGAGTGTGGGCTGGATGTAAAGACTGGCTTCTAATGAATGGGATTTGGTGGACGCAATGGTCTGTGACTTCCAAGACCAGGTCATAAAAGACATTGCAACTTCCTCCTTGTTGTCCCTCGTGAATTGTAGATTGCTCACTCTGGGGAAAACTAGCTGCTATGTGATAAGAACGCCCAAACAGCTCTATGGAGCAGACCTCATGGCAAGAAACTGTGGATTCCTCTCAACAGCCAACGAAAAACTGAGGCCTTCCAGCCAACAACCATTGAATGAGCCAAATCGGGAGTGAATCTTCCAACCCCAATGAACCCTCAAAATGACTGCAGCCCCAATTGACATCTTGAATGCTGCCTCCTGAGAGACCCTGAGCTGGAACCATCTTGCTAGAATGCTCCTGGATTCCTGACCCTCAGAAACTGGGAGATAATGAACGTTCGTTGTTTTGTGCTGATAAACTGTGGGGTGGTTTGTTATGTAGCAGGAGATAACTAATTCAGGCATCTCCCTCCCCACCTCACGCCAGACCCTCCCAACCTTGACTTGGAGCTGGGGAAGTTGCCAGGGCTGCAAGAGAAAAGTGTGCTGACATCCCAAGGTGGAATTCTGAATGTCTTTACCATAGAAACATAGCTCCATGCATATTTATATATGTACATGTATGTATGGAAATGCATAGGAAAAGTCTGGAAGAAAGAAGCCATGCTATTAACAGTGTTAGAGGCAGAGATTGGAGAGGGAGAGGGATCAGTGTTGGAGGAGAAAGCCAAGGGGAATTTTCCTTCCTGCCTCGTAGGCTGCTGTGTTGTTTGGATATTTCACACTGAGAATGTATCTATGCATCACCTGGGTAACTAAACATATTTTTCCTATATAAAAGCAAGGGAAGTAAATAAAAAAGAAGCATAATCATACCTGAGGATGGGTTCTGTTGGAAGTTGAGTATTAAGAATATAGTTCTGGGCTTCCCTGGTGGCGCAGTGGTTGAGAGTCCGCCTGCCGATGCAGGGGACATGGGTTCGTGCCCCGGTCCGGGAAGATCCCACATGCCGCGGAGCGGCTGGGCCCGTGAGCCATGGCCGCTGAGCCTGCGCGTCCGGAACCTGTGCTCCGCAGCGGGAGGGGCCACAACAGTGAGAGGCCTACGTACCAAAAAAAAAGAAAAGAATATAGTTCTACAAGTACATTATGGATATAGTAGTACATTGCAGCCTGTTCAGACTGCCTTAGCACCAGGTAGAACACCAATCATAGGTACTATGGTGATGAAGAATTAAGAACAGCAGGGCTTGGGGCCTGATGCTCATGTGTTCTCGATTCCTGGCTCTGACACTTACCAGCTTGGCAAGTCATGCAGCTATTCTGGGCCCATTCTTTCCTCATCTGTAAAGTTGGGAGAATAATGTAAAAAAATTTAAAGCTAAATATATAAGGGGCCTCAGACAGTAAATGATCCAGAGACAGCACTCATTCAATGGTAGCTATCATCCTATGGGAGAATATTTTTCTAGTTTCAAACACGTAATGGGGATTTTTACACGTGAGTAAGTTGAGGACTCCATGAATTATATATTTTTGTCAATTCACCTCATTGGGGGGACACAAGAGGTTCATGACACAAAGCACGTTTTCCAGACACTTTTACTGTGTGAATTTTGCAAACATTGCAGTGGTCAAATGTTTGTTTTCTATGGAAAGTGGTAAAGACCTGAACAACTCATATTCCACATTTACAAGGGAGAAACTGAGGACAGTGGGTGTAAGCATATAATCCCAAAGAGTTGAAACATTGCTAGATCTGAATTCTACTGAATTTTAGCACCAAAGAGTATTGGACTACCCCATCCTATACACATACATTAGAGGTCACATTTGGGGAGCCAACCTATAGACCCCAGAAGTCAAAAAAGCGTTTTGTTTGACCCACACAGTATTGTTGAAAACATTTGAATTTGTTGCCTGCATTTAATTTTGGAAGATTTCACATAAAAACATGGATTTCAGACTGCTCGTAAAAAACTGATGTATCTGGCTATCTTGGGCCAGTTGGCTACCACTGAGTCATGGACTCCTTTTTTAGTCAGGATAAGCGTTCTCTAGGAGGTCACAATTCCTTCTTGGACTGGCCTGTGTTACTCATTGGGGTTACTTTCCTGCCCCTGTAGGCACTGAGTTTGCCCCTCTGAAACTTTGGATGTTTACTTCACTGCAATAAGAATGTTATTGGATAGGATGATCACATGTTTCTCTAATTATAAAAACTGCCTCTGCTGCAATGTAGAGATCCCAGAAACGAAGGCCATCTCTCTCTGTTTACTTTTTAATGAACCGAAGAAAAGGAATGTAGAGCTCTCTAAAATGTTTCTATGAGGAGATGAAGAGCTGCTATTTATAATCTGCTATACTTCTGCAATGAGCTAGTATTTATCAGGAGGACCTCCAGTCTCTCAAACACTGTAGAGTTGCATGTCATCATAGCCAATCTATTTATGTCACCTTTTCCATTTGACTGAGTAGGCTGGGGTTCTTTCCCTCTGCACATGCTCAAATCCTACAAATGGAAGAAAAAGCTGAACCATGATTCTTACCTTTGATATACAGAGATGCTTATCAACTTTGGCGATATTGAGTTCTTTTTTTAATATCATGGAGTCACTTGTGAATCAATACCTGTCCCATACTTGTTTAATAAATGTTTCTGTCTCACCGTTATTAAAAACAAACAAAAAAATAAGTCCTATTTCTTTAAATCTGCTTGAAGATCTCTCCGCGGCAAAATTATTCTCCATAATTAACAAAAGCAAAATGTGAATTTGTGGTGAAAAGAGTCCTTCATTTGCTAGTTATTTTTTTAGCCTAGATCATTTCCCCCAAACATTTTATTAAGAAAACTTTCATACAGAAAAGTTGGAAGAATGGCACAGTGAACACCCATACATTTACATTTTACATTTGCTATATTTACTGTATCACATATTCATTCGTTCCTCTATCAATCTGTCAATTCATCTTCATTTCTTGATACCTTTCAAAATAAGTTAAAGACATCAGTACATTTCACCCCCAGACACTTCAGCATGCCTATCATTAGAGTTCAATATTTGTTTTTGGATTTTAAAACATTTTTTTAGTGCGGTAACATATCCATAACATAAAATTTAGCATTTGAACCATATGTGAGTATACAGTTTGGTAGCATGAAGTACGTTCACCTTGTTGCGCAATCATCACCACATCCATCTCCAGAACTTTTCATTTTCCCCAACTGAAACTCTACACCCTTAGACAGTAAATCCCCACTCTCCCTTCCCACTAGCCCTTGGCAACCACCACCCTACTTTCTGTCTCTATGAATTTGACTATTTAAGGTACCCATATAAATGGAATCATATAATATTTGTCTTTTTGTGACAGGCTTATTTCACTTAGCATAGTGTCTTCAAGTTTCATCCACATTGTAGCATGTGTCCGAACTTCCTTCTTCAGGGTGAATAATATTCTGTTGTATGTACATAGCACATTTTGTTTATCATTTCATCCATCAGTGGACAGCTGGTTGCTTCCACCTTTTGCCTATTGTGAATAATGCTGCTGTGAACCTGAGTGTACAGTTATCTGTTCAAGTCCCTGCTTTCATTTTTTTTAGGTATATTTACAGAAGTAGAATTGCTGGATTGTAAGGTAACTCTATGCTTAATTTTTTGAGGACTCTATGGTTTCTTTCCTATGTAAAATTTGCACACAGTGAAATGCACACATCTTAATTTACCATTTGATGGGTTGTGACAAATGCACACTCTAGTGGATATTTTTTGTTTCTTTTTTAGGTCCTCCATATACCTAAGAAATTTTCACTTAGAATGCAGCCACTTTCTTTGGCCAAAATCCTAATGGAAAGAGTATGGGTTTGGATAACATCAGGCATCTAGTTTCAGGATCTACTGACCTCACCTGTTCACATATTTTAAAATCTGTAAAGGAACTCACAGTCCTGCAATCAGGAATTTGCAAAAAAAAGGTTATCTCCATCTTCTATTACTGACTATAAACACTTTACCCTGTGTGAGCAATGACTATAATAGTTTCAAAACGAGATTTTTTAAACAGATGAATGCATGGTAAGCTCATTTTTTTAGCTCCTGCCCATTCATTACCAGGGCTGAGATGATCTCTCCCTGCATCTCTCATGCAGATTTTCCAGAGTCTATAATGAGGCTCTTTCTAAAGATTCTAAGCAGGCAGTAAGCAATGTTTATCTTGCACATCAAGAATTTATATTATTGAAAATGAAAACAACAATGGACATAGCGTGTTTTTGCAATCAGATTGGCAAAAAAGTGATAGTAGTCCCTTTGTGAAGGGTGTGGAGAAACAGGCATTCTCCGATACTGTAGGTGGCATTAAATGGCAGGACAATTTGCTAATGCCTATTAACATTTTTAATGTTAAATCTTTTGCCAAGCCCTGGAATTTCACTTCTAGGAATTCTTCTTACAGAGATGCTTATACAAGTGCACCAAGTTGTGCATTGCCACATCGGTTCTAGTAGCAAAAAATTGGAAACAACCCAAATATCAGTGAGTAGGTAACTGCTAAAAATAAATCCTGATATACCCACATTTAACTGGTATAACTTGCTTTACCAGCTTGGACACAAATAAGGTTACATCTTTTTTATTTTTTTCAAATTACATTAGGCCCAAACATCAATGTGCCGGATTAGTGCCAGAGGAAGTCCACTGCCTGTCTCCTTTCTTAAGGCCTATTCCCTCCCGTGAATTATCCAACCACCCTGGGGCTTCACTTCTTGCAAAGTGGCCTGTCCTGCCTCTAAATATCTCATGGAGACAGAAGTAGGGAATCTGATTAGTCTATTAGGAGCCTTATTTTCAGCGTCTGTTTCTTTTGTTTGCCATTATATGGCTGATGAAAGCTGCAAAAGTAATAAATAGAGTTTAGCATTGTAAAATGAAGAATGAAAAAAAAGGTTTTGATTGAGACTTTGTTTTGAAAAAATTAAAGATTATCTTATCTTTAAATATGATTTATCTTTGAAGATATACATATAACAACTCTAATTGCAACTATGCTCTAATTTTTAGAATAAACAAAGGATAAATCAAGTGTTGATTTGGTGAGGGGCTTAATTTTTCTAGCAAAATTACTTGATAGCAAATTTTGACACACTTTACTTCACACTGACTTTTATAGCAGAATCATACAAAGGTCATTTTGAAAAAAGATGTGAGGGCTTCATCAATTTTCCTGAGAGCCTCTCTTAATCCTTTGATATTCAAATAATTTTCCTTTTGAAGAACTTATCCTCTTATCATCCTTGTTGTTTTTCTCATCTTTAATTGTTAACTGGTCTAACACTGCCGTATACTCATTTTGTTATGGAGAAGTTCTCCAGAATCACTTTCAATGACTTCATAAAATCCTGCATCTTTTGCAAGATTAGCAATTTTGCATGGCAGCTGAAATGCATTTTATTTACATTGTATTGTTGGATGTTTATAACATCTACAATCAGCAAAATTGGCTGAGTGGGGATAAATGCTGGTATTAAATCGGGAGGGCTATTTGAGTAGGGACTAATTTAGTAAGTGACCAGTTCATTAGTGGATATTTTCCTGTTATGACCTATTTCTGCTTTCCTATACAACTTAGCAACTACAGGGCTTCAGATAGTGATAATGAATAGTTGGATCACAAGAAACTTGTACTATGCAGCTCTAAAAAAGAATGAAGTGTGTGTTGACATGGAGGAACATTCACAATGCATTGTTAAATGAAAAAAAGCAAGTTCCAAAAGACAATGAACAGTGTAACCATGTTCCTATGAAATAATAATAAGTGTTAATACGTGCATCAAAAACATAAATAAATAAAACAACTTGGAAGAGTATGTTCCAAAGTATTAGCAATCATTTTCTAACAGGTATGTGGAAAATGGGGAAAGCCCATCTATGTAGACTTTTTTTTTTAAATTTTCATTGAAGTATAGTTGATTTACAATGTTGTGTTAGTTTCAGGTGTACCTAGCCTTATTTTTAATGAGAATTTATTGCACTTTCAAATATGATAAAAACCAATTAAAGGTATTTTAAACTAGTATAGTTGAGACAGGGCCAGAGTGAAAAAACAAAGGAAAAGAAAAGAAAAATGAGCTGTTACTACATTACTGACCAAACAGAATTCTCCTTGAGAAAGCCTTTATAGGCCTGTTTTGAACCTGTTTCTTCAATCTGAACCTGTTTTGTTATAAACACCCCAGAACTCTTTCTCAAAATAACCAAACCACAAACATTTGCTGAGAATCTGTTATTTTCAAAGTACTGTGTTGCACTTAGTACCCAGAGGGATACAAGGACCTATGAGACTGCTAGAGCCTGTAGTCAGAAAACTCCCAGTCTAATTGAGAAGATGAGAAGCTGCTCAGTGAATGAGGTTGGCAACAACACCTGGTCATCATTGACCACTGTCTAAGCAACTGCATACAGCTGTCTGATGGGACATCTGAGAAACTGGCTGTCTGACTTCTGAGCCTTTGCTTAGGTTTTGATGGGTCAAACATTAGATGAGAGTATAAGGTATTACACTGAGTGTAAGGTATTAACTTTTAGAGAGAAATGCGATCCTTTAGCTGCCATGGGAAAGGAAATTCACAGACTGTTCCAAAGGCCAGTTAGAGGTCCATCCAGATCTTATGAGAGCTTCGGGGTGCATTTGATGGGGATACTAATGAAACGAGATGGTGAACAATGGGTATGTATTTTTTTTTATCTTCTGCACTATTTTATGAATGAGGAACTTAAGACTGACTCAAGGTTACACTGCTGCTAAGACAGAATCAGGATTTGAACCCAGCACTGTGACGACTGAGCCTGCATTCAATTTTTATGACCGACTCCTTCCTCATTGCAGATTATAGGCTAATCGTCACCTGGAATGAAGAAATGTTCCGCATGGCACTAATTGATGTGTATATTTACTGTGAAGTTTACCCCAGGAGAAAAGAGGAAACCAGCTGCATGAATGGAATTTGGAGGAAGGTAATACCTCCTGGCAAACAACAGCAAGATCCATGAAATCTCTATAGTCCTCCTGAATAAGAGTTTGCCAAGATTTCTGTAGGCTTGGTCTTCCTACCCACTCCTGGAAATAATCCTTTTAGGGGAGAGTTGAAGCACATAAACACAGTAACACTTTCTCTTCTGCCTGTATTCTGCCTAAGCAGTGGATAATCAGAAGGGCTCTGGGTTCTGAATTCAGCTGCAACAAAAATCACTTTTTAAACAGTTGTTGTTGAGACATCTGAATTACAGACTCACTTTGTATGGCATCTTCAATATCTAGGATGAAAATGCCTTATATGTGCTATATAACATAACCTAGAGTGATAATGTAGTGTGCCATAATATTTACCACTTAATTACACCAACTTGTTCTTTAGAACTCTTTGAAATACATGGAAAGTACTTAACTATCAATTAGAGTTTAGCTTGGATTTATGACCCATTTCAGAAGAGTTAAAAACTTTAAAGAGTGTACACTGTTCAAAGAAAAAAATCATTTGACCTTTTAGGAAAAGCTTATTTGTGTTAACTTGCAAAATTGTATCATAGAAGAACCAAATATAGAAAAAAAGGTTTTAGTTCACTACTGTGGTCATTATGAAATGCAAGACAAATTGTTTAGGTCAATTCCCTTGTTGCAGAGTGAAAACAAACTGCTTCTTACATCCACTCTTGGGATAGTACATGAAATGCAAAAATACCCCTTTTATGGAGAATGGCTGGGAGTCATCGCCTTGAAAAATTTCTAAGAAGTATTCTCGACATCCTGAACTACAGGAAAATAACTTGTGGATCATGAGCTACACATTCTTTCTCTCCTTCTTTGCCTTCTTTCTCTCTGAAAGTGTGAGGATTTGGCATTGAACGTTGCGGTGACTTATGGACAACCTCAAAGCTCTATGAAAAAAAATAATTTGCAGCTTTGCTGAGGGAAGCATCAGAATCCCAAACATGACTGTCTCAGAACCAATCACCTTACTAGTGAGTGGGCCCAGCCAACCACCTGGTAGTCACATCTTAAGCACGTTCTTGTGGTTCTAATTGTCACATCTGCAATAAATCCTGCCAAGAGACAATAATTTTGTTTCTTTGTGAAAATTTTTCCTGAAAAGAAAGTCAAATGCTAGTGCAATGCTGAAAAATGATGGCATTTGTTAATTGGCATCATTATATTTAGATAATTCCACGATTATATTTAGATTATAATTAGATGCATGGTGTTGAAGACCTCTTGATGTACTTTTAAACTTGAAGACTCCCTGTGTATTTCTCTGCAGACTGGCATGTGACTTCTTTGAACAGAAATGGGAAGACACCTTCATAGTAATATTATATTGCTATGATCTTTTGGGGGCAAACACATCTGGAAAACATAGGTACTGTGTAATTGCTTGGGTCTGAGATGGCTATTTGGCAACAAAAGCTCTCTTGGGTCAGTGAAGTGGTTGCTTTCCCCTAAATTTTGCTTATTTATTTATTTATTTATTTTGCGGTACGCGGACCTCTCACTGTTGTAGCGTCTCCCGTTGCGGAGCACAGGCTCCGGACGCGCAGGCTCAGCGGCCATGGCTCACGGGCCCAGCCGCTCCGCGGCATGTGGGATCTTCCCGGACCGGGGCACGAACCCGTGTCCCCTGAATCGGCAGGCGGACTCTCAACCACTGCGCCACCAGGGAGGCCCCATATTTTAATGTTTTTTAAATTTTTTTCTTTTGGCCACACCATGCGGCATGTGGGACCTTAGTTCCCCGACCAGGGATTGAACCCACTCCCACTGCATTGGAAGTGCGGAGTCTTAACCACTGGACCGGTGGGGAAGTCCCTAAATTTTGCTTTTTTAAAAAAAAAAAATCCTCTGTGGTTGACCTTGTTGTTCACCATCTGCAGCTGAGAAAGGGCTCACTGTTTTCAGCTGAGAGTCCTATATAGTAATCACAATATCCCAGAATTTTACAAACCATAGAATTAAGGTGGCTCACAGCCAGGTATCATCAGGCTGTTGACAGGTGAAGAGCTGATGCCATCTTTGATACACAGTCCCTATGCCCTCTTCCAGGGAATGTTATTAGGCATGTTAGGTTGTAACTGGGACACTAAAACTTGAATCACTTATTATTCGGCACATGCCCCTTACTGGTAGTCAGCAAAACTCAGACGAGAATACCCTATCCAGGATCTGATTGTGATGACACATGGCAAGATGTCAAGCATCTCCAGAGGTCTTAGATGTTTGGCCTATTGCCATTTGAGAGATAGCCTCCGCTTTTGCAAAAAATTATTCTCATAACTGGTTCTAGGTGCAATTCTTAATGTTTATCTTGGGAAGGTGGTAGCATCATATAGTTGGGCCTATAGAGTCTGAAGAATATTTGCTGTCTCAGAAGAACTTAAGGAAACTTAATTTTCAGACCTGGAAGTGATCCACTTTTTAGAATCACTTGTTTAGCCTTGTTGCCTTGAGTCAAATAAAGTGAGGTACTTGGACTTCCCTGGTGGCGCAGTGGTTAAGAATCTGCCTGCCAATGCAGGAGACACAGGTTTGAGCCCTGGTCCGGGAAGATCCCACATGCCGAGGAGCAGCTAAGCCTGTGCACCACAACTACTGAGCCTGTGCTCCAGAGCCCATGTGCCACAATTACTGAAGCCCGTGCGCCTAGAGCCCATGCTCCGCAGCAAGAGAAGCCACCGCAATGAGAAGCCTGCGCACCGTAATGAAGAGTGGCCCCCACTCGCCGCAACTAGAGAAAGCCTGCGCGCAACAACGAAGACCCAACGCAGCCAAGAAAAAATAAAGTGAGTTGCTCTTTATGAAGCATGAACAATGCCAGAAACACATCATTAAAATGTTAATTTAATTTGGAATCCAGACAGTTTGGTTCACCTAAAAGTGACTGGGATTTATGATATTGTTTTTGATCTGGAATAATTCTGGTCACATGAATGAGAGTTCTAAGGGAAGGAGATTGGGCATAGTTATGAAGAATCATCACCTTTGCTGCAGGGTTCGGGACCAAAGTATGAAGCATGTTTTCTTCAGAGTTGTTGACTTCGTACTTTTGGCAAACAATAAATTCACTTTTAAGAGGAAGGTAAAAGTTAAAATCTATCTGGCTGATATGTTTGATTTTGTGACCATGGGTTTTTTCATCTGTTCTTTACTTCCCTGCCAGCTTCTCTGAACTGAAATGGGAAGAGCTCACTCTCAAGTGATACGAACTTATTTCGCCAATCACCAGCAGTTCCACAGTAGAAGTTAAAACTTTGCAGGCCCAGATATCACAAGAGTATTCTTTTTCTATTTGCCAAGATAAAATTCCAACTTTTGGATTTGGATCATGCTGTAAGATGTAAATAACATTTTAATGAGTGCTGCGGAGGAAGAGTGTGCTGGGTCAGTTGCCCACCACTGAAGGGCTGGATTTAGTGTAACTTGGGTCATAATGAAACTAGTTTGGTGGTCTTTGCCTCCCCAGTTGACATTTTCCCACATTAGAAAACCAGCACAGGAGTTCTTGCTATTCCCTACAAAGGACAATTGCAGTTCTGCCCAAAACCAGAACTGGAGTGTGGATGGGATAACTGGAGGAGAAGCTAGAGGAGAAACAACACAAACACTTTTAATCCTAAATTAAACTCTTGCCTAGATTTAGAATGAAAAGGAAAGGGGGAAAAATAATTGCATGTGTATTTTTATTTCTGTCCATATTCTGTAATCTCAAATACTATGCAAAGACATCTTGTTTCCATTTCCTTCACTGTTCATGTTCTTGACTCTGTGAGAATACATTTTCAGAAACATTGACTAAAAGCATGTGTTAACTTCTCTGTACTAATAACTCCAGCTCCTCGGGCTATAGGACTGAATGCCCACATCTCAACAAGATTCCATGTGAACTGTACTTGTGACTTTCTTACCTCTCCCTGATTTCAAATTCATCTTCTCTAATCAGCTATAACTCACCTGACTCTTAATCCAGGCACAGTCCCAGTTCTACAGGGAGTCCTCTGTCATGACAAGTGCACACCTTCATCTCTTCCTTTTTGCACCTGTCTATATGGAACAGTTAAGGCCTAATCACATACATCTGAATTTCCTATTACTGTTTCATTTGACTGATTGAAATATAAGTGAACATTTAAAAGGGAGAGAGAGAAAAAACCCTTCAAACATAAAATGCTACATTCCCGACCTCACTAAGGACCTAAGAGGATTCTTTAGGTCCTTTAAAAAAATATATTTATTTATTTATTTTTGGCTGCATTGGGTCTTCATTGCTGTGTGTGGGCTTTCTCTAGTTGTGGCGAGCAGGGGCCACTCTTCGTTGCGCTGTGAGGTCCTCATTGCAGTGGCTTTTCTTGTTGTGGACCATGGGCTCTAGGTGCATGGGCTTCAGTAGTTGCGGCTCGCAGGCTCTAGAGCACAGGCTCAGTAGTTGTAGTACATGGGCTTTGTTACTCCTCGGCATGTGGGATCTTCCCGGACCAGGGCTCGAACCTGTGTCCCCTGCATTGGCAGGCGGATTCCCAACCACTGTGCCTCCAGGGAAGTCCCTAGGTGCTTTTTTTTCTTTGGAAAGAGACACTAGCTCTAAATCCCTTAATAATTCTACCTGATTTAAATCTGACTTTAATCCTACATGATAAATTAAGATTCTGTATCTTTTCACCTTTGCTTTTTGGAGTAATTTGTCTAACCCAATACCTGTATGAGTAGATCAGATCCTCTAAGTGATAGAAAGGCATTGGGAAGGGTAGCATTAGCTTTAAGAGGAGCTCCCTTACTAAGGGGCACCCTGACCTGGCTGGTGCTTGAGGGCTTCAGGAATGGTTGCATTTAGAGACCCACCCACTGAAGGAAGGACATCTGATTCCTCTGATTGCATGTAGAGTTCACTGGACAGCCACTACAGGTATCCTCTTACAGTACTATTCCCAATTCACCAAAGTCCCCCCCAAAAAAATTCTACTTAGAGGAAGAAAGCATTGTCCCTGGGAGGATGCCAGGTAGCCAGCCAGAAGGAGGAATCCTGAGGTCTGTCCCAGCACAGTACTTCCCTGTGGCAGGATAGTGTGCCTTTCCTGGAGCTGGGCCGACTTTGCCCTAAGGTTACATTTCCACACAAAGAAGCCTTTAAGGGTGCTGTTGCAGGCCTCCACACTGGAGGTTTATGTCTGTCAATCTCAGAAAAAAAAAAAAAGGAGGCCGTAATAAAACTGCAGGAGCCAGCAGTGGGGAATTACAACTCCAGGATCGGTGGAGGTCTGCCTTACAGCCCTGCTAGATGCTAAGCACTGGCCTCTCTAAGGATGGAGAACAATAAAGCGGAAGGAATTTAAGTCAATTGGCTGCTGGATTGCATGAGCAGGACTCAGAAAAGGGGGCACTTGCAGAGGGTGGGCCACTGATTCTTGGCCGCTGTTATCATGCCAGTCCAGCTGGGCGATCCAGAGTCTGAGAGGAGAAAAGTTTACCCAAGTCAAGCAAACCAAGGAGGACTACAGACACACAAGTTGGAGGCTCAGTGTGTGCGGCAGCCAAGGCAACTCCAAGTGTAATTCAGCTGATTCAGTTAATAAGAACAAATGCTAATTAAGGTCTCAGTGAGTGACCACGATAGACAGAAAAACAGGAAATACATCAGAAGATGGACTGAAACACTTTGCAAAGAGACACAAGGAAAAACAAAGGTGGTGGCATCTAGGAGCTAGGCAGAGAGAGGTGGGGAAGCCACTGAGTGTACCTGACTGGCTGGGGGGTGCGAATGGGTTATGGTGCTGAGAATAGAGAGGGCATCACTGCCACCTGTCCAGCATCTCTGCAGCCCTCATTTTGGCAGTATGGCCGTGATTCCTGCACGGAAGGCTGGTTGGACCCAGCTTGAGAGCTTCCTAAAATATCCTTGGGTCTGATGCAGTATCACTTTGTGATGGCACTGCATTGCGATACAGTGACAGGATAACCTGGTGGTGGAGTAGGAAGGCCTTTTACGTCTTCATATGACTGTGTCTGACAGAGGCCCATGAGAGCAGCGCGTTCCCAAAGGAGAATGCGGCAGGTGGAAGAGTGGTTAAGCTTCCTGATGTGGAAGGAAGAGTTCCCAATCACCCACTCACTGCAGAGACTGGCCACCTGTGGAGGGCTCAGTCAGGGGATGGAGACTCAGGCAGACAACAGGGCACCCTAAACAGCACAGTGAGCAGAGGAAGGGCTGTGCTAAAACCAACCATCACCCCGAAAAAAGCAGAAAAAACAAGGTAGCTTCCCCTAGAGTACGCCCTCTGGCCCAAGGTGTTGGGTTGGGTAACAGGAGAGGGGACAGGCCTAATCTAGAGAAAGCCACCAAGAGC
Source organism: Globicephala melas (assembly GCF_963455315.2). Lineage (NCBI taxonomy): Eukaryota > Metazoa > Chordata > Mammalia > Artiodactyla > Delphinidae > Globicephala > Globicephala melas. The sequence goes on from NC_083316.1 coordinate 64,650,137, forward strand.
TGCAAAGAGCTGGCAGAAAGGTCCAGGTTGGCCTAGGTCTCCAAATGAAAACAATTTGCCTAGCTCTAGGCAAGTCCTTGTTCTGCATAATGATATGAATTTCGAAATGTGAATTAAACCTTGCAAAGGAAGGCAACTCTTTTCTCCCTCCCCCAGGCCATTCTACCATCCTTAGAGGGGAAGAGGTGGGTCAGAAAGAGGAACGTTTAACATTTTTGCCCTTTTACCAAAACGTGGAAAGTGTCAACCACGTCTCCCGCCATCCCTGCCCCCAATGCTCAAAGTGTTCAAAACTAAAAGCTGCAGCATCTTTTCAGCAAGTAATCAGCACAAGTTGAAAGGCACATGCTGTTGCATTTCTGATCAGATTGTATGTTAAGCAGGAAAATAGCCTCCCTCCCCCCCCACCTTTTTTTTTTTTTTTTTTTTTGGCTAAATGCTTGTCTGTTTAAAGAAGCCACCAGGCAGTGCCTCTCACTTTGTCTTGGCAGGGCACAACCATCAGACGAAGTGGGAGGAAGAAACATTAACTTCAACAGCTGTTTCTTGACCCCGGCTGTCAGTCTTCCCAAGAATAAATTTTGGAGAGTCCTATTTGAAACAAAGAGGGAGTTTTGGGGGAGAGAAAAGTTGGTTGGTTCCAGGGCGGCCGCCCAAAGGAGCAGAGACCAAGATGTTGGCAGTTACGACGCGGCCTGCCAGCCTCTGCCGGGTGTAGGGATGGAGCAAAGTAACTTGAAAGCTCCCCTCTCGGCGCCCTGTGCCTGCAGCTTCCCCCCCTAACGCGCGCCCAGATCCAGCGCCGGCGGTAAGAGCTGTAGCTCGACTACAGTAATTCCCCAGCTCGGGCGGCTTGAAACTGCTCGGGCTGAATAGCATTTGCTGTTACGTCCTGCGGCCGCCTCCCGCCGCCGCTGCCGCGCTCGCTGCAAAGCAGCTCTCATTATCCCGGAAGTTGTGCTGACACAGTCTCGCTGCCACCAGAAGTTTGTCAACATCAAACTTCTCCTGTGTGGGGTATGTTCACCTTCCACGAGTATTTAATCGAGCCAACAAGCAAACAAACAAACCCAAATAAACCTGCCCGTGATGTCATGGTCTTTTTTTCTTCTTTTGCTTTTCTGGAAGGCTGGGGCTGTTAGGAATTTGCTGGTGGGCGCTCCGAGCGCCGGTAGGTTTCGGGAGGAGATAAGGGACTGCCCCCGGGTGGGGAGTAGGGAGGGGACCGCGCAGGGCGTGCGGGAGGTTGGGGCCTGGGCGCGGGGCAGGGGGCTGGGACCGGGGTTGGCAAATGGGTCCTGCAGCCCCTGGGCTGCGGTTGGCTTGGAGGACGCACGGACGTGGTCGAAGGTTGTTGCTTTTGCGGCCCCGACCCCGCAGCAAAGGTTACCTAGACGCGGTGGCCAGGCGTATACGGCGGGAGGTGGGAGGGTTCTACGCTCCCACCGCGGTCTGCACTCCTGCAGGACGTTTCTGCAAACACCTCGGGATCTTTCGGAATAAAGGGCATTAGGGTCATGAAATGTATTTTGAGGCTTCAACTGCAACCTAAAAGAAATCCTTGCTATTTGAGGGCACAGATGTACCACCTTTTCTCTTCTGATACCTTCATTAAGCCATTTGGTCTAAAACTCCTTTCCCTAAGCCAGGTCTCCAGGTTTAGTTTGAGTTGCTGCTCGCCAATTTGGGCGTTTGTGGTTTCCAGTTGCTCGTCTGCTGAGATACTGCAGGCGCAAATGGGGGTGGAGTGGGGTGACGGGGGTAGGGGGGAGAGGAGGAAGAGGAGGATTCTGATTAACCCTTTCCGTTCCGTACTTTTATCCGGGTACGTTCAATCCTGCTCAGACTGCAGAGGACAAGGCCTGACTCGCTGAGTTGTGACCCTAGGCACTCGTGAATTAGTGCCACTTGGGGGCCACAGGTTTTTGTGGAGGAGCTGGAAACCTCAGACACTGATTAACTTTATATCTAGTTTGGGAGGCCACATACTGCCTTCAGACCCGGGAAATCCGAAAGTGGGTTGCGGTATCCCCCGTGTAATGTCAAGTCAGGTATGGGCGTCTGAGAGAGTTCAGTATCCTTAAAGCGACAGCCCGAAGTCTGCTCCCTTGAATTGGAAATGTGTCCACTTGTGGATGCAGCAAAATTTTTCTATACTCTTCAAAAATAAGTCAGAGTGAATAAATATCTCTGAAGAGAATATTACCCATTATCCCACTATGATCTTGTGGGGAGGCTGATTTAATCCATTTAGGGCGCCAGGTACTGCATTTACTCTTGTTGGTAGGCTGATATTAATCATGTTTTTAGAAAAATTATATCTACAGTCATGTATCTTTGATAACAAGAAGCAAGACGCTTTCTCCTATTTTTCAAACTACCCTAAACAGGAAAATTGTTCTAGTCCCAAGGGGCTAGCTTACCTTAAACACAAAACAAAAACAAAAAGCTAAAAATAAAATCCAAAGAAAACACACTGAGGTGTTTATCTGGCACTGGAAGTTACTTTTGACAAACACAAATCAAACTGATTCAAATACAGTTACAGAGCAGGCAGTCCTAAAAAAAATAAAAGTCACACACAAAGAAGTGTGTTTTCTTGAAAGTTTAGCTATTCACTACAGTGAATTTTCCCTTTGGCCATGCCTCAAAAAATGTCCCTGAATTATTCAGACTTCTTTTCTTTGGATGGTACTTTAATTTCTATTTATTTATTTTCTTATAATCCACAAAGTACTACTCAACATTGTTGTACCTCAGTGTGGACATGAATCAAGAAGGACATGTGGAGGATTCCATTTCCAACTCCACGTGCATGAATTTTTTGCCTTGGTTGTTAATCTGTCATGGTGTAAAAAGCCTGATTTACAAAGGCTGGAGGGCTTTTGCAGAGCAAGATTTTGTATGGTTTCTATGGCTGGGCTTATATACAAATAAAACTATTTTGCATTTCTGTCCACAATTTCCTAGTTGCACAAGGATAATTTTCAGAGTTTTCAGTTTCTAGTCCCTGAATGGGAGCAGCAAGCATGAGGAAACAATTTCTTTTTACAGTGATGTGAGCTCTATGCTCATCTGGATTTAGTTACTTCATAAGGTAAATATCACTAAATGTGCACTGAGATCTTTGGGGATCTAAGGTGGTGGACGGGTGAAAACAGTCTACTGTGAAATGCTAAAGAATGTCAAACAACAGAATTCGTTTACAGAGCTAATTGGGTCAACTATGGTACTCTTTAAAGTGGAAAGTAATTCGAACATTTAAAAAAAGTATTTTCAGTTTACTTTTGGTTACACTTAGATTATGTTAGTTACTATGAGTTTCAGAATTTTACCCTAGGAATTCGATTAAAACAGACCCTTCTGAAAAATATACACCCTCCAATGAATAATGTCTGCTAGTGAAAACGTAGGTTTTAAATTTCACGCTAATTACATTTTTAAATAATGAAGTTCTTGTAATTATTTTTATTTAAAGGCAAAAATATCTGATAGATAATGGCCAAAGCTAACCAAACAGCTTTTAAAAATAATGAATATTAATGAAGTTCATGAATAGCACAATACTGCCCCTGCCTGCCTCAGGAAAACAAATGTATTGACTTCAGTCTCCTAAAATAACAACCCTTAGTTATGGAGGGTTAAAATAATTTTATTGCTAAAAAGACTGTACATAATGCAGTTTTTGCAGTTCATAAGACTTGGCCCTGTTTACTGGACTTTACTGGATCTCTTCCCCAAAACTAAGCATATTTTATCTTTTTACATATCTGAATGTTATTTCTTTTTATTAATTTGCCGCCTCAAGACATTTTGTTTTCACTTTTCTAAGTTCCCCTCCTCTGTCATTTTAGTAGCTCACATGAATGACTCAGGATTTTTAGGCCTTTACTTATATTTGGTACATAGATAATGGCATCATTAGTCAGTGCCTCCATTCATCTACATTTGTCTAAGCATATTGGAAGCTACCCATGAAATTTTCTAATGAAAGTGACAAATGGATGTCAATCAAGTGACCCCATCCATTTCAACCTCATTTTGTATGGTGTGTAAATGTTTGTGTATAGTTCTTCCATAAAAATAGGCTATTTTTTGATCTGGACATCTGCCTGCTAAGGTAGGTTTCCCAGATCATTGATTGGCATTAGACTAAATTTGCAAAATTTAACACCAAATGAATGACAAAAGAAGAGAAACAGTATATAAAATTAATTAATGGCAGAATCCATTCCCTTAAGATAAATACTTTCTGATGCTCTAAATTTCAAGATTCTACAGTTCTACTTCAAATGAATTTATAATGAGAAAGGTAAAATCATTTTGAGTAAGCCAGCAAATTTGGGTCAAAATGAAAGCAGTTCTGAGAGAGAAAGAGAGAAAGAGAGAAGTTCCTACTTCCCAAAGGGCTGGTTGGGATTTTCTATTTTAAAAAATGTATATATATATATATATATATATATATATATATATATATATATTTTTTCTGTATGTGTGTGTTTAAAAATACGCACACACGATAGTATACTCTGGTGTCCTCCTTGTTTTCCTTTGTTTTTAATAACCAGTCCAATTTCTAGTGCTGGTAGGTGAATGCTTATTAGAACTTGATGCCAGTTTTAATCTGAGATTACTTTGCACTTGAAATCAATTGCTATTTTATAATCTGTGACATGTTTTTACATGTTTAGAAGTGCTGCTGCTGCTGCTATAAAAAATTCTGTGTTCATATCATAATGAGTTTATGTGTTTAGCCAAAAAGTATTAGTACAGTATGCTAAGATTAGACAGTAAAGATTCTAAAATCCTAAATGGTTTAGTAAGCCCTTGATAATAATTGTAGTTTTATGGATAAAAAATATTTCGAACATTTTAATACTGCATAAAAGTGCATTTTTTTTCCTAAAGTTGTTATGGAATTTCTTTGTCCATAAGGAATATTTTTTAGAAGTTTATCATTTGAAGTTATTTGATTTGGAAATGGTTTGGAGTGAAGCTAATCCTTACAGCCAGGACCACAGATTGCAATTTCACTTACCATTATCCATGGCTGGATATTTAATTTTACTCCTGTGACCTAAAGAATTTTTAGTGACTTTTTAAAAGTGGAATGTGGAACGTAGCTCCAGCTCTTTGTGAACGTGGGAATTTGGTAAATAATGGTCTAAATGACCATTTACTCTGTGACGTTGTATAATGAGTAGACATGAAAAAGAAGCTATCAACTAAACTGTGGATTTAAAGTTTAGAATATTTTTTGACTGCGGCTGTAAGTCAGAGTCAACATGGCAATTACATTTGCCATGTAATTGGCAATATGTTTTTTGGTCCACCAGTGCTTTTTTCCCCAAATTTGCTGTATATTCAGGTACAAATGAGATTTTTCTAACTGCCTATTCTGCAAACTAAACTTGTTTTCTAAAAACCAGACTGGGCATCTCTTTCTGTTTACATATGGAAACAAAGAATCCTGAATTAGAGAAAAATCTGGCTCTCTTGCTTATGATTTTGGAAACAAGAGTTTTTAAAATATAGATTTATATTGAAGGGCTAGCTGTCTTCTTTTGGGGGGAAAGAAGAAGCCTTGGTTTTGTTAATAAACAGTACAAACCCAGCTCAGAACTACTATTGGGAATTAGATATGGAAAGGTTCAAGCTGTTCTGACTTAAATTTTTAGATATGTAACATATGTGATGACCACCCACCTAGTGGCTAAATAGTATGTTTACTTTGCTACAATTTTCTGAACCCATTCAACTTTGGAGATTTAAATATGGCATAAATCTCTGTGCTCAAGAACCTGGTATGGGAATTCTGATGTAGCAGGATCCTCCAGCCTTGACTCTGGTTTGTGTCAGTCTTTTCTCCAAGGCGGTGGTTCTGGCTCCATCCCACACACTTGACTCTTCTCTCACTCTGAGCCATCCCCCTGTAGTGTGCCCCACTGGGTCTGGCTGGAATGCCCATAAGGCAGCTGCTTAAAGACTGTATAGCATCCTAGGGGTACAGTTTGACAGATTTAACCTCACATTCAAGCTCTTTAAGGCTAAAATTAGCCATGTTTTCCTGCCTTCTTCCAAAAGGCTATATTTAACCAAAGGATCTTAAGGATGGAGAAGTTCTAGAAGAGGCCTGTAAGCTGAGGTGGTGTTCAGGTTCTGGTTCCTGAAGAATCCATAGCCCGGGGCCCACAGGCCCTTTAAAATGTTTTGTGATCACTAGAGGGCTCTGAAGGAATCCCTTAATGCCTTTAGAAGTCCCAGTGCCCTCCCCCATCTGGCCAGGGCTTGCAACCACACTGGGCCCATTGCCTCAACAAGGGCATGAAGAAGTTTGGAAAGCTTGGGTAGGCTTGGAAAAATGACAAGGATGGATGCTTCTCATCCCACTGTTCCAAGGAGAAGATTGGAGGACAGGCGGCTGAAGGGACAGATACCCGGTGCAGACACTTGACAACTCCTGGGCGATGAGCCAAACACTGGGCCAAGCACTGGGCACAGCTCCAGAGCCCGGGCCCATGCCCAGGGCACTCAGTGGTTTAAAGCTGGCACAAAAAGGACACTCCTGCCGGCAGGAAACTGAGTTGAACAGATTGGGAAAGAGCAAAAACAGGCTGCCCAGGAGGCTGTCTCCTGGCCCAGAGTTTCCAGTTGTCAGCGGCAACCTAGGGTAGAGCAGATTTTGGGTTTCCTCCTGCCTAGGGGGCTGGTAGAGGTGGGATTGGATCCAGGGTGGGTGCAGTGTGCCGAACCCAGCACGGGAAGGTACAGAGGCACATATCCACCTGGGGAGAAACCCTTCATCAACGTAGGATTCCCAGTCCAGCTTTGTCTGGGTTCTGGAGTGTCCTCTGAGAGTGAGTTCTGATGCTTTAAAACTTCTGTAAAATGTCAGAACTTCCTTGTCCCAGATTTATCTCAGGAAGATTTTTTGAAAGGGTTAGGAAAAGAGCGAAATTTTCTTAGCCTTTTTCATTTCTCTTATTTAGTGCTTACCCTGTATATAAGAAAAAGGAAAATTGGAGAATATGATCAATCCTCCTCCTGTTGCTATAGTAGACTCCTTTTTTTTTTGCGGTACGCGGGCCTCTCTCACTGTTGTGGCCTCTCCCGTTGCGGAGCACAGGCTCCGATGCGCGGGCTCAGCGGCCATGGCTCACGGGCCCAGCGGCTCCCCAGCATGTGGGATGTGGGATCTTCCCGGACCGGCGCACGAACCCGTGTCCCCTGCATCGGCAGGCGGACTCTCAACCACTGCGCCACCAGGGAAGCCCCAGACTCCTATTTTTGATATGTTAAACCACTGCAGCTATCTCTTAAGGGCTAAAAGTTGGTAAGTCAGTCCCACTTCCCTACACTTGGAGAAAGGCAAAATAGTTCTGAGTTTTATTAAAGAATTTTAGACCCTGGAGAATCCAGGCATTATGTTGGAGCCAAGAGAACAAGAAAGGGAATGAAGCTTTGGGTCTGCAGAAATCCAGATGGGCTTCAGGTTAATACCAGGGGGTTGCAGCTGGTGGTTCATATAATTAGCAGAAATAAAAAAACAAAAGCAGAAAGACATTTTTTTTTTCTAAGTAATAAGCAGCACTAACACCCAGTAGTCACCTCAGACCTCCTGAACCAGCATCCTACATAGGTGTTCCGGAATCAGAAGTTTCAACAAAACTTTCACAAGTGATTTTTATACATGCTGAATTTTGAGAGCTATAGCCATACAGCTTAAGAATAATGCCATCCTTCTATGATCCCAAATCATGAAGGTAAATAAAGACGCCATCTGAAGTCACTTACTTCTCTGTTGTTTTTCTTCTTCTTCTTCCTTTTTTTTTGCGGTACGCGGGCCTCTCACTGTTGTGGCCTCTCCCGTTGCGGAGCACAGGCTCCGGACGCGCAGGCTCAGCGGCCATGGCTCACGGGCCCAGCCGCTCCGTGGCATGTGGGATCTTCCTGGACCAGGGCACGAACCCGTGTCCCCTGCATCAGCAGGCGGACTCTCAACCACTGCGCCACCTGGGAAGCCCTTCTCCGTTATTTTTGAAAGCACTGTAATCATTTTGAAGCACATTTTTCCTTCCCAGTTGCCTTCATCTAGGACAAATTTTTTTATTGGTTAATACTTGGCAGCAGAGGGTTACTGAGAGGTTCTAATCTGGCCATTAATAATCATAACAGGAAAAAATTATGCTACCCACTTTTCTGAAGTGCCTAGATACAGTAGCCCCACTTTACAGATGGGGAAACTTGACCATCAAGAGGTCAGACAACTTTCTGAAGATCAAGATGGGTGGCAGAGCCAGGTTTCAAACATAAGCTTGTGGCATTATAATCCCTGCTCCTAATCACTCTGTTCTGGGAAAACTACTTAATCTCTATAAAATGTAGTTTTCTTGTGGCTACCATAGGGACAAAACCTACTTTAAGAAGGTGTGAGGGTTAGATATTAACATAAGTAAAGCTCCTGACACATAATAGTCACTCAATAAATGGTTGCTCTTATTATTACCAAGTAATGGAGTAAACCAAACAGTGGATAATCCACATAGAGATAACCAGTGATTGACTGGGTCTTCTCAATCAGCTTCATGGTTACATTTCATGAGGCGTGCACACCTACTTCATCCTTATTTTGTATAAGGAAGTCATTTCCTGGTCTCTACTCAGTGCTCTAATTGGGGACCACAATATATGGGAGGTGAGCAAACCACAAGGCTAGAACTATATTGCTGGTTTATCTAATGACAATCTAATGAAATTTAAAAATCATTTCTAAACACTCAAGATGACTGAATTTTTCTTGACTAATGTATACAACATCTAAGGAATATTTCTTAAAGCAACTATGATGCCACAATGGAATCTCCAGAGCTTTGAAAACCCTTTCAGAAATTGATTTGGTTACATCATTGCTTTGTTAAGGCCATAAAGTCTGTCTGCCTTGCCTGGTTCATCTCCCCAGACAGACTTGCTAACACTTTCCAACATGCCTTCCCATGTGTTGTTCTCTGTGCTGGAATATACCTTTTTTTCCTCTCTTCCTGGAATGCTCCAATTCGTTCTTCATGGTCACATCTCAAATGTTACCTTCTGTGTGAAGTCCCTCCACTCCCACTTCCCCAGAAAGAATTACTCTCCTCTGTGCTTCCACAAAACACAATTACACCTCAGTTATAGCACCGTCACAAGATATTACATTGAACTGATTTGTCTTGTGAACACTTCCAGGCCAAGGACCATGATTTATGCATCTTTGTATATGTCAGCACATCATCACAGCTGATGGCACATCTTAAGTGCTACGTAAATGCTTGTTAAATGAATGAAAAGTTTTAAGTGGTACAGGCTTTTTTTTTTTTATTATTAAAGGGAATTTGATTGCACAAAGTCACCTGACTGGTTTTCAGTGGGCTGACCTAGGAGTTCTTGGTCATTCATTGTGATGGAGGAAATGAACATGAAGAAATGAACCTGCCTTCATACATGTACATACTCTCTGCTCTCATAAACTATTTTTTCCCAAAGACATTAGACATAGGTGACCCCTGAAATGGAAGGCAGCAGATAACTTGGGTTCCACATCCATTCACTGAGTCCCTCCAGTGTGCCAGACGCTGTGCTAAGTCTTAAGGATATATGATGAATGGGACACTGAGCATTGCCCTCATGGTTTCTTTCTTTCTTTTTTTTTTTTTTTTTTTTTTGCGGTACGCGGGCCTCTCACTGTTATGGCCTCTCCCGTTGCGGAGCACAGGCTCCGGACGCACAGGCTCAGCGGCCATGGCTCACGGGCCCAGCTGCTCTGCGGCATGTGGGATCTCCCCGGACCGGGGCACGAACCCGTGTCCCCTGCATCGGCAGGCGGACTCTCAACCACTGCGCCACCAGGGAAGCCCAGCCCTCATGGTTTCTTTAAATCTTCTCTTAACTATGTATAAGCTAATTATAGTGATGATGACAATGATGATAATAATGTAAAAGTGGTAGTGAATATGTGTAGTAGATTGAGCATCTACTGTATACCAGATATACTACAAGGTAGGTGCCTTATGTTCATCAATTCACCTGATTTTTACACAACGTATGAGGTAGGCGTTTATCATCTCTAGTTTACAGCTGAAGAAATAGGAGCATCAGAAAAGTTAAATTTCTTGCTCAAGATTACTCATCTAAAGCTCAAACTCATCCAGAGACTCTGGTCTAGATGACTTTTAAGACTGCATTTTTAGATATTAGAGACAGAAATGAAAGTCAAGCAGAAATGAATCTGAAATCCCCCTAAAATCTCAAACTCCAATATCCTGCTCTCTGAGTACAATGTCTTTCCAAGTCTCACTCCCAATCAACCTCACAGAGACTCTCAGAACCTCAACTTCTTACTCTGCCTATTCACTGGCCTCCCTTCAGCCCCACTTCCATCCTTAGCTTTCACAGAGGCTTGATCCCCTCATAGCCCTCTACTTTTATTACATCCATCGGTGAAATCTCAATGCCATGATCAACCTCCTCTACTCATACACAATTTGATCCCTACATCACGCACATGGAGTTGTGAAGATTAAATGAGTCAGTACATGCACTCTTTAAAACAATTCCTCACACGTACTTAGTATTATTTTTATTTATTCCTGAGTAGTCAAGCACTGTTCGATAAAGTCTTTTCTGTGATGATTTAGACAACTTCAGGTGGATCCTTAATGTTTCTGTCAACCTTCTTATTTGGCAAAGTTTAAGCTCCCATATATTTTTAAGTAATCTTCCAAATCTCTATTCTTCACAAGTCTTTGACGCAACTCCCAATAGAGTTGCCTTCAGCAAATGACCTTGGCAGTGGACACCTTTGTTGCCTGCTCAGCATCCATTCCCCTTTTATTCTGGCAATTACCACCACCCTCCTCATTGACCATTCTCATGTCTGTGGTTTGGGTGGATGACCATATCCTCTTGGCCATAGTGATCCGTTCAGGAGTAGGCATCTGATCCAATGTGAGCCAAACAAAAACTTTCCTAAGACCTTAGAAGCATGACCGTAAAACACATCTTTAGACCATTGGTAAATAGACTTCTCTTTTACTTTTGACGATGTCTATCACTTCACTTCTCAAGCTCTCTATCTAGGTCCCAAGATGAGACAGCTTTCTCTCCATCCCCCTAAAACCATTCTTCTCTATTTCCCTTATAGTTTCCTCTTCTGTTCACTGGTTTTCTCATGCTACATTCTCCTTGGGTGATCTAAATACTCCATAGTTTTCATTCTTACTCTATGCTGTTGACACTCAAATCTATATATACCCAATTCAGTGTCCTACCTGGAACTTCAAATGTTTGCTGTATATTTACACCTTGATGTTCCAAGGGCATCTCAAATTCAACTTACTAAAAACATAACTTATTATCTTACTTCCAAATCTGCTTTCCCTGCTATATTCTCTGTCTCCGTTTATAATACCACAGTCTCCCAGAGGTGCAAGCCCATTTTTGTCTTCTGACCTTCACCTCACCTGACCTGACCCAACACATTGTTGGTCTTCTAAAATATTTACTGAGTAGATTCCCCCCTTGTAGCAGATGCTGATGGCCACCTGCCCAACAAACATTCTCCCTGCCTCCTTCCCTGCTAACAGAATTCCAGTTTTGCTCAGGTATCCACGTGATTCTGTAAAGATATGTGCTTGAGGGAAAACTGGCATCAGTCTCTGTCCCAGCTCCAAAGGATGAGTCTTGATTTGTCTATTCTAAGCCAATCATGATAATTCTTGTCAAAGAATAACTCAGAAATATTTAGTTAGTTATCTGCAGAGAAATATTTGACTCATATATGAGACAAACAGTCATTAGATTGTTGTCAATGAACAAAGGCAAAACAACAGGAATTATGGGAGGAGAGGAGGAAAAAACCCAGACATTCTGGGCACATTAAATCTTGTTTTATATGTTGGATAAACTGATTAGGCAGCAGCTGCTTTTGTTCATTCTGCTGCCACTTTTTGCAAAATCCTTTTACCCTCTCCACCTTCCACTAGCTCAGCAGGTATCACATTCTCTGGAAAACCTCTCTAGTCAACTCCTAACCCCTGCTACACACCAAGTATACTAGAAACCCTTCCTTTGTTCAGGACACACACACACACACACACACACACACACACACATACACACACACGGCATTGCACGCTAGCTGCTAGATTACTCTTTCTCTAGTTAGATGGGGGGAACTCTACAGTTTAGGGGGAAAATATGTGCTGGACAATAAATATAGATCTACTTGGGTAAGGTGGGATTTTGAAAAAGGAAAGAAAAAGCCACATTCATTGCTTCTGATCAGTTGTGACTAAGGACCCTTGGTGTTCTGCAATTCTAGAACGTGGATTATCTGATGTACATCATTTCTGAAATGTGTGGTTACTAAACTCCTAAATAACTGGAGAGAGATTCCCTTAGGAAACACATAAAACTAGATGTCATTTATAGAGCATTTTTTTCAAGTGTTATAAAGTGCTTCATAATAACCTTGTTAATAGATGCTTGCCCAGGACAAGTAATAATTTACTGGACAAGGTATAAAAGTTCCTGTTTTATTCATTTCCAACTGTATATTTTGTATGAAGGGAAACAACTCACAGCACTTTCAACTTTTCCTGCTTTTTATTTTGAAAATTTTTAAGTAGAATGAAAAACTCATTATATCTTCCACCTAGAATCACCAATCATTAACATTTTGCCATATATGTTCTCTCCCTTCTTCCCTTCTACCCCTCCCCAACACGAACACACCACACTTTTTTACAACCGAACAGTCTGAAAATAAGTTGCAGACATCACCATGTTACCCCTTCATCCTTCAGCATGCATCTCCTAAGAAAAGGACATTCTCTTACACAGCCACAATATCTTGTCACACTCAAGAAATTTAGCATTAATACAATGAAATTATCCAATACATAGTCTATATTCAAGTTTCCCTAATTGTCCCAAATCTGATTTAGCTTTTTTTCTCACCTGGATCTTATCAAGAATCATGCCTTACATTAGGTTGTTATGTCTCTTTAGTATTCTTTTATCTAAAACAGTCCCTCAACTTCTTAAAAATCTTTCAGTTACAATTGGTATTTCTAAAGAATCCAGACCCATCATTTTGTAAAATGTCCCACAGTACATCTGATTGTTACCTTATGGTTGGATTCAGGTTAAGCATTTGGGAGAAAAATACTACGTAAGAGATGTTTCCTTCTCAGTGCAGAGCATGAGAAAGTAGTTTCATTATTGGTGATGTGCAGTTTGATCACTTTTCTCTTTTTTTTTTTTTTTTGTACACTTCTCAAGTGAATCATTTATTATGGGAACCTCATAGAGATGAGACCAATATATCCATTTATTGAGCATTTAGTAAAGCAAAATGGTGAATAAGGTAATTATTTCAAAAAATACTTTAAAGGTAAAATGGTCAGATTTCAATTATCTGGATATTTTCACTGAAACATTTTTAGCATCTTAGGAAACAGAATTATCTGCACAGTTGTTTCAAATCTGCAATTCTCTTTGTTCACACAGATCTGGCCAGCTAATGGCATCTATTATCTCCAATTCGCAGATCAGCACAAAATTCAAATGGCTTAAAAGCAGCCCCATATAGTGGAAAAAAGAGATTCATCTAGAGTCCAGAGTAGTCAAACTTGTCTCATAACCTTAAGCAAATCACATGCTCTTCCTGGGCCTCAATTGTCTCCTTTGTGTACTGAAGAAATAGGACTTTAAGATCTTTAAAATTCTACCATTTTAAAAGCTCATTCATATCTGTAGTTCACTACCAAATATACCGTGAATCATTGTGACTCCTAATTATAAATGCTTATGACTTGGGTAAGATCAAATTAACTATAATATTTTTTCCTGGTGGAAATAACAGAATTTTAAGAATAAGAAGGAGTTATGGAAATTATCCCATCAACCTCCCACACGATGTGGGAATCCCATCCTATTGGGCCATCCGGACAGCACTTGAACACTTTAGGTGATGTGGGAGTGATCACGAGAAGCAACGTTTCCTATGTGGACTCAAGTTCTGCCTCAGTCATTTTATGTTCTACCTGATAATTGGCGATGTCTTCACTATCTTAGTCTGTTTGGGCTGCTCTAATAAAATACCACAGACTGGGTGGCTTATAAACAACAGAAATTTATTTCTCACAGTTCTGGAGGCTGGGAAGTCCAAGATCAGATGCCAGCTTGGGCATGGCCTGATGAGAGCTCTCTTTCTGGCTCTTAGCTGGAGCCTTCACTGTATTCTCACACAGTGGGAAGGGAGAGGATCTCTCTCAGGTCTCTTTTTAAAAAAAAAAAAAAAAATTATTTATTTATTTATTTATTTTGGGCTGTGTTGGGTCTTCGTTTCTGTGCGAGGGCTTTCTCTAGTTGCAAGCGGGGGCCAGTCTTCATCGCAGTGCGCGGGCCTCTCACTATCGCGGCCTTTTTTGTTGTGGAGCACAGGCTCCGGATGCACAGGCTCGGTAATTGTGGCTCACGGGCCCAGCCACTCCACGGCATGTGGGATCTTCCCAGACCAGGGCTCGAACCCGTGTCCCCTGCATTAGCAGGCAGATTCTCAACCACTGCGCCACCAGGGAAGCCCCTCAGGTCTCTTTTTTAGGACACTAATCTCATTCAATAACTAAGGCACTGCCCTCAAGACCTAAGCACCTCCTAATACTATCACATAGGGCATTAGGATTTCAACATATGAATTATTTTTCACTTTAAAATATAGACTTTAATTTTTTACAGAAGTTTTAGGTTCGCAGCAAAAGTGGACAGAAAGTACAGAGTTCCCATATAGCTCCTGCCCCCTCACATGCATAACCTCCCCATTATCAACATCCCCCAACAGAGTAGTATACTTGTTACAATCAATGAACCTGTACTAACACATAATAATCACCCAAAGTTCATAGTTTACATTAGTTTCACTCTTGGTGTTGTACATTCTACTGTCAACATATGAATTTGAGGGAGAGACACAGATATTCAGCTTGTAAGCATTCACCTTCTCTGGACTTCAAACATTATTTCCTTCACTCTCCTTCAACAACGCACCTGCGTGTCTGTAACTGGAACTCATAGCCCAGCTCTTCTCTGCGTCTGAGATCCAGACTTCTGGTTTTCTCCCCTTTGACCACCCCTTTTCCCCTTCTCATTGCTTTTGAACAACAGCTGGATGTAAAATCCCTGGACACTTTCCTTCCTCCCCATTTAGTCCACCAGTTCCCTAAAACTCTGTTTATCTTCTGCCCAGCCTGGGCAATCACTTCAGCATTGCACTTACAACTTCCTCAATACCCATAGCAATTCTAATTATACCAGGTGTACTTGAATGTTTATTTGTATGCCAAATACTGCACAACACACTTGCATAATATAGAACAGCTGTGCAGGGAAACAAAAAATCAGCTTGTGAAGAATGCTGTAGGTTTGAGTGTACACTTTCTAGAATAAAGATATGTATTTAACTATACTGTAACCTAACCAAGCAAATATCACTGACCAAATCATAAATTATTCACATAGAGTAATAATGGCAACTTTTCCAGGTGAAAATGAGACACCTGCCAATGAAACTGAAAATATTACATATGTAATCTTTAAAAAAATAATAATTAATTAATTAATTTTTGGCTGCATTGGGTCTTCGTTGCTGCACGCGGGCTTTCTCTAGGTGTGGGAGTGGGGGCTACTCTTCGTTGCAGTGCACGGGCTTCTCACCACGGTGGCTTCTCTTGTTGCGGAGCACAGGCTCTATGTGCGTGAACTTCAGTAGATGTGGCACATGGGCTCAGTAGTTGTGGCGCACGGGCTTAGTTTCCCTGTGGCATGTGGGATCTTCCCAGACCAGGGCTCAAACCCGTGTTCCCTACATTGGCAGGCAGATTCTCAACCACTGTGCCACCAGGGAAGTTCTACGTATGTAATGTTAAGGGTCTTAAAATATTGAGGGCTGCAGACATGTGAGGTAACAAATATTCCCTCTGATGTATAGTGATGTTCTGTGGTTTAAGTTGGAGATGGAATACAGTGATCGCAGATGAAGAAATGTGACCCTGAGGGTTTGAATGGGTTTTTATTATATTTTTCAAGAGTAAATAAGTACATCATATTTCAAAACTATGTGCTTTTAATGCTAACATAACCCATGGGTGCCTTTCTTCATATTCTACTCCCAATAGATTTCTTTACAAAGTCTTTATGTGAATAGTTATATTAGAAATCAGGATGAAATATTGGCACAAGAAGGACTCTTAGAGATCATTCAGTCTGTTAGTGAGGGAATTGAGGCCCAAAGGGGCAAAATCACTTTTCCAAAGTTGTACAGCTCTGGTGATCCAGCCAGATCTAGAGCCTGGTTTTGAGGTCAAGCTACTTTCCGAGTGATTTTCAAGCCTGTCTGTCTGGGGGCTTGAGGAGTCTCTCCCTTGAAAGAGAGAGTTGATTGTTTCTCATCTTCTTCAGCTAGAACCCACTACTTTTGAGGATTTTACATACTGTGGTTCTACTTAAAAATTTGAACTAAAGAAAAGGATTCTAGTATTAAAACGTGTATTTTAAAAAATTGGTAACCAGGCCTTATTCTTCCAAATGGTGATTGAAATTTTCCCTGTAGATAATTGAATGCTAATAGTCAATATCAGTATGAAGTTCTAGATTATATGCATTTCATATATTTTAATTTAAATTGGTTCTTTAAGTAAACGCATCAAACATGTTTCTACAGATAAAGATGCAGACCAAACTGGATAAAATCTTCTCTTTTGCTCTCTTCACATTCAGCAGCCTTCTCCTTGATTTTGCCAGTATACTACCTAGCTCTTTCAAAATGAAGAGAAATAAAATAGATACCATAAGATGAAAAAAAAAAAAAAGCAAGTTTAGGTTTCTACAAACTACCCAGCACTCACCTGGTGGGAGTCTGACATGTTATGTATAAATGGCTAGAAACCTATCAGATTCATACTATTATGTAACAAGAAATTTATTTTCACAGCTCTATTCCTTCTCAAGAATTTCTTCCCTAGAAATACAAACGTTGATTGATATCAGATTAATAACAGCACACATTTTCCTAAGTTTTTTGCACGTTATGATTAGTAGTAAGAGTTCCCTTTCTAACATTATGGTGACTGTAGCCATGTTTTCCTGGGGTCATGGAATGGCCTATATTTTAGTTTCCCTGGGCTCTCTGGATTTCTAGTTAACTGATATTTCAGTGCCTGAAATTTTTCAGTGATCATTTCATCCTTCCTTAATCCTAAAATATATTTGATTATGGAATTAAATTTGAATAGACTATTAAAAAAAAATCCAAGCATGAATATTTCTTGAAATGGTCATTCTCCCGATTAGAACAAACTCAGTTTGCACAGTGATAATTCACAAGCATTTTGAATTCCAGTTATGAGCTTCTTTCCTTTATTAGAGCAATTCAGATCCATGAAAATGGAAGCACGTTTCAAAAATATCAGGAGCACAGATTTCCCTTAAAATTTTTTTGACTTTCACAGAAAATTAAGGTTTTCTGGGCTATAATTTCACTTTTTTTGACACTCTGATAGGTGTATGGCTTTCCTCAATACAGCTGTTTTCCTTCACTACCTGTGGTGATGTGGTTGCAATGTTAAAAACCAAAGGCATGCACTAAACTCCTGCAATAATATTTCTAAACTAATCCAACATGAGGAGAAAAGTGATTAGAAAGGTGACAGTTCCCAGTGGAAGATGGATAAGCTATTTCTAGAAACTACCATTACTACTGAAAAAACTAATTGCTTTCCTCCTGTTTTTGGATATTTCCACCAGTTCAGGAAGGACAAAGTGTGAAGAAACTTCACCTTGCTGCTACTTATAATGTTTCTTTCCTGAAACTGCACAGAGCTTGGGTCTCCAAAGCAAGTTTTTGAGACAATAGACTAATGTGCTTAAGAGAGAAAAGATGAAAGTGTTCCTGTGTCTATGAATGAGTAGATCAATAACTCACTGTTCATTTGATAAATATTATGGAGTGCCTACTATGTGGCAGGCACTGAGCTGGACAAAAACAAAAAATATAGAGTCTTTGCCCTGGATGGGCTTATATATTAATTCTAATGTGACATTAAGTAGTAGTAGTCAGTTGGAAAAATTACTACGGTAGTCCCAGAATAAGGAATGCCTCAAATACCACCCCGGTGCCCTTTTACGGCCTTGCAAAATTTGTTTTAAGCCAGTTCTACCAAAACTTACATTAGGCTAGCAAATAATTATGGGTGTGGCATATATATTACCTTTTTTTAAGTTCTATAAAACTCAATAAAATATACTAATAATACATCGTGAGATCTGGGAATATTTGGGCTGACAGCTGAAAGCAAGAGCCTCAAGAGCTGTCCTAGTGACTATTCTCCATGGCATTGTATTGTGGAAAGAACATAAGCTTTGATCTAAATCCAAGTTCTTCAAGTTATTAATTGAATTAGCAGGAGCAAGTCACTTAGTTTTCCTCAGTCTTGGTGTCCTTATGTGTAGAACAGAGCTAAAAATAATTTCTGCCTTGCGAGATTATTGTGAGAATGAATTGAACTAATATATGTGAAAGCACTCTGTAAAATTTGAAGTCCAGTAAAAAGTTGCTTTTTTATAGCAAATTCACAACAACGCCCATTAATCAACATGGAAACAATATTGCTATAGTCATAGTACCAACCTTTAAGATGAAGGATGCTTGTTACATCTGTCAGAAACCCTGATCATGGTTAATATTACCATATGGCTAGTTAACATTTTTAAGTAATAGCTATTTGATTTCATGGGAAGAAAGATCCTATTTCTTTTCTTGAGAAGGTTACAAACTATTTAAACGTTATATAAAACTGTACTAATAACTCAAAAGGGCAAACCGAATGAGAATCATTTCCATACTCACATGACAAAGTGATAAGAACTTATGTCCTAAAAGGAAAGGAATTGTATTGGTTGGGATGGTTTTGGTTGAAAATAACAGAAGATCTAACAAACACTAGTTTAAGTCAAAAGGATATTTATTGTTTATTTAACAAGAGTCTAGTTATACGCAATCCCAGGGCTCAATGATGTTAGGGCTCTGGGTCAGCATCTTTGACATTATCTTCATCTTCTATCATGTTGCTGCCTTATGTGCAGTCACAAGATGTATGTTTCCCTTCCAAGCATCAGTCCTTTACATCAATATCTCAGACAGGAAGAATAGGAGCACTCCAAGGAAATCAAACTATTACCCAGAAAGCCCCTGGAGATTCACTCTTACATCTGATTGGCCAGAACTGGCTCACGTGACCACCACTAACTCTAGGGGAAGCTGAGAAAACAAATATCCAGCAAAAGACCTTATGGCCATACTGTAAGGGCCTTAGACCAACCATGATTCATTTCTTGGGGCTAGGCACATTGTGACCAAACAAAATCAGGGTTTTAATAATTAGGGTAAAGCAGAGTGGAGAAAGACTGTTGGAAAACTCCCTGATGGTATCCATCTGAGATATTTTAAATGTGTGTCTACAACTAGTTAATGAGCTAGACCCTATACAAAAGAAATATTGTCCTTGCCTTTTAAGAGAGATTCTAAGAACCATAGACTGAGTTGTAACGTTCTGGTAAAGAAAGTCCAGTAAAGCAGCAAATAAAATATTATATATCATAGCAAAGAAAGTCAGGCTAAAAGCCATTTGCCTCTATCCCCCCTGAAGCATGTCGAGTCTGTGACTCAGTGGTTGCTTTCTCTCTCGTGAACTACTGATCTTCTGAAATGGTTATTTTAGTGTTTTAGCCAACAAGTTCTTACCCATTTAAGTATGAGTTCTGTGATTAATTACAAGGTGTAGAGCTCTCTTCAACCCATCAGCCTTTTCTGTTAATTTGTTTAAAATTTTGTTTCCTAGGCTGGGCTTTGATAATACAAACAGAAACAGTTAAGAACCAACTCCCACCTGCTAACTCAAATGAGGGCTGTGCAATTTGCCCTCTTTTCATGTTCTATCTCACTGATAGCTGACTTTACATCATTCCCTGTTTTGCTAAAGCTAGATCTAAGTTGTGACAAATTACTTTTTTATAAATGCTATCTCTTCAACTCCCACTGTATCTAGCCAGAGACACACCACCTTATGATTCCACTGAATATCCTCTGAGAAGGAACATTAGTTTCAGAAGGAACATTATCTGAGGACAGCCTAGAAAGGGGATGACAATGTGTATTAGTTCAGACTTCGAATCCCTACTAAATTTTATTTTTATTATTTTATATATTTTTTGCGGTACGCAGGCCTCTCACTGCTGTGGCCTCTCCCGCCTCGGAGCACAGGCTCTGGACGCGCAGGCCCAGCGGCCATGGCCCGCGGGCCCAGCCCCTCCGTGGCATGTGGGATCCTCCCGGGCCGGGGCACGAACCCATGTCCCCTGCATCGGCAGGCGGACCCCCAACCACTGTGCCACCAGGGAAGCCCCCTACTAAATTTTAAAAAGTGATCAGTCTTAGGGTTTATTTCTTTTGACACTTAAAAAAGCTTGCTTTTTCCTCCCTTACAATCTTAATAAATTGTAATAGCATTTTTGTCATACCAGATATCAGATGAAATGAACCCACTGGCAAAAAAAAAACATCCGAAATAATAAATTTGTACAATTACGACTTCTCTCTGCCCTCCTCCCATTCAGCTTACTCCATCTTTCAGTCTGGTTTCAGATATTAGTAAGTAATGGAATAATACACAGGAAATGAATAGCCCCTCCCCTGCCCTGTAAATCAGAAAAGTCATTTACAGGAGCTGAGTGATGGAGGGAGAGATATGTGGCAAGGGAATTGAACCTTAATGGCCACTCAAGAGCTATAACCATCTACCTCTCTGCCAGTCTGTCTGTCTGTCTCTCTCCTTCCCTCCCCTCCCCTCCCCATCTTTCTCAATATTGCCCCCTCCCCCATTTTCTTTCTTTCAGTTTCTTTCTTTCTTTCCCAGTTTACAAATCTCTCAGGCCTGGGAACCTATTGTCTTATTGGGAGGTGGTCTGTGTGTTTTAAACATTGAATTCTCCCAAGTGCCTAAAGTCACTCCTTAGGATGAACTTTCCCTTGACAATGGGATGCTTGGTTACTGGTGCTCCCTGGTGGACCCTGTTTTTGATCTGTGTGGTTTTCTGCAAGATGTTAATTGTGTGGTTCAACCTTATATTGTCATGAAAGAAGTCAGAGTCATGAAAATAATCAAGATTTGAAAATAAAAAAGTCATCATAACATTGTTTAGAATGTACTTCCTAGTTATATGCAAATATGGCCACTCTGAGAGTTTTCAAAATTCAAGCAAGAAAATGGATAGTTGTATCAGGTTCTGAAGCAAGAGATATAAGGAGTTACCATTCTTTTTTATCTACTTTCTAATATTTCTTTTCCTTCTTCCAACTTCAAGCTAGGAGTGAACTCTGTCACTTCTCAAGACACCAGCAGATCATCTAAACCATCTTCTAAACCTTGATTATACATTTAGAATCACCTGGGAAACCTCAAAAAATTTTAATACTTGAGTCTCTCCCAGAAATTATTATATCATTGGTCTTCAGTAAGCCCTGGGCATCAAGATTTTTAAAGAAGTCCCAGGTGTTATAATACCCAACCAAAGTTGAGAACCATTGATGGTTAGGGAAGAAGTTGTAAAACAATGATGGAAAAACATGTTTGGTGGGCAAGTCACTTTGTGAAAGACTATACAAGTTATGCTATAGGTTTGGCTGCTGTGATAGAAATCCAAAATAACAGTGGCTTAAACACAACAAAAGTTATAATCTCTCTTATATTACAGACTGAGCTAGTGGGCATCTCTGCTTTGAGAAATTATCAGAGGCCCAAGGTCTCTTTATTTTGTTGCTTTGCCCTCAATCACATGGTTCAGAACAACTTGCCACTATGTCCACATTCTAGTTAGCAAAATGGCACACTCTTTCTTTTCTTTTTTCTTTTTTTTTGCGGTACGCGGGCCTCTCACTGCTGTGGCCTCTCCCGTTGTGGAGCACAGGCTCCGGACGCACAGGCTCAGCGGCCATGGCTCACGGGCCCAGCTGCTCCGCGGCATGTGGGATCCCCCCGGACCGGGGCATGAACACGCATCCCCCGCATCGGCAGGCGGACTCTCAACCACTGCGCCACCAGGGAAGCCCAACACTCTTTCTTCTTAAGGAAACAATCTAGAGATTGCACATGTCACTTCCATGTCCCATCTAACAAACCAGAACTTAAGTCATAAGCCCACACTGTTGCAAGGAAAGCAAAGAAATGTAGCCTTTAATGTGAGCAGCTATATAGCCTGATAAAACATGGGCTTCTATTATTCTGAGGACAAAGGAGGAATACTGGAGGAAAACTGGCATTCTTTGCCACAAACATCTTATTGTCTTTCCAAGGTGAAGTCTTAGAGGTTCTGAAGTAGTTGGATTCAGCAGGAGGGAAGGAATGAGAGAAGAGGAGAGAACTCTGTGGTTAGAGAGAGTGAGTTCAGTGTTCAAGGTATTGGAGTAGGAGTCATCCAGGAGCTGGCTTGGGTGAGTCAAGTAGAGATAGATGAGATTCCCAGAGTAAAGGAAGTGCAGGGACGATGGGGCTACAAGTCTCACATGTGGAAGCCACTGTACAGAAGGCTGTTGTCACCTGATCCTCTGCTGTGAATGCTATTGCTTTTCCCACCCCATGTATTTAATAATGAAAATAGAATGGGGCTATTTATCAGGTCATATTCTGATCCGTGGAAGGGCTTGGAAAGAAATGATTTTTACAGCATAGGATTGCAAAAACTTATGCTGAATGAGGGATTTACACTTTTCTTTCAGACCCAGGCCACTGTTGGTGGGCATAGAACACTGGGTGTGTTGATTGCTAACATGATTTATTGCTGTCCCTGTGTATTCAGCTACATTCTATGACCTTTCTTTCACAGTGTCCTCTGCCTTGATAAAATCACTCTATTCTATGTCAAGTCTTTTTAATTCTTTTTCTGAATCAAGTAAGAAACAATTTCTAATGGATTCAACTCTAACTTTTTTTGCTCATTGTTTATTCCCTGAAGACTGAATAATACATTTAGAAGTTGAAGAATTGTAAGCTGCTGCTTTGTACACAGTGTCTTTAACTTTTTTGTCCAGGTTTTCAGCCTAGCCTCTGATGAACCTTTTATTTTTTTCTTTTTTACACATGAACTTTGGGTGTCCAACGTTAATCACTTGTGTCTGTGACTAACCATTTGTGTCCCCCAAATCTATGGAATCATTTAACTGGGCACATGGGGGGGATAATTGTACATACAAGAAAGAATGGTAATTAAGCAGTTATGCACAAAAGTAGTATTGCAACAAAAAAAAGGGGGGGTGTTGGGAAAGGACCTGAAACTTTATCCTCTGGTGGTCCATCCATCTACCCATCTACCCATCCATACATCATTCCATTAAAAAAATCTTGCAAAGTGTGAGTCTCTATAGAACTTACTAAGATTCAAAGATTGTTATAAAATGTTTCCAGTCTTTGAAGAGTTTATATGTCATAACTTGAGCAGACCCAGTTTTGAGAAAAGAAAGGAAGTTTGTCAGGAAGAAAGGAAGGAAAGGAGATTATGTACCAACTGTGTTCTAACTACTGTGCCAAGTTTTACATACATCATCTAATTAATCATCAGGACTAAGAAAGACAAAGGCTATATCACAATTTGGTAGAAGAATATAAATGCATAAATAACTATAACCACATGTCATTGGTACTGTAATAAGAGTAGGAGCCCAGATAAGGGACAGGCTGATTCTGCCTAGGATGGACAAAGAAAGCTTCCCAGAGGAGCCCCAATTTCATATGGGTCCTGATGAATGATCGGGAGTTGCCCAGGTAGAAAGATGGGAAGGACACTATAAGTGAAAAGAACAATGTGCACAAAAGCATAGAGATGTGAGGAGTAGGGTGGGTTTGGACACTGTTGAGTGGTTGAGTGCTAAGAGGAGAGATTGGAGAGGTGGGTTGGGATTCTGTTTGCCAAGCTAAGGCATTTGAATTGTATTCTGTACGTAATGGGGAGCTACTGAAAGTTTCTAAGCACGGGAGTAACATGATCAGATTTATGTTTTGTAAAGATGACTGGAAAAACAAGCAAAGGAGGAAAAGACTAAATACACTCATTTTCACCTTGCAAATATTTATTGAGTACTTACCATCTTCCAAGCATCTTCTAGGGGCTGAAGATATAGCATTGAGCTAAATAATCAAAAATTCTTGCCCCCATGCAGCTTTAAGGAGGGAAACAGTCTATAAACAAATATATGCATATAATCACTGAGGTGGTAAAAAGAGCTGTGGAGAAAATAAAGCAGGAAAGGAAGATAGATACATTCTTTGCAATTGGGTGAACACTTCACCCTATATATTGTAAATCCCACTGAGAAGGAAGGGAACATTTGAGCAAAGACCTGAAGGAAGAGAGAGCAAGCCATGTGGCTATCTGTAGGAAGAGAATTTTAGGCAGAAGGAATAGTGCAAAGCCCTCTGTATTATATGAGAGTTCTGAAAACCCTAAAATGACAAAAGAGAGGGATTTAAGATTTACATTCCCATATTTGTATGAAGGAGACACTGAGCCAAATAAATACTGATCATTTCTTACATATCATTCAGAACTTCTACTCATTTGTCTAAAAGTATTTGAGTTTGACAGGATCTTCTTTTATAGATCATTATGGGGCCTGAATTTTAGACAGAAGTAACTAAACTGTTTCCTTCTATCACTCAAGACCAGCAATTTTGCATTTAAGCGGTGAAGCTCAGTTATCATGCCAAAGCCAAGAGAATAGTTCTTTGTTTCTTTTGTAGTTTTAAGCTATTCATTTCATTTTCAGATGCTCAAAATCTGTACTTGATGACCACATTTAAGGGAACTCTCCCCCAAACCTAAGAGAGACACTGATTGGATGGCACATGTAGAAACCCTTCAGCAAACAAACAAGATGAGTAAAATTGGGAATGTGTCTGGCTGATCATGGTCTAGCTGAGTGCATTGCACACACGGAGTTAAAAATGAAGTCAGAATCTGGAGTGATATCATTAGTGTATACCATCCTGGAACTGTAGTCAGACCACACACATATTTAATGCACTGAACCCACCTTGAAATGCCCCTCAGCCCCTAGAGAATGAAGTATTAGAAAAACTCAAGGGGCTGGCGGGAGGATGCTGAGTGATCCATAATGCTGTCAATGTCACAAGTCATCCTGAACAGCAGAATAAAGTTAATAGGGGAAGTTCTTTACTGCTTGTTCAGCTGCCTGCCACCCAACTCTGTGGCAGAAAAGCAAGGAGGAAATAGATATATCACTATAGAATGCATCAATAATAAATTATAGAAATGTCTTATATATAAGGAGTAGTTCCCTATATTTATTTGAAGTATCAATCTTTAGGATTGTGTATTTGACCACTCAACGCCAAACAAAACAAAACAAAACAAAGTCAAGTCTTTTTTTTAAGACTATTGATATTTTAATAATAAATTAATAGTATGAGTCAAAAATATTGAAGACAAGAATTGAAAAGTGTCAAGAAAAAAGAAGGGAAGTAATATATTTTCTAGTGTTCAATAAATAAAAAATTGGAATAAACGTATCTATTTATAGCGTACGTAAAGAGCATCTCTGGATGTCAACTCTTCTATCTGAATTTTAAGTGTTATTTTTCAGCTCAGAGAATTTCATGGTTTATAGTAGAATATTTTCATTCCAAATCTATGTACCTTTACCTCTTAAAAATATTTCCTAAACTCTACCAGCATTGCACTACTTGGTTATGGAGTCAAGAACTTACACAATTCAACTAAAAGCTATCAAACATTTATTTAGAGGTTGAACACCTCCTGTGTTGAAGGTGCTGACTGGGCAACGTACTGCAGGAAATGCAAACTGAGTAAAATCTAGTGCTTCCTCCCAAAGACCATAGGAGGTAAAGTAAAAAATTATAGTAGATGACACAATATGTTCAGTGCCCTAAGGGTTCAAAGGAGAGAGAGAAGACCACGGGTTAGAGAAATCAAGGAAGGCTTCCAGGAAAAGCGACATTTGACCTAGAACCTTAATGGATGGATAGGATTTCAATAGGCAGAGATGAGGTTGGTTTGAGCAGAGTGGGGAAAACAATTCAGGGGAAGACAGAACTTATTTGAGACGAGAGTTTCCTGTTTTGCTGGAGCATGATGTATGTATGTGGGAGCAGCCAGCCTAAAGCTGGAAGGTGGGTGGCAGTCATGGGGTCTCTGGACTTCGATATCAGCCTGCAGTCTGGACTCGATTCAGTCAGCAGTGGGGCTCCATCGAAGTCGCTGGATGTGACATGATGTGACATGACACCACTCTGTTTATGCTCTGGTGCCCATGCTTCTGTACTCAGTCACATTCGCCTGCTGAAAGGGTGAGGCTGGTTCTCCAGCCCTGGGGGACAGATTGGTTCTGTACTACAGATTTACTTAGAGGGCAGAGCATGGTAGGAGGTATTTGGGTAAGTTCCTCCCACTCCCCCAGGGATAATCTAGCTGCTGAATGCGGACTGTGACCTGGCTATTTAAGTGTCGTTTGAGCTCCTGAACATTTTCAGAAGTGAGGGAAAAAAACAGCGTCATCCACAAATATTTTTTCAGTGTAAATTTAAAATAAATTAATATAAAATAAATTAATTAAATAAAAATTAAAATATTTTAAAAGATATATTTTAAATTCACCTACTAGATGAACAGCAGCAGTTTTGCCCTGTTCTAGATTGGTGGTAAAATAGCAGTCTTAGCCAGAAGCAAAATAAAAGCTTGAACTCAGAATAGGAAAGGGCTAAGGCTAAGGTTGGTGCACCCAGTAGATAGGCTATGGAATCTTTGCCTTTGCAATGCTGTTCTATTATATAATAATTTCTCAGATAAGTTTTTTACATTCTAATTTAGGAGAAGCAAAGATAATGTTAGGTATTTAGCAAGATACAAAAGAAGTGACAGCCATTCCAGAAATACAGAAATTCAAAAGAAACTTTAACCTGTTAATAATGTGCATCATATAGGGCTCCCCTGGTGGTGCAGTGGTTAAGAATCTGCCTGCCAATGCAGGGGACATGGGTTCGAGCCCTGGTCCGGGAATATCCCACATGCCGCGGAGCAACTAAGCCCGTGCGCCACAAATACTGAGCCTGCGCTCTAGAGCCCATGAGCCACAACTACTGAGCCCGCATGCCACAACTACTGAAGCCCACAGGCCTAGAGCCTGTGCTCTGCAACAAGAGAAGCCACCACAATGAGAAGCCTGCGCACCACAACGAAGAGTAGCCCCACCCGCTGCAACTAGAGAAAGCCCGTGTGCAGCAAAGAAGACTCAACGCAGCCAAAAATAAATAAATTAAAAAAAAACTCACTTAAAAAAAATAATGTGCACCATATAACATGATATGTAGTAGAATATAAAGTTCCAGAGTGTTTTCCTCTGGGTTATGTTCAGCACCTATAAACCCTGTTTAAACATCATCTTGCCAGGGGGCTGTTTGCCCTGTTTGTCCATTCTGGGCACCAGAAGATAGGCTGCAGTGGTTAGTTGGGTTTGTATTCCACATACAGACTTTTAACAGTACCTAAAAATGGTTCTTTAATCGAGATTTTTTAAAGACACAGAAACCTTAATTAAGAATGGCTGAAACCCTTGTAGGATGAGAACTTTACAGTACAAACTCTTATTTGACAAGACCAAAAGCAGTATTGTGTCAATTAATCAAAAAATTTGGTTAAAGTCCCAACTCCTAAAAAATAACAAAACATGCTTTGGCAATATTTTGATGTAGAGTCAAGGTCTTTTTTCCCCCTGAGTGCAGATCTGTGTTTTAAAGACTTTCTTACATAAATCACAACCACAATGCATCTATTTCTAGTTTCAGTTTATTTAAAGTAAAGCAGACATTTCTGAGGCAGTCTGAATCTAGAACCTGAGGGGACTTTTATGATTCCTATTACAGTCTTTTAAACATTGTTTTGCTCACCCCTATTGCAACAATAATTTTTTTAGTGGTTTGGGGTTATTAAGACTTTCCAATGCAGTCAACTTAATTTTCAGAATAACAACTACTCTCTTTTTTGCTATCCTAGTTTGTCGATTTTCATAATATTTAATTAAAATATGCTTAATTTAATTAAATAAAATACTACAATCACAATTCTAATTAACCCAAACAGGCTTGGGAACAAATACAATGAACTCTTGGTTAGTAAACCACAGTAGAAGTGGGAGCAGAAGTCCTTGGATATATTGGAGAGTAGTTACTGCCCTCATGTGCTCAGCCTGTTGTGCATATCAGAAAATTTAGTCCACAGAGGGAATGGAGAACATCTGTGAATCTGGCAAGTTAGTTAAGTGGAAGTGGTTGAGAGTTTCTACTGTATACAGTTAGTTAAGCAGTTAGTTTTTGTTAACTACTCAGAATAGCTATGTGATTCTAGATAAATATTACTAAAGAAATGGTTAAACACACACAGACATACACATACCTAAAGCAAAGGTATTTTTCTTAGGTGTGGGGAAAGGAAATGTTGGCTCTGGCCCTATTGTGAGCTTCCGTTTATATGTTGTTGGTATTCTTAAGTGTTCTACCCTGAATGTTCATCTGTACTGTAATTTCTATATATCAGGGATTTTATATTAATTACATAATTTTTAAACTCCTTAAAATATAGATAGTGATTATTTTATAGGCTTTTCTAAGAATTAGTGAAACAACGCATGTAGAGTGTTAATCACTGAGCTGATGAGCTTTACCCTCCCCCGTCATCTTCTTCCAGTTTGAATGCAATTGTCCAAAATCCGGACTTTGAGTAGAGTCTTCTTCAAAAGCATATTGACCAACTTGAAGGGGTTCCCACTGGCCAAATTTGGAATAATCCGAGCATCAGAATGAACAATGACAGGAATTAATTAAACACATTAAATTTTAAACATATCTATGAATCCATACACGTAGGAAATAAATTTAAAAGAGAGGGGAAGAAGGGAAAGCTCTTCTCTAGAAAAAAAAAAAAAGCCAATTAGTAAATGTAGAAGAAATAATAGAAATCATAAATTACCATTTTACAATCACCACAGTAATTACAATTATTTAGTCAAAAATCGTCAGTGGATGCTAAAACAATTGGGTGAAAGAACACTGGGGAATGGGATGTTCAAACAATTTTGCCTCATAGATTCTCATTTACTACAAAGGGAAAATACAGCTTTAACAATGGAGAAATCTGGTTAATACTACCTTCAGCAAGAGACTATACATAGCATCACCAATGAGGTACAAGCTGGCATCATGAGGTCCCTAATTTGTTGCACACAAAGTCATCTGTGTAGTATTCCTGCTCTGACTCCCCAAGTCCCAGTTTAGCCTGAATCTAATTATGAGAAGGCAGTCAGACCCATCCAAATTGAGAAACATTCTGGAAAACAAAACAGTATCATCAACAACAAAATATGTAAATCGATGTGGCGAAAGAGAGAAAGGCTGGGAAATGATTTAGGTTAAAAGAGACTAAAGGGACAATTGGGGAAATTTGAATATGGCCTGTATAATACATAATGTTATCAAATCAATGTTAAACTTCCAGTTTTATGGTTATGTAAGAGAATGTCTTTATTCTTAGGGGTAAAGTGTCAGAAAAACAATAATAATAATAATTGTTGTGTTTATGTGTGATGTATAAAAGCATATAATGAGAGAGACGGAAAGCAAATGTGACAAAATAATTGGGGAATCTCCATAAAGGTTATATGGATGTTCATTATACTTGGAAACTTTCTGTAGGCTTGTAATTTTTCAAAGCAAAAGCTGAGAAAAATAAATATATCTCTACAGCTCTAGGTACTGCCCTTCCTAATTTGCTATTACACAGATTAGTGCAATGTTGGATCATCCAGTGCAAATTGTACAATTGTCCTCTGTCACCCATTTATAGGTTTGCTCTGTTACATGCATTCTCTCCCATAGCCACCACTTATAGCAGAGCATACAGAACCAAGGATTTCCTCTTGCACAGTAAAGCAAAAGCATCTCCAATATCTTGAAGTAGATTATATGCAGATCTTAGTGAAACTTGATAGTGGAAGAAGACATAGCAAAGAGCAAACCTTCTGACAGGGCCTCAGGGGTGCTTGCTAGAATTCCCACTAACTGCATAGATTATTAACCTAGTCACCAAGATGCCCTATGCAATACTTTAACTTGAAGTACACGTAACTGAGACTGTTAGGAAAAATAAACAGGCCAAAAAACTGACATGAGAATTACCAGAGAAAATAAGGTAGATGGCAATCATATGACACAAGTCTCTACTAATCCAGTTAAAACTCAAAAGTTCAGCAGAAGTTTTCTGACCAAACAGGTCCAAATGGAGGCCCAAGTGGAGGAAGAGCTTGCTCCACTGAAGGTTCCCGAAGGAGATTCCAGTGAGCAAAAGCGATAGGGTCGTCCCTGCCACTCAAGCACAACAGAATCACAAGGTGTAACTCTGTGACTGGAGCAAGATAACAGCACTGTGGAAACTTTGGTCTCTTTAAGAAAGGTGTGGGCATTTTCTACGTGCATGTCACAAAACAGTCCTGTCAGCAAGATCCAAGTATAAGAAAGGGAAACTCTAAGGTACAATCCAAACAACAAGATGAGAATATATACACAGGCAGGAAGGTGTAACAGAGAGGTTAAGGGTGACTTTCCACCGATAGGGTTAATTAAGACATTCAACTCTTCAGCAGAATAAATGAGAGTGACTGTTTTAAAGACTGGCCAAGTTTGTGTGTAATAATTCTCTTCTTCAAACTAAGAACTTCCTTTGGTGGTAGTAGAAAAGGTCATATTTGTTTGAGCCAGATGTTAGTAGCCTGGAATGGGAAGACATTTTGAACAACAACAACAACAACTACAACAAAAGTATTAGGAGAAATGTGAAAACCAAAGAGCTAAAGCAGACTGGCCATGGGAATTAGGGAACATACATACTGTTGCTTCACCTACATGGATTTTCTGACCCTAGGATCAGGTGCTATAGGAATCACAAACATTCTAAAGAACATAAAACATCAGAAAATAAAAGGGGCTTTAAATATGATAATACACATGGGATAATAACGTCTGAACTTTTGAAGTTCTTGTCATGGACCAGGCAGGCAGAGTTCTAAGTATTCTAACTCATTTACTCCAATTCTCTGAGTTAAGTGCCACTATTCCCATATTACTTATGGGAAAATGAAAGCACAGGGCAGTTAAACTACGCAAGGCAGAACCAGGGTTTGAAACCAGGCAAACTGGCCCACGTGCTCTTAACTACTGTTCTTTGCTGAAATGTTATTAAACCATTACAATAATCTTTTTGTAGACCCCTTAATGCATGGTAAAGTGTTTTAAAAAATTAAAAACAGTGGCAAATATGTATACGCAGGATGCTCCCCATTTTAAAAATATGATGATTAAAGGAGAGAGAGAAACTGAGGGAGAAAAAGCAAGCATGAGGAACACCGAGAGAGAAGATAGGAAGGCAGTATGCAAGAAGTCAGTGCTAATCTCTCAATGATGGTTTCTCAGTAAATTTTATCTTCTTATTATTATGAAATTTAAATTTTTTCTATGGTGAAAATGTATCATTTTATAATTTTTTTAAAAAGCTACATATAAAATAAATATTCTGGAACTTAAAAAATAATCATGTCAGATATTCATAGAAGCAGACCTAGTCATCGACTCACTGTTCCTCGAACTTCACCATGTACCTGCCACTTTCACAATTTTTGCCATACGAGTTCTACCTCCACTCTGATTTACTTAATAATCCTTTCAATTAAGTCACTATTTTAATTTAGCATCCTAAGTAATATATATGAAATAATATTTTTGCTATTATATGGGTTTTTTAAATGTAAATAAACATGTAACTCTTACAATGTCTTGGGCCACCACAATATGAATGGCCACTTTGGGAAAGACTATGCTCCTCCAATACTGGCTTCAGAATCACTTAGGTGTACATGACAAAGAGGCAGATTCCTGGTTTATGGAAGCCTGGAAACCTGCCTTACAAACAGACTCTCTGAGAGATTTTCATCAGCCTAAAGTTAAGAACTGTCATATTATGGGTTCCCCAAGAGGATGTATAATGGTCAAGGATTTGGTACTGACTCTGAGGTAAGTAAAGAATTTAGCAAGATAACCAGGATGCCATCCAGAACTGTACCATCAGACCACCCCAGGAGACAGATTGTGTACAGCATTAGTGATAACCTGGTGATGGTAGAGGGGAAAGGCTAGTTATTGCAAACTAAATGAAATCCCTAGTTTCTTTTGTTACCAAAAACGACACCCTAGAGAGTGGCTTTGCTGTCTTGTTTTAGTGACAGTTCTTACTGCTGACAAATCTTATCGCAAAATGTATTAAGTATGTGACAGTTCAGATTAAGGTTGAGGTAGACCTATAAAAGTAGAGACAGACAGCTGCCCCAGATCCAAAGTCCAGAAAGGAGTTGCTGCAGCAGAGGGAGCAACAGAAGCTCATGTGAAGGAAACAGTTAAAGAGCTGGACACTGTGGGCAAAACAGAAGTTGGCCAACCAGTGAGAATCTTAGGTATGAGCTGATCTGAAGAACTGAATGAAGAAAGTTTTCAGTTTAATTTCCATGTTGGAAGAGACCAGGCTTTGTTGAGAAGGTACTTTGATGATCCCTCTGCAGAGTGGAAAGAAGCCTCAGAGCCTGGAGAAGAAAG
The DNA here is from genome assembly GCF_963455315.2 of Globicephala melas. NCBI lineage: Eukaryota > Metazoa > Chordata > Mammalia > Artiodactyla > Delphinidae > Globicephala > Globicephala melas. The sequence goes on from NC_083316.1 coordinate 64,682,950, forward strand.
CTGCTCTGCATAACCAGGAGACAGAGCTGGAAACAGCCTGAAGGGAAGGGGCTTTGTGGCAGCTGCCAGCAGGAAGAGCCGCTTGAGGCTTGGGAAGAAGTGTCTAAAAGGGGTGTCTCTGTTGAGATGCTGTCATTGGGTGAGGTGACCCTTCTCCATAAGTTACCAACAAAACCACACATATCACAAGGTGTGCAGACCAGACTCCTGGAAGCTAGTGAGGGAGGAGCTGACAGCTGCTATGTGGGTTATACAATTAATGGAGAATTTGCAGATGCGTAAGACCAGAATAGAGAATGGAGATGACTTTGTTCGAACACATAACAGAGGTCTGTGGGGTGATGAGGCCCGAGTAATCTAGTCCAGGTAGATGTGGGCTAGGAGAGAAGCATCATGTAAGGAGACATTCTTGGAGGGATTTCACACAGTGACAAAGGTAGAACCTTCACTGGGTTACTGCCAGGAGCACTGGGGCTAGGGAGTTTGTAGTTTGTTAGTATTACAAAAATCCAGAGGAAGAAACTTTGCTGTTAAGATGGACAAATACTTAAGCAATTGGGAGGAACATTCTCTGGTAACAAGAGAGGCATGTATGAGTGCAAAATCAATGTAAATGAAATCATGCTGTAATCAGAAAAGGGTTTGATAAAGATAGCAAAGAGAAAACGTGGAAAGAGGACCTGGAACAAACACTGTCCTGTGACTTGTATTCTGTTCTCCTTCTGTTGCGAGCATAGCCTGGGGCCCTCAGGACCCACTGACCTGGTTACCTCCAGCCTAGCAGCCCTTGGCTTATTGGTTTAACTATATTTCCTATACATTCTCTGAGTCTGTTATTCCTCTTCTGAAATGTGTAATTGCTATTTATTTCTAACTTTTTTTCTATTATATACACATCATTTTGAAACCTGATTCCATTCTTAATATTGGTGGTTCTCAAGAATTTTCTGGTCCTCTTGAATTCCTTTTCCCTTAATGTTCACATTAAACCTTTTATAACTGTATCTGCCCACTCCCCTGCCCCCTTTCCCGACATGCAAAAAAAAAAAATACAGGATAGCTGACCAGCAAGGTGATTAGAAAAAGAAGGGAAGGGAAGCTAGTATTCTGTGGAATTGGGGGCTCCAAGCATGGGTTAATGGATGGTTGGGACCATCCACTGTGTCACATAACACTCTGCAAATTGACTTTGCCCTTTCATATTTAAATGATACATGTGTCAACGAACATATGAGATGGTATCAAGTTTGTCATGATTCAATGAATGTGCATCTGTCTTCCCTCGTTCCACCAAGGGAAATGCATTAGGCTGGTGATGGTCAGCTGTCCAGCTAGGCTGGACAACTAGGCTGAGGGAGCACCAAAAAGGGGCTTTCACTGCATTTTGTGCCCCCTACCATTTCATCCTAAGACTCCAACCAAATTACTTTACATGGTGGCAAGAACTGCTCTGGGCTAGCCACATCATCTGGACCTAAAATTCAGATGTCAGAAACAGTTTCCTCTAGGTTATAGAACTATGTTGCCAAGCCAGCCACAGATTATAAAATAACCTCTGGGCATGTACATGAACCGTCACACCACAACACTGTGATGACGACCAGTCTGTGGGCACATGCTTTCATACATCCAGTGGGCCTTGGACCCAAGGAGGCACTGAGCATAGCAGGTCTGAACTGGCCACCACTAGTAGCTAAACCGTTTGAGGAAGGTGGGGCCTGGGCTTGCAAAGGAACTTGCAGCAGTAAAGAAAAGGGAGGCACTGGGCAATGCAGAGTTGGTGGTGTAGAGCAGCTGCAGTCGGTTCTGAGATACGTTGCAGAGAGTGTGACCAATACTGCAGGGAAATAGCCTGACTCATACCCTCAGCACCTGAGCACTCACAGTCAGAAGGCCACTCTCTAGCACCCCCATGCACTCTGCTACCATCAGCTGAATTCTATACTTACTAAGATTCAGGTTATTTGTTCCTCAGCCTGTTCCATGCCAGTTAAACGTGTCGTTATTAATAATAAATAAAATATATAAATATATGAAATATGAATGCAAAAAGAAAAGTTGTTTCTATGAAAACTTGGTTGAATATTTTGAAAACATTCAATAAAAGTAAGTTGCTGGGCACTGGTTAAAGTGGAAAAGCAATTATAAAAATTTAGATGGACTCTGCATTCAGTTTGTCCAACAGGTGTCTTTAAGTTTTTGCTTCCTTTTAAAGAAATTATAACTGGAAATAGTACTGGATATACTATGGGTGCAGTTTATGCATGAAAGATAAGGTAGAACTCCAACCAACTGACCAACATTCAAAGAAAAAGCCTTTATATCAAAAGCTTGGCAAAAGAATGCAGTTATTTTAATTTAAAATACAAATTTGATGTGTATATCCACGATATTTTTATGATTCATCTCTTTAACATCTTCCATTAACCAACCAACTCCCTGTCCTGATTGCATTTGATTAAAGGGTCTCTGTGGAACTCCCTCATTCATTATTCTGTTGAGATCCAAGGAATAATGGATGAGGAATGAATGAGGAATTCCCATGATCAGTCTCTTCTTCAAGGTACAGGGCAGTAGCATTTCATAAAGGAGGAAGTTTTAAAGATTTTGTGTAATTCAAAGCTTTAATTCCAGCCTAATCATGAACAAAAAAAGGACAGGTATTCCTAGTTATCAGCTAAAAGTGGCACCATGATTGTGTTACTGACCTTCCAGAGTGGGTCCCCAACAAGAGTCCTTCTGCCTGGTGTTGTTCGCGCTGATAGAAGGAGACTGAGTTTGGTTCAGAAGCGAAGGAAAGTTTTATTCTTTGATCAAAGAATGGAGAGGTGGGAGCTCCCGCTCTGGAGTATACACTCTCTGAGACGGGTGGTTGGCGGGACAAGTTTATAGGGTTCATCTGCGGAGGGAGGGGCAGAGTCCTTGCCCGTTGGGGCAGGTGTGTTGCGCAAGGCACACCATATCTCAGTGCCAGCATCTCTGCACTGGGAACTCCAATCCCATGTCTTAGGTGCAAGGCCTCTGCAGGGCCCCGCTACAGGCAACTGAAACTAGACTAAGCACAAAAGAAGTGGTTAGACCTTATATTGTATCATCTAGATTCCATCTTATTTTTCCCAGGACCCCAGTGGGCTTTGCTGGTGACAATAGCGATAGCAAAACCCAATTTATAAAAATCCCTAACATACCAGCTTTGAAATTGAGATTCTTGATAAATTTAGAAGCAGTTTCAGAATTTGCATTCTTTCCATTTTGTGCACAAAGACGTTACTATTTTATACTACATCATTTCAAATTGTCCTGTATCAGAAGCAACTCTCTTTTTCTGGGACAGTAGAAGTAAGCCTCCTAAAGAAGATGGTTCCAGGCAACACCTCTCTTCTTGATGACGCAGGTCTCTCCCCTTGAGCTTCGTTTTGGCATAGAAGCTTATGCTCATTACAAGCGTTGACCTTCTCTGAGCTTTTCCCTGGAATAAGTCACTTTTTTAAGCTCTTCTCTTTCTTCAGATGCTATGAGTCTCTAGCAATATCAGTGGGCTTCAGCTCATTTAAGTTCTTCTTGAAGCTTGTGAATGACTTTGCAGGTTGTTTTATTTTAAAGTATAGGACCGAGATATTTATCTACAAATAAGTTTAACATATCTAGGCAATTTGATTTCTTCAACATGTCTTTCTCCATCGCTAGGTCTCTGACCAGAATGTCAACTCTAGTCCCTTAATAATACTTTCAGATGACCTGTTAGCGTCCTTCAGGTTAAATATGAGGCACTGATACACATTATCTTGGCTTTACCAAATGGCTTTGACCAGAGCTTCTCATACTGAATTCTAGGACCTGGAAAGGTCAAGAGGCAGTTCTGAGGGCATTACAGAAATCAGAGGAGCAGAGACAAGGACTCCAGCAAAAGGAACTGTTCTCTTCCTCTGTGCCTTCTGTCTGAATTTCCCAATTTTATTCTGAAATAGCTCCTTTACCTGGAGCCCCCTTATGCAGTTACATCAATCAACTGACCTATGTGTAATGCCCAGAAATTGAGCAGAAACAAGGCCCCAGCCCCTAAACTCCCAAACTTGTTAAAAGGACATGCACGATGTTTAGGCCCTTGATTCTTTTTTATAGCAGCTTTTCTGAAAAGTAAGTCACATATCATGAAATCCAATCTTTTAGATGTACAATTCAGTGGTTTTGAGTGTATATATATATACTGTTGTGCAACCATCACTATGTGATTTCACAGCATTTTCATCACCCCAAAAAGAAACCCCAAACTCACTAGAGTCACTCCTCATACCAGCATCCTTTCAGCTCTAGACAACTACTACCTTTGTCTATATGAATCTGTTTATTCTGGATATTTCATATAAATGGAATCATACAATATATGACCTTTTTTATATCTGGTTTATTTCACATAGCATAATGTTTTCAAGGTTTACCCATGTTGTACCATATATTAGTATATCTTTTTTTTTTTTTTTTTTTTGGCGGTACGCGGGCCTCTCACTGTTGTGGCCTCTCCCGTTGCGGAGCACAGGTTCCGGACGCGCAGGTTCAGCAGACATGGCTCACGGTCCCAGCCGCTCCACGGCATGTGGGATCTTCCCGGATCGGGGCACGAACCCGGCAGGCGGACTCTCAACAACTGCGCCACCAGGGAAGCCCAGTTAGTATATCTTTTATAGCTGAATAATATTCCATTGTATGGATATATCACATTTGTTTATACATTCATCTTTTCTTTGCTTTTTTTAAACATCTTTATTGGAGTATAATTGCTTTACAATGGTGTGTTAAGTTTCTGCTGTATAACAAAGTGAATCAGCTATACATATACATATATCCCCATATCTCCTCCCTCTTGTGTCTCCCTCCCACCCTCCCTATCCCACCCCTCTAGGTGGACACAAAGCACCGAGCTGATCTCCCTGTGCTATGTAGCTGCTTCCCACTAGCTATCTATTTTACATTTGGTAGTGTATATGTATATATATTCATCTTTTGATGGACGTTTGGGTCTTTTCCACCTATCTGCTATTGTGAATAGAGCTGCTGTGAACACTTGTGTACAGATTTTTATTTGAACACCTGTTTTCAATTCTTTTAGGTATGTGCCTAGAAGCAGAGTTGCTAGGTTATATGATGATTTTATGTATAACTTATTGAGAAATTGCCAAACTGTTTTTCATAGCAGCTGCACCATTTTGCATTCCCAACAGCATTGTATGAGAGTTCCAGTTTATCCACATCCTCTCCAATACTTGCTGTTTTCTATTTCAAAATATTATTATTATTATGGCCACCCTCATAGATATGAAGTGTCATAAGGTCAGTCACCTTATTGGTGTTTTTATTTGCATTCCTGGATGACTGACAATATTGAGCATCTTTTCATGTTCTTATTGGACATTTGTATACCTTCTTTGAAGAAATATGTATTCAAGAAGTTTGTCCAAGAGATATGGGAACATATGTATATGTATAACTCATTCACTTTGTGATAAAGCAGAAACTAACACACCATTGTAAAGCAATTATACGCCAATAAAGATGTAAAAAAAAAAATTGCATAGTCTGTTGTTTTGTTCTTGAGTTGTGTGATGGTGAATTTTATGTGTCAACTTGGCTAGGCTATGGTACCCAACTGTTTAGTCAAACACTAGTCTATGTGTTGATATGAAGGTATTTTGTACATGTGATTGCCATTTATAGTTGACTTTAAGTAAAAGAGATTACCCTTGATAATGTGGGTGGGCCTTAATTCTATCAGCCTTAAGAGCAAAATCTGAGGTTTCCTGAAGAAGAAAGAATTCTGCCTCAAGACTAGAAAGCTTGCCTGAGTGTCCAGCCTTTAGGCCAGATCCCATAACATTGTGAGCCAATTCCTTAAAATAATCTCTTCATATGCATGTGTGTGTGTGTGTATAACTACATATATAATATATATGTATATATGCTTATATATATTTATAAATAAATATTATATATTTATATATATATATGTGTATACACATATATAATATGCAAACACGCTCACACAGTATACATATACATCCTATTGGTTCTGTTTCTCTGAAGAACTCTGACGGATAAAAATTGCTAAAGTTCTTTATACATTTATATATTCTGGATACTAGACCCTTATCAAATATATGAAAATAGAATCCATGTTTGGTTAAGCCACTTCAGCTGAGTTTGTTACATGCAGCCGTAAAATCCTAAATGAATCTCATAAGGGTTTCAGAGAATCACATAGGATAATGCATGTAGAACAATTAAAACAGTGCTTAATACATAACTCAATGTTATTATTATTTTCACACATCTGAATTCATTTAGAGAAATGAGCCCTGCTCACTGAGGCTTAAAGATATTATTCATTATTCAGTAAATGCTTATGAATTCCTATTATGTATAACACACTATATGATGCAAGGTCAGCTTCATAGCATGCGGTCTGTGCAGTCATACAGGGCCCTGTGCCTGGTTTAATGCTCTGTTGTCATCATCTTAAAATTCTTATCAAGTCTTGAACAAGAGGCTCTGCATTTTTATTTTGCACTGGGCCCTACAGATTATGTAGCCACTCCTGTTATAATGAATAGAAAATTCTTTTTGCTCAGAACAGTAACTGATGTTTCTAAAAATTACCATGTGTTATTCAGAAAATAAAAATTTTTGCTGAATATACTCTGTTTCAGAAGACTGAGAAATATACAGAAATACCTTACCAAACACAATGTAAATAAATGAAGTTTTGACATGTAACAGGTAAGCTTACATTATCTGAAAAATTCACTTATTTAGAACAGTCAAGTGCCTGATAAATGAAATATCAATATATTTTGCAATAACAAGAAAGAGAGAAACTGTAGGTTTTGTTATGGTAGTAGTTATTAGGGGTTGGGGAGTTTACACTGCTGAGGTTTTGGGGGTTATGAAATAAAATTTTTGAATTAGGTATCTTCTCCCCAGTTATTATTGGTTACATACAGGAGCTCGCTGAGAGACATTGGACAAGTTGCTTAACTTCTCTAAATCTTAGTTTCTCTTTCTGTAAAAATGAGGATAACATACAGCTCACAAGTCTATGCAGAGAATCAGATATTTAGCACTGTGTCATATGAGGTACAATAAATGTGCTTTTCTCTGAATTTTCTCTTTCAAAGATGTATTGAGCACGTACTATGTGCTATGCCTCATTCTAACCATTCTGGACGTGTAGCTGGGTAAAGGTCCTTGTTCTCAAGGAGATTATATTCTAGTAAAGAAGGACATGATAAGTATGAAGAGAGATAAATATAATCACTTCAGGCTGCAATAAGTGTTAATGAGGGTTAAATGGGTGGGGGGCTGCTCTAGCTAAATGGGGGGGGGCGGTCAGGGAAAAGCTCTCTGGGAAGGTGATGTGTGAATTGAGATCTGAAAGACGAAAACGAGGAAGTCAGGTGAGGATCCCAGACAAGCACATTCTTAGCAAAAGGCACGGCAAGAACAAAGGTCCCGAGAGTGAAATGAGCTTGGCTTTTGTGGAGACAGTGACCAGAGCACAGGAGTCAGGGAGCGGGGTGGCCTGTGAGAGCAAGAGGACAGACAGGTGCCAGGTCAGGAAGGGCTTTGAGGACCAAGGACAGCAATTTGAATTTTATTCTGGTTCACAGAAAAGCCTTTGGAGGGTTTCAAGCAGGGAAACTCTATAATCCAATTTTATCCTTCAGGAAGATTCCTCTAGCTGGCTGCTCTGTGGAGGACTCAGAAGGACTGAAGGTTGGCAAGAGTGGTGGCAGTGACCACTTACTGGGGGTGTTGCATTAATCCAGGAAAAGGAAGATGGGGGCTTCGACTATGGTTGTGGTCTTAGGAGATGGTAAGAGGTTGGATTTAGGATATACTTCGGAAGCAGAACTGACAGGACTTACAGTTGGACTGAATATAAGGGTTAGGAAAGGAGAGAGCTTTTCGTTTTTCCCTGATGAAAAATTTAATACATGTTCACTATAGAGAACTTGGAAAATTCAGGAAAGTATTCAGCAGGCTACCTGTTTTAATATGTAAACTTAGCTTTTTCTTGCACAAGAAGTCTATTATTATTGTTACCCTTTTGAAGATTTCAGTGTACCTTAGCTTATTAGAGGCATGGGGGATTATTCAAGTTAGAAAACAGAGAGAGAGAGGGAGAAGGAGAGGGAAAAAAAATACCTGTTTCACCCTGTTTAATACAGACTTTCCTAACCTTAGTTGAACTTTTAATTTTTTTGGTGGTTGTTTTGTATAACATCTACTATCAGCTCTATCAATGATCACCAGAAAACAAGATTTAATACTACACTGGATCTTCTCCTCTCATTTCTCACTGTTTCTCTTATGTATAGAGTTAGATTTGCAGGTTCTAAACTCAGGACCATTTACTGAGTGCACCAACACAGTTCTTGCACTGGCTTTATTCCTTCTCTTAATATTCTAGGAGGCAGGGACTTCCCTGGTGACACAGCGGCTAAGAACCCGCCTGCCAATGCAGGAGACACGGGTTTGAGCCCTGGGCCAGGAAGATTCCATATGCCTCAGAGCAACTAAGCCTGTGCACCACAACTACTGAGCCTGTGCTCTAGAGCCCAGGAGCCACAACTACTGAGCCCGCGTGCCACAACTACTGAAGCCCACATGCCTAGAGCCTGCACCCCGCAACAAGAGAAACCACCATGAATGAGAAGCCCGCGCACCGCAACGAAGAGTGAACCCCGCTTGCCACAACTAGAGAAAGCCCGTGAGCAGCAACAAAGACCCAACGCAGCCAAAAATAAATAAAATTAAAAAAATATATATTCTAGGAGGCACATGGTGTCTGGATTACATTGTTCTATAGTATTTTCAACTGTCTTGCTAATCCACTGCTATTTCTTCTAACAGTTATTCTTACAAAAGTGGTAGGGAACTTGTATAAAATTATGTTTAAAATTGACATTGTCTTCCAAATATCTTATTTTTCTCTTAATGGAGAAAGTGACAGCCAGTGGAATATGAACTACATTGATAACATACAACTAGTAGCAATGAAAGAAACTGAGTTTTAAACTTGAGAATGCACATCTAAGGTGTTTATAAATTTATACTGTCAAATGTCCTTAATTTAATGCTCTATTTAATTTGTAATTTGGGAGCGACAACACTGGGTATTTAGTGAGGTTCCAAGTATCCAGGGCAGGGGTTGGGGGAGAGGGAGATGGTAGAACAAAAATATTTCCTTTGTCTTTTATGACTTGAAATTGTCTAAAATGTGATGAAGAAAAAATACCTCATTTAAAAAATATATTTTGGGATAGGTATTGGTAATAATAATTAATAATGAGTGCTTTTATGCCCCAGAAGCAATTGGTGTTGCTTGTCCCATTAAGGTGGACATGGTGAGCCTTGATTATACTCAGCTTAATTTGAAGATTTTAATAAAGGAAAAAATTTGTAGGAAGTGTGGTATATTATCATACTTAAAACAGCCAATTAAATTAGTCTCCTGATACCGGCTACTTTATAAATTCATGTATCACACAAGTTATTCTGACCTTTCCACCTCTTCCTGGATAAGGATGGTAGCAATTTCCCAGTAGCAAAATTATTGATTTTTTTTTTTTTTTTTTTTTTTACAGAGCTTCTTTTCCAGTTTGAGTTTCCTTTCTTTCTGCACTTCTATTCTTGAATCCCCTTCTGAGAGACTGGAGTCCCATTTACACACTGGCAAGAAAAATGCTGTTTGGAAGGATATGGGAAGCTGCATCTTAACGTCCAAGCTAATTAGCCACACCTAAACAGTTTACGAAGGCATTTTGCTCAATATGGAGTATTTCCCTTATTCAATAAACAGAAGAAAGTGTTGATCATCTATTGAAGCTTGGCATACTCGCCAAGCAAATGTCAATCCTTTTTTACACCATTCAGTTTCATGGGCTCTAATACCTTTTTCCTAAATTTTAATGTTGATTCCTACATGTTAAATGATGATCCATTTCTCACATGCAATATTGACATAGATCATTCACTCAGCTAATTGAGAATGTTTCCCTTTATCAACAGTTTTTCATGGTTCAGGGGCACGACATCTCTTTCTAAAAAATAATTAGAAGGTGACTCTAGCCTTTTACCAGATTTGAGAGATTTGAAGAAAATAACTATCTTTGCAAAAATTGCATTTGAAGTCAGTCTTTCTAAAAGATAAAGAATTTTCCAGAGAAATAAGGGGGGCAGGGGTCATGGATGGAAGAGAACTTCCATTTACTGAGTACCCATTATAAGCCGGAAACTGTGCTTGGAGTTTTACATGAGTTTTTTCCTTTAACACCATGAGGTGTTTATTTATTTGCATTCTGTGCATTCTGAGGCCTGGAGAGGTCAAGTAACTCATGCAATCAGCTGATGGATGCTTGGTCTGGGCTCTAACACCAAGTCTGTTGGACTAGATGCCATGCTCCTTCCATTTCACTGTACTTTGCTGCTTCAGTTGGCAAGATCAATGGGGTCCCCATACTCTGAGGGTTGCAGCAACTCAGTGATCAGAGCTGGTTCAGATTCAGAGTTCCTTTGACTGTTTTCTCGGTGGTGTTGATAGAGGCGTGGGAGGCTCTTATCCCATGTAACTTTGATCTCTCACCCATGGTCAAAAGCAGGCAGTCTCTTAGCGTGAGGCTGAGATACTGAAAAGCTCCGTGCGCTCTTACACAAAGAAGCAAGACTATCACTGCTTCCTATCAGTGTTGCTCTTTGTTTTCTCTTGGTAGCTGGGATTTTGTTCTAAGGAAGGACACTATTATACATTTTCCTCTGTGCTACTCACACATTTGCTGATAGCTACTCAACCAAGTACATGAATTACTGAAAGGTTCAATCACCTATTATTTTAGACTATTACTCATAGTAATAAACTTTTGGGATATCTACTGAAGAGAGTCCAACAAAGCATCATAAAAGCAGCATTCCTGTGCTTATACACATTCATAAAGATCAGCGCTAAGAAGAATTTCCGTATTGCTTTGGATGTTAAATTTCCCTAAACATACATAGTCCAATTTTCTCAGGCCACCCTTCAAAGGACTATCTAGTTCTTTTAAAACAAATAAAAAATATGTGTAGCTCAGTATTGAGAGGGAAGACTGGTCTCAGGGATTCTTTTGTTTTTACAAAATATACTGGCATTTCCTCCTACCAAAATACCTATGACTTGTCCAGGAAGAAGCATCTTGATCCAGAGCTATCTGAATTATTTTTCTAGCTTCAGTTAGCACTCTTCAGGAAAAAGTCAGCCTCTTGAGCTCCAGCCTTCATACCTTGGGGCACTGTCTGAGATGACCTAGATAACCTGAGTGAGGCAGGATGGACTAGAAAAGGCAGGTTAAGGAGTTACCTCTCCTACAGGGTGAGGCAGGCAGTGGGGGTACAGGCCCAGCTGCAGGCGCTGGAAGTGAGTCCAGTCCAAGAGCAAAGGAAGTCTGCATCTGACCTGGTTGTTGTCTAGCCAGAAGGCTGCCAGCTTGGGGCTTGATGCCAAAGGAAGTATCCAGAAGCTGTCGGAGATTGAGAGTTCCAGACCTTTGCCTGAGGTTCAGGAGCAGCCTGGGGACTGAAAAATAGGATCAACGTGAGCTTTAGTTCTAGAAGAACCCATAATAGTTAAATTACCAAGGAGAAGAAACAGAAAAGGGCAGCAGTTACAAGACCAATGAATACGGTGGGAACAGGTCTTCCAAGCCTGGGTGTCAGACCTAAAGCAGACACTGAATTCCAGGCTTAATTTCCTTAAGTCAGTCCTGAATAATGTTGGGCCTGGGGAGTTCGGATGTAGGGAAGGGGTTGTCAGAATAGCTGCATTTGGAGCCCAGGGACCCCCTAGGAGGACAACATCAGGGACTGGGGAAAAGGCCATGGGGACAGGCTGTATTCACTGAGGTTGTACATCTGTGTTTCAGGAAGTCAGTCTGGAAAGAAAGGGCACAGGTACTCCAGATGAGGGCTCTGGGAAAAACATGCCTTCTTTCTATTGCTGTTGGCTCTTCTGAGGCTGTGGAGATCTACCTCTTTTGTTCTCCCTGGGACCCTATTAAAAGGTTTCTTGTGTTCAATTTGTATGTGGTTTTCCCATTCCTATGGGTTTCCTGAAAATTCGAATACAGGTTTCAGATGACCCAGTAATAATTTATAGATACCATGGCTCAATGACTTTGCCCTGGAGACTCCTACCTCTTAGAGAGTCTGCTACTTGTTGAATGTTGAAGGATCCAGCAGAGCAACACAGAGCCAAAACCACATATGGAGTTAGAGCCCCATATGGCACTAGAGTGGAATTAATTGGAGTAGCAATTGCCATTCTATTTCACATAATTTTGTGTTTTTATTCCATGGAATTTTAGCCACAAGAACGTTATTCACAGGATGTGTCTGTGGCATGTTTTGCACTGACGAACAAAAGGGAACACTGCATCGACCACGATGCAATTACACTTCCTTCTGCACAACTTCATCCATGCCTGACATGTGGAATCTGCCCAGGACTGGCTGTGAACCCTGCAAAACCGCTGTACGATAAATTATTGTCATCATGCCTCAGAAGGCTGTGTCACATTTGCCTGCAACCATTGTACAGACCTACCTTTTAAAAATAGATGTGTTTTTGCACTCTTGAAACTACTTATTTTCTTACTCTTTGTCACAACCAGCCTAGTTTAAGCTGACGGTAAAAAGAGGTTTTGGAGGTTTTCCACCACAAGGTTATTTAAAGTTCTTTGAGCTGCCGCCAGACCTTCATTTAGCATTTTAATAAACTTCCTGGGCCAAGGAGTAATTTTCCTGTATCCTCTTTGTCCTCAGCATGAAGTAATAGTACAAAAGAGGGTCATCATTTTTAGGCCAGTCATCTGCATGAATTATAAAATTATCCTTACGAATAACCAGATATAAGGTCTGGGATAGAGAAAAGGCGATCAGACTTTTTTCTGTGGTTAACATTAAAAAGGGGTGGTCATAGACACATCAAGGGTTTAAGAAAGTGCCAACAGAAATATTTTTCACACAGATAGTTAGAAGGGACTTTAAAAGAAACTGCACATACAGTCAAGTTACAGGAAGATAACTAGAATTAAATTGCCTAAACTTTTGCTTGCTGGTGGTGTCCTTATCTGGAGCCTCTCTAAAGGCAGAAGTACCAATAGACTCCCATGTTTACATGGTGATATGGAAATCGGCCTCCAAGACAGTTGTAAGGCTCCCCAGAGAATTTTTTGGAAACTGCATCTCTGGGTGCGGTGTGATGTCACTTTTCAGTGTTTCTAGGCATTGTGCCAAAACTCAGTTTCAGGAAAATAATTGCAAAAATGTTTAAATAATTTGCATGATGTTTCTGAAAGCAAAGGAAAAGCTGCCTGCTCCATTCCCAAAGGAGATTTCAAGACACAATCAATGTTGGGCCACAAAAACACTGTTTAGACAGAATAATTATCAGCCCTTCCCTTCTCTTTCATTATTAAACTGAGGTCTATTCCCTCTGAGGGTTTCACCTGGCATATGGAAAGACTGTTTTGCTAAGTCCCCTTTATGGATGTTCAAACAGGCTAAGTAAATTCAGAGTTCACTAAATTGGCTCTTTCATGTACATCATTTGACATGAAGTTGCTTCTACGTCATGATTAGCTTTTTTGTTTCTATTTCATGTTATAATCAAGTATGATGGAATTATATAGGATGGTTTCAAACTACCAGAATTCTTGAAAAGGTATCCCAATGCTGAGTTCATTTCATTCATTATTGACACCTTTAAACTGAGCTCAAAGAACCCTAAGTGACAGGGTCATCAAAACAACACACAGAAGGATGCAGTGGGTGGAATCGTATGAAGACAAAAAAGTGAAGTCGTGTTTAAATTGTGTTACAGCTTTCAATGCCCAAATTACAGTACAGTTATTTCTTTAGGGATCTACTTAAAGTACTGTTTGAATTGAATCAAAGTTATTTTTATAGAGATTCTTGAAATGACATTTTGTGATTTAAAAAGACATGGCTATTCTTTATATTGTAGTTTATTGAATTTGATAGTTTAGGAATGAATACATTGAAAAGTGGCACTGTTAGAGTGCACACCAATACAATTTTACTCTCTCCCCTACCCCCATACTGCCTATTCAAACGCACTCTGTGCAACCAGTTTTTCCCCTGCCTTGTAGAAGGCACTACAGTATTAGGATAGATAGATAGATAGATAGATAGATAGATAGATAGATAGATAGATGATAGATAGGTGATAGATAGATAGATAGATGTATATACATACTTAGCTAATAAAATGTCTTTGGACACTTTTAATCTAAAAAGGCTAATGTTACTAATTAATGCCTAGTTCTGTGTAACTGTTAAAGATATTAATTTGAAGTTAAGCACCTTTTCTTACTTCGGGCCTTTAGCGGAAAACAGGGTGAAGTTAGCTTCTTCTCTTTTGACTCTGCCTTCTTTTCCTTGCCACTCACTGTGATTTCTGACCCCACCAGAGCTGGGATGTGAGTGAGGGAAAGACGTAAGGAAACAGGCAAAGATTTACTTGACTGGTACACTCTTTTTTTAAATTTTATTTATTTATTTATTTATTTTTGGCTGTGTTGAGTCTCGTTGCTGCGTGCAGGCTTTCCCTAGTTGCAGCAAGTGGGGGCTACTCTTCGTGTGGTGTGCGGGCTTCTCATTGCGGTGGCTTCTCCTGTTGCGGAGCACAGGCTCTAGGCGCGTGGGCTTCAGTAGTTGTGGCTCATGGGCTCAGTAGTTGTGGCATGAGGGCTCTAGAGCACAGGCTCAGTAGTTGTGGCACACGGGCTTAGTTGCTCTGCGTCATGTGGGAGCTTCCCAGACCGGGGATCGAACCTACGTCCCCTGCACTGGCAGGCAGATTCTTTTTTTTCTTTTTTTCTTTTTTTTGCGGTACGTGGGCCTCTCACTGTTGTGGCCTCTCCCATTGCAGAGCACAGGCTCCGGACGCGCAGGCTCAGCGGCCATGGCTCACGGGCCCAGCCGCTCCACAGCATGTGGGATCTTCCCGGGCTGGGGCACGAACCCGTGTCCCCTGCATCGGCAGGCAGACTCTCAACCACTGCGCCACCAGGGAAGCCCATGGCAGGCAGATTCTTAACCACTGCGCCACCAGGGAAGTCCCTTGACTGGTACACTCTTGATGTGTTGACACTCTTCAGACTTGGTGAATGTTTACACCTGACTTTTTCCCTCATGAGCTCATTTATAATTTTTTTTTTTTTTTTGAGACTCCCACATCATTGGGTATCTCTCACCTGGAATGTCCAGCAGAAATGTATCTCCTCAAAGTGGTCTTTTCTGATGCCTCCATTAGCTCTTGAGTATCTAGCAGAAAACTTGTACCTCTTTATGCGAGGTCTCCTCACTCTCCAGGTGATCCTTCTGGGCAGAACCTTAGACAACTCTGGCCTGTTTTGCTCATCCATAGCTTAGTCTGGTCCACAAAACACTGATCTGGTGTCAGTTATACTATAGTTATTCCCCTCTGCATTGTGGCTAAAGGTAGCTTAAAGCTTGAGCCAGTTTATATTTTTTCAGACCTGTATCAGACATGCAGTCCCAATACTAGGAAACACATAGGATACTTTCTGGGTGGTCCCAAAAGAGGTCCTCTCACATTTGAGGTGAAGAAGTATCTCCCATCCTACCTAGTTTTTAGACTGTTAGATTCTCAGCACAACTCTCTCCAAATACATCCTCTCTCTTGACCTCTCTAATCTCTTTTTTCAGGGTAGAGTTGGTAGTTTTTACCAACTCTTTTGGAAGTTCTTCTTAGGTGGCCTCAAAACTCACTTTGGAATGTTGCTGTAGGAGGAATCCAAAACTACCGCAAATGACTATGCAGTTTGTACCCCACACAAAGATATCAAGCTACAGGGATGAGTGAGTGCTGAATTACAGCCATTCCTCCTCTAGCAGCACAGGGTGCCAGAGGGGCACTTTACTGCAATTCACCTACCCAGTGGGATTGCTTTTCTGCTAATTTGCACAAAGGCACCTATTGCCTTGGAGCCCTGGTTGAAACTGAGACAGAGTCCCATGTGAAATCCCATTTCATTTAGATGAGTTACAGGATTAGCGTTTTCTTACATGAAAACCATCTACAGATATTGATGACACCTGTGACAACTGTTCAACAGCATGTCAGAAAATTACCAGGAGGCCAAAGATGTCATCCTGCCACTTTTCATTCAAACAAAATATCATATTTTTAGAGTTTTTTTCAACAAGAGTTCCAAGATACTTCAATGAGGAAAGAAAAGTCTTTTCAGCAAAAGGTGCTTAGACAACTGGATATCCACATGGAAAAAAAAATGACCTCTACCTCACACTGTGTACAAAAATTAACTCCAAATGGGTTATAGACCTACATGTAAGAGCAAAAACTATACAGGTTTTAGAAAAAACATAGGAGCAAATTTTGAGGCCTTGGATTAGGTAATGGTTTCTCAGATATGACACCAAAAGCACAATCTACCAAAGAAAACATAGATCAAATGGACTTAATCAAACTTCAGAAGTTTTGTGCTCCAAAGGACACCGTCAAGGAAGTGAAAAAGCAATCCACAGAATGGGAGAAAATGTTAACAGGTCATAAATCTGATAAGAATATATGAAGAAGTCACAATAAAAAAAAGAGACATCCTAAAAATGGACAAAGGATTTGAATAGATATTTCTCAAAAGAAGACATTCAAGTGACCAATAAGCACATGAAAAGCTGCTCAACAACATTAACCATCAGGAAATGTAATCAAAACCACAATGAGATACCACTTCACACTCATTAGAATGGCCATTAAAAACAAAAACAAAAAAGAGATAATAACAAGTGTTGTGAGGATATAGAAAAATTAGAACCCTCATACACTGCTAGTGGAAATGTAAAATGGTGCAGCCACTTTGGAAAACAGGCTGACAGTTCTTCACAAAGTTACATATAAAGTTACCATAGATCCAGAAATTCCACTTCCAGGTATAAATACAAGAGAGTTGAAAACATGTCCACACAAAAACTTGTACCTGAGTGTTCATAACAGCATTATTAGTAATAGCCCAAAAGTGGGAAAGAACCCAAATAACTATCACTTGATAAACAAAATATGGCATATCCATACAGTGGAGTATTATTCAGCAATAAAAAGGAATGAAGAAATGATTCATGCTACAAGATGGAAGAATCTTGAAAACATTATGCCAAGTCACAGAAGTCAGTTGCAAAAAACCACATACAATATAATTCCATTTATATGAAATGTCCAGAGTAGGCAAATCCATAGAGACATAAAGTAGATTAGTAATTGCCTGGGCAATTTTAGTTTTGGACAGTTCATTGCTAATGTATAAACAAAAAATTGATTTTTGTATATTGATCTTGTATCCTGCAACTTTGCTGCACTATTTTTTTTGTTTGTTAGTCTTTTAGTGGATTTCTTAGGATTTTCTTGAATACAAAAATATTTCATCTGCAATAAAGACAGTTCCACTTCCTCCTTTTCAGTCTGGATGCCTTGTATTTCTTTTGCCTGCCTGACTTCACTGGCTAGAACCTCCAGAAGTATGTTAAATAGAAGAGGTAAAAGCAGGCATCTTGCCTTGTTCCTGACCACGGGGGGAAAGTGTTCAGTCTTTCACTATAAAGAATTATTTTGCTGTGAACTTTTTGTAGACATTCTTTTGTCAGGTTGAGGAAATTTTCTTCTATCCCTAGTTGGTTAATAGGTTTTTAAAAAAACCATGAATATATGTAGCATTTTGTCAAACACTTTTCTATGTCTATTGTGTTGAATATATGGTTTTTGTCCTTTATTCTATTAATATAGTGTGTTACATTGAATGATTTTCATATATTAAACCAATCTTGTATTCCTAGGGTAAATTCCATTTGGTTATGGTGAATAATCCTTCTTATATATTGCTGGATTTGGTTTGCCAGTATTTTGTTGAAGATTTTTGCATCTACATTTATAAGGCCTTTTAAATTTAAAATTTCTCTTAGCCTGTTTGTCCACTTAACTGACCATTGTGTCTTTAGCTGTGCAAAATTTTCCAGCTTTTATGCAACCAAACTAGTGAATTTTTTCCTCTATGGCTTCACAGTATTTTTTTCTTGCTGAGAAAGATTATTCCTACTCCAAGACCATAAAACTATTTATCTGTGTTTTTCTTTAATATGGTCATTATTTTATTTCTTTTAATGTTTAGAGTGTTAATCATTGGGAGTTTACATTTATATAAGCTTTAAATTGAGGACCCAATGGCCTGTTTTTTTTAATCATTCCTTTTTTAAAATTTTTAAATTTTATTTTATTTATTTTTTTATACAGCTGGTTCTTATTAGTCATCAATTTTATACACATCAGTGCATATATATCAATCCCAATCGCGCAATTCAGCACACCACCATCCCCACACCACTGCGACTTCCCCCCCTGGTGTCCATACATTTGTTCTCTACTTCTGTGTCTCAACTTTTGCCCTGCAAACTGGTTCATCTGTACTATTTTTCTAGGTTCCTCATATATGTGTTAATATACGATATTTATTTTTCCCTTTCTGACTTACTTCACTCTGTATGACAGTCTCTAGATCCATCCACTTCTCAACAAATGACTCAATTTCGTTCCTTTTTATGGCTGAGTAATATTCCATTGTATATATGTACCACACCTTCTTTATCCAGTCTGTTGATGGGCATTTAGGTTGCTTCCATGACCTGGCTATTGTAAATAGTGCTGCAATGAACATTGGGATGCATGTGTCTTTTTGAATTATGGTTTTCTCTGGGTATATGCCCAGTAGTGGGATTGCTGGATCATATGGTAATTCTATTTTTAGTTTTTTAAGGAACCTCCATACTGTTCTCCATAGTGGCTGTATCAATTTACATTCCCACAAACAGTGCAAGAGAGTTCCCTTTTCTCCACACCCTCTCCAGCATTTGTTGTTTGTAGATTTTCTGATGATGCCCAGTCTACCGGGTGTGAGGTGATACCTCATTGTAGTTTTGATTTGCAATTCTCTAATAATTAGTGATGTTGAGTAGCTTTTCCTGTGCTCTTGGCCATCTGTATGTCTTCTTTGGAGAAATGTCTATTTAGGTCTTCTGCCCATTTTTTGATTGGGTTGTTTGTTTTTTTAATATTGAGCTGCATGAGCTGTTTGTATATTTTGGTGATTAACCCTTTCTCCCTTGATTCATTTGCAAATATTTTCTCCCATTCTAAGGGTTGTCTTTTCATCTTGTTTATGGTTTCCTTCGCTTTGCAAAAGCTTTTAAATTTCATTAGGTCCCATTTATTTTTGCTTTTATTTCCATTATTCTAAGAGGTGGATCAAAAAAGATCTTGCTGTGATTTATGTCAAAGAGTGTTCTTCCTATGTTTTCCTCTAAGAGTTTTAAGGTGTCCAGTCTTACATTTAGGTCTCTAATCCATTTTGAGTTTATTTTTGTGTACGGTATTAGGAAGTGTTCTCATTTCATTCTTTTACATGTAGCTGTCTAGTTTTCCCAGCACCACTTATTGAAGAGACTATCTTTTCTCCATTGTATATCCTTGCCTCCTTTGTCATAGATTAGTTGACCATAGGTGCGTGGGTTTATCTCTGGGCTTTCTATCTTGTTCCATTTGATCTATGTTTCTGTTTTTGTGCCAGTACCATACTGTCTTGATTACTGTAGCTTTGTTGTATAGTCTGAAGTCAGGGAGTCTGATTCCTCCAGCTCTGTTTTTTTCCCTCAAGACTGCTTTGGTTATTCGGGGACTTTTGTGTCCCCATACAAATTTTAAGATATTTTTGTTCTAGTTCTGTAAAAAATGCTATTGGTAATTTGATAGAGATTGCATTGAATCTGTACACTGCTTTGGGTAGTATGGTCATTTTCACAATATTGATTCCTCCAATCCAAGAACATGGTATATCTCTCCAACTGTTGGCATCATCTTTAATTTCTTTCATCAGTGTCTTATAGTTTTCTGCATACAGGTCTTTTGTCTCCCTGGGTAGGTTTATTCCTAGGTATTTTATTCTTTTTGTTGAAATGGTAAATGGGAGTGTTTCCTTAATTTCCCTTTCAGATTTTTCACCATTAGTGTATAGGAATGCAAGAGATTTCTGTGCATTCATTTTGTAACCTGCAACTTTACCAAATTCATTGATTAGCTCTAGTACTTTTTTGGTGGCATCTTTAGGATTCTCTATGTATAGTATCATGTCATCTGCAAACAGTGACAGTTTTACTTCTTTTCCAATTTGTATTCCTTTTATTTCTTTTTCTTCTCTGATTGCCATGTCTAGGACATCCAAAACTATGTTTAATAATAGTGGTGAGAGTGGACATCCTTGTCTCGTTCCTGATCTTAGAGGAAATGCTTTGTTTTTCTTCATTGAGAATGATGTTTGCTGTGGGCTTGTCCTATATGGCCTTTATTATGTTGTGGTAGGTTCCCTCTATGCCCACTTTCTGGAGAGTTTTTATCATAAATAGGTGTGGAATTTTGTCAAAAGCTTTGGCTGCATCTATTGAGATGATCATATGGTTTTTATTCTTCAGTTTGTTAATATGGTGTATCACATTGATTGATTTGTGTATATTGAAGAATCCTTGCATCTCTGGGATAAATCCCACTTGATCATGGTGTACAATCCTTTTAATGTGTTGTTGGATTCTGTTTGCTAGTATTTTGTTGAGGATTTTTGCATATATATTCAACAGTGATATTGGTCTGTAATTTTCTTTTTTTGTAGTATCTGTCTCTGGTTTTGGTATCAGGGTGATGGTGGCCTCATAGAATGAGTTCGGGAGTGTTCTTCCTCTGCAATTTTTTGGAAGGGTTTGAGAAGTATGGGTGTTAGCTCTTCTCTAAATGTTTGATAGAATTCACCTGTGAAGCCATCTGGTCCTGGACTTTTGTTTGTTGGAAGATTTTTAATCACAGTTTCAATTTCATTCCTTGTGATTGGTCTGTTCATAATTTCTATTTCTTCCTGGTTCAGTCTTGGAAGGTTATACCTTTCTAAGAATTTGTCCATTTCTTCCAGGTTGTATGCTTTATTGGTGTAGAGCTGCTTGTAGTAGTCTCTTAGGGTGCTTTGTATTTCTGTGGTGTCTGTTGTAACCTCTCCTTTTTCGTTTCTAATTTTATTGATTTGAGTCCTCTGCCTCTTTTCCTTGATGAGTCTGGCTAATGGTTTATCAATTTTGTTTATCTTCTCAAAGAAAAAGATTTTAGTTTTATTGATCTTTGCTATTGTTTTCTTTGTTTCTATTTCATTTATTCCTGCTCTGATCCTTATGATTTCTTTCTTTCTGCTAACTTTGGGTTTTGTTTGTTCTTCTTTCTCTAGTTCCTTTAGGTGTAAGGTTAGATTGTGTATTTGAGATTTTTCTTGTTTCTTGAGGTAGGCTTGTATAGCTATAAACTTCCCTCTTAGAACTGCTTTTGCTGCATCCCATAGGTTTTGGATCATCGTGATTTTATTGTTTTATGTCTCTGGGTATTTTTTTATTTCCTCTTTGATTTCATCAGTGATCTCTTGTTTATTTAGTAATGTATTGTTTGGCCTCCATGTGTTTGTGTTTTTTACGTTTTTTTCCCTGTAATTCATTTCTAATATCATAGTGTTGGGGTCAGAAAAGATGTTTGATATGATTTCAATTTTCTTAAATTTACTGAGGCTTGATTTGCGACCCAAGGTGTGATCTATCCTGGAGAATGTTCCGTGTGCACTTGAGAAGAAAGTGTAATCTGCTGTTTTTGGATGGAATGTCATGTAAATATCAATTAAATCTATCTGATTGTGTCATTTAAAGCTTGTGTTTCCTTATTTATTTTCATTTTGGATGATCTGTCCATTGGTTTAAGTGAGGTGTTAAAGTCCCCCACTATTATTTTGTTACTGTTGATTTCCTCTTTTATAGCTGTTAGCATTTGCCTTATGTATTGAGGTGCTCCTATGTTGGGTGCATATATAGTTATAATTGTTATATCTTTTCTTGGATTGATCCCTTGATCATTATGTAGTGTCCTTCCTTGTATCTTGTAACATTCTTCATTTTAAAGTCTATTTTGTTGACATGAGTATTGCGACTCCAGCTTTCTTTTGATTTCCATTTTCATGGAATATATTTTTCCCTCCCTTCACTTTCAGTCTGTATGTGTCCCTAGGTCTGAAGCGGGTCTCTTGTAGACAGCATATATGTGGGTCTTGTTTTTTAATCCACTCAGGAAGCCTGTGTCTTTTGGTTGGATCATTTAATCCATTCACATTTAAGGTAATTATCGATATGTATGTTCCTATGACCATTTTCTTAATTGTTTTGGGTTTGTCTTTGTAGGTCCTTTTCTTCTCTTGTGTTTCCCACTTAGAGAAGTTCCTTTAGCATTTGTTGTAGAGCTGGTTTGGTGGTGCTGAATTCTCTTAGCTTTTGCTTGTCTGCTTTTGATTTCTCCATCTAATCTGAATGAGGTCCTTGCCGGGTAGAGTAATCTTGGTTGTAGGTTCTTCCCTTTCATCACTTTAAGTATATCACGCCACTCCCTTTTGGCTTGTAGAGCTTCTACTGAGAAATCAGCTGTTAACCTTATGGGAGTTCCCTTGTATGTTATTCGTCGTTTTTCCCTTGCTGCTTTCAATAATTTTTTTTGTCTTTAATTTTTGCCAATTTGATTACTATGTGTCTTGGTGTGTTTCTGCTTGGGTTTATGCTGTATGGGACTCGCTGTGCTTCCTGGACTTGGGTGGCTGTTTCCTTTCCCATGTTAGAGAAATTTTCGACTATAATCTCTTCAAATATTTTCTCTGGTCCTTTCTCTCTCTTTTCTCCTTCTGGGACCCCTATAATGTGACTGTTGTTGCATTTAATGTTGTCCCAGAGGCCTCTTAGGCTGTCTTCATTTCTTTTCATTCTTTTTTCTTTATTCTGTTCCACAGCAGTGAATTCCACCATTCTGTCTTCCAGGTCACTTATCTGTTCTTCTGCTTCAGTTATTCTGCTATTGATTCCTTCTAGTGTAGTTTTCATTTCAATTATTGTATTGTTCATCTCTCTTTGTTTGTTCTTTAATTCTTCTAGGTCTTTGTTAAACATTTCTTGCATCTTCTTGAGCTTTGCCTCCATTCTTTTTCCAACAAACTGGATCATCTTCACTATCATTATTCTGAATTCTTTTTCTGGAAGTTTGCCTATCTCCACTTCATCTAGTGTTTTTTCTGGGGTTTTATCTTGTTCCTTCATCTGGTACATAGCCCTCTGCCTTTTCATCTTGTCTACCTTTCTGTGAAGTTGTTTTTTTGTTCCACAGGTGGCAGGATTGTAGTTCTTCTTGCTTCTGCTGTCTGCTCTCTGGTGGATGAGGCTATCTAAGAGGCTTGTGCAAGTTTCCTGATGGGAGGGACTGGTCCCAATGGCCTCCTTTTAAAATTCATTCAGTAATTCACCAATTTATTAAAATTTGTTCAATAAATTTATTAAACACCTGAGAAGTGCTATACACCATTCTAAGCATTGTAAATACAAGTGTAAAAACAAAAAACAATCAAACAAAAAAAACAGGGTCT
Source organism: Globicephala melas (assembly GCF_963455315.2). Classification (NCBI taxonomy): domain Eukaryota; kingdom Metazoa; phylum Chordata; class Mammalia; order Artiodactyla; family Delphinidae; genus Globicephala; species Globicephala melas. Next base: position 64,706,562 of record NC_083316.1, read on the forward strand.
CTGTTCTCATACAGTTCTCATACAGTTGGAGAAGAGATTCAACAAAAAATTAAACAGGTAAACAAGGTAATTTCAGATAGCTAGAAGTGCTATGAAGGAAACAGAACAGGATGATATGATGGAGAATAATAGAGCTTTGTTAGATACTATGGTCAGCGAAATCTCCTCTAGGATGGTACATTTACCACTTTAATGATGAAGATCTAGTCATTGGAAGAGCCAAGAAAAGAATGTTCAAGTCAGTGGGGAAAGCAAAGGCAAAGGCTCTGGGCCAAAGCAAACTAGGTGTATTCAATCAGCAGAATGAAACCGCTGTGGATGGAGTGAAGGGAGTGAGATGAAGAATATTACCAAATGATTCTCAATGGTGAAAAACTGAAAGAATTTCCTCTAAGATCAGGAACAAGACAAGGATGTCCACTCTCGCCATTATTATTCAACATAGGTTTGGAAGTCCAAGCCACAGCATTCAAAGAAGAAAAAGAAATAAAAGGAATACAAATTGGAAAAGAAGAAGTAAAACTGTCAGTGTTGCAGATGACATGATACTATACATAGAGAATCTTAAAGATGCCACCAGAAAACTACTAGAGCTAATCAATGAATCTGGTAAAGTTGCAGGTTACAAAATTAATGCACAGAAATTTCTTGCATTCCTATACAGTAACAACAAAAGATCAGAAATTAAGGAAACAATCCCATTCACCATTGCAAAAAAAAGAATAAAATACCTAGGAATAAACCTACCTAAGGGGGTAAAAGACCTGTACTCAGAAAACTATAAGACACTTTTGAAAGAAATCAAAGATGACACAAGAAATCAAAGATGATGGAGAGATATAGCATGTTCTTCGATTGGATGAATCAATATTGTGAAAATGACTATACTGTGCAAAGCAATCTACAGATTCAATTCAATCCCTATCAAATTACCAGTAGCATTTTTTATAGAACTAGAACAAAAAATCTTAAAATTTGTCTGGAGACACAAAAGACCCTGAATAGCCGAAGCAGTCTTGAGGGAAAAAAACGGAACTGGAGGAATCAGACTCCCTGACTTCAGACTATACTACAAAGATATAGTAATCAAGACAATATGGTATTGGCACAAAAACAGAAATATAGATCAATGGAACAGGGTAGAAAGCCCAGAGATAAACGCACACACCTATGGTCAACTAATCTATGACAAAGGAGCAAGGATATACAATGGAGAAAAGATAGTCTCTTCAATAAGTGGTGCTGGGAAAACTGGACAGCTACATGTAAAAGAATGAAATGAGAACACTCCCTAATACCATACACAAAAATAAACTCAAAATGGATTAGAGACCTAAATGTAAGACTGGACACCTTAAAACTCTTAGAGGAAAACATAGGAAGAACACTCTTTGACATAAATCACAGCAAGATCTTTTTTGATCCACCTCCTAGAGTAATCAAAATAAAAGTAAACAAATGGGACCTAATGAAACTTAAAAGCTTTTGCAAAGTGAAGGAAACTACAAACAAGATGAAAAGACAACCCTCAGAATGGGAGAAAATATTTGCTAATGAATCTACGGAGAAAGGATTAATCTCCGAAGCATATAAACAGCTCTTGCAGCTCAATATTGAAAAAACAAACAACCCAATCAAAAAATGGGCAGAAGACCTAAATAGACATTTCTCCAAAGAAGACATACAGATGGCCAAGAAGCACATGAAAAGCTGCTCAACATCACTAATCATTAGAGAAGTGCAAATCAAAACTACAATGAGGTATCACCTCACACCCGTTAGACGGGCATCATCAGAAAATCTACAAACAACAAATGCTGGAGAGGGTGTGGAGAAAAGGGAACCCTCTTGAACTGTTTGTGGGAATGTAAATTGATACAGCCACTATGGAGAACAGTATGGAGGTTCCTTAAAAAACTAAAAATAGAATTACTAAAAATAGATTGTACATGTATACAATCCAGCAATCCCACTACTGGGCATATACCCAGAGAAAACCATAATTCAAAAAGACTATGCACCCCAATATTCATTGCAGCACTATTTACAATAGCCAGGTCATGGAAGCAACCTAAATGCCCATCAACAGACTGGGTAAAGAAGATGTGGTACATATATACAATGGAATATTACTCAGCCATAAAAGGAAACAAAATTGGGTCATTTGTAGAGACATGGATGGATCTAGAGACTGTCATACAGAGTGAAGTAAGTCAGAAAGAGAAAAACAAATATCGTATATGAATGCATATATGTGGAACCTAGAAAAATGGTACAGATGAACTGGTTTGCAGGGCAGAAATAGAGACAGATGTAGAGAACAAACGTATGGACACCAAGGGGGGAAAGTGGGGTGGTGGTGGTGGTGGTATGAATTGGGCGATTGGGATTGACATATATACACTAATATGTATAAAATAGATAATCTTCTGTATAAAAAATAAAATTAAATTAAAAAAATAAAAGGTTATTACCAGATGAGGCAGAGAGTTGGGTTGGGGCTAATTCATCCAGGGGATTTCAGACCACGTTCAAGAAGGCAGTGAGAATTATTAAACAGGAGAACATCTGATTGTTATATTTTTAAAGGGTCCCTTTACTACTGTGTGGAGAACTAATTGTAGTGGGACAATAAAGTGGGGGGATCAGTTAGAAGGGATGATGGTGGCTTGAAGTCAGGAGGTATACATGTATACGGAGAGAATTAGAAGATTTGAGATGTATTTCGAAGACAATAATAATAACTGATATTTATTGAGCACATAATGGGCATCAGCTATTGTTCTAATTTCTTAACAATTTATTAATCCCTACCATTATCCTATGAATCAGATAATGTCATCATCCTTGTTTTATATATGACAACTTGACCGAATGTAGGTAGGTTACGCAAGGTGATATAACTGGTCAATGATAGAACTGGGATCTGAACCCAGATAGCTTGTTTCCAGGGCTTATGCTCTTAAGCACCCATTTTTAATTTCTCTTGAGTAGAGCTCATGGACATGCTGGTAGAGTAAATATTGGAGGTTGAAGGAAAAGCAGAAATCAGAGATGACTTAGGTTTTGGGAAGGTTTTGGGATTATGCATTTGGTGGATAGTGGTGTTATTTACTCAGATAGGAAATATGAGGGAAGCTATAATCTAGGAATGGGTATGTATGTTTGGTGGTGGTGGTGGGAGGGTGGTAGCAGAAGAATTACCTGTTCTGATTTAGAAATATTGTGGGGGTTTTTAACATCTTTATTGGAGTATAATTGCTCTACAATTAGTAGAGCAATTACTTTAGTTTTTGTTAGTAGTTTTAGTAGTTAGTAGTTTTTGTAGTAGTTTAGTAGTAGTTAGTAGTTTTTGTTAGTTTCTGCTTTATAACAAAGTGAATCAGCTATACATATACATATGTCTCCATATCTCCTCCCTCTTGCGTCTTCCTCTCACCCTCCCTATCCCACCCCTCTAGGTGGATACAGAGCACGGAGTTGATCTCCCTGTGCTATGTGGCTGCTTCCCACTAGCTATCTATTTTACATTTGGTAGTGTATATATGTCCATGCCACTCTCTCACTTCGTTCCAGCTTACCCTTCCCCCTCCCCGTGTCCTCAAGTCCATTTTCCATGTCTGCGTCTTTATTCCTGTCCTGCCCCTATGTTCTTCAGAACAATTTTTTTTTAGATTCCATAAATATGCGTTAGCATACGATATTTGTTTTTCTCTTTCTGACTTACTTCACTCTGTATGACAGATTCTAGGTCCATCCACCTCACTACAAATAACTCAATTTCATTTCTTTTTATGGCTGAGTAATATTCCATTGTATATATGTGCCACATCTTCTTTATCCATTCATCTGTTGATGGACACTTAGGTTGCTTCCATGTCCTGGCTGTTGTAAATAGAGCTGCAATGAACATTGTGGTACATGACTCTTTTTGAATTATGGTTTTCTCAGGGTATATGCCCAGTAGTGGGATTGCTTGGTCATATGGTAGTTCTATTTTTATTTTTTTAAGGAACCTCCATACTGTTCTCCATAGTGGCTGTATCAATTTTCATCCCCACCCACAGTGCAAGAGGGTTCCTTAAGGTTTATATCAAGTAGGCAGTTTAATGTATGATGCTAAGGTGTAGGAGCTAGGTAAGGGCTAGAGAGAGTAATTTAGGACTCATTGGTAGAGAGCTGGTATTTAAAGCCAGATTCCTAGATAATGTAGATCTAAAAAAGAAAATAATAAGTCCATGTTCAAGTTTTGGTGCACTTAGATGTAGAAATAGAAGCCAAGAAATGAAACAGAAAAGGAGCAGCCAGCAATGTAGGGGGAAATCTAGTAGAGTGAGGTGTCTTGGAAGTCACGAGGCAACTATTCCAAAATACGATTTATTGAACAACCAATGCCTTTCCTCATTAATCTGAAATGCCACTTTTATCCAATTTTTCCCCATGTTTACCCAGGTTTATCTCCAGACTCTTCCACTCTACTTGTCTATTCTGCCCTAAGCACAAACAAGGTGCTGAATCAATCACTACCTTACCTTAGGCTGTAATTTTCAAAAAGATTCTGGCTGTTCTCACATATTATTTTTTCTGCATTTGCACCAAATTGTCATACTCCAAATAATCCCATTGGAATGGCTTTGAATTTATACAAGCATGTGGAGGAATATTGACATCTTCATAACAGTCAGTTCTCACCAGGAAAAATTCTTCCATTCAGGTTTTTTCCTATATCCTCAGCAACGATTTATAGTTTTATTCCTGGAGGTCTAGCTTGCTTGCTCGTAAGTTTATTCCTAGATAGTTTATGGTTCTGGTTGCTAACATATACCAGCTTCTTTTTATTGCACTCCTTAATTGACTACTGCCAGGTTTTCTTAGAAGTCTTTGTTGTAGCCCACAGACAGCAACTCTGACCAACTTAAGCCAAAAGGGAACTGAGTGGAAGTGGATGGGGGAGTTTATTTGATTAAAAGGAGATTAAAGAACCAGCCTCAGAATATGTAGTACTTTTTATAATAATAAGAAAAGTTATTTTGATTTATACATTTTATAAAACTAATAAAGTTAAAATGTAGTAAAGAAGTTTAAAATGGGAACATATTAATATCTTTATTATATAAATAACTCCTAAAACTATAAAACACTATGAACCTAAAAAGTAAATGTATAAAGGACAAAAATAAACACTTTACAAAGTAGAAAAAAAAATTAACAAATATATGAAAAATTATTCAGGCCTCACTAGTAGTAGAAGAAATGTCATATAATAAGGTATTACTTTTTGATATGTCAAATTAACAAAATTTTGTGGGTTTTTTTTTTTTTTGTAAATGATTAATTCTGGCAAGGGTTTAGGAAAATTGTATCCTTATCCATTACTGGTAAAATGTAAAATGGTATAAGAAGTGTCAAAAGCCTTAAAGATGTTCACAATTATACTGTCATCGAATTAATGGTTATATTTTCAGCGTTCTATCTTTTGAAAGTGATTCTGAATGTAGAATACATTTTATGTGTGAAGATGTCCAGTTCAGCTTTATTTATGAGATAGCAAAAAACTGGAAGCAGCTCAAACGCAGGAAATGGTTAAGGATATTATAGCACATCCACTTGGTAGAATGTTAAATGAAATTTAAATGTGAGGTTTATGAAAGCTAAATAATAACTAGAAATGCTAATGTTAACATGTGAAGGGAAAAAAACCACCCAGTTGTCTGAAAGGAATACACTCTAGTGGTTATCTTTGTTTCCTAGGACTTAGGTACCTTTTTTTCTACTTTTCCAAAATTTTTCCAGATTTTCTATTGTGAGTACATTTTGTAATATAACAAAAACACAAAAAAGTTTCCGCTGGGGCCTGTGTCTACTTTGAGGTGATTGCTCTTTTAATTCGTATTTCCTAACGCCCAGGAGCTCATACACGAATTTTTCCATTTTTCCTACTCCTTGCCTCTAAACATCAGTCTCTCTGCACCCTCTTGGGTGTCTCTCCCTTTTCAAGGCTAACTTCTCTTCTCTGGAATCATGCTCTGTCAATTTCCCTCAGTCTTCAGCATTTTCAGTCTCTTCTTCTTCATAGGCTCCTTCCCCTCAAGCAACACTATACACAGGTCTTATCTTTATTTGAAACAATCGTTACTTGACCCTTTTGCTTTTAATGCTCACAATCCATTTTCTTTTTTTACCATCACACTTCTTTCATTATAATCGTGTTTTTGCCTTTCTCACTTCTATTCAAAACACATCCTGGAGGGTCACTATCACTTTTCTACTTTGTATATATTGAAATGACAGAAGTAGAGTTTCTCTTCTGCCCTTACATTTCCCCCAAAGCGCAATCCTAGCCCTGTGCTCCCCTGGTTTGCTCTCTCCCTTTAGTCTTACTGTGTTCTGACTTCGTCTATTTCCTCCATGTGCTAATTCCCTGCCCTGACCAAGACTGCAGCTTTATATAACTCCAGGGTCGTCAAGTACCTCCTAGTCCATGTGAATGCCACCCACTGCAATTATGCAGTACATGGCCTGTGTGTCTATATGCTGTGATTCTGGCCTTGACCTCTCTCCTTAGTTGCTACCCAACATGTTAGACTGCACATCAGACATTTCCACTCAGATGTCCCATTGTCACCTCTAATTTGTGTGTGAAAAGTGATTGCCTCACCTTACCTTCCAGACTAGTGGGTTTTCCACCTTTCTATCTTCATACAGTGAAACTCCATTCAACCAGTCCTCAACCCTAGGTCCTAAACCCCAGGATCATATCCTCCCTCCTAATGTCTTATCTTTCATCCCCACCAAACTGTCAGGCAACTGAGTTCTGTTTTTGAAACCAGTACAGACCTAGAGAGAATTCTGGTTGCAGTAGCCTTAGCTGGTCCTAGAGAAGATGCTCCACTGGGTGTGAGGCAAGGGGAGTGGTGTGAATGGTAGTGATGGAGAGAATCAGAGGTCAGAATGAGAGCCATAGTGTCAGAGGGTCAAATCCAAAGTGAGAGGGATAGGTGTACAAAGGCAAGGGATTGATGTTGAAGACATCAGGAACAAGTGATGAGAACACAGAACGTAAGACTAAGTGAAAACTCAGGCTGTGAGGGGTTGGGGTCTAACCCTGAAAGGTACTTCTTATGTGGCATGGGGACTCATCCTTTAAAAAGTGGCTAGCCATTCCCACTGCCACTATCTTAATTCACTGCTTCAGTGCTTTCACATCCTATTGGATCTTCTCTATGCCTTCTCCCACATTAGGTTAATTTTCTCTATTCCTTGCTTTGAGCACCTGTCTTAGTCTGTTTGGACTGCTATAACAACAGCACCATAGCCTGGGTGGCTTATAAACAACAGACATTTATTTTTCACAGTTCTGGAGCCTGGTAAGTCCTAGATCAAGGTGCCTGCAGATTTGATTTCTGGTGGAGACTACTTCCTGGTTCAGAGACAGCATCCAAACGTCATATCCTGGAGCAAATAAACCCAGAAGGAATGGGGCCTGCTAAGTAGATAAGGGTGGTGTGTTTGTGTACTTGAGGATTTGTTTGAGATTTGCGCAGCAGCAGCCTGGACAGGCAGTGGGGTCCTGGGTGGGTGCTCACATAAGAAGGCCTACCAAGTCATTCTAGATGGGGGTCCACCAACGGGGGAAACCAAGTAGAGAGCCAGAGGGTTTATCCAAAGAGAAGCCAGTCAGAAGAAACTATATCCCAGATGAGATCAGTGTGTGAGCAAAAGTGGGAGGGAGGAGGGTCAGGCACCCTTAGTGAGGGATTTCAGGCCACTGCTGCTGTCTCAGCGGCCTTGTACAGTCACTACAAAACACACAGTGACCTTCAATGAGAATAACACCTAAGTCTGCATCTCCTTGTAAAGCAAGGGTCAAAAACACCTGGCTTTGGGCTTTTTGTGCTCTTCTTTAGGCCACCCCCACAAAAGAAAAACAGGACTTATCAATATCCACATGCCATAGGATGAACGCTCGTGGAGGTCAGGGTCTGAATCTTTTAAGGAATCGTGAGGCATATGGGAGAAGCAGCATCATCACTGTCCAGATGATGCTTTGTTAAATGCTTCCCTTTCACCAGGTCCCTGCAGTGCAGTCTACTGCCTTAGACATTCCTGGCTAAACCGTGGACTTGGATGGAAGCCAAGCAGCTGAGGGTGAGTCTAGGTAAGATGGAAGGTGATGCTGCTCAGGGGAAAACAGCTGGCTAATGGTGTTCAATTTATCTTGGCTCTTCTACCTCAGTAATTTTCCATTTTTATCAAATCTCAATATCTGATATTTCAGTATCTGGGATTGTTTCTGAGGTCTCAAATGATAGCTCAAAAGGTCAGGAATGTGATACCATGATGAGAAATGATATTAGAAGCATCACATACAAGGTCTTATGTTTGTGAGAAAGCCGGTATATATGTATATATACAGACAACTGTGTATACTTCAGGTCACCAAACCTTAAAAAAGACAACATGGATTAAAAACAAAAAAGATCCTTACAAGGACAACTAAAAAGACTAAAAGGTGATGGCAGTTCTTGTTATGAGAACAGACTGAAAAGATTAAGGCTCTTCATCCTGCAAGGGACATAGACTGCAGCCTGTAAATCAAGAAGCAATGGGAAGGCTAGTGAAAACACCACTTTGTCCATCAGATCCCATGACGCAGCTGCTGAGAGGGCCACTTAAAACTCCGCAAGGCTTCTGTCTCCTTTCAGGACACAGAAAGGTAGGTGAAAATTTACACATTAGGTAATAAGAACTGTGTTATTTCATGGGTTGTGCAGACTGATAATATAAATATGTATGCTTGATGAGAGTTTATAAGCATTGATCAATGATTCATAATGTGCAAACTAGTGAAAAATGCTCCTGTTGTAGACATTTGAGGTTGTAGAGAGGGATAAATCGGACATTTTGGCTTGGGCAGATCAAACATATGACCTAGTATGGCATTTCCTACACTATTTTGAGGCACCTCACTTATCATCATCTATATCTGTATTTTTATTCCTATATTTTTACTCTATTGATAAAACTGGTGTGCTGTCTCTTTTTTTATAGTAAAATGGTTTAAAATATATATACTTCTTTATGCCATTATGATGGCTTGGGGAAAAATGAGGTCATCTGCCAAGTAATTGAAAAGTTGTGTTTAAACAGAACGTGGGAATTGCCTGGTGGGAGTTTGTTAAAAAATGCAGATTCCAAGGCCTGCCTCAGTAGTCTGAAGTGAGATCCAAAAATCTATATTATTAAGTCAATTCAGAAAGGAACTGTGAAAAAGTAGTTAGTCCCAAGACCATGATTTGAGACACAATGAAGGAAGAGCATTTCCTTCAGCATTGTTTCTAGCCTATACAGTGCCTTAGTGATTGAATCAAACACTTGATTTCCATCTGCCAGAAATTAAATATACAAACTACAGAGGTAAACAGCACTCCAGAGCTGTGCAGTTCACAACCTGCACACACGTATGCAGCCTTGTTTTCTTTCAAGCCTTCAGTTTAAAGCTTAAACGTCCTTTGTGCACAGGAAGCACGAGAGAGCAAGTGCATCTGTCCCTGGCAGGAGGCCCTGGCAAGAGGCTTCTTATTGCCTTTTCACCCTTGTTATCATAATTGACTTCCAGCCAAAGCACGGACATGAGGAGAGACACCTCAACAAAGCAAAGGGTAGGTGAACAGAGAGGTGGTTTTAGTATGAGAGAGGTAGTTTTTTCATGAAAAAAAAAAAAGCTATAAATAGTAAAATTTATACTGATAATTTAAAAATAGTAACAAGACTGCAGATTTGTTACGTTATGTACTTTATAAATTTATTTATTTATTTTTGGCTGCATTGGGTCTTCCTTGCTGCGCACAGGCTTTCTCTAGTAGCGGAGAGTGGGGGCTAGTCTTCGTTGTGGTGCGCAGGCTTCTCATTGTGGTGACTTCTCTTGTTGTGGAGCATGGGTTCTAGGCGCACAGGCTCAGTAGTTGTGGCTCGCGGGCTCTAGAGCACAAGCTCAGTAGTTGTGGCACACGGGCTTAGTTGTTCCACAGCATGTGGGATCTTCCCGGACCAGGGATCGAACCCATGTCCCCTGCATTGGCAGGCGGATTCTTAACCACCGCACCACCAGGGAAGCCCACGTTACGTATTTTAAAAAATGATTCCAATAAAGAACTTCAAGTCTGAGTCACAAAACAAGTTGCCACTTTTACTTGACATTTCAGAATATTTGTCATTTTACATTTAAGATTTCCATCTACAAAATAGCAACTTTCAGTACGATTTCAAATACCTTATATTCTAGGCTCCACACAAACAACCAGCAGTTCACATCTCTAGATGCAACTATCCCTTCTTACAATGCAAGTTTCATCATTATCTCATCCACTTTCTCTCTCCTGTCTTGTTTCCTTCTACTCTTTGTGTATTTCTCCTTTCTCACTAGTGACACATGTTACAAGCCATGTGGCAGTTTCCCAACACTGTCACTCAGTTTCACCCACTTTTCTCCATCCCTCCAGTCGTCACCTCAGCCATCTGCCATAATCCTATGCTTGGATTACAATGTTCAGCTCTTTTTGGTGTCTCTGCCTCCAGTTTCTTCTTCTAATCTATTCTGGACATCACAGACGAAACAATTTCCTAAAATAAATTTTTCAGAGTATACTTTTCCTTGTTTAAGAATTAAGTGACCCAATCAGTTGACCCATACCTCACCTGTCCAGGTTTTCTGTTGCTATTTCTTTCTTATTGATTTCAGCACCATTTACCATGTAAGTGATTTTATCACTAGCTCAGTTCCTTTGCTCAAATGCTCTCCCTGTGAAGACACCTTAGGGAAAAGAGCTTTTCATATAAATGCATTTAAGTACACCCTTCAATGGCGGTTGCCTAACTTGGCTATGCTTTGGAATCACTGGGAGAGATTTGAAATGACACAGTACCGTTCACCAGCCCTACAGGTTCTAATTGGGTAGGGCTAGGTCGGGCCTGGACTCAGAGATGGTTTAAAAGTTCTGCAGGTGACTCTGGTCAGCAGTTTTACTCAGTGCTGGATACACAGCAAGTGTTTAGTAATTAGGGAGAGAGTGAATACATTCCATTCCTTGCCTTAAAATCTACCAATGTTCCCCATAGCTCTCAGGATAAATATCAAACCCTAGTTTAGCACACAAGACTCTTCATGATCTGGCCCTTTCCTACCTCTGTTGATTCATCTTCTGCCGTTTCCCCCATTCAGCTTTTGCCACACTCATACTGAACATTCCCTCTCCTCAATTCTTAACCATGTTCAATTTGTGCTTCCTATGGTATAGCACATCTTATTTTCTGAGTCAGTGTCTGTGCCCTTGCCTTATCTCTCCTACTGGATTGTAAACCTCTTGAGGACACTTCTCTCCCTAACGCATCTTTGTCTCTCCCGCTGTGCCAGCACAATATCTCGCACATATGTTTGTTGCTTAAATGAATACATTTCACTAAAGTCATCGCTAATAAAGCCTTGTTGTATGAATGAATGCATTTCTATTTTCCTTTCATTGTTCATTTTAGATCAAAAGTTATTGTGGAATGCAAATGTTCTTTACACCTTTTAAAAAATGCCCCTTCAGATGGCGTGTTGACATGATTTTTAGCACATAGTTTGTGTGTGAAACAGTAAATGAAGTTAACACATAAAAACTTTTCATTAAAATTGCCATTGTTGAGGATATAACTGAGAGTGAAAAAAGGAGGGCCCACGTTCGTCTCAAAGTATAATTATACTCATGGTAACATGTGAACAACCTTAAGTATGTTTCCATTTCAATTTAGGATAAATTGTTCTTCATATCTGCTTGAAATCTAGAATAATGATCCTCCAAGTGTGGTCTAGGGACTGCCTAGTCACGATTCCCTGCGGTATATTTTAAATATAAAAGGGGTAGCCCCACTCCAGATACCTCCCAGGTCAAAATTCCCAGGGTATGGGAACCTAGAATCTGTATTTGTAACAAACTCCATACATGATTCTTAATGCCACAACAGTTTGATACCAGCCTGTCTAGAATTAAAATAAATGCTCCATTGCATTTATTTAGTATAGATAATGGCTTGGTTTTAGAGCATATTCTTTTTTCTTTAATTTATTTTTTTAAAATAAATTTATTTATTTTATTTTTTTATTATTTTTGGCTGTGTTGGGTCTTCATTGCTGCACACGAGCTTTCTCTATTTGCGGCGAGCGGGGGCTACTCTTTGTTGCGGTGCGCGGGCTTCTCATTGCGTGGCTTCTCTTGTTGAGGAGCACAGGCTCTAGGCATGTGGGCTTCAGTAGTTGTGGTGCACGGGCTTAGTAGCTCCGTGGCATGTGGGATGTTCCGGGACCAGGGCTCCAATCTGTGTTCCCTGCATTGGCAGGCGGATTCTTAACCACTGCATCACCAGGGAAGCCCTGGAGTATATTCTTATTAATGAAAACTACTTAGGTGAAGATGTATTAAATTAAGGGCTAGTTTGAATACAAGATAAAAGAACAAGATAAAAAATCTCTTTGGTATTCATTAGAATGATATCTACAGCTAAAACTTTCTCCTTCTCTTGAAATTTCTGAGGTACTTTCTCAGCAAGAAAAATTTTAGAAAGGTCCCATGGAACGTATAGGTACAACAGTATGGATACAACAGTTATATTTTCAAAATATTCTCAGGAATGAGAAATTTACAATTCTTGAGTCTTTGACTGTGCTGTTGACTTCTTTAGTAGTTCTGTGTCACTGCTAAGACATCAGGATACAGTCTCCATTATGTGATGTCACAACAGCAGCAGCAGAAGGCGGTTAAAGACCCACTAAAGTGGTTTTATAAACTCTTTCTCCAGAATCCCTTTTAAGGGTTGGACTAGTCTGCCTGGACTGCCACAATAAAATACAGTCTGTGGTATTATTAAGCAACAGGTTTAAACAACAGACATTTTGTTTTATCACAGTTTTGGAAGCTCGTCCATGAGCAAGGTGCTGGCAAATTCAGTTCCTGGTGAGGACTCTCTTCCTGGCTTGAAGATTGCCACCTTCTTGCTGCATCTTCACATGGCCTTTCCTTGTGCTCACTGAGGGGTCATGGTGGAGACAGAGGTCTGGTCTGATGTCTCATCCTCTTCTTATAAGGACACCAGTTCTATCCAATTAGGGCCCCTTCTTATGACCTTATTTATCTTTAATTACCTCCTTAAAGATCCTATCTTCACATACAGTCACACTAAGAGTGAAGGCTCAACATATGAATTTGCGGGGGACATAATTCAGTCTATAACAAAGGTGTTTTCAGTGCCATTGACCTTGTTATTCAGTCTTCCAACTCTAGGCATTCACAAATATATTCCATTCATTTCCACAGGACTTTTCTTTCAAATATCAGTTCTCAGTGACCATAGGATCTTGTTGGGATCAGCTCTAGCCTTTACCTAATTTAGCTGTTTATGCTAGCTCTCATAGCTGAAGCCACTGTGTGATAACGTCTGTTGTTAGTGGGCTGTAAAACTGTTTTTAAGTGGCCTTGCATTGTAGGCTTCTTCATGGTGAGCCTTGTTTTGAAGTCAGTGCAATGATAAAATGTTGGCCTTATCTGTGGTGCAAGTTACTACGTATTTGCCTCATAGAACACTAAGCCCAGTGACATTTGCTTATGAGAATAACCCTGTTGGAGGTGGTATTAGTGGACATCTTATCTAAACAAAAAAGGGCCAGCTCCAGGTTGTTATCTCTAAATACAATAAATACAGTTATATCTAAAACAGTGCTATCCAACAGAATTATAATGCAAGCTGTAAATGCAATTTAAAATTTTCTAATAGCCACATTTAAAAATGAAAAAGAAATAGGTAAATTTATTTTTTAAAGCATATTTTATTTAACCCAGAATATCAAAAAAAATTCTGATTTCAACATGTGATTACTATTTTAAAATATTGATGAGATCTTTTACATTGTTTATTTTATTTTTTTACGGTACGCGGGCCTCTCACTGTTGTGGCCTATCCTGTTGCGGAGCACAGGCTCCGGACATGCAGGCTCAGCAGCCATGGCTCACAGGCCCAGCCGTTCCGCGGCATGTGAGATCTTCCCGGACCGGGGCACGAACCCGTGTCCCCTGCATCGGCAGGCGGACTCTCAACCACTGCGCCATCAGGGAAGCCCATACATTGTTTATTTTTAATAAGCTTTTGAAATATGATGCACATTTTACACTTACAGCACATCTCAATTCAGACTAGCCACAGTTCCAGTGCTCAGTGGCCACATGTGGCTAGTGGCTACTGTGTTGGACAGCACAGGTCTAAAGTATCCAAATCTGGATATAAATCCCACAGTTTCAGAGCTGAAAGAGAAATCCAGTATGTAGATTTCATTTTTTTGTCATGTTAAATGTATCCATCTGGTATACATTTCCACACAGTAGGAAACTTCCATCATGTTTTTTCTCCCTGTGGTATTAAGTGTCTTTCTTTTAGGTGTCAGCATTATGACTTAAGTTCCTCTTGACAATCAGTTGGTCAGGTGTCCATTCTGATATGAATCATTTCTTTGTCTACAGTGATACAGACCTCTTGTCATCTTCCATCACAGGACATCTATCTTGTCATCTGCCATCACAGGACAAGGTGATAAGGTACGCTCATTAGGGGAGCCATGTTCTTTCAGTCCTAGCCATTTAGTGCTCGAGGCAGGAACTTATTGAAAGAATTAACACAGCTTCCAAAAGTTTCTATTGACTTGGTAGTAGCTTAGGCACCAGGAGATTATGGCTCCTCATGTATAGACATGTATTTGATTTAAACTGCTTTGAATTTTTATTCATCTTTCTGAATAATAAACCTCACCATCATTCATTAACCTTTGGAAGCAATGTAGGCTTTTCTTTATTTGGCTTAGCCTCCCATTGTCCTAAGTCAGATTTTTAAAGGTCAAATTTCAAAATGTAATGGGGTTGATATTAGGATTGGTGAAATTCTTTAAAAGAAGATACTGACACTTCCCTGGTGGTGCAGTGGTTAAGAATCTGCCCGCCAATGCAGGGGACACGGGCTCGATCCCTGGTCCGGGAAGATCCCACATGCCACAGAGTAACTAAGCCTGTGTGCCAAAACTACTGAGCCTGCGTTCTAGAGCCCGTGAGCCACAGCTACTGAGCGTGTGCCACAAGCACTGAAGCCCGCCCACCTAGAGCCTGTGCTCCGCAACAAGAGAAGCCACCTCAGTGAGAAGGCTGTGCACCACAACGAAGAGTAGCCCCAGCTCGCTGCAACCAGAGAAAGCCGACATGCAGCAACAAAGACCCAACACAGCCATAAATAAATAAATAAATAAATAAATAAATAAATACACCACAACTGAACTCCTTGGCCATTGGTTTCAGGTGGAAACATGTCAATCTCATACCTGAGTAGCTGCCTCTAACTCCCCGTTGTATTTGTCACAGCTTCTAACGTACCACCCTGCATGTAACAGATGCTCCACAGATGTTTTTTGAATAAATAAGGAAATGTTTTATAGCTAGATATTCCAGTTGAGTCTAAACTGGAATGCATGCATCACTTTACCAAGTGATATGAGTGGAGAGTAAAGAAGTCCTTTCTATGTTTCGGGCCAGGGACCAAAGCAACACTGAGATGGAGGGGACAAGGAGACATCTGATCATCTAGGCCTGCTCAGTACTCAGGGCCCAAGACTAATCCCTGTGGAAAGGTCATTCTCCCCATTTCTACATCTAAAGAGCCTGGATCCAGCGTAGAGAGGATAGAAGGTGTCACTGAGCAAGTAGCCTGGCAACTACTGAATTCTAAAAGGAATTCAATTTTAGCACTAATGATATATTGAGCTGCTTGAATAATGAAGTTCCATAATAGTCATCAGAAGAGCTATTAACTTACATCAATAAAACACACTCACACACACACACACACACACACACACACACACACACATATATGTTTTTAATAGTAGAACTGAGCATGGCTAACCTGAATTGAAGGTACATTTTTCTAGTGAGGATTTGCCTTTGCTTCTGCCAGATTCCCTGGGGCATTATCGAGCTAGAAGCATTTGGCACAAACTTTCCTAGACCACACAAATTAATGTAAATACCAAACCCAGTGTGGGCAGGTTTGTGCTTTTGAATTCATCATGTAAAAAATTTTTTCTCCCTCAGCCCATAATAAGACCTGTGAGAGACAGCTTTTCTTTATGGTTCTTTTTCTCAGCAGAGCTTTTTCTCTCTCATCCTCTCACTGTAGCCCTTCAAAGCATCTCGGCTGATGTTTGTAAAGGCCTCAATTCAAACTCTCCATTTCTTGGTCAAGGTTTCTTCTCCAGTCTCCTACATCGCTTTCAGTCATGAGGCTCTAGGTTCCTTTTATTGGCAACTCCCTCAGAGTAGCCTGTGATATTTCCTTACCACTCTGGTTTCAGCTCTCTTTTCCACTTTGGTTATGGTGGATTTCCCTTTGTTATACAAAGAGGCTCAAGGTGAACACCAGCCACAGTACCTGACAAAGGCAATCACAAGTACATAGGTCCCCTGTCTCTCGCTATCTGGTGACAAGGTAAACTTGGTCTGGGGTGTGGCAGGATGCACCATGAGGCTGGGCCACAGGCAGGGATGTGGCCTTCCTTTATACCAGTTAGTGTGAAAATAGCCTTTCACAGGGTGGGGTGGGGGTGCTGCTTTAACTTGAGAATTATATTTATCTAAGTACAGAATTCTTGGTGGCAAGTTATTTCATCTCAGGCCTTTAAAATTATTATTATATTGCCTTTTGCCTAATATTTGTATTATCTCCGGCCAGTCTACACTTTATTCCTTTGTAAGTCATCTGTTTGTTCTCTCTGGTAACTCTGAGTAGTTACCCTTTGTTTTCGAGGCTCTGTAGTTTCATTATGATGTGCCTGGGTATATTTATTTTTATTTATTTTTCTTAGTATCTACGATTCCTGAATCTTAAAATTCTTATTCTGCTATTCTTAGAACACATATCCATCAATTCTGGAAAATTCACATTGGTATCTTTTCAAGTATTTCTTCTCTCCCGTTTGTAATATTCTTTTATCTTGGAACTCCTATATTGGCCCTCTTCTTCTAGTCTTCATATCTATTAACTACGGTGACCAATCATCCAGTTTGTTCAGGACTGAAGTGTTCCCCAGGATGTGGGATTTTCAGTACTAAAACCAAGAAAGTCCTAGGCAAACCATGATCTGTAATTGTAATTGTATTCTCTGTTTCAGAGCTATCTTCCAGTTCATAACCTCTCTTTAGCCATGATTGTTAAAAATTTTAGTGAGTATATTTTTCACTTCTTGAACTTTTATTTTTCAAATAACTTTTTCTTCTCAGAGTTTTTCAATTTTTAAAATAGAATTTGGATTCTAAAATATCTTTAGTATGATTATAATTTTATATGATAGTCTCTATCAGAATTTCTGTTACATAAAATTCTTAGGATGATATCTTATTATTTAGTGTGTCTGCTGACTCTAATTCATGGTGGATTATTTTCATCCATGTTTTGTAATTTTATATTTTTAAGCTCATTTTCAGAGATGTTTATTCTGTATAATCCTGGACAGTCTAGTTAAAGTGTATTTCTTCAGAGAAGTTTTGTATTTTCCCCTTTGAGATACCCTAGGTATATCAATAGCCTAGGATTAATTTTATTATAATTTCTTAATTTGAAGGGCTCCAGGAGCAGGCAATAGTATAAATTTGAACTCTATAATCGTGGGAGTCAAAGACCTATGGTTATAAATTTTTGAGGGAGACTTTTCTACCCAGAACTCAGTCCAAAGTAAACAAACTTTCTTATCCAGTAAGTGGAAATTCTGTTGACTCTTTTACAGGGGATAAAGTTTTAGGTAGATCTTTCTTCATAGGCATAAAAACCCAAGTCCTTAGATTGCTAAGACCAGCAAAGCACAGTGCCTGGTCTGGTTTTCTATTCTATTTTAATTTGAACACCTGTATATTTCCCATATTTTCTTGGAAGATAACAATATAACGATAATAACAACAATAATAAAAGCTAACACTTCTATAGAGCATATATAATGGGCCAGATATTTTCTAAGCATTCTACATTTGGTCCTCATATAACCCTTTATATAATATGTAATAATATCTTTCCAACCTTCCAGATGAGGATACTGAGCCACAGATAAGTTAATTAACTTGCTTAAGGTCACACAGCTATTAAGTGGCGGACCTAGGATTCAAATCCATACATTGTGACTCCAAGTTCTGTATTTTAATCATTAAAAACACTACCTCTCAATTATGGATTTAAAGTAATATTTTTTCCAGTATTTCTCACATAGTAGTAGCAGAGTTTTCAGTTTATTTCAACTGTCATATTTCCAGGAAAGGAAATCCCGAATCTTGATTTTAACATTTCATCATTGTGCTGGTTAATTTTATGTGTCAACTTGATTGGGCCACAGGGTGCTTAGATTAAAGCTTATTTCTGTCTGTGAGGATATTTCTGGGTGAGATTAGCATTTGAACCAGTGGACTCAGTAGATTGTCCTCCCCACTGTGGGTGAACATCATCATCCAATCTGTTGAAGGCCTGAATAGAACAAAAAGGCAGAGGAGGGAGGAATTTACCCCTTTTGCTTTCTGCCTGCTTCCTGAGCTGAGACATTGGTCTTCTCTTATCTTTGGACTAGAATTTACACCATCAGGCCCCCTGATTCTCAGGCCTTCAAACTCAGACTGGAATTACACCACTGACTTTCCTGGGTCTCCAGCTTGTAGATGGCAGATTGTGGGACTTCTCAGCCCCCATAATCTGTGAGCCAGCTCATCATAATAAATTTCCTCATATATATCTCCTATTGGTTCTGTTTCTGTGAAGAACCCTGACAAGTACAATCATACTCTATTTTTTAAAAAATAAATAAATTTATTTATTTATGGCTACATTGGGTCTTTGTTGCAGTGCATGGGCTTCTCATTGTGGTGGCTTCTCTTGTTGCGGAGCATGGGCTCTAGGCACGTGGGCTTCAGTAGTTGTAGCTCATGGGCTCTAGAGCACAGGCTCAGTAGTTGTGGTGCATGGGCTTAGTTTCTCCGTGGCATGTGGGATCTTCCCGGACCAGGGATCGAATCCATATCTCCTGCATTGGCAGGCGGATTCTTAACCAATTCGCCACCAGGGAAGTCCCAACAATCATACTCTAATTTTCCTGATCTTTCAGCTTCCTATTTATTAAGAAATTTCAATAAAAATGTATGTTTATTGCAATGGTCCATGCTATTTGTATTTCAGCATTTCTAAGGGATTCCCAAAGAGAGAAGTTTGTAAAAGAAAATCTTGAATTTTTTAAGATGAGGAGAGATGTTTAAATTTGAATGAAGAGTTGAGGGATATAATAAGTGAAATCACTAAAGCTATGGTAAAAGGTAAATGATTGCTGTAGTCCAGTTCTTTTCAATGTGCAGCCTCCCAAAGGCAGCATCAGCACACTTGGGAACTTGCTAAGAGCTACAGATTCTTGGCCTCACCCCAATTTTACTAAATCAGAAACTTTGGGGGAAGGGGTAAAGGCCAGAAATCTGTGTTTAAACAATCTGGATAATTCTGATGCACCCTAATGTTTGAGAACCATTGGTATCACCTATTTAGGATTTAATTTACTGCAAACACCATTTTTTTTTTGTAGTTGGATGTTGTTTTCCATGCGATCATGTAAGTTTCTGTGCATCATAAAGTATTAACCCTCAAGCTGAAGTTTACTGCCTCTCCAGATAAAATAGGGATATTAGATTCCTTTTCAACTTCTCCTTCCTATTATATTGCAGCATTGTAGTACTACTTCCCTTTAAACATGTGTTTTGTTTTTGTTTTTTTAAAGAAGTTTTGTCATTAGATGGAAAAGTAAACAGTTTGGAAGTTAATCCTTTTTTTTAAATGTAAAAAAATATATGAACACCACTAATCTTTTGCATTGTTATTTAGTAAGCAGTAGGTGAGTCTTTGGGTCTTTTACAACAGATCAAAGATATAACCCTAGTTTTATGACTTGACTATCCTAAGTACTGACTAAAAGTAAGCTATAGTAAAGCTGCCTCTGAAGTTTAACAGTATATTAACTAATTGTCAAGATTGGTTCTCCAGGGACTTCCCTGGTGGTCCAGTGGTTAAGACTCTGTGCTCCCACTGCAGGGGGTGCAGGTTTGATCCCTGGTCAGGGATTCTACATGCCGTGCGGCCAAAAAAAAAAAAAAAAAGATTGGTTCTCCAGCAATTATTTCTATGTCCATGTTTAAAATGTTTTGATGTTGTTCTTCCCTTTAGCAAACATTTATTTGTCACCCTGTGCTAGGTACTGTGCTAGATGCTGAGAATACAACCATGACCAGGACTGACACGGTCCCTATCACCACAGAGCGTAAAGGTTGGTGGAAAGATAAACAAGGGCACAGGTGATTACAATACAGCATGATAAGTGTTATGATAGGTGAAGTACAGGGTGCTATTGGAACTGTTCTCGATTAAAATGCAACATAACTACTGTCTGAGTGACTTATTGCTCTTGATTATAAAATATGCTCACAAGACCGAAGCTAGCTCCTACTCATCCTTTAGAAGACAGCTCAGATTGTCATATCCTCACATTCTCCACCCTGCTCCCACATTTGAGATCAGGGTCATTCCTACATGCTTCCATCAAACTCTGTATATGTTTCTTACAGTACTTCTCACAATATATTCCAACAGGCTATTCAAATGAGTCACTCTATTATACTCTAAACCCTTGGAGGGCAAGGGCTCTGTCTTATTTGTCTTTGCAATTCTAACACAGTGCTCGCACCCATATCCTTTGGTACTCTTCTTATTGCGTGATTTAGGTTTGCCTTCTGCTAGGGATCGCTGTTATATTCTTTATCATCTTGGAAAAAGAATGCACTTTTTAAAAATTGATATCTTCGTTGCTAGGAATATGAGCTCATTATAATCCCTTCCTCCCAATACTGATTGTTGTATAGAAGGTATACCTTAATATTACCCCAAAACTGATGTTTTGAGGTAATGAGGGTAGAGGGAGTGAATAATGAGAATATTATGTGGTACATCATCCCCACCCCTCCTTAATAAATATGGCATACTGAAAAGATGCAACAGTGATGGCCATAGAATCTCTTTGGGGAAGTATGGGGAAAAGAGTATATGTTGGATGGTCGGAGTTTGGACTGAAGTCACCATTTATAATTTCTTTGGCCATTGAGCATCCAAATGCTCCCCCTATTTGAGAGAAATTCCCCATTGTGTGAGTCTTGGTGAGCATTATGGTTCCAACTCCCTCTCCAAAAGCCCAGTTAGCTAGATATCCCCTCTTCCCAAATCCCAGCAGTGAGGGCATGAGCAAAACCAGGGCATGAAACCTGGTTTTGGCCAATCAGACTTGGGCATTTGAATCTGAAGTGAATCATTTGGAGGGTAAGGATGGTTATGTTCCCAGGAGCCAGTGGTTCCAGCATGGTGTCTAGCAGTATCTTTACTTTGGCGGGGTCAGCAGAAGTATCCTAACCAGACTTGACTGTAACCCTGTTGTGGTTCCTACTGTCTGATTGCCCTTGGTTCCTGCCTGTTTTTTCAACCTGGTTCTTCAGTCTTCTTGTTGATTCTATGAGCTCTTTGGTATTCTGCCAATAAATTCCCTTCCTGCTAAAATTAGCCAGTCAGTTTCTATTGCTTGTGAGCAAGAACTTCATCTTTATACTGCTTTTCTCAAAGTGCTTTGTGTTTACTGAATAAGTAGTTGTTGAATGACCAAGTGGCTGTCATTTTTTACTCCTTGACCAAGTATGTTTTCTGTGGGACCATGTTTCTGATTCTAACATAAGTCAGAAGAACTTTTATTTTATGAAATATTAATAAACATTTCCTGGAACACATAAGTTCTATAAGACAAGTGATACCAATGACAAATTTGCAGTGCAGCAGGAAGGTAGGGGGCCTCTGGCACAATCCTGTGGATGTTGGGGAGGCAAACACAGGACTGAAATCCCTGAACCCATTCTAAGCCAAATCCCTCCTCCTAAGGGAAGGTCAGCTTGTGTTTCAGCCTGGTATCTGTTCACTGAGCCTTATCCACAGTGAAACCCAAGGTGGCAAGCCTCCCACAGGCTTTACTCAGCCCTAAAAGCTTATGCTCAAGCCTCAGGTTGTGAGGATGTGCTGGGAAGGCTAAAGGGAATGGTTGGCTTCAGGATTTGAGGCTTGAACAGTTTTGTACTCTAGGAATATGAGTGTATTGTGAAAGTTTTTGTTGCTTAACATTCTTCTTCTTTTTTAGTCTCTCTTCTCTCCCACAGCGCAAGTTACAATTGATTTTTAAAGGTTTTGATGGGTTTTTTTGTTTCTAATATTATATCTTATCATTTCATTACATTTATTTATGAAAAATTTTACCTCTGATAACTTGACATTTTTAGTTTATATTTTATATTCCCGATACTATTTTTATAGAAAATTATTAATATATTGATTGTATTTATAGATTTGGTGATGTAAGAATACTTTTTCGAAATGGATCTAAAAAAATTGAATGTTAAAAAGAAATTAGATGGTTGAATGTTTATCTCAGGAATTTACTGATTATAATTGAAAAAACTATTATTGGGTAAAGCTTGCCAAGTGAATAATGATCTTACATGTCATTTACATGTCACATGTTATCTAGTTATAATTCATTTGTAGTTCTTTTCACTGCTCTTATCATTTGGTACTCAGAGTAACAATCCACAATAATGTTTCTAAAAACATCTAGGAAATTTTCCATCTTGCATGCATATATCATTTAAATTTAACTTTCATGTATATCTTAGGTATTATGTTTTAGAATAACATACAGCTCTGCAGTTGTTTTGCTACTAGAGCATTCTTAACTGATTTCCATATCAATTGATTCTACGCCTTGTTGTGATGTAAATAAGCCCTAAAGATAGAGTAAACTAGTGTTTGCTCTTTAGTAAACAGCTCTATCAGTGACTTTCTCAAATACACAGGAAGGCTTATCAACATTATCAATATCAATGCCTGCCAGACTGTGTACATATCTTTTTTTCATGTGAAAGCTTCGTTGATTTAGCCTTTAACATTCCTCCAACAACAGATCTACACAGCCTCACAACATGCTCAGGCTGAAAAGTTTTTTTCTGCTTATCTGTCTAGGCTCTTGCTGACTAAAGACTCAACTCTATTAAGGCAGGGGCAGTGCTTTGTCTTCACTGTATTTCCAGCACCTACCACGGGACCTGGCATATAACAGATTCTTGATAAATTTGTGAAAAGAATGGATGAATATTAATAGGCTTAATAGTTTCCATTTTTCATAGAAAGAGCCAGTATGAGGTAGACCTACTTGTGAAGGTTAATTTTATGTGAACTTGATTGGATTAAGAGGTGCTTAGATTGCTGATAAAGCATTATTTCTGGGCGTGTCTGTGAGGGTGTTTCTGGAAGAGATTAGCATTTAAACCTATAGACTGTGTAAAGATCACCCTCACCAATGTGGGTGGGCATCATTCAATCCTTTGAGAGCCCCTGAATAGAACAAAAAGGTGGAGGAAAGGTGAATTTGTTTTCCTTGCTTGAGCTGGGACATTCATCTTCTTGGCATCAGCCTTTAGACTCTTACTGGGACTTACACCATTGGCTCCCCTGGTTCCCAGGCTTCGGATTTGGACTAGAACTACACCACAGGTTTCCTGAGCCTCCAGCTTGCAGACAGTATATCGTGGGACTTCTTGGCCTCCAAAATCATGTAAGCCAATCTGTCACAGGAACGGGGACCCCTTCCAGGGCCCAAGAGTGAGCTCTTGTCTAACACATGGAAATGAATTGTCCGAGGAGACACACGTGCTGACAAAGCAAGAGACTTTATTCGGAAGGGGCGCCTGGGTGGAGAGCAGCAGGGTGAGGAACCCAGAACTGCTCTGCCACGTGGCTCACAGTCTCAGGTTTTATGGTAATGGGGTTAGTTTCTGGGTTGTCTCTGGCCAATCATTCTGACTCAGGGTGCTTCCTAGTGGCGCACACATCACTCAGCCAAGATGGATTCCAGCAAGAAGGATTCTGGGAGGTTGTTAGGCCATATGGACTGGCGTCTCCTCTCTCCTTTTGACCTTTCCCAAATTATTCTAGTTGGTAATAGCTTGTTAGTTCCACATTCCTTACCAGGACCTCCTGTTGTATGATAACTCATGCAAGTGGTTACTATCGTGCCTGGCCATAGTGGGCAGTTTCGGTCAGTGGTTCCCCTAACAAATCCGTCATAATAAATGTGTTTTCTACATATCTCTATATATTCTATTGGTTGTTTCTCTGGAGAACCATGACTGATATACCCACTTGTTTGAAACACAGGTCTCTTTGAGGTCCCCACTTTATTTTAGCCTGGCTCCTTTACTCACAGCCTAGAAGTACTACTTGCATTCTCCTAGATACAGAATGCCAATTCCAGATCATTTTACTTTCCTATCAAGCAAACTTTCTCTTGAGTTGGTTCTATACCACCCCATCTATACCATTTCCCATCCTCTTCATCACCATTTTTTTCTTAATCCTCCATATTCATCTAGGTTTTTGGTACCAGGCTCACTGTCTTTCTCTCCAACCCAACCACTGCAAAAATGTCAAGGCCTTCATGAATGACCCATCAACTACCACACTCTCATAGTTCTGTGGTGTATTCAATGCTAATGGCTTCACTTCAGTCTACTTCAGCAACCTACGTTGCAATGAACTTTTGGTCTTGTCTTCACCTGGAACTAACTGATATACCTGGATTCTCACACATCAATTTCTTCCTCTCCAAACATACCCTCCTATTCTGCCAGTCCTCTCCTGTTTCTGTAAACCTACTCTCTTATTGACACCATGATGATCTTTAGTTCCTTGATTCCTCTTCTTTTCCAACTCTGTTGGTCCCCTCTCAGCATCACTTCCTTACCACCCAGTTCAGACCCCAGGGAATCTCACTTTTATCACTCTCCTACTAGCAACTTTAATTAACCCTGCTCTTTCAATTCTCTTCAGCACCTGGCAAGCCTGCAATTCTGGACTCATTCACTCATCTGTGTTTTATACTTCTTCACCCAAGCAGGATGGGTGGTATTGAGGAAAAAAAAAAAAAATCACAAAGTGTAGTGTAGGAACTAGTATCTCCACAAATATAGGAATCTAGTCTGAGCTGTACTCTCAAATCCTATACATCCTTTCTCAGCTTCTCTTTTTTCCTTTAAAGACTATTACAAACTTTTGTTTTTTAAGCCCTTTTCCTCACTTTCGAAAACTGGCTCTGCTAACTTCCCATTTCACAGAGAAAGTAGAAGCTACCAGAAATACTTTCCTCGGGGCTTCTCTGGTGGAGCAGTGGTTAAGAACTCGCCTGCCAATGCAGGGGACATGGGTTCAACCCCTGGTCCGGGAAGATCCCATATGCCGCGGAGCAACTAAGCCCGCAAGCCACAACTACTGAAGCCTGCGTGCCTAGAGCCCGTGCTCCACAACAAGAGAAGCCATCACAATGAGAAGCCCGTGCACCGCAACAAAGACCCAATGCAGCCAAAAATAAATAATAAATTAATTAATGAAAAATAAATAAATAAATACTTTCCTCAACTTGGCCTCCACAGCACCTCTTTCCTCCCAGATACAAAAGCATCTGTTTCCACTCCTAGCACTACATCTTTCTCCTTTGCCCTCCTTCTAGTTAATGCATATTATTATTTGGGACTCAACCCCCTTCCTTTCTCCTCAGGGGCTGTGTTGCCTCAGTTATCTCTTTTCCTTTTAGTTCTTGGCCTATAGACTGGATCAACTCATACCCCCTTAAAAAGTGAAATACCAAAGTACCTTCCTTTGGCTCTGATTCTCTGCTGCCTTCCACCCTATCTTTGCCTGCTCTTCATAGAAAAGCTTGACATCTCCACTTCCTTGCTGCTTCCTTTTGCTGTTGTTGTTTTAAAAGACCCATATACTTTGTAATCCATCAGAAACTGACTTAGACCACCACCATAACAACCAAGATGCTTTGCTAAGTGATCAGTGTCTTCTTAAGTTCCAAATCCAACGGTCACTTTTCAGTATTTATCTTCCTTGATTTCTTTGCTTTATTTTTGATAGTTAACCACTCTCTAGAACCTCTCTTCTTGGTTTTTCCTGTCCCCCTCCTAATTCTTTCAGATCCTTGTGGACCCTTCTACTATTTTTAAAATATTGATGTTCTCTAAGATTTCACCCTCAGATCTCTTCTCACTATATATACTCTCTCTTGAATAGTGCCTTTTGTTAACATAGCTGCAACTATCACCTGTATATCAGCGACATCCAAATACAGGGGAGTGATTTTTTTTCCAGTGGGAATTACGATTTAAAGTCAGCATGAAAGGCAAAAATAGAGTAGAGTTAAAATTACCTTTGAAAAGTCTCCTAAAATACTGCATACACGATTTTAAATATATGTATACTACCCACCAAGAAATCCTACACAGCCAGTTTTCCTCTGCTATTGGAACAGAA
Source organism: Globicephala melas (assembly GCF_963455315.2). NCBI lineage: Eukaryota > Metazoa > Chordata > Mammalia > Artiodactyla > Delphinidae > Globicephala > Globicephala melas. The sequence continues at coordinate 64,733,100 of NC_083316.1, forward strand.
GGTTGTTTCTTTAGTTGAACACCAGATGAAGTTGTTGGCTTGCATTTAAGGGGCCATGTTATAAGGAAAATATGTTTTTGTCTTTTTGCCAAGCACGTAGAGTAGAGCTAATATGTTAAGTAAGTGTAGGAGATAACTCCACTGTATATATTTTCAGCCTGACTTCTTTCATGAGCCCTGGACTTATACACCAAACTACCTACTGAATATCACCTTTTGGATATGCCAATCCAGCTTGTTTTAGTTAGAGTTCTAAAAGCTGAAGAAGTGAGATAAGTCACATTCAACTTAGCAAAGGCATTTATTAAAATGATAACAGTGATGTGACAAGGGTTTAACTCACATGTGGAGTGCTTTCCTATCTTCTGGGTTGATGTTCTTATTCCAGGCAGGTGTCCTTTAGCATTACACAGCTGCCGCAAGCCAGTCTGTCTGGCTAGAGCCATAGGCAGCTTCAGATTGGTGGAATCTCTAGGCCAAGCATCACACAAGCCAGTAACCTCTGGCTGAACACCTTTATTAAGACTAGTGGAATTCATAAGCATCAAGGAAGGCATTTCAATTCTTTACTGGCCCTTTCAAGTGCTGTGCTTCACCCATATATATATCACCTTAAAGACCATCCTCATGAAGCCATCATGACCCATCAGCCAAGCAAAATTCCAGCATTTCCCCATTGACTGGACTGAACATTTATAACAATTTGTATGTATTAAGAGCCAATTTTAGAGACAAGTCTATATATAGGGCAATAAGCATCACCTCCTCGAAAAGGGAACCCTCCTACACTGTTGTGGGAACGTAAATTAGTGCAGCCACTATGCAGAACATTATGGAGGTTCCTTAGAAAACTAAAAATAGGGTTACTGTATGATCCAGCAACCCACTCCTGGGCATATAACCAGAGAAAACTCTAATTAGAAAAGATATATGCAGACCAATGTTCACAGCAGCACTGTTTACAATAGCCAAGACATGGTAGCAAACTAAATGTCCATTGACAGATGAATGGATAAAGAAGATGTGGTATATATATACACTGGAATATTCCTCAGCCATAAAAAAAAGAATGGAATATTGCCATTTGCAGCAACATGGATGGACCTAGAGACTATCATACTAAGTGATGTAAGTCAGACAGAGAAAGACAAATAATATATAATATCATATGGGGAATCTAAAAAAACGATACAAATGAACTTACTTAACAAAACAGAAATAGACTCATAGACATAGAAAACAAACTTATGGTTACCAAAGGGGAAAGGAGGGGAAAAGGGATAAATTAGGGGTTTGGGATGAACAGATACACACTACTATATTTAAAATAGATAAACAACAAGGATCTACTATATGGAACAGGGAACTATATTCAATATCTTGTAATAACCTATAATGGAAAAGAATCTGAAAAAGAATATATAACTGCATCACTTTGCTGAACACCAGAAACCAACACAACACTGTAAATCAGCTATACGTCAATAAAAAGTTGTTTTGAAGAAAAAAAAAGCTTCACCTCCCCTTCATCATACACATCAAACAATATAAAGAATTAAAAGCATCATAATACAAAGCAGTCAGATATTACAACAAAAATGTAGCAACAACTTTGGCCTTTTTCAATCCATATTTAGCATTCTAACAGCACATCACTTCAATGGGACTGGACAGCTTTCATGGTGTCCTCCTTCCTGTCATCATTCATGTTCCATTATACGGTTTTTTTTTTTTTTTCTTTTTGCGGTACGCGGGCCTCTCACTGCCGCGGCCTCTCCTGTCGCGGACGGAGCACAGGCTCCGGACGTGCAGGCCCAGCGGCCATGGCCCACGGGCCCAGCCGCTCTGCGGCACGCGGGATCCTCGCGGACCGGGGCACGAACCCGCGCCCCCTGCATCGGCAGGCGGACTCCCAACCACTGCGCCACCAGGGAATCCCCATTATATGCTTTTTATTAGCATGCCTTGAGTATATATAGAATAAGGATGTCTCTTTACATCCTTCTACTATCTATGCCTACGTCTTTCTATTATCAGTACCTTAATTTGAGGAAGACTGAACCATGCAGGGACATTCAACACAGTCAACTCTGGGTTGCAGAAGGTGGGGAACTGCACATTTGGAATGTCCCATTATTATCCTTTGCTGGCCATCACATTTTAGCTTTCCTCCCTTTGAAGTTGACCTCTTTACCTCCATTGTTATTCTCTTTAAGAACAACAGGATATAATCTATATCCAGATAACATTCCTTTCTTTGTGTCAAATAGATATTCAGTAAAGATTATAAATAATTTGTTCCCATCTAAAATCACAGACATCAATTTTAATTTTTTTATTGGAGATAGCATTCTTTATTTTTATTATAAAAAGTAACATATCGATAATACATTATTTTTTCTTAAATCTGAAATAACAAAAAAGTATGAAGAATAAAAGTCATCCATAATACACTTACATAGGGATATCCATTATTAATTTTTGGTTATAATTTACCATTTTTCATTAGGACCATAAATGAATTCATACTTTAACACACTGATTTGTACCTGGTCATTTTTCCATTTTAGAAAACACAGATTACATGATTATATTAATGATTGTATTATTCCATTGCTTCTATGTATCAATCTCATAAATTTGAAAATGTATATATTTTTGTTCTCCACAGCCCTGCAAAGCTGGGATTATTACTAATTCCCTTATATAGAAATACAGATCCTGAGGTTCAGAGTGGGTAAGTGACTGCTGAAAATTTACATACCAAGTAAATGGCAGAAATAAAGGTTGCTCTAGGACTTCTTGACTCCAAATTGGTGCCCTTTCCACACAGTGTGTCTCCTGTCTCTGTAATGAGATAATGCAGATGAAGGGGCTGGGCAAGTGCACCCTATTGTTATTTATTTAAAGAGACAGCCTAAAGGGAGTCATTGCCTCAGGAACAACTTCTGATTTGGTCTGAATCTAGGGCAACTTCCCGAATTAAAACTGCGCAAAGGCTTCTAGGGCTGCAGATTGAACTCTTCTTCATGCAAAACATCATTATAACACAACAGTATCAATATGCAGTTGAGTCCTACAACAAGAATTAATTCCTGATCAGTGAACATAGCCATACAACATTAAAGAAAACAGGTCATTATTGAAAAAGGACATTCAAATCTGCAAGCTTAGCAGCAGACCCTAGGTATGTACATTGATCTTGTCTCATTACCCTTTTCCCCCCTTATTTTCTTCACCGAATGACAAGTGGAATGTCTAGCAGGGGAGGGCATCTTGCTACATTGGTCTAAGGAATCTAACCTGGAGCCTAGAAGGCAAAGGAGGTTGAACCAAAAATTTTGAAGAGTTTATGAGATTCTACAGTTCTCTATTCTCTATTCATTGCTTGCCAAATCAATGGATTCTGGAGACACAGTACTGCAAATATCCTGTTGAACTCTTTTTTCCCCACATAGTCCAAAGGTGTTACGCATTCTTTTATCACAGATAATTTGCTATTGATCTATTTTCTCATTTATGTCTTCTTGGCCCTCACACTACGCAGTTGGTCAAGATTTTGGTTTCCCTGGGGCAGCTGTCCTCTTATGCCTCCAAAGACTCTGGATTGACTTTCCCTTCAGGGTCCTGGACACTTCATTGAGACTTGGGACTAAAAGTCCACAGTGAGAACTTATTCCTATGAGGTTTTTGGGTACAAATTGCCAGGCCTTATTAAAATATAATTTTCAGAAAAAGATAAAATGATGACTTTCATACAGATATAAAAAAGGGCACATGTTAAAGAATTCATTTTACTCATATAATATGAGAGAACCAGGCAAAATGGGACAGCACTGATTCTTCCATGGGTAGGATGGGACAAATAAAATCACTACCGGAAGGACAGAAGTTACACATTTATCAATTACCCATGACTTACAAAGAACAGCAAAATAGCTCAATGAATAAGGCTAGAATCTAATAACCCAGAAGAATATGTTATAGACGCGCATAATTTTTTTAATATCCCTCCTTCAAAAATGAAAGAACATAGGGCCATCCCAACCAATTCCAGTGGAATAAGACAAGTAACCTGGATAATATCAGACCACTGCCAGAGAGATCCCTTTAGAACACTGAATTTCCCTGACAAATTTAAAACACAAGTTATAATTCCAAAATGTCCTCAAATGTTTAAAAGATAAAAATGTCCAACCAAGAATATTAGAAAATGGAGTAAATATCAAAATTCACTAAAATATTCCATAATTATTCATACCAGCTTTATTTATAATAGCCAAAAGCTGAAAATAACCTAAACGTCCTTCCCAGATGAATGGATAGATAAACTGTGGCAACCACCAATTTTTTTACTGTCTCTATAGTTTTGCCAACTATAGTTTTTTTCCTCTCATTCTTTAAGGTAAGTGCTATGTACACAGAGCTTCAAGATAAGTTTCTTATCTCTGTCGTCCAATCAGATTAGCTCCTCTCTTTCTTTTATGTAATTTACCTTTTCCTGAGGACCTCCTGGAAGGTGGTAGAGGACATCTGCCTACTACAGGCTGCAGCAGAGATAGCTATTCTCCCCCTGTATCTACTTTCCCCTTCTTCATTTTAATAAAACAATCCCACTTTGTCAAGGTTTGACTGAGCCCTTGGCTACCTAGCTAGAGACTGCATTTCCTACTTTCCATGTATCTTGGTATGGCCCAGAGGATATGTGCAGAAAGAATATGTATAAAAGTATTCATTGATTAAAGGAAAACACTAAATATAATACAGTTTGTATAACCCTATTTTGGATTTTTTTTCCCACTTTACAGTGTCTCAGCAAAATAAAATAAATGAAAAGCCAGAAGTCTCAAGTTCTATGAGGCCCTGTGGGAAACATGGACATTTAAAGTGGAATGGACAAACAGAAACCTGTGAGGGTGAAAACAAGAATGGTCAGGGAGCTAGAAGGAGAATCAAGGGATTATGGTTTTATGGAAGCTAAGGGAAGCAAGACTTTTTTTAGAAGTGATCAACATGTCCAAATGAAACAGAGAAATCCAATAAAATAAGGAATGAAAATGATTAATGATTCATAGATAATTACCTTCAGTCTCAGTTTCATATCAATAAAATGGGTATCTCATGTGGTTATTACAAGCTTAAACTAAACATAAGCTTCTGGTTTGTGGTAGGTGCTCAATAAATTTTATACCTTCCTTTCTCTCTTTTTGTGATTAACTCATTGTTTTATTCTAATACTAATTACTAGTGAGAAGCCCTGCTCGAGGCTGGGTAGGCACTGATGACAGACTGCACTAAAGTACTGTGTAGTGTACAGCCTGCCAGTACTATCCCTTGCCTGGAAGTTACCTGATTTACTTTTAGTTTCTTTGGTTTTGGCAGGTGAATCATGAAACTTAAAAACATCTCAAATGCAAAAAAAAAATTTGTTAACATGGTGTGTTGTTAATGCATGAAAAGTGTTTGTAAATTACTGAATACAATGTAAAGCAACACATTCTTATCATTGTATTAAAGCTTTATGTTTTTACTTATTTCTATTTTTTGGCCCTGCCACACAGCTTGCGGGATCTTATTTCCCTGAACCTGGGTCAGGGCAGTGAAAGCACGGAGTCCTAACCACTGGACTGCCAGGGAATTCCGATAAAGCTGTATGTTGTAAAGATAACTGCTTAAAGTTGGAGACACCCACCCACTGAAATTCTCATTGCCCTGTGATTTTTAAAAAAGCAAGTGGATAATTTTAATTGTCAGCTGTCTGATTAATTTATACCTATAGTTGCTCAAACATGTTAGGACAGTTCATCTTTACTAGCAGAATCTTTTTTAAAATTGAGTTTTAAACTATTTTACATGCAGTAAAATCTATCCCTTTTATGAGTTTTGGCAAACAAAGATCTAGAACACTTCCATTACCCCTCAAAACTTCCTCAAGCCCCTTTTTAGTCATTCCCTTCCCTTGGTCACTACTGATCAGTGTTGTCCCTTTTTCAGACCCTTTTACTTTTAAATAATTATAGGCTCACAGGAAATTCCAAGAATAGTACATAGAGTCCTGAGTACCCAACACCTAGCTTTCTCCAGTGGTGACATCTTACATAACTGTCGTACAAGATCAAAACCATGACCTGCATGTTTGAAGGCAGATTTTCCTTTCACTTCTTTGCCTGTTTACTCTTTTCTTTTGACACAAATTTAATTGTTGTGTTAAGAGGAGCAGATGCTAGTTTTCCCTTAGATGTCTGCAGTTGCATTTTCAGTATTTCAGTTGGATCACCGCTGTTACTCCTACATCTTTCTCTAGTCTTTTCATTATTCCACCTTTTCCCAATTTAATTCTCCTGCTAGATTTTTTTTTTTTCCTGAGCTTTGTGACACAGATGGTACTACTGCCAATTCCCGAATCCCTAACTTTTAACCTCGGTCTTTAAGTTTCAAAGGGGATGGTGCTTGTGCCTAATTGTTGTGTTCACAGTAATTTTGCAGCTTGCGTTATGAGAGCCGGCACGGTTCTCCAACCCCCGAGAGACGTTCTAGGGGCACTAAACGGTTCAGCTCCGTTCTTGCCCTACCTTTCACCATTGGTCATCCTTTTATTTTCCAGATACTTGGCTGTTTGTTAGAAGAGAGTATGCAGTGTCTCTCGAAACCGCTGGCAACCCCCCCTCTCCCTCAATGCGCCGCCTTTGTAATGCGCTGAGGAAACAGCCGCACTTCGGCTCTTTAGGCCGTTGAAGTGCGGGGCGGGGCCTCGGCGGCCGCCGTAGCAAACTGCAGGGAGGTCACGCCTTCCGGCCTCCGCCCCACGCACGAGGCCCACGACGTCAGCCGCCCGCGCGAGCCTAGTCCTAGGGTGTGCGGGAGGTCCAGTGCGCATGCTCTGACTGGGTCGCCTCTGGCGACGGAGGCTGAGGGAGGTGTAGAGAGCGGTCTAACTAGTGGGCGTCTCTGCTGGCTGGCTCTGCTCCTGTGCCACCGCCCTCTTGGCCCCCGGGGGCCCGTTGCTCCCCTCCCTGCTACCGCTGGCTCGGCGGTACCTCGCAGGGTGAAGGCTCCCTCTCCCCGGCTCCCCTTCCCCCCACCCCGTCGCCCCGCCCACTCTGGGCTGGGCGGCAGGGTCAGGGGCCGAGCGGAGCCGGGTGAGTATTCCCACAACCTTTGCCGGCCGTTTCTTTCCGGCTCTGTTTCCCGCACGGTCCTCACCCAACTGCCGGGGTAGAGAGGAAGGGCGGGCGCGGGTGGGCGGGAAACAGCCCAGCCCCGAACAAAAGGCTGGGGAAGCGGGGCTCCCGCCGGTGAAATGCAGGCCGGGTCGCGCTGGAGCCGCTGGCGGGTGTGGATCGCACTCCTGGGCCACCATGGAGACCTCACCCTCGATTTAGGTAGTTACAGACCTGTGTTTAAAGCCTGTACCGAGACAGAAATTCTTTGCCTCGTAACCTTGAAACAGAGGATATGAAATTACTGGTGATTCCAGTGGTTAAGTGCCACTTAACTTGAAGGAGTTTCTAATCATCAAGAATTAGGAGATTTTCTTCCAAATAACGTATCTACTCAGCATTTGAAATCACGAATGGGGGGTGGGTGGGATAAAGGAATAGTTAACTGATTTGTAGAAACAAACTTTTATGATGGTAGAAATTATAAACATCTCTGACAAGGCGAAAGGATAGCTACATGTCTTTTCAAAGTCAAAATAGAGCCTTGTCTAATAGGCCCACCTGCGAATCAATTAATTATCTAGGGGACTATACTTTTGTTTGACATAGTATCGATTAGGGCCCAAGCTTTGCAGTTACTTTTTTTTTTGTCTAATGGAGCAAATTATTTCTGACTGGGAGAAAAAAATACTACTGATGATTATAGTTTTATTGCCCTATTTCCAAGATTTTTATAATTTTTACCGTTGAGCTTGCTCCTTCATTATGAGTTCAGTAAATCTTTGCCAGAGGCTCACTTTGTATGAATCATGTTTATAACGTTTCAAAAATGACACTTCGACAGTGGCCTCACTCTTAAGTGGCAAAAGCTTAGTTTATACTTTTCAGAAGTGGAAGGCATAGGCCCTATGTAGTGTTCAATTACATTATTAGAATCCTGCATAGAATCCTCCTTGCTTCTGAAGGGTCAAATATGGACAAGAGGGGACATTTACAAAATGAAAACTTGGCCAAAAAAAAAAAAGTTGAGTATTGAGAAAGTCAAATTAAAGTTTTGCAATTACAAGGTTTAAAAATTGATATTTTACTTGAAACTAGTGGAAACAGTCTTTTCACTGGTTCTAAACTGGATTCATTGGATATACAATAGAATGTTACAAGATTATGCTTTTAAGTTTCTGAGAATGATAAGCAACCCCTTAGGAAAAACAAGTAGGGTAAAGTTTATCTAAGTAGTTTCCTTAAGACTGGGCTTGATTTGGTTATTAATATCTTTGAAGCCTAGAGACCGTTTGGGACCCTAGAGGCAGTGTTTGAAACATAAACATGCTCAGGGAACCATAACAACAGAATGCCCTAGAGATTATTTGGTGATTAACAAATGTCTTCAGAGGCCAAGTGCAGCTGCGTATAAAACAACTGGAAAATAGGGAAACAGAGAAGAAACCCTATGTAAAAGCATCCAGATTAGGGAGAGGCAGCTGAAAACGATGTAGACCCAGAGGCTCCTCTAATGTACCTGGCACCCCAGGCCTTATTGAACTTGTAGGTTTATAGGACCCAGAAAGAGTATTTACTAATATGAATTTAGCTTTGAAGTTAGGGTTATTTCATATCACTGTCATGTAATAGCTTTTCGAGAAAAACTTTTTAATCATCTTTTCTGAGTTCAAGAACTTACAATAGTTTCCTGTTGTCCTCTGTTTTAAATAGAATCTCTTTAGAGTTTTAAGGTGATTTAGAAACTGCTCCACTCCCCCTTCCCACCCCCAGTATTCCTATATTCCTTAATATTCCTAACACTCTCTATTTAGGCTCTTTACCTGTCTACTCTGCCTCATTTCAACCTGTTCCTAGATTCACTGACTGCCCCCACTCTTCATCATTTTTTGTAGCATCTCTGCCTTTCAGTATCCTTTTATACTTCTAGGATTATCTGAAATGTAACTCTTCTAGAGCAGAGGCTCTGGTTCCAGACTGACTGCCTTAGGTCAAACTGCCACATTTAACAGCTGTTACCTTGGACAAATTGCTTAACCTCTCTGTCCCAATTTCCTCATCTGTAAAATGGCGAAAATCACAGTGACTACCTCATAGGGTTGCTGTGAGGATTTAACAAGTTACTATAGTTTTGGTACATAGTAAGAGCTGAATACATGCTATTGTAATGATTATTTAATCCATAGTAATTCTTTAGACAGCGGTTGTACAATTTATCACTAATTTTTACTGTCTTTTATTGTCTAATGTTCTTTTCAGTTTGAATCTTTTCTTATAAATTTGATCTGTTGAGGGCAAAGATCATATAATCTTTTTAAAAAGTCTCTTAAAGTTCTCCCAGGATGATTCTGGGGGCTCGATATATTTTTTCCCTATCTTACTATCTAGTTTTCTATTTTCTGTTTTCCATTTTACTTCTGTTGCTTATATTTTAAAATGTATACCCTATTTTGCTCTAAAAGTACTTACAGTAGATTATAAACTATATATAATATAAAAACATACAAAATAAAGGTAAATCAGTCATGAAAATATGAAGCTTGAATAGAAAGGTGAGGTTGGGGTGCATTATACTCAAATATATACTGTGACCATTTGTATAATTGTTAGTGGTGGGATACAGACTGAGTTATGAGTTTCATGATGGTCAGAGGAAAGAAGGAAACATATCACTTGCTGAGGAAAAACATAGCTTCCTTGGAAGTATTTAGTGAGTGAAATGCACATTGTGATCACAGATTTCAAAGATATGCATGCAAAGTCATACTAAGAAACCCTAGGGTTAAGTTCTCCAACCTTGTTAAGCCTACTTCTCATTTTTTCTCAAAGGGGGCTCAACTGCCATTTTTATGGAATTGTTCCATACATTGCAGGATGCTTATCATACTTGGTCCCTGAGCACTAAATGGCAATAGCAGACTACAACCTCCACCCACCCTTTGTGACAACCCAGTGTGATCCTACTCATTTCCAAACAACCCCTTCAAGAGTGGTTCCTCCTGATGTTGGGAACCATTGGACCTTATCTGCCCATACTTTATACAACCTATGCTTCAACTACTGCCTTTTTTTTTTTCCCTTTTAACCTAGCATATTCTTTTCAGGCCCTGTCTTGCTGGAGCACTTCCATCTTTTTGACATGCTTTTGTCTCCACTTGGTAGGCCCTTATTCAAATTTCAAAATTCAATTCTGCGTTTTCCAGACTCCCTGTTTTTTTGGAGTCTTCTCTGATTTTCCCAGAAAAAAATTGACACTTCTTCCTCTGAGGACACACACATAGCAAGTGCTAGGATATTGTAGGTGCTGAGTGAATGAATGAAAAGCTTGCGGAAATAAGAAGGCACATTAATCTAGCCTTTAATGGAGACTTTGCAAGAAGAAAAATTTAAAGGGACTGTCTCTTCCGTTACAAAAAAGTCCAAGAGCTTTTTTTTTCCAAAAAATAATGATACTTGGTAATATATTTTAAAAACACATTGCTCTATCATATATTCAGACTATTTAGACCAGCACTGAGTCCATAACCTCTGATACAATGTTGATCTTTTTGTACCTTCTTATTTGTTGAATATCTTTGGCCAAGGTCATAAGCCTTTAGTTCCTGGTTCTGGTCTAATGAGCATATGTGCTGACTAGAGTTAGTTCTACAAGTCCCACTGTTCAAAGGCAGCAAAAGAGTTTGAGCTGATGGATCAGTTCAAATCATCACTGTCGGAGGAACAATTTCTCTCATGTGCATGCAGAGAAGTCTTGGTTTATGTAAAAAAATGATAATCTTCTTATAAAAGTAATGACACCGGTATCAGAAAGATTAGATGTCATATAAATCTGTTGTTTGAATGGGAAAAGATCCAATTGATGAATAGGCTTAAAAGTTTAGTTGAAGAAAGGTGCTGTAAAGAGGTAGAGATATGTAAAATAAATTCATTTAAAATTTTGAATTTTCCTTTTGTTCCTTACAATTTTTACTTAATATTTACCATGTGCTTAACTCTGTTATAGGTGCTAAGATATAAAATTATAAGTCACAGGTCCTCAGCAGTTTAGACATTGCTCTATCATCTTCCGATTTTCCTTGCTGTGGAAGAGATGGCTGAGGCTACACTGATTTTTGTTCCTTTGTAGATAAACTGTTTTTTTCTGCCTGCATTTTTGTTTTCCTTTTTGTTCTTTAAATAAAGATATTCCATAGACTACCTGTAGGCACAGGTTTCCTTCTAGCAGTTTCCTCAAACATACTGAGTCCATTCAATTTATAGAAGTAAATCTCTTTAATCTTTCTTTTACCCAGATCAGGAAAAATTTTTCAATGGTATGTTTGCTTATGATTTCAATTCAGAAATGCCAGTTATTTGTAGGTTGGATCTGTGTTCTTTGTCCTTTCTATCAATCAGTATGCATTGTTTTCATCTTGGTTCTTTTCCTTCTGTGTTTGGAGATCACCTCACGTGTATATGCTAAAATGTTAATGAGATTCTTTTCCAGCTTCTGTACTTCTCTCTTTTGCCTCTTATATAGAGTTTGTCTAATATTGGGTTGGCCCAAGTTCGTTCCGGTTTTTGCATAACATCTTATGGAAAAACCCGAACGAACCTTTTGGCCAACCCAATATTATTTGTTTGAATTCCCTTCCAGTTTTTTCTTCTTCAGTTTCCTTTTTAACCTTAGCTGTCTTTTTCCTTCTTATCTCTTGCTTTCAGTGGCTGCGTTTTTATTTTTCCTTTTTCTTTTTCAGTTGGTAAATTAGATAATTTCTAAGTTTTTCTCCTGATTCCCAGTGTAAGCCCATTATAGGAGCAAGCTTTCTCTCTTCCTCTTTATGGCAGTGCTCCTCTTTCTTATGGTGCACAAGCTTCATCTTGGCCCTGTGCTATTATTGAGGTTTTTGGTTTTCTTACCTTGACAGAAGAGGGACTTGTGTAGGGATGTTGTTGCTCATTCTTGTCAGAGTGAGTAAGCTACCTTCATCCTCCTCACTACACTTAGATGCTGGGGACTCTTCTTCTCAGTGTTAGGTTGGAGAGCATGTTGATAGATACAACCCAATTTATGAAGGATAGATCTTTCTGTACTCAGGAGAGGTCTTATTTTCCTATTGTCTAATCTTTCAGTCCTATGTCTCTAATGAGGGGAGTATTTTTCTGTAATTTGAAGTGGTTTATAGTTTTTTTTTTAATAAATTTATTTTATTTTTATTTTTTTTTGGCTGTTTTGGGTCTTTGTTGCTGCATGTGGGCTTTCTCTAGTTGCAGTGAGTGGGGGCTACTCTTTGTTGCAGTGTGCGGGCTTCTCATTGCTGTGGCTTCTCGTTGCAGAGCATGGGCTCTAGGTGCGCAGGCTTCAGTAGTTGTGGCACATGTGCTTCAGTAGTTGTGGCTTGTGGGCTTTAGAGCGCAGGCTCAGTAGTTGTGGTGCACGGGTTTAGTTGCTCCACGTCATGTAGGATCTTCCTGGACCAGGGCTCGAACCCTTGTCCCCTGCGTTGGCAGGCAGATTCTTAACCACTGCGCCACCAGGAAGCCTGGTTTATAGTTTTTTGAGTTTAGTGGTGAGACCGTATTCTTCTGAGGGCTCATACTGTTGCCGCAGCTACCTATTGCTGACACCTTCCACTTCTGGCCATGAACATTATATCATTGGTAAAGAATGTTCTTCAAAGAGAATTACTAATGGGTATTAGAAGCCAGTTGTGGCATTTGCCAATTTCTCTGGTGTAAATATTCCCACTGTGGTCAATTTCAGGCTGTCAACATGATGTCAACTGGCTCCCCAAATTCCTGAAAACTTAACTATTGATTGACTCTTTGATATAATCCAGCTCCAGCATGCCATGGCATAAAGTCCCACTGAAGGAGATGTTCCCTAAACTCTTGGAAGATGGTGGGGGTTGAGGAAAGGAAACGGTCTCATGAACTCTGTCCTCAGCCCCAAGCTGTGGGGCCACTGCAGCCTCTTTTTTTCTGAAGGAAATACAGAATTGAGAGTGAGATGCCTTCTTACCCTCTTCCTAACTGGACCTTTTGCTGCAGAGGCCATAGCAAGCATCAGCTACCAATAAAGCTACCCCACATCCCTCAATTCTAGTTTAGGTACAATGTTGTATCCTGTTTAAAGTTTGATTTCAGATGTGTGTTTCAGTGGGAAGGCAAGGAAGGAGTGCTGAGCCTGCTGGCCAACTGCTGCCAAGCCTGAACCAGCTTCCTTTCTTTTGCTGCTTCCTGTGCTATTTATTGGATTACTGGGGTCACACCTGCTGTGCCCTGCCCAGGCTGCCAAATGCCTTGAAATCCAGGCCCATTAATACCCCTATTAAAATGATCTATCTTTTGTCTCAGTGTTCTAGCATGAATCCTCCTCAAAAGTATCTCTGGTGCTAATTACAAATGCTTATTTTGGGCCCTTCAGAATCAGGTAGTTTCTGGTCTGAGCCTAGGATTCCACATTAAAATTTGTACCCTGGGTGCTTCTTTACTCTCTAAAATTTGAGGACCATTGCCCGAGGATCCTGCTAGGTAAGTGATTAACTAATCTAAATTAATGCAAGCCAAGTTCTCATAAAGATAATAGGTTGAATTCACTTCCCTTGCTAGTAATTGCATGTTTTTTTAGGAAAGAGTCTAAATCTAAAGTTAAAATGCAGAATTGCTGCAGGGAGGGACAAGTACAAGTAGGCAAGGAAGTTGCCTACTTTTATTAGTTAAAAATGATCTTTAGGGCTTCCCTGGTGGCGCAGTGGTTGAGAGTCCGCCTGCCGATGCAGGGGACACGAGTTCGTGCCCCGGTCCGGGAAGATCCCACATGCCACGTAGTGGCTGGGCCCATGAGCCATGGCCGCTGAGCCTGCGCGTCCGGAGCCTGTGCTCCGCAACGGGAGGGGCCACAACAGTGAGAGGCCCGCGTACCGCAAAAAAAAAAAAAAGATCTTTAATGTTTAAAGGTATGCATAGTACAATATGTTCTGTGATAATCACATTTTTGTAAATGATCTAAGTTCTGGGGAAATTTAGTTATATGTCTTAAAGTGTTTTAGTCTTGTTATGACTCTAATATATATTGATTTATAGATTCATCAAAAGAAATGTCTCTGACCAAAAGCACAAAACAAACAAAAACAAAGAATCAGTTCCCCACACATTAGATTAAAAATCCTATAAAAAAATGTGGAGAGCTGTAGTGAAAAAAATTGTTTTTAAAATTAAGAAGGATCATTTGAACAATGATTATATACACAGTGTTAGAATTCGTTGGGGCCGCGTTTCTGAAAAGATATTTAATAGCAGCAGAATAAGCTTCTTCACACTGTCTACTTTAGGGCTAACCTATAGTTTAGAAAGACTTCTTTCACTTGGTGAGGAAAAAAAATTATTCTACCTTTCCAATCTTTAGCCTCTGTTGGAGCACTTAAAATAAGGTTTTGATTGTTTGAGCTTAAAAACAAACAAACAAACAGCTGTTCAGCAAGGGTGAAAACTCAAGCAAAATAGATGTATTAACAGCTTACACCTTATGACATGAAAGAGCTCTGACTCATTTCTGACTTTTCCTTATAAGAGATGAGAGGTTCATTGTTTAGGATAAGATGAGAATTGGAAGTAGTCTTTTACTGTGAGTTCATCTGTGTTCTGTTGTCACCTCTGGTCTGAAGATAGCTTAAGTCTGGAAACATAGGCAGTTCACATGTCTCAGGTTTTCCATGTGCAAAATAAGGATTATTCTTGCCATTATTGCTTAATAAGCTGCAGTTGTGGTTATTTCCATTTTTGACCATAATTTCAGCCATCTCTTAATAGAAAGTTCTTAAGATTCTAATTTCTGTCTCTACTAGTCTAGGAACTTGGTAAAGGACCAGAGTATTACAACTTGAAAAGTACATATAAAAATGTTAATTGAATTATATTTTCCTTTTTAATGAGTTGAAATATTCTAACTTGAGCAAAGAGGCAATAATTACTCAGTGATATTTCATTATACCATATTATGATGATTTGAATTGAGATGGATATCATTTTAATATAGTATAATTCCTAATTTTGTAATCAAGCCATAAGTGTTTTTATTATTGTATGTAACATCCTTCAGCAAAGCCCGGTCCTTAGATAATTTTAAAAGTATTCAACCAAATATTAATTAGTGCTTTGATGTTCAGTCATCTTGCTAGTGGCACAGTGCTGTTAATTAGATAAACTATGGCTATTGAGTGAAATTTTATGTTTCGACTAACATTTTGAAGAGTTCAGTAAACCTCAAGTAACTGGAGGGCTTAGGGAATGGAGTGTTTTCACTTAGTTCAATTTTATTATTAAGTGAGGGTTTGTTTGGAATTTATAGAATGTTCCAAAATGTATTAGTATTCTTTATGAATTAAATTCAATTTTTCTTTGATTTAGTATCTCTCAGTATATGTCACAGTCATCATATAGTCGGAAAAATGATTTCTCTAACCACTTTGTTTTGGTCTTCCTATTCTCGTTCTCTATCCTCTCCCTGAGTGATCAAATGTGTTCTGTTATCTATGAAATGCTGATTTAGAATCAATATTTCTAGCTCAGATTTCTCTTTCCTCTTGAGTTCCAGATCCATCTCAAAATCCCTGCTAGATCTCTTTGCTGGGTATTCCATAGGTATTTCAAACTCAAACTCCGTAGCGCTACATTAAACCCATCTCACTCCCCAGACCTGCTTTTCCTAGAGGGATCTGTTTCAGTCAGTAGACCACCACTTAAGGCCAAGAGCTAGGACTCTTTCTTGAACCTTTTCTCCCTTCAATCCCTTACATACCAAGGTCAGCCAGTTGTTGTGATGAGTATACTACACTATCAAAATATCTTTTGAATCCGTCTCTCTTCTACCCTACTGCCAATCTTTGGCTCTGTTTAGCATTATTTCGTCTCTCCTAAATGATTGTAAGGACCTTTTAAGGGGTCTTCAGTCTGGTTAGATCTGTAGTCCCTTTTGGAAACCAGAATGCAAATCTGCTCAGTTTACTACCATTTCAAAACCCTTTAGAGCCCTCAGGCTACAAGGCTGTTTTGTCTTCATCAACTGTGGTTTTCTCAGTACCCTTCCTCTACCTCTGTATTTCAGTCAGACAAGAGTTCTTCAATTACTAGACCTTCTCTTACATTCTTAGGCTTTTGCACAGTCTTTTCCCTTTACCTCCTCCTTTTGCTGTTAGCTTCTGTTCTTCCTTTTACAGACTTCTTAGATGTCACTTTCTCAACTTGTATCTGCACTGAAGCACCTTGTTACCCAGAATTCTTTGTGTAAACTGGAGATCTCACTTACACCTTGAAACATTTGACTGCCTTTGTAGAAGCCCCTAGAGTTTATCGACTCTTCTGTACTTGGTTCTTGTACTTGGTGCTTTCTCTTCCCAAACTTGTTCTCCCACTGTTCCCCTGTTCCTCTCCATTGTGATCTCAGGATCACACATCCACAGCAAAAAAAACTTGTCTAAACCCTTAATTCATTATTTCCTTTACTACATTCTGTGGAGTAAGATGTTAAAAAGTGTTCCCAGGAAAAAGAATTTTGTGGTCAAAAGAGTTGGGAAACCCTGAGTTAATAGTTTCCCCATATAAATGTGCATTGTGAATCTCCAGGGTGGGAGTGGTGAGTGGATGTAGTGTGGATGTTTCTACACGTATCTTACATGATGTTAACATCTGCACAGGTTAGTGCTTCCACTAACTCGTTTTAAAGGAAACTTGACTTAAAAAACAAACAAACAAACAAACAAAACCCAAAAACTCTTTGAATGGAGGCTTTTTCCTCCACTCTACAAAGCTCAGTGTACTGAGATTTCTGGTAACCCCACTTCTGAAGAGCCAACTTTAGGTTACTGCTTCTCCAGCCTCATGTAAATATTCCTGCTCCTCTGAGGCTCATGAAATTCAGCTCTACCAGGTATGGCAAGGTAGACTTTTTTCTCACATGCTGTCTGTCCCTAATCACTGGTAGTTGCTGCCTTGAGGGTCATCTTGAGAAGGAATCCAAGGCTGTGTTTGGCTATCATGAACACAGGTATTGGTTTTTAGTGATTATTCTTGATGGACTTGGCATTATATACCACATATTACTTACCACCTCTGTGCTCTATTGTCTTCTACCGTTTGCCCCTTGTCATTTCTAAATCTCCTAGTTTAACTTACATATTTTTTAAAGAGCTCTCCATTCCCAGTAGCTCTCAGAATAATCCTAAATGACTTCAGTGTCCATGTGGAAGACAGTAAACATTACACGTCTTATAGTTGTTTAAACCTCCTGAGCTCCAGTGACCTCCATCTCCAAGCTACCTTATATACTTATTTCCATGGCCACAGCTGAGACCTTCTCAATTTCTAAATCTCATAGTCTTCCCATCTTCCATTTCCCTCCTTTCACTGCAGTTGTCCTTTACCCTCTTTCATATGCAGTATTTCTTGATACTGCCATATTTTCCCAGCCCCTTTAACCTTCTCTTGGCATCTTTTCTTTTTCTACATAATCTGGACCACTGAGCTGTTCTCACTAGCATATTCTGTTTCCTCTTTCATCCTTATCCTTCCACTGACTCAACCCAGCAAAAAACCTCAACTTGCATGCATATTCATTGCAGCCCTCTCTGCTTGTTCTGACACTTCAGGAGCTGAGGACTGCCGAAGGCAACCACAATACCTCACAGAGTGTTGCACTACAAATTCAGGCTCGCAACCTGTGCTGGGCCTTCACTTGTACCTGCTCATCTTAAAATGTTGTCCTCTCTTCTTCTTCACCATCAATTCCTAATCTATACTCGCTTTCTCAAACACTCTGCTTTTATCATTATCCTCTACCCCTGCATCTGAAAATCTTGTGATCATCAGACTTTGTCTTCCTTAATTTGGGGTGCCATTGAAAAACTTCTCTAATTTTTATGTTCATCCTCAAATGCCTTTTCTCTGATTGCAAGGGACAAGGTGTTAATTGTGTTGTTCAAATCCATCCTGTGCTGATGACCACATCTCCTCCTAGCCCCTTTAGGATATTGCTTCATCAGTCACTTTCTCTCTTTGGTATTTTCAACTTTTACCTCTCTCCAACCCCCTTTGCTCAGCTTAAACATATATTCATATCTCCCTTTCTTAGGAAAAACAGTATCCTCCCTTAAGCCTATGTGCTGCTTCTGTTACCAATTTGTATCACTTTTCAATCAAATTTTTTGAAAAGTAGTCTACAAAGTTTTTACTTATTTCCTCACTTGTAGTTTTCTCCTCAGCCCACCACAATCTGGCTTCTCTCTCCACCATTCCTGAAACTGCTCACTAAGGCATCAATGACGGCTTCATTTTCAAGCTCCATGGATGTTTTCAGTCCTTTTCTTAATGGACCTCTCTTTTTCTTTTGACATTGTTGGTTCTTTGTTAGCTATTCTCTACTCCCTGGGCTCTGTGGCACTGCTCTTGCTAGGATCTCCTAATGCCTGACTCATTCTCTAGCTCTTTTGTTCATTCCTCTTCCTCAGTAGGTCCCTTAAATGTTGCTGCTCTGAAGGTTTCTTCCTCAACCCACTGCTCTTCTCACTATGCACAGAGGTTCCTAACTTTCTGGTTAAGACCCCTCAAACAATCTGTTGAAAATTATAGAATCTTTCCTTTCCAAAATATAGATAGGCATATACATACAAAATTTAGTGTAAAATTTCATGACCCACCAGAAGGCTTATTAAGAATTTGCTGTATGCATTCCAGCTGGGCAGTATTCACCCTCATGGTTTCATTTGTCTCTTTTAAACAGATGACTTGCAAATCTCTTAAGTTCATTTTAGCTTGCCTCCATAACTTAAGATGCATATTCTTTCCATTTCATTTCCATTTCATTGCCTGGCTTTAGATCCTCATGACCTCTCATCCAGCAACAGCTTCTAACTCTCCTCCCTGCCCTCAGGCTGTACCCTTCAGATCCATCTTCCACAGAACCACTGATGATTTACTATTCTGACCTTTTCAGCTCCAACGTCTGATTCTCTGTTTCCTGTGGAGACAGTCCAAACTCTGGCATGGCACACAAGTGACCTTTCAGGAAGTTCATCACTATTCTATCTGGTATCTTTGAGGCCCTTCCCATCCATTTCTCCTCCACTAGTGAGGGCAGACAGATTTAACTTGCATGGGATTTGACTATCTCTGTCTTACTATACTCTCTTTATCATGTTGGTGACATCAAACTTGCGGTTCTGTACACCCTTACTTACCTTGGTTCACACTGTCCTCCCCGCTTGGACCACTATTCTAACCCTTGTGCTTCACTCACTGACAATTTGCCCTGCAAAAACTCCTACTTAACCTTAAAGGTTCATCTCCACCCTCACCCCAGACACTTTCCCACACCATCCCCTCTTTGTAAGGAACTCTTCTTGTGCCTACCATAATCTGTGCATCACTCCATTGTATATACTTTAACTCGAAGTCCTCTTTTGCATTGCTGTCAGAATTAAGAATTGAGCTGTTAATTGAGAAATCTGACTAAAGCTAGAGTTAAAAAAATACATTTGTACTTAAAACATTTTATTTCAACTTAAAACATATAAACATTCATTTGCGAATTTTCTCATGTATGACCAAGGCATTTTCTTTGAGTATGGGTACTTGATTGGAATTCATTGTTCATTCTTAATTATACTGAACCTGGAATGCATCCTGTAAATTTCTAGTTTTGGTTTAAAAGAAAGAACTCAAGCCACTTGTGCCGCAATCTGAGTGCATAATCCTTGATTTGTATGATTTTTTCCCCCTCAGCCAGTCTTTTCAGTTGTATTGTCTATAACTAGTTCAATAGTAGTTTGTTTTTTCTTATGAAGACTTACCTTTGTAGTCTTTCCAAGTCTTTATAAAGTCTACGTCTTAGAAATAACAGTTGTGTTTCTTTTTTACTTACATTTTATTGGTTTGGTTTGTGTTGCATTTAATTAAAGTATGTATTTATGATACATGAATATGGTTTGTGAAAGTACACTCAACTGATAGGAGCAGAGATGCTTCATAAAAAGCATGCTGTAGACATCAGTCATTGTTTTACAGAGGGAATAGATGCTGTGTCAGTTAATCTGGCAAGTTGAATGGAGGTTGGTCTTATAAGAGAGTTTCTGCTGTAATTATTGTTACTGGTTATCTCCCTTCATTGCAAGATAAGTTCTTTTTTTTTTACAGTTCATACTTCATTTACTTATTCATTCATCCAACAAATGTTTATCAGGTTCAGTCTAGAGCCAGGCACTAAGCTGGGTGCTGGGGGTACCAAGATGAATTAGACTCGAATCTTGTCCTCAAGATGTTCATGGTCTAGTGGGGGAAACAATGTACATCTTGATGGAAGCATCCTGGAGGGACACCTGTAGAATGTGTATGAGTTTGCCAGGTGGGTAAACGCTTCTGCAACCACGAAGGACAGAGAAGTAAGCAGCTGTAGAGTGACTGTCCCCCAGGTAACCTTTGGCAATGTCTGGAGACATTTTTGGTTGTCACAACTGGGGAAAGGGACGCTACTGGCATCCCAGTGGATAGAGACCAGGAATGCTGCTCAACATCCTACAATGCTTCATTCAAGATAAGTTCTTACAAGGCAAGAACTATACACTTTTTCATTTTTGTGTATCTAACCTTTACCTATGCACAGTGCCTACTACTTACATACAATATGTATTTGTTGGATGAGTGAACAAATTCTTATGTAGGTCATACTAAATTTGAATATTCAGAAAGAACACTGGACTGAGAATCAGCTAGTATAGACAGATCATTGGCCCTGGAGCCAAACTGGGGTTTGAACTTTTCCTCATTTGTATTCTTGAGCAGATTACTTACTCTTTTTCATTTGAGGAATGAGGGTAACAGCAGCCTTTGGGTTTTGTGAGGATTAAATGGGAATGTGAAGTGTCTAGCATAAGCACCTGACATAGTAAGCAGTTAACAAGTGCTAATTGTCCTGATGATGCTTATCACTAATGAGGAGAATGTGGGAATTCACTTGGTCCAACTTTTCTCATCAAGAGACTTGAACTATATAATCTGAGTTTCCTTCCAGCTGCTCTAAAATTTTCTTTCTATAAACAATGTTTCATGTTTTAGATAGATTTATATAACAAATATGTGGGTAATCCTTGATTTTGGCACACTTGTAAACTCAATAAAGTAGGTAATTAATTAGGTGATCATCACCTTACACCTTGCAAAACAAATACTTTCAGGCTTTAGAACATCTTTTGTTAGTGAGTTGAACTCTAATATAAGGTGTGAAGAACAGCCCAGCTCCACTAATCACTGTGATGCTGCCTATATAAGAGCTAAGGTAGGAGATAGAGAAGGAAGCGTGAGGAGGTTGTTTGGAAGCATTAGCTTAGAAGAAGTGAGATAATGAACACTTGAAAGTTAATTTATGGACAAACTAAACTTTTTGAACCATAGATACGTATTTGTTATCAATACAAAGCTAGGTTTTGGGTTTTCATGTTTTTTTTTTTAAAAAAAAATAAATTTATTTATTTATTTATTTTTGGATACATTGGGTCTTCGTTGCTGTGCACGGGCTTTCTCTAGTTGCGTGAGCAGGGGCTACTCTTCGTTGCAGTGCGTGGGCTTCTCATTGCGGTGGCTTCTCTTGTTGCGGAGCACGGGCTCTAGGCACGTGGGCTTCAGTAGTGCGGGCTCTAGATCACAGGCTCAGTAGTTGTGGTGCACAGGCTTAGTTGGTCTGCTGCATGTGGGATCCTCCCGGACCAGGGCTTGAACCCGTGTCCCCTGCATTGGCAGGCGGATTCCCAACCCCTGTGCCACCAGGGAAGTCCCTGGGTTTTCATGTTGATCACATTTTCTTCCTGATTAAAAAAGGGGGATAGGGTGAGAAAGATGGAAACAAAACACTTTTTTTTTTGGAGTGGCTCTGAGGTTATTTTCCAATATACATCCCAAATTTTTGTTTGTTTAAAGAAATAAGTGAATTAGCTGAATTCTTTTTAGTATTCATTCCACAGCTGATGCTAATAGTTTTTATGTTTCAGTTGTTATTTAGTATGGAAGAAGATGAGTTCTTTGGAGAAGAAACGTTCCAGCATTATTGTGCAGAATTCATTAAACATTCACAGAAGATAGGCGATTGCTGGGAATGGAGAACTTCAAAGGTAAGAAAATTTTATTTTCTATTTCAATGGGGTTTTTTTTTTGTTCCCCTCCCACGAAAACCTCAGTAATTGAAAGTAATGTATGAAAGCTAGTTTGATTTAGTAGAAGGCTTAAATTGAAGAATGTTTTAAAACAGATGTCCATTTTATTACTTCAGCTATATATACTCATTATAATTAGGCTAATGAAGTATTATCTACAAAAGTCCTTAGGTGAACTGCTTCAATTTAATAATAAGAGTTGTTAGCATATTAATTATCTGAATGTAAACAGATGCTTCTGTGGTGCTTCAAACCATTTGCTTACACTATTAATTTTCTTAGGAAACTACTTTTGTCCAGAGAGTGGAAAGATAATCCAGAAACCAAACCATAGTCAAATAATCACAAATTCTGAAATATTGAAGACTGTATTCACTGGGAATTTCTTAATAATATAAATACTTCCAAAACATTCTTTCTTTTGATTCTATTCAGTAGTAAAAATGTAAAAGGTCTATGTACTCATTTATTTCCACACATACATTTGGTAAGGTTCTCTGCCAAAAGCTCTTTAAGAGTTCCTTGAAATACTGTTCTTAGAGAATAAGTAAGTTTTCTCTACTTGACATTTTATCTGATCCGTGAAAAAGTGGTGAATCCTGATTCTCTGCTGATTAGCTGTTTCCTATATGAAATCTGAGAAATGAGAACAGTTTTGAGCTTATTCCTATGATTCAGATCTAGAGGCTAGGGAAATGCAGGCCTTGATCAGATCTAGATTGTCACTGGGAGGAGAAGCCATGATTCCTCTTGGGTCGTATATCAGCTAAGCTTTGACAGGGGAGCTCATGTGAGGGTTCAGAGGTATAGAGTCAATTTCTTGTGGTGGATTCTAGCCCCACTCTCTAAGCTAGTGATGGGACAGTTCATAAACTTTTAAGGCATCTCTTGCTTTAGGATAACATGACCTTACTAGCATCTTTTATTAATTTTGTTCCTGAGTATTTAAAAATTTTGTTTGCTATTGTGTTTGAATTTTTATTCATCTTATTTCTTCTATGATTATTATTGACATATAAAAGAACTGCTAATTTTTGTATATTAATTTTGTAACCATTCAGTCATCTTACTGAATTCTCCTGTTAATTTTCATAATTTTTCAGTGATTTCTCTTGTGTCTTCTAGGTAGAGTGAGGTTATCTGCAAATGAGGAGTTTTTTGTTGCCTTCTTTGTAATATTTCTCCCTACTATTTATGAACTGAGTAGAAAAATGTTAATAGTAATAACAGCTCTCTTTGTCTTCTTCCTGACTTTAATATTAATGCTTCTGATATGTAATGATTAAAACGTTGGTTGTTTATTCATTGAATGAGAATAGGTTTCTGACCCCTTTTGTCCTGTAATAATTTGTGTGATTATTCCTTGGGAACTTTCCCTTTTCCCCAGGTTAAAAAAAAAAAAAAAGAATTTTTCTTTTATCTTAAGTTGGAAGCAGGATAATAGAGATTCCTGTTACCATTTCAGTGACCTAGCAGAGTTGGGGAGCAGAAAGGTAGGAAGTTGGGTCTGTGTGTGTATGTATGTGTGTGTGTGTGTGTGTGTGTGTGTGTGTGTATGTATGTGTGTGTGTTGGGAGACTCTGGGGAAGATCTCCAAGAGACAAATTTTATGTCAGAAGTTTCTTCACTGAATTTGTTGAAACTAGTGCCATAAGAACCAGTTTTCAGGATTTGTTTTTATTCTGGCCTGGCCTCTACTTCACGGATGGGTATGGCTAAGTCTAGTTTCTTGTTTGCTGCCACTTTCTGCTGAGTTCCCTACCCTTTGGAGTAAGAATTGCACCTTTAATTAAGGGCTGTTCTCTTTAATGTGGGGGTAAGCCTGTAGATAGTATCAAAACAAAACAAAACATTCATCAGAGAAAATCTTTATAGCCTTAGGGTAAGGACTGCAAACTCAAAAGTCTGTGAAGACCTGGTTGGGTAATGTAAGTGGGTCAAGCTGCCAGAGACAAGACAGAATGGACACTGAGTCTTGGGGCCTGTGGCTGACCAGAGTGCTTGGCCTGAGACCAGGTTGGAAACATGGGCCTAGGGTTTTACCAGATCTTCCAAGAAAAGTAAAAAAGATTTGGGGGTAAAATCTAAATTTTTAAAGGTTGGCAACTAATTAAAAAAGATATTTTTTAAACACAGTGAGGACCAAACCCAGCATGCCAGTGATGTATAATATGTGGGCTCTGTGTGGCCAGTGGGTGACTTCTGGGACTGGATGTCTGCATGGTGTTGACTGTGGTTTCTCACCCAGCCCTGCCTCAGTGCATGCTGTTGATCTGAATTAGGAAAAGGGACTCCAGCAAGGAGATCCCTCTCTTCTGTATTTTGGAATATTAGTATTTTTACTACTTAATTTCTGCAGTTCTGTACCCAGTTTAAGAAGGAAATTGTGAATCAGTCACTTTATTTCCTTTAACCTTCCATCTGTATTACATCTCAGGCTTTGTGGGACTGTTTGGAGACAATACTTAGAATATTCTTTTACTTTTTAGGCTCCAGAAATTAATTTTTATATTAAAAATAGTTGTATTGATGTATAATTGACAAACAATAAACTGCACATATTTAAAGTGTATAATTTGATCAGTTTTGACCTATGTACGGACCTTGAACCTTCACTACAATCATGAGAGTGAACATATCCGTTATCCCCAAAAGTTTCCTAATACAACTTTTTAATGCCTCTCTCTGCCCCTTTTTGCCCCTTATTTTTTAAAAAACCTTTGTTTATCCCTGTATGTAGAGGCTCCTTTAAAGAGTACATATATTGTCACTCATACGTTCAGGTTTGTTCACAAATCACTTTGGTACCACCCATTTTATTTTTTAATTTTAAAATAATTATGACAATGTTTAGAGAATTGGTATAATTCAACTTTTTATATAAGGCAAAGCATCATTTTTTCCTGCAAAGTTGATGAGAAAAGCAATGTGAATTAATGAAACATGTAAATAATTTAAAATTTTTGAAAGGAAGAAGTTTCTTAAAATAATCCAAATAGTCCTAATTTTTATATCTGGAGGTATGCAGATTAAGGAGAATACTTCTAAATCAGTATTTTTTCAGTGGGGCTTAATTCTATTGGCATCTGGGCAGGATAGTTCTTCTTGTTCTCCTAGCCCCATCATCTCCAAACCCTTCAGGAAGGCGGTACACTTTTGTTGAGAGCCATTGTTTAACATGATGGTCTGTCAGATATTAAAGATAGTGGTTAAGAGCATGGGCTTCAGAGTTAGATAGACCTGAGTACAAATCCTGACTCTACCATTTACTAACTGGATTTTAGACAAATTACTTAATGTCTCCAAACTTCATTTTCTTTATCTATAAAATAGGAATAATAGTAATACTCACCTAACATGGCTATTGTATACGTTAAATGAGATTTGCATTCAAAAAGTTTAGCACAGTTTCTGGCACGTGGACAGTTATATTGTGGTTATAATTTTTAGTTGGTTGTTTGAAATTTTCAGCATCTTTTGTTATAGAAATAAAGCTATGAATGAAATTGTAGTTAGGTTTTCAGAAACCTTCATGAAAATCTATTAGCACCAAATATACCGTAATTGTCTGTAGTGTATTGTTCTGAATTCTCTACAATAAGGGGAGCAGAAGATGGTAAATAACAATGAATGCAATTGTTTGAAACACATTATAGGGTTACGTTGTTTTATTGCACTTTGCTTTATTGCACTTTATGGATATTGCATGTTTTACAAATTGAAGTTTTGTGGTAACCCTGCCTCGAGCAAGTCTATTGGTACCACTTTTCCAACAACATTTGCTTAATCGTGTCTCTGTGTCATATTTTGATAATTCTCACAGTATTTCAAACTTTTTCATTATTATATTTGTTATGGTGATCTGTGACCAGTGATCTTTGATGTTAGTATTGTGATTGTTTGAGGGTGCCAGGAATCCTGTCCATTAAGACAAAGAACTTAATAAATGTGTGTGTTCTGACTGCTCCACTGACTGGCCATTGCCCCATCTCTGTCCCTCTCCTCGGGCCTCCCTATTTCCTGAGACACAGCAATATTGAAATTAGGCCAATTAATAACCCTAAAATGGGCTCTAAGTGCTCAAGTGAAAGTAAGCATTGCCTATCTTCACTTTGAATCAGAAACTGGAAATGATTGAGCTTAGTGAGGAAGGCATGTCAAAAGCTGAGTAGATGAAAACCTAGGCCTCTTGCACCAAACAGTTAGCCAAGCTGTGGATGCAAAGCAGAAGCTCTTGAAGGAAGTTAAGTGTGCTACTCCAGTGAATATGCAAATGATAAGAAAGTGAAACAGCCTTACTACTGATAAGAAGAAAGTTTTAGTGGTTGGGATAGAAGACCAAACCAGGACAACTTCCCATAAGCCGAAGCCTAATCCAGAGGAAGGCCCTATCTCTTCAATTCTATGACAGCTGAGAAAGGTGAGGGTGTTACAGAAGAAAAGTTTGAAGATAGCAGAGTCTGGCTCATGAGGTTTCAGGAAAGAAACTATCTCCATAACATAGAAGTGTGAGGTGAAGCAGCAAGGGCTGAATGTAGAAGCTGCAGCAAGTTATCCAGAAGATCTAGCTAAGATCATCAATTAAGGTACCTACACTAAACAACAAATTTTCAGTGTAGACAAAACAGCCTTCTATTGGAAGAAGATGCCATCTAGGACTTTCACAGCTGGAAAGGAGAAGTCAATGCCTGGCTTCAAAACTTCAAAGACATAAAGGCTGACTATCTTGTTAGGGGCTAATACAGCTGGTGACTTTAAGTGGAAGCCAGTGCTCATTTATCATTCTGAAAATTTTAGGGCCCTTTAGGTTATGCTAAATCTACTCTGCCTGTGTTCTATAAATGGAGCAAAAAAGCCTGGATGATAGCACATCTATTTATAAGTGGTTAACTGAATATATTAAGCCCACTGTTGAGACATACTGTTCAGAAAAAAAGATTCATTTCAAAATAGTACTGGTCATTGACAATGTACCTAGTCACCCAAGAGCCCTGATGGAGATGTACAAGATTAATATTGTTTTCATGCTTACTAACACAACATCCATTCTGCAGACCATGGTTCGAGTAATTTCAACTTTCAAGTCACATTTTGTAAGAGATACATTTCATAAGGTTATAGCTGCCAAAGATAGTGATTCCTCAGTTGGATCTGGGCAAAGTCAATTGAAAGCCTCCTGGAAAGGACTCACCATTCTAGGTGCCATTAGGAACACTGTGATTCATGGGAAGGAGTCAAAATGTCAACATTAACAGGAGTTTGGAAGAAGTTGACCAATCCTCATGGATGACTTTGAGGGGTTCAAGACTTCAGTGGAGGAAGTCACTGCAGATGTAGTAGAAATAACAAGAGAACTAGCATTAGAAGTGGAGCCTGAAGATGTGACTGACTTACAGCAATCTCATGATAAAACTTGAACAGATGAGGAGTTGCTTCTTACGGGTGAGCAAAGAAAGTGGTTTCGTGAGATAAAATCTACTCCTGGTGAAGATGCTGTGACGAACTGACAACAAAGGATTTAGAATATGACATAAACTTAGTTGATAAAGCAGAAGCAGCGTTTGAGAGGACTGACTCCAGTTTAGAAAGAAATTCAAAATGGGTAAAATGCTATCAAACAGCATTGCATACTACAGAGACATCGTTGGTGAAAGAAGTGGTCAGTTGATGTTGCAAACTTCATTGTTGTCTTATTTTAAGAAATTGCCACAGCCATCCCAACCTTCAGTGACCACCACCCTGATGAGTCAGCAGCCATCAACATCGAGACAAGACACTCCACCAGCAAAATGATTATGACTCACTGGAGGCTCAGATGATGGTTAACATTTTTTAGCAATAAAGTACTTTTTGTTCATACAATGTGTTTTTAGACCTAATGCTATTGCACACTTAATATAGTGTATACATAACTTTTATATGCATTGGGAAACATAACTTAGTATAGTGTAAACATAACTTTTATATGCATTGGGAAACCAAAAAATTCATGTGACTCGCTGTATTTTGATATTTGCTTTATTGTGGAGTTCTGAAGCCTAGCCCTTTATATCTCCAATATATGTCTGTGTATATCTTAAAAACCCATGGGCTCATAATGTTAGAGAAGGAGGGAGGGATGGGGGGGGTGGGGAAAAAAAGAGAGAGAGAGAGGGAGGGGGAGAGAGAGAGAGAGAGAGAGAGAGAGAGTGAGTGGAGCAGAAGAGACTCCAAACCTAACTCATTGAACACCATTGGGAGTATCTAGGACATCAACTCATCAACTCCTTGGTCTGAAAATTGTTAGTCAAAAGGAAAGAAATAAGCATTTATCCTGTCTTTCCTGCATGAATTATATCTCATAGTAACTAAATAGCCTAATTTGATAAGGAAAATTGTTTTTTCCCTGAGAATTCCATCTAATAAATATGGAAAGGATGATAGAATTAGAAAGTCACCACTTTTCAATCCCTAATGAAATGAATTAGTCAACAATAATCAGTAGATGAAAATATAAGGTGAAAAATTGATGTGAAATTTACAAAAAAGGGATTGACTTATAATTACCTGAACCTAGCATTCAATCTTATCATTACTAAAAATAGAATATCCAGATATTATGTACTTTCTGAAGTTTTATAACCTGAATCACAGAGCACAGTCTATGGAATATTCTTGCCCCCAAAGATGAACCTGAATAGAACCAAGTAAGGAAGACAAGTGATAGAGGACCAAGTTAATTGACACCACAGGAAGCAAATAGAAAAATTCAGAAATCTAAAGGACATTTGACCCAGTTTCCTTAAAAAGTTAATGGTAGGATAAAGAAGTGAGGAGGAGGACTGCACTTCTAACTATTTAGAATTAAGGACCAGTTTTTTGTTTTGTTTTGTTTTTAAAATATCCTTGGGGCAGCGACCAGTAAGCTGTCCCGGTGCGCAAAACTAGTGTGCAGCTCAGATCATGTGAGACTCAATCACGGGAGGGTGAGATTACCAGCCTGGTTCACTAGATGGGTCCACTGACCATGCACTTGGGTGTGTTGGCAGTGTCAACTTGCTATGAAAGTTTCCAAGTCCTTACTTTCCTTTTCTGAATTTATCGTATTGACCCATAACAAAGAGTTTGCAGATTGAGAACAGTTTTGGGACTGGTAATTTACAATTAGTTCTTGAATTGGCACCAGTTCAGACCACATTTTGAATAGCACTACTCTAAATTAATAGAAATCAGGAGGCATAGCCTAATGTGATGTGTGAACCTTCTTTGGACCCTGACTCAAATCAACTGTAAAAGGACCTTTTTTGAGACAGTTGGGGATATTTGGTTATGGACTAAGGTATAAAATGATACTAATGATGTTAGCAAAGAAAAAAATATACCAGGGATAGATGAAGCAAATGTGGCAAAATCATGACATATATTGAATCTAAGTAATGTGTATATAGGTTTAATTTTGGTACTGTTCTCTCTACTTCTTTGTATATTACATATATGCTTCCTTTTCTTCCGCGTCATCACAATTTATTCTTCACCCTAAACTTTATTCATCATAGCATATGTTCTTAGCCTTGTCTTAGATTCAGAGCCCTTTTGGGAATTTGTGCAGTTTAAAACTTCAAAGCAACTTGCCTTCTAAAATTTTTTCTTTTGTTTTTGTGTTTTTACTCACTGGATATGAGTACATTAGTTCTGTGATATCACCTTTTACAGGTTATTGGTAAAATAATTTCCCATAGCTTTTCAAATATATTCTCTCACTTTTGTATAGCAGAAACAGGAAGAGAGACCATTCAGGTACTGAAAACAAAATATTCTATTCTATTAATACTAATTTTGAGATTAAATTTTATACAAATAACACTAGATTATTTTGTATGTTACTCGTTTTTTTAAAAAATTTTAAATTGAAGTATAGTTGATTTACTTTGATTTACAATGATATGCAGAAGAATTGTTTATTTTATTTTATTTTATTTATTTTGGCCGCATTGCACGGCATGCAGGCGGCATGAGGGACCTTACAAGACCAGGGATCAAACCCATGCCCTCTGCAATGGAAGCACAGAGTCTTAACCACTGGAACGCCATGGAAGTCCTGTTATTCTTAAAGAAGAATTAAAAGGCCTCTGCTCCCCACCCCCTATTAATCCCTGTCTCTTCAGTTAAACGTACTTGATTATATTTTGAAATTTCATAGCAGCACACTAGAAATATTTTGATTATTTCCCTGACAGCTTAGGAACCCTTCTTGAAAGGGCTTATTTCCTAATTTATATAGAGTAAAAATTTTAAATTTTATTCTTAGAAATTTAAACAATTTAAATTTCTTTTTGATTCCTGATTTTTTTTTTTTTTTGCGGTACGCGGGCCTCTCACTGTTGTGGCCTCTCCCGTTGCGGAGCACAGGCTCCGGACGCGCAGGCTCAGCGGTCATGGCTCATGGGCCCAGCCGCTCCGCGGCATGTGGGATCCTTCCGGACCGGGGCACGAACCCGTGTCCTCTGCATCGGCAGGCGGACTCTCAACCACTGCACCACCAGGGAAGCCCTTGATTCCTGATTTTTAATTCCGTTTTAATTCCTTCCTTTCAGTAGTCTTTCACTATGATTAATTCACATTGATTTTCTTAAAACCCTTCAACATTATCCTAATTACATCAAATTCATATTTTTAAAATAGATTCTAAAATATTTCCATATCTTACTTCATTCCATCTTTTAACACTATCTTGTTAGAAAACCCACCCTACCCTTCCCATCAATCCTGCTGCCGTGCTGAATTTCTCACTTTGTTTATTTGCACAGATATCTTTTTTTTAATGTCTTACTATGAAAAATTTTAAGCATACAAAAGCAAAGAGAATAGTATAATGAATTCCCATGTACCTATCACTTAGCTCCCACAATTACCAACTCACAGCCAGGAATATACTGTTTTAAAGCATATATCATGAAGTGACATGATATATTTCAATTAAGTTGACTTTCTTTTTTCCCCTTCCCCCATATGTCTTAAAATTATGGGTTTTTCAAGTGCACTTTAAATTTATTTATCATTAATATTAAAATTAATAATCTCAGAAAAAGACTCTAGAGACATAAAATATTATTTCTACAAATTTTTAGTTATTTAAAAAATTATGGTAAAATACATATACATAACATAAAATTTATCATCTTAACCATTTTTAAGTGTATAGTTCAGTAGCCTTAAGTACATTCACATTGTTGTGCAACCAAGTTCCAGAACTGTTTTCATCTTGCAAAATCAAAACTCTATACCCCTTAAACACTAACTCCTCATTCCTCCTTCCCCAGCCCTTGGCAACTACCCTTCTACTTTCTATGAATTTGACTACTCTAGGTAGTTCATATAGGGGGAATCATACAGTATTTATCTTTTTGTGACTGGCTTATTTCACTTAGCAAGACATCTTCGAAGTTCACCCATTATTTCTACAAATTTTGACTTAGGGATTTATAAAGTAGAGAACTAAACAGAGAATTGGGGGGTGCATTTCCGTTAGATTATGACATCTTGAATTACATAGCCTCATTCTGTTAAGAGATTTCATTTCTTTTATTTTGAAGCACGACATTATTAAAGAGAGTTAAAAGTGCTTTCTATGTGTGTCTAGTAAGACTAATTTTTCATCATGTCTCCAATTTGCTGATACTGTATAAATCCTACTGGCTAGTTCTATCAGAAACATAATCAAATTCGAGAGTAAATAATGGAATTAATATCTTAAATACGGTTATTTTACTTTGCCTATGCATTCATTTTTGTGGTATTTATACATTGAGTTGTTGGAAGTAAGGCTTTCTATTTTAAAGGTGAAATATTAACTATCCTCTTATACTTTTTGATCTCTATGTACACAATATCCTTAGACAGATTCTTTGCTAAAATTTAGTGACAATTTTAAGGTTTATGAAAAGAATAGACGTTTCCCACAGGTTTCTTAAGTATAATATTGCTTTATGTGAGTAACAAATAAATACATTTGTTGGCCTGAAATACTTAATTTTGCTTAACTTTTATTCTTCTTCCTCCAGCTTATTAAAAACATTTTTTATATATCCCAGTATTAATCCTTTTTAGGGTGGCTGTGAGCATGTTATTGCTATTAGTTTTAGTGTAATGCTGTATTTGTTTAAGTCATCTACTGTGAGTTAATGAAATATCATTTCTGGCCCCAAATGTCACTAGATAAAGATTAAATATATTGCATTCACATAGTCTCTTGATTAGACTAAAGTAGAGTTTTTTTAGTTTATCTTTGGAGATTAGGAGAAAAATGCACTTGGAGCAGCATGCTGTGTTTTTGTAACAAACATTGACTCATAGTTACACTAGGTTTTTCATTCATAATTTATTGTGTGTTATGATATGATCTGTCACTTAAGCATATGCAAATCTTAAGCAATCACTTCAAGAAGAACAAGTTGTATTACTTGTGAATTAAATATTTTTGAACACCATTTTTAAAGACTATCAAGAGTATCAGAAAGGAAAGCTGTAATACTTTACAAGTTTATCAATTGAACTTAAACAGTGATAGTAATTGTGCACATTTAACAATTAAAAGCACATTCTTGGCTGACAGTGATGTTTGGGTTCATTGAGCAGGCTGGCAGACTCTATTTCAAAAAGTCTCCTAGGGAGTTAACACTGGTAAGTTTATCAAGCCCAGGATCTGACCCTCAGATTCAGATAGAATAGAATGGATAGAATGGAATTCAGATAGAATGTCTCTCAAAGAGGGATCCACATCGAGCAATGTCAAATTATATATATATATATGTATATATATATATATCCTTTGACATTTGTATCCTGATATATATATATATCAGAGTCTAATTTATTAATTTATAATGAATAGAATTGTCAAATGAACTGGAATGCTCCTGTCATTGTGATGATTCATTTTGTTTTGTAAGTGGGCAAATCACAATTGCGTGAACACAGAATGAGTACAAATTCTCATGTGTAGTTATATGAATGAAATATTTAGTGGCATAATCTAAGAGTGGCATCATACATCTGGCTCTGCAGTAGGGATAATCTTACCATTTGAGGCCAAGTTGTTTAAAGTAATGATATGTAGGGTAGGAAATCTCTTTCTTGAATAGTGTAGTGGGCAATGCTAATGTTTCCTCCACTGATCTCATTTTTTTTTTTTTTTTTAAGTTTTAATGACTGACCAGTCTCTTTTAGTCACCATTTGATTATAGCCAAATCTTGCAGACTGGGGAGCTATTCTGTCTCTTTAGGGTAATTTGCCCATCTGCTCTGATCTATTATGAGTTAATTTCATGCTTGAACTCGAAAAATGCTTATTTCTAAAGCCTTGGATTGGGCCTCCAGTTACAGACAGCATTACCCTGATCTTGAATGTTTGTAGAAATAGAAAAAAAAAATCATAAAAGAATCACATTACCCTAATACAATTGTGGTTGTTTTGGTGAATTTCCCTCATGTGTAGGCTTTCATTTTTAGGTCCTCTTAAACACGTGTTGCTAAATTTCCTAAATGGGATTTTAATGGTTGTTCTTTTAAATTTAAAATATTGGAGTGAAATTACATATCTAAAACATTATCTTCCCTTTTAGGAACAGAATAGGTGTTCACTTTAAAGACTGATTCTGCTAGGTATATGTTGTAACTGGTTACCTAAATGAACTGTCATACTACTTCTAGTGCTTTTAAAAATAATTATTTGGTGCTTTCCATGTCATCTGACATAGCAAAAATATGGTTTCTTTTCCAAAATATATGGCTTCATTTTGGTCATATTGTTTTAGTGACAATTTCCAGAACTAATTGCATGCTATAGCAGCAATCACATGTATTCTTGCTTTACAGCATCCTTTTTTAGGCTGACAACACTTTGTAAGTATATGGGGCAGTCTTGTTTTCTTCATTTTGTGTCAAGATAACTTAAATAAATGAATAAACTTGGACACCGAGATAACAATTGACCTGCCCAAGTCTGAGCTACCACTGGAGCAAGGACCCAGGTCTTTGGACCACTACAGTCCCGAATTTCCATTTATTTATCTGCTTCTAAATAATAGCCTTTGTACAAAGTTTAATCACATAAGTGATCTCACAGATTAGAGTTCGGTAACCTCAAGCTCCGAAAATTGAGCTCCTCATCTTTCAACCTCCTGTCAGTTGACTTCTTTTTTTTAGTAGATGGCTCTACCATCCTTCTGGCTCAGGCCATAAACCTGAAGGCTTTTACATTCCTCTGTCTCCTCAATACCTAGACCTGATGGATCATTATATCAGTTTATTCCACCTTTAAAAATCTCTCACATTGGCTTACCTCTGCCTCCTCTGCCCTCCTTTCCCATTGCCACTGTCTTGGCTCAGGCCATTGTTTCTGCTTTCTGTCTCTGATCTCGCTCTCCGCCAATCTGACTTCCACCCTGACAGAGTGATGTTATAAAACGCATTTCCAATCCATTACTCCCTGGTTAAGACCCTTTAGTTATTCTCCATTATTTCAGGATATAGTTTAGGGTCTTTAGCTAAGCATACACAGCTCACGTCTAAAAAAGATGCACTATTTTGAGTCTGGCTTTGTTTGCTCAACATTCATTTATGCATAACTTTATGGTCAGTGATTGGTCAGAGGTTATGCTTGGACACCTGAGCATGATGGATGGAGTAAGACTTCCACCCTTCCCAAACGATCTGTATGTGGGTTGGGGAGCACATTCAAAGTTCAGGCAGGTTTCTACTCTGCCCTGCCTTCTAGTTTCTTCCATGTCCTCTGTTCATGTGAGCAGCTCCACCATCAGCCCAGGACTTGAGGACAGTATGGTTTTCTTGAGGCATGTGGGTGGAGGCAGCCAGGGTTGTTTGCAGAGTTCATGCCCCTCTGTGGTCTCTCATTTCCAGGATCTACCTATTACCTTTATGGTTTTGTTGTCAGGAGGTTGCTTGTCCCAACTGGAATGGCTACCTCAGACTTGCTCCTGAGATTGCTACATTTGCTGGCGATGCTGCTGGACTGCATATTTTCATCTTTGGCTCCAGATCAATTGAGCCTCTCTGGCCTTGAAGCTGCCCTAGCCTACGGTCCAGGGAGAACCCTATCCCTGACCACCTGACCACAGGGGAGGAATGGCAGCAGCCCCAGGCAGGAGTGTCACAGAGTCCCACTGTTCTTACCCTAATTTCAACAGTGTTTCATTAATAAGTACTTCTTACTAAGTTATTTGACTTTGGTTGATTACCAGAATCCTGAAATGGTTTTTTTTTTTTTTTTAACAATTTTGAACAATTTCCAAGTTGTTTTTTGGAGAAGATTTGAAGTCCTGCCTCCTGACGCCACAGGATGATTTTAATTTGCATTTTCCTAAAAACTAGTTCATTTGAGCACCTTTTCATATGTTTATTAGTTTATTGTACCTTCCTTTGTGATTTGTTTGGTTAAGTCTTTTGCCCATAATCACTACATATTTTTCTGAGATTAAATTTAAGCAGATAGGTAACCCCACCCTCAAGTTTGGCTTAGAAGCCTGCCCCTTCTCTGTAGTTTCATATAATTGACGCACAATTTTGTATGGTGGTTATCTGTATACTTGCCTGATTCCCCACAGTAGTCTGAAAGCTCCTTGACTGCAGGAATTTTGTTTCTGTGCCCTCACTTCTATATCCTTGGTGCTTAGTGTAGTAAGCACTCTATATGCATTTCTTTTTTTTTGAAATTTAATTAATTAATTAATTAATTTTTGGCTGCATTGGGTCTTTGTTGCTGCGCATGGGCTTTCTCTAGTTGAGGCGAGCGGGGGCTACTCTTCAATGCGGTGCACGGGCTTC
Source organism: Globicephala melas (assembly GCF_963455315.2). Classification (NCBI taxonomy): domain Eukaryota; kingdom Metazoa; phylum Chordata; class Mammalia; order Artiodactyla; family Delphinidae; genus Globicephala; species Globicephala melas. The sequence continues at coordinate 64,769,257 of NC_083316.1, forward strand.
TCATTGCAGTGGTTTCTCTTTGTTGCGGAGCACAGGCAGTAGGCGTGCGGGCTTCAGTAGTTGTGGCATGCAGGCTCAGTGGTTGTGGCTTGCGGGCTCTGAGTGCAGGCTCAGTAGTTGGGGTGCACGGGCTTAGTTGCTTGGCGGCATGTGGGATCTTCCTGGACCAGGGCTCGAACCTGTGTCCCCTGCATTGGCAGGCGGATTCTTAACCACTGCACCACCAGGGAAGTCCTCTGCCAGGTTTTTTATTTGTGTAAATGCATCTCATTGTATTTCATTTCATTGTATAATATATTGTTTGAAATAAATGGGTCATTGACTAGTAGTTAAAAACCTATTTGTTTTACAAGAATTTTCATTAAATAGTAAAATTCCTTTTTAGTAGAATGAATCATTGGGTCCAATGTTATTATGTAATGTTATCGGCGACCTCTAAATTTATTGCTGCTAAGCTCACTGGTAAATTCTTTGATCTTTTAGTAGTATTTGACAAGGATTGATCATTCTTTTCTCCTTGAAATACTTTTTTCATTTGGTGTCCTTACTCTCAGTTTACCGCCTATATTACTCTTCACTCCTTTTCATAACCTCATAATATTAGGGCAGCCAGGCACACTGACTTTCTTGCTGTTCCTCAAACACACCAGACAAACACTGCCTCCTGGGGGCCTCTGAATTGGCTGGGCCCTCTGTTTAGAACCCTCTTCTTCCAGATATGACTAACTGCCCCCATCCCTCTGTCCTCCCATCCCATGTGTTTCCTCACGTGTCACCTTCTTTCTGAGGCTTCCCTGACCACCCTATTCAATATTTCAAACTACTTGGTCCACCTACCTACAGCCTCACTCCTGATTTCCCTTATCCTCTTCTACATTTTCTTTTTCTCATACTATTATTCAGCTTCTAACATGCTCAGTAATTTACTTATTTATTATGTTTATTGTTTAATGTCTCTCTTTCCCTGCTCAGGCTATGAGGACAGAGATCTTTATTTTGTTTGCTGATATGCCCAAAGTAACTAGAATATCATTGGGTATAAAGTAGGTACACAAACAGGTATTTGCTAAATCGATGATTGAATATCTGATTTTCTGGAAAAAAGAAAAACCTACACTTTGTCTGAAGAATTTTATTAGACAAAAAGTTTTATTTGAAAAAATATGAGAAATTTATAAAAAATGCCAATGTTCTTCTTTTATACCTTAATTGATGAATTAGGATCCATGAAAACACCATAAAATTTACATAAAAAGTTAATAAGTAGCATTCAAATAACCTCTTCAGGGCAGTCTTTTTAATAAAACTGGCATTTCTGTAAAAATGGAATTCTTCTATAATTATATGCAGTATAGTAGAATTTAATGCATACTTTAGATTTTAAAATAACCATATAACAGTGTGTTGAGTGGGACCTTTTTATCTTGCTTCTGAATTGCAGCTAAGGCCCCAAGCCGAGGACAAAAGACTTTTGAGTAACTGATTTTCTATATTTGGATTGCTATGAATAATCTACTAGCCACTGGGGTCAGAAACCTGCCTGCAGAGACTGCTCAGAGGAACCATTCCTGAAGAACTGGGATCCCCCACCCCACCCCAATATGAGAATAGGATTCAGCGAGCAGAAGTGCAGAGTTGTACTGAGAAACGATTCCCTCCCTCACAAACCTCTCTTTGTTCTCCAAAGAACCACTTGTAAAGTATGGAGTACTTTACAGTTGGGAGAGGGGACATTTCATTGCCTAGTTGAGCATTGCCTTATCCATGGATTTGCTGATCTGCTGTTTTCTGCTGGAGCAAGGCTAAAGGGAGTTGAGAGTAAGAGTGGGAAGCAGGGGACACTGTTCAATCTGTTTAATATGGTCACTTCAGAGAATAGCTGTGCTGGACCTATTTTTCCATTGTCCTGCTCAAGCCAGGAGGTGTAAAGGGACCTCAGCAGTGGTAGAGGGTGGATGGTTACTGTCTAGATCAGATAAATGTCCCTGCAGGATATTCTGAAGAGCCCATTTAATCACTCATGAGGGAGCCAGCAGCTGCATGCCTGCCACACGCAGGAGCAGTCAGTGTCAGCCAGAGAAGCAACAGCAAACAACAAGGAGAGGACTGTGACTGCAACCAGTTTAGCAAGGGGATGATTCTCCTTCCTGCTTCCAGTTCTCAAGCCATGGGCTCCTGGAAGAAGTAGTGAGGGGCAGAAGGTTTCTCTGAGCAAGACAGTGCTTCATTTCTCCATTCTAAGCAGCAGAGAGTGTGGGTTGAACTACAGGGAAAAAAGAACTTCAAATTGATTTTGAGTCTGAAATCTTCAGAATAACAAAAAGGGCTCCCCCGGTGGCGCAGTGGTTGAGAGTCCGCCTGCCGATGCAGGGGACGCGGGTTCGTGCCCCGGTCCGGGAAGATCCCACGTGCCGCGGAGCGCCTAGGCCCGTGAGCCAAGGCCTGTGAGCCTGTGCGTCTGGAGCCTGTGCTCCGCAGCGGGAGAGGCCACAACAGTGAGAGGCCCGCGTACTGCAAAAAACCCCCCAAAAAACAAAAATAATATAAGCTTGAGTCTTAATTTTCTGAAGTCTTGAGTTCTAAAAACTGAAAGCATCTAAAAAGTTATAGATTGGGACCAAGTTGTTGTTTAAGGATCCCTAATATATCAGTTAGGAATTGCAGCATAATAAGTCATTATAAAACTTAGTGGTTTAAAACAATAACCATTTATTATTTCTCAGAAACCTACAAATTGGCTGGACAGTTCTGCTGATCTGTGGCAGGCTCAGTTGATCTCCATAGGGCTTACTTATATATCTACAATCCAGCCGAGTATTGGCTGGGAGCTGGCTAGTCTAAGAGGGCCTCATCTAAGAGGGGTGATTCAGTCTGCTTCCGTGTTCCAGCAGGCTAGCCTGAGCCTGTTCTCTTAGCAGTGGTTAGGGTCGAAAGGAAGAAAGTAGAAACACTCAAGCACTCTTTCAGACATTTACTTGAGGGGCAAGCTCAGAGTCAGTGTGGAAAGGCACTACCAAAGGACAAGATATAGGGAGGTGTGAAAAATTGGGGTCACTAATGCAATCAATCTGCCACACCTATCAGGTGGGAAAGGAGATTCCACACAGGAAAGCTAAGAGCAGTTATTGGAAAAAATAAATTCATTTCATATTTCTGCTCTGAGGAGTAGACCCCTTAATCACAGGTTACAATTGATTTGGACTGCATAGGCTCTTAAAACAGAGACTGTTTGTTCTATATATTCTTTCTAATATGAATTTACCCCAGAAGTCATTGTTTAAAGATCCTGGTTTTTAATTTGGGGGTCACACTGAATTTGAATGTATATAATCTACATAATATATCAATAGATAATATCTAAATTTTATGTATCAGGAGAAAGCTATATACAGAAAACATGGAATTTGGAGATGAATGGCAGAAGATATAGCAAGGAAAGTTACAAGAGGTTGCCTCTGGGTAGGCTGACCAAAGTATGGGGAGGGGTAAGAAAGGGGCTGCTGATTTTTGTCATAACTGCATTCTAGTGCAGTTTGACTTTTTAAATTATGTACTAAATTACTTTGATTAAAATCAGTAAAAATTTTTTTCTATAGAGGAAAGTCTATTTTCAAAGCACCATCACTGTGCTGTTATTTACATATACCTCATTTAATTTAATCCTTACAATGTCTCTATGAGTTAGCTGTTGTTATGTCTACTTCAGATGAAGCATGTGGGACTAGAGAAATTAAGTGACTTGTCCAAGGTTACCTGGTCTTTAGGTAAGAGTCAGGGTGAAGATTGGAACCAACGTGTGTCTGCTTTCAAAGACTGTGGACTTAACCCCCAACCTATAGTTTAATATTGAATTCATCGGGCTTCCCTGGTGGCGCAGTGGTTGAGAGTCCACCTGCCAATGCAGGGGACGCGGGTTCATGCCCTGGTCCGGGAAGATCCCACATGCCGCGGAGTGGCTGGGCCCCGTGAGCCATGGCCGCTGAGCCTGCGCGTCCGGAGCCTGTGCTCCACAACGGTAGAGGCCACAACAGTGAGAGGCCCGCGTACAGCAAAATATATATATATATATATATATATATATATAGAATTCATCTACTTAGTTAGAAGCTGAAGTTTAATCTGCTCTATACCAGAGACCCATGCTATTTTGTAGCCAACACAAAAGAACTGGAATATATGTATTTTTTTCCTGCTATCAAATTTTAGTTGCTTCTTAACAGCATCTAGGATTGAAATGGAAAAATAGCAATTGAGTAAATTCTTTCAGTGGGAATATGATGAATATCCAGCATGTAGAAATTTGCTCTGAGGAAAAAATATTTACTTTTATTTAATAATTTGAGTATTATATTAGATGCTTAGATTTTAGATATTGGATTATAATAACACCTATATTTAGATTTTTCTTGAAGGGTGTATTTATAGTATAAGAAAAGCATTTATAATTAGGAGTTTGATTAAGATGAACTGTTCTGTTTTCATGAATTTTCCAAGTTATCAATATCCAGCTATATTATCTTTAGGTATTGAATTTGGTACAAACTTCATACACTAATTGCCCTTAACAGTTGCTGTAGATAATTATTGCAAAATGTCATTGAAAAGACAGAATTAATATATTAGTTTAGTGCACATGGTGATTTAAAGATTAGAATATGTTAAATAAACTGTGTCAGAAATTATAAATAAACTAAAATGAGTAAAATTATCCTTAAATTGCTAGACAAGTCTTCACATTTAATGTTACATTAATGAGTTTTGTAGAGACTGTTTAGAATAAAATCCCTTTTTCATCAGATGTTGCACATATGCCTTCACTGTTTGTTTTTCTTCAAAGTAAAACTTAATGAAACAGCTAATAAAACCCAATTTTACTCCTGATCCTCAAAAGAAGCAAGCCCTTGAAGTGTGCCCACTGTTTATTCTTTTGCACTGGTTTTTGCTACTTTTCAGCATGTAAATTTTCCAGTAATGGAAAACAGTCAAAGGCCATTAAACCGTTTCTTCCAAGTCTTATAAACCCAGCGTTTATTTCTTATTTGTAAAGCAGTTGCACAATGGAAACATGCTTTGCACACATACAGAGAAGTTTGGTCTCAGATCTTCATGTTCACCTCCTGCTGACTTCAGGAGGATATAGTGCATGTGCATTTAAATGGATCTTTATTATGTAAATAATCAAGAACCAGAATAGGGATTTTAACTACCCTAAAAAAATGAGAGGTTTCAAAATGAAAGGTGTATATGAGACACCTAGACTGTGTTACTCTCATAAACCTGAAAGTGTATTCAATTGGTGAATGGCTTATGAAAAAGGATCATCTTGCATGAATTAGAAATCTATAGATGGCAGATGTGTGTATATCCCAAGTAGCTTTTTCACTAACCATAGCATATGGCATCCTCTATCTTCCTGCTTCTTTATGGAGAGGATTGTTTGGTGATAGGATGGAGGTAGATATTTGGGTTGGGATGAGAGAGCATTGCTACTCAGTGTGGTCCTAGATTGGCACCAATGCAAGGAGATAAGTAAAGAAATTGAAAACAAGTACTTAGAAACTTGTTAGTAATTTGACAGAGTAATTTTATGTCTGTCAAATATAAATTAAAAAAAGATACTGACAATGGGGGAGGCTATGCATGTGTGGAGGCAGGGGATATATGGGATATCTCTGTACCTTCCTATCAAATTTGCTGTGAACCTAAAACTACTCTAAAAAAAGTTCTTTTTTTTTTTAATTGGGGCTTGTATTTTGTATGTTTTGGATTTTTAAATTTAATTTTTATTTTTTCTAGTAATCCATTTTTAGTGTTTTTCACAAAAGTATGTCTATGACAGATTGGAAATAAAAATCCTGATATTTCGCCACAGATGGCTTGAAAAGCATTTGGTCTAAGATGAGATTTTCAAATGTTGATTTATGTCCTTTTGCCCCATTACATAACATTAGATATTAAAATTTGAATAAAAAGGAAAGACCATCATTTATAATTCCCATACCCTAACAGAACAGCTTGATGGTATTGAATGGTTAATGAGCTAAGGGCTGCATAGTAGAACCTGAGGTGGAGATATTCTGATTCCCATTAAGTGCAGGTCCATATGCTCTAGTGACCACTGAGTGAGAGTTGGTGTTGACATTCTCATAAGAAAATCTCATAAGAAAAGCCTGACTAGGATCTTGTGTCCAAATGGAAGTGGGCCATTGCCAAATAGATATCTTTTAAAATGAGGGTAGGTTTTAGGTGGAGGAAAGGAAAGAACAGAGAAAGCTGAATTACGTACTTTGTGGCACTTTTGAAGGATCAGGAATTTTGGACCACCATGGGACATTATGTGGGCCTTGACAACAAAGGGGAAGTAGAAATGGGAGAGCATCAATTGACAAATTTCATTTACTTTTCAGTTTTACCTAGCGTATCTTAGTGCTACTAAAAATCATCACGAGGCATGCCTCTTTGGTATGCATTTTATTCATTGCTGATACCTGGACAAGCAATCAGAGTATAAAGCTGAGATTTATATGTTATATAACCTCGAGTCATAAAAATGTTCATAAGTCATAGAAATAGAGGCTTACAGTTAGGAGGTCATATAATTCACCTTGTTCCGAATACTGCTTCTACTAAGGCTGCTTATGATGCATTAGTTGTTTTGTAGCCACTCTGTGGGTTCTGCCCTTGAGGGTAGGGTGTGCCGGAAGGGAGATATCCTGGGTTTATCATGCAAGAAGCACAGGTCTCAAGCCCTGGTTGAGCTGGAATGAGACTTACCCAGAGGATTGTCCAAGAATATGCTGAGCTTGGGAGAGAGATAAGCTGATCCAGGAGAAAGCTGAAAGTTGACTACTGGATCAGAGCTTCCTAATTGCCATGCCATGCACATTGCTGTGCCACACTGCTGTGCCGTGAACAGGCTACAAGGGGCCTCAGGATACTACAGTAATAATTCATTAACAGTGTTTTGTACCATCATTCAGAAATTTATAGTAGTTGAAATGATATTTGAGTATTATTTGAATGGCTCCCTATGTAAACTAAATTCAGTAATTATTTTGGACCAAAAAGCTTTAGGTGTGGTACTTGTGGCCTGGAGGTTCTCTGTAGTATCCACGTCACATTGCACCTACCCTTGACATTAGACCTTGAATCATTCCAGTATGTCTGATTACACACTTGTGATATACTTGTCATTAGTAAGCTTTTTTTTATTCTTAAAATTGTGATAAAATATATACCACAAAAATATATGTAAAACATAAAGTGTACCATTTTAAGCATTTAAATTAAAATATTTTAAAATTATGGGAAAAATACATAAGATTTACCATCTTAACCCATTTTTAAGTGGTTCAGTTCAGTAGTACAGTTTAGTAGTATTCACTACATTCATATTGTTATACAGCCATTACTAGCACCCTTCTCCAGAAGTTTTTCCTCTTAGTAAACTGAAACTCTTTACTCACAAAACAACTCCTTCCGCCCAGTCCAGGCAACCACCATTGCACTTTCTGTTTCTATGAACTTGACTGCTACCTCATACAAATGGAATCATATATTTGTCCTTTGCAACTGGTTTATTCTACTTAGCATAATGGCTTCAAGGTTCATTCATATTATAGAATGTGTCATAATTTCCTTCCTTCTTAAGGCTGAATAATATTCTATTGTATATATATTACATTTTATTTATTCATTCATCTTTTGATGGATATTTGGGTTGCTTTTATCTTTTAAAATTTTGTTTTTTAATGCATGTAAAATATTTGTATTTTAATTTCAATTTAATTTTGCTATCACCATCATCATTTTATAATTTTTCTGACAGAACTTATGTATGATTGTTTTTATTACTTTTATTATCATTTTCTGATACTAAGTGTTGCTAAATAAAACATTGAATTTTGTTGCCTTTTGATTTATTTACTTACTTATACTTAGTTTTTGCTTTTGGTGTTAACAATTAGCCAAAGTCACATTCTTGTTAGAATTTTGTAATGAATTATTGTTTTTGGAAATTATTTGTTTCTAAAAATCAAATAATCATTGAATGTAATTTAATTAAGTTGATTAATTAAAAGGCTTTCTAGTTTCAGGAAATAAATTGTCAAAATATTTTAATCATATATCTACCAGTTTATGCATTACATATATTCTGTGAATATTTCAAAGTTTTAATTTTTGGAGTGATAAATAACTATTTGTTTGAATTTTCATGAAATTTGTTTTTAAAACATTTTAATGAACACAGATTTCTCATTCCTGTAAACAGGTTTTATGTGGTTGTAAAAGCCTATTGGCCCTATTCTTCATATTTAACAAATACTTAAATTTTACAGATATTGTACTTACTTTTCCATCTTAATGGATAACTTTTTATTAGAGCTGGAAAGCCATCAGTTTCACAAAGAAACACAGTATGAAAAAACGTTGAAGTCACTAGTTAGGTAATGAAATGAGAATCATCTCAAACTTTGATGTATGTGCCTGTGACTTTTTTCCCCTTAGCCTAAATGCCTTCCTGGCAGGAGAAGTTATGAGATGAAGACACAGTACCAAGCAAACTGCACTGACACCTCACCCCCAGCTATTTCAGTTTATTTAGATTAAGCTAAATAAACCAGTTACATGGTCACATCATTAAAAGCTGAAGCCGAACTGCCTCCCACAAGGATGGAAGCCCTCATTTTACCAGCCAGGCTAGAAACTTAGGCCAGTAAAGCAAAAGAGATGGAGAAGGTGGCACTCTCAAATAATACTTGTAAATGTATTGATGATATGTCAGATGGCATAAAGACAAAATTAATCCAGATTATTATTAAATCAAACAAGCTTTTATTTCACATTGGTGAATCTACACATGTTAGAAACTGCCAAATTCTGGCACAGGTAGAATTCCTAAAGAGAAACGCTAGGAGGAATATTGGTTCTCTGTAAAGAAGTACCAAAACAAATTACCGGGGATGAAATATTGAAGGTGGTAAATTCATACTTTGAAATAAATAAGGTATTATGGAAACATGCTTGAATTTGTATTACTGGTAGAGTGACTGCAGTGACAGGACGGCATAACGGCCACACATCAAGAGTCGTGAAAACACTGAGATTCAAATAATACGATGTTTTATTCACAGAAAAACTCTGTTGTGTAAGAGTTTGCCTGTATATGAGTTTCACATAGTCTCATATATCAAAATGGTGAATCTAATGTGACTGAAGCTGCTTCACTCACATTTGTTTTTGGCTTCATGTGAAGAAATGGGATTGGAATACAACTTTCCACTGAAGGGCAGAGGATGTCCAACAAAGAGTTTTGTCAAAAGTTTATGAAAGAATTAGAAGTTGTTTTGGTAAGCAATTCTTACTTTGAAGATTTGTTAAAAGGTAGTTACTTGGCTTTAAAAAATAGCTTAGGGCTTCCCTGGTGGCGCAGTGGTTAAGAATCCACCTGCCAATGCAGGGGACAAGGGCTCGAGCCCTGGGCTGGGAAGACCCCACATGCTGCGGAGCAACTAAGCCCATGCGCCACAACTACTGAGCCTGTGCTCTAGAGCCCTCGAGCCACAACTACTGAAGCCCACACGCCTAGAGCCCATGGTCCATGGCAAGGGAAGCCACCACAGTGAGAAGCTTGTGCACCACAACGAAGAGTAGCCCCAGCTCGCCACAACTAGAGAAAGCCCACGCACAGCAATGAAGACCCAATGCAGCCAAAATAAATAAATATTTTAAAAAAAAAAAACCTTAGAGAATTCCTTGGTGGTCCAGTGGTTAGGACTCTGTACTCTTCTCACTAGCCATGCGGTGTAGCAAAAAAAAAAAAAAAAGAAAAACATAATTAGCTGAATGAATGAACCTAATTAATAGAAAATTGCCAGGACCTCATGATAACGTATTCACATGTACTGATAAAATTTATGGATTCAAGTCAAAAATTCAGCCTTGGAGGTGCTTCCCTGGTGGCACAGTGGTTGAGAGTCCGCCAGCCGATGCAGGGGACACGGGTTCGTGTCCCGGACCAGGAAGATCCCACGTGCCGCGGAGCAGCTGGGCCCGTGAGCCATGGCCGCTGGGCCTGAGCATCCGGAGACTGTGCTCCGCGACGGGAGAGGCCACAACAGTGAGAGGCCCGTGTACCGCAGACAAACAAAAAATTCAGCCTTGGAAATACGGAGTTAAAAAAGATTCACTTGTGGTATTTAGTCTGTGTCACAGTTTGAATAGTAAAGAATGATTATGAAGACAAGTAGAGCAACATCTTGTATACTTAAGGAAAAGCTGCTTCACTGGTTAAAGCAGCTTTTCATTTGTTTTTACAATTATTCATACTATCATAAGAAATTTTCACATTTCATTTGTTGATGAAAGTAAAGGAAAATCTATTTGTTTTACTGAATGATGGCACTTTTGAAGTACAGTTTAGATTTGAATTATCCAAGTTGTGGTTAGTGATGAGAAAGGAGTTTCCATCATTTGGAGAAAAGTGATAAATACTCCTTGCTGTAGAGACAGAAAGTAGATTAGCCTGGGGCTGGGAGTAGGAATGGGAATTGACTGTAATAATTGTATAGTATAAAGAAAATATATTTAAGATTTTTTTCACCAGCTTTCATATAGACACCACCAAATACCCTACAGTTTACTCCATTATACTGCTGTTCAAATATGAATTTTTATGTGTCATGATGTGAAAAGGGTTAGGAAGCACTGGACTGAATCATATGACAATCTGGAAGGCTGAGGCAGGAATGCTAACTGTGATGGGTCCCAAATTCAATAACTAAGAGATATCAGAAAATGGAGTAAAAAGCAAGGACTGGGAGAGGGTAAAGTTTCAGGAAATATATTTACCAACTGGGCATGTGTAGTGTCTTATGTCTTACTGATATGGGGGATAAGGGCCAGCAGTAGTGGGATGCATAGATGGCAGGAGGGTGATGAACCAGACAAAGCTGGATTAAGCCAGATAGCTGTACAGATGGTTTCTGAACTCTGGCAGTGTGGTTTTCAAGTCTGTGTGCTTGACTCTATGCCATACTGCTTCTCAAGTCTGTAGTAATACTAACCACCCATCTCCTTCTAAACTCCCACCCCTGGTCTCAGGCAGATTGTTCTTATGACTTGGGCCTTCTCCTGTAGAGAATGTGGCCTACAGTGGATGCTATAGTAGGACCTCCTCCTAGACTGTGACTCGGATGTTGCTGGGTCCCACTTCAGTTGCTTGTTTGGGGGAAAGCTAAAGAATATAGTCTGATCTTAAAATGTTATCAGAACATTTACTCTGCAGCAGCCCATCATTTATGTGCTGTGCCGTAGAATATGGTGGCCACTAGCCACATGTGGCTATTCAAGTTGAAATTTAAATTAAGTAAAGTTAAATAAAATGAAAAATGTGGTTTCCTAGTTGCACTCGCTGCATTTTAAGTGGCTACTGCCTACCATTTTGGACAAAACAACATTACCATCATTGCTGCTGGTTTTGTTGGACAATAGCATTCTCACTGGTCCCCTTCTTCACGTATGCTCCATCAGAAGTGAGAGCTCAATTCCTATTGGCTTCTAACTCTTCAGGCTGCCTTACTTCAGTGGCTGGCCCCACTATTTCTGTCTTTCCTCATATTGTGAAAGACAGTGATACCAGAAAATAATAGATTTCTGTGGTCATTAATTGCTGGTTCATACAAGATTTACTTTCTTAAAACAGTTCTGCGATACTGTTGACCTTGTTCTCCTTACTTTATCTTGCAAGCATAACAATTACAAACTGAGTTCTAAGAAATCCCTTCATGACAGCCTGTCACACTTTGGCTCCTATTGAACTTGAAGGCATCTATATCTTGTGGCTTAAAGGTGTGCTTTGCTGCTAAGCAGAGCTCCTGTATTTGTGTAGCTGGATTTTTGAGCCTAGCTTTAGGATTTTGCTTTTATTCATGCCAAATATCATCTCATTTTTGCCTGACTGAGATTTCTTTTAAATTAAATCTTGATTTGATCATCTGATAAACCATTATTATTATTATACCTAGCTTTTATAAGCATACCTTTGTAGGCTGGCTAAAAAGAAGTCATGTCAAACTAATCTATTTCCTTTTGAGAAGGTTACCAGATTGGCAGGATGCTATAGAAGGAGTGAGTTTGGTCTCAACCAGATAATTTAGAATGTTTTCAGGGGTGGGCCGTTAGGTGGATAAGGACTGCAGAAAACATCGAATTTGAAAAACCTGAGAATATTTAGTCTGGAGAAAAATAAACTATTTTAGATATTCAAAGGACTGTGTTGAGTGAGCACTGTTGATCAGAAGGAGAATTTATTGTTATCAGAGGAAGTTTTCAGGGTTAGTTATGAGAAATATAAAGTGTTGTTCGTATGTTCAGGGGAACACAAAGGTTCCCAAGACCTTGGAGCAGCACCACATAAGAAGGGGTAACTGCAGGATATTTCCATTCTTGCGACCACAAAAGTGAAGTGAGCCAAAAAACACAGTGGGAATTAAACGAAGTAGGGTTAAGTTTTCATTAAAGGCTGTGCTGTGCATTCACCACTCCTGGTTGCCCTGGCAACCAGGCTCCCTCACATGCTAATGACATTATAATGAGAAAAAACACATGCAAATGCAGTAAATAGTAATTAGAGGCACAGCCATACATGGAGTAGTGAGCTCTACCTTGGGAAGGTCTGAGAAGGAGCTGGTGAAGGGTTTGTACTGAAGACAAAGAAAGAAGTGATGAAAAACATTGAGTTATGTACAAAAGAGTTAAGTTGAGCCTGCATAGAGTATGCTTTAGTATTTGTCTCCTGCAAATACATGTTGTTTCTCCAAGCAGAATTTAGTCAAAGTCAGAAGTCATGCAATTGTACATCCACATTGTCTTAACAGTCTACCTGTTGGCGTCATTAACTCGAAAGAATCTTAGCTGTATTTGCTTTAGATTTGGAGCAGCTGTAGCAGCCTGCTCCTTGGAGTGCTCTCTCTGCCCACACTGGGCAGGGCTGGGCTCGCCCAGACAAGGTAGTGGAGCCAGAATATGTAGCCAAGAGTCAGTCTTGGTGAAGAGAGAGTCTTAAATGTGTTACTTCGGATGAGACAAGTAGGATCAGTGAGGGACTATATTTGGTTAATATAAGGTGACACATGCTGTCTGTGTCACTGGAAATGTGTCAGGAGACACTGGGTGACTGCCTTTCTCAGGTGTGATAGGTAGGGCTTTTGTTTGCCTGAATGGTTAGACTCAGAGTCTGTGAATCTGTGCTTGATTTCATTCTCTTCCCTTTATTTCATTATTCAGGCTCTTCTTTTCTGTCTTTTCTATTTTTATTGCCACAGTCTGTCTGTGTATCTTTCTTGGAAATGGCTAGAAAATGTTACATTACCTGCTTCACATTATCCCAATTCTTTGATTTATCTTTTTTGGTGTCAGCTGAATAGAAATTGCAATAGCTTTTGAGGTCCATAAATGTTTACTGTTCTTTTCTCTTCTCTAAATTAAAAAAAAAAGTTTAAAAATTTCATAAGAAATGCACGTATACTTTTGTAAAAATCTGCACTAGTATATTATTAAAAATGAAAGTAATTTAGACATACATGTCAAAATGTTTTAAGTGCCTTTCAGCTACCTCTCATCCCCCTGCCAATTCCCAGTCCCAAACTTCTCCTTGGAGAAAACCAGTGTTAACAGTTTGGAGAGTAAACTTCAAAATCTCTTCCTATGCACTCATATATATGGTTATTATATATTATAATGTACACTATTAAGACATTATTCATATCTAACACTTATTGAGGGATTACTATATGCCAGACACTGATCTTTTTTGTATATTAATTCATTTAATCCTTAGAACCGCCATTTGAGGGATTTTATAGAAGAGAGGAAGGTCAGAAAAGTTAAGAAATTTTTTCACGGTAACAAGCCAAATTTATATCTGAGGAAGTCTGATTTGGAGCTCATGCTTTCTCTCATCACACTGTCCTACCTGCCCTGCAGGTAACATATACATATATGTTTTCTTTTTCCATATATGTGGAATCAATCATTTCATATGATTGTTTTTAAAGTAGTTTTTTAACTTAATATCCAGAGGTTATTCCATATCAATAACTTCTATCTGCCAGGTTTTTTTAATTGTTACATTTTGTTCTCTTGTTCAGATGCACTATAATTTAAGCTTTCCTCTATTGATGGGCATTTAATTTTCTATGGCAAATGATACTTTAATAAATGTCCATGCAAAACAATTTTCATGTGTACTTATTCTTATTTCTGTAGAATAGATAAATAGCATTATTGAATGAGAGGGTATGCTCACTTGACATTTTGACAGATGCTGAAAAATTGGCACAGCTATCACTGCCTTCTTGAACTACTCCTCGGTGCCTGAGACGCTGACCTTGTGGTTTCCTTCTACCTCTCAACTATTCTTAGTGGCTTCCTCTGCTGCTTCCTCCTCATCTCCCAATAGCTCAACTCTGGAGTGCCCCAGGGCTCAATCTTTGGACTTCTCTTCTCCAATTAGACACTTTCTCTAGGAGATCTTACCCAGCTCCTTGGCTGTAAATACTATATATGCACTGATGACTCTTGAAATTGTATTTTTAACACCTATTATGTCCCTGAACTTCAGGCTTTTATATCCAGCAACCTGACATACATTTGAGTGTCTATGAGGCAGCACATTTAACTCACTTTCACTTATCCTTCCCCCTCTCCCTCACAACCTACTTTTTCCACAAATTTCCCTATTTCAGTAAATATTAGCTTCTAGTTGCTAGGGACAGGAACCTGGCATTCCCCTTGACTTCTCTCTTTCTCTTACATCCCATGTTTAATCCATTAATAAATCCTACTAACTCTATCTTCAAAATATATCCATAATCAACCACTTCTCACCACCTCCACTGCACCACTGTAGCCCAGGCTGCCATTATTTCTCGCCTGGCCTGTTGCAATAACTTCCTAACTAATGCCCATTAGGAATCTGGTCTCTAAACAGCAGCTACAGTGATCTTTTAAAAATGTGAGTACAATCATAACAGTCTGTGCCTCAGAATCCTCCAGTGGCTTCCGGTCTTTGTCAGAGTAAAATCCAAAGCTCTGACCATGACTTGCATGGCCTAAATTGTTCGCACCCCTTTCCTCTCTAGTCTTAAATTCCATCATTTTCATGCTCCTTCACTCTGCTCCAGCCATATACTATCTCTGCTGTTTCCACTATGGAGTCTAAGTGCAGCTCATTCCCACTGTCTAGTGTGTTCATAAAGGTAGCTTTATGACTTATTCCCTACTTCAGTCAAATCATCCCTCACCTTATCAGCAAGGTCCCCCTGTCTGTCCACCATATGTAAAATAGCATCTTCCTATCCCTATCACTTCAGTCCCCCTCACTCTAATTTATTTATTTTTATTGCACTAAAACCATCTACTGTACATATTCAGTTGTTATCTTCTTCGCCCTGCATCTGTTCCTCCAGAGTGCAAGCTGCCTGAGGGCAAGAACTTCTGTCTGTTTGGTTCACTGCTGTATTCCTAGGGCCTAGCACACCATGTTATATGAACTAAGTGCTAATATTTGTTGAATGAATAAATGAGTGAAAGAGAAAGGCAAAATTTCTCTCCTGACTGGAGCAATTTATATTCTTAAATAGTATACGAGTATGCCCATTTTCTCATACTCTCTAGACTATGAGATATTACTGATTTTTAAAAATTTTCATTCTAAAAGATGAAAAATGATATATTGTTTCAATTTGCATTTTCCTCATTACATTGGTATTGAGCATATTTTTATATGCTTATTGGTCACTGGTATTTCTTCTAGGAATTTCTTGTTTATGCCCTTTGTCTCTTTTACTGTAGTTGTTTATCTTTGTAATAGTGAATTGTAGAAGTAACTTATATATTACGACTATCAATCCTTCATTTCCTATATGTATTGCAAATATTTTTTCCCAGACTGTCACTTCTCTTTTGACTTTGTTAATAGTATCATTTGTCAAACAGGAGTTTTTTAATATTTAATAAATCTGCCAGTCTTTTGCTTTATGGCTTCTGGGTTGGTGTTTTGCTCAGGAACTCTTTCCTAACTTCAAATTAAGAAAATATTCTCTTATATTTTCCTTTAGACCTTTATTAGTTTATTTTTTATGTTTAGGGCTTTAATCCATCTGGAATTTATTTTAGAGATTGTGAGATGTGGTAATGTAGTTTGTTTATTTTATTTAATGGTGAACTGCTTGACTTCATTTCGTTATTGACTCATCCATTCTTCCATCTGTGATCCAAATTCTCTTTTTATCATATATTAAATTCCAACATGTAAATGTGTCTATTTCTAGACTCCATACTCTAATCCCTGATCTATTTTTCTTTTCTGTCATAATAACATAGATTTTAATTATTACTAGTGCTCTTTAGTTGGTTTTGATATCTAATAATCCTATCATTCATTGTTTTTTAAAAATTAATTACCCCATGCATTTTCTTTTAAAAGTAATTTTAGAATCATTTTACAAGTTTCATAAAAAGCTTGTTGGGATTATTTTCATGTCCTACAGTACAGTTATAGAGTTTCCTTGACATAATGATAGGTATTTTCCTGGATATTTGACAATTTGTGTTTGTACCAGGAATAGTGTATTTTATCTTTATGATTTTAACTGATTATTGCTACAGTTGTAAAGTTACTGATTTTTTATATATTGATCGTTTTCCTGGCCACTCTCTGAAACTCTCTTATTTTATTGCTTTTTCTGTTGATTCTCTTAGATTATTTAAACAAACAATGAAATCATTTGCCATTTTAATCTTTTTCTTTGAGAACTTTCTTCAGGCAGTGAGCTGGGACATTTGTAGAGCTTACCTTGTTTATTTCCTTTTCCTCAGAGATCACTGTCCTACACTGCCTGTGTCCAACATCTTCAAACCCCAATTTCATATATTTTTTGTTTGGTTTTCTAGTTGTTTAAGATGGGAGAGTAGATCTAGTCTCTGTTATTCTATCATGGCTAGAAGACCAAAGAAACACTTAGACGAATGCAAAAATTCTTGAAGGATACCAGTCTATCGCCTTATTATATGAAATGTAAATTTAATGAATACTGGTTTTAAGCTAAGATTCTGTTAGATACATGACCATCAATTCAGCTGGTCTGTTTCTAAACCTATGGTTGGGAACACAGCATGGCGAGAACATGATTAATTCATGGAAATGAGGAAAGACTCTCTAAGATTTGTAGCATAAGTGTGGGGTGAGGTGGTGAGCTTCTCCTCCTTCTTGTGTCCACCTGGCTTTCACACAACTCCTGCCTTGATGCAGAGGCAACCTGCTAATGTCAAGCTATGGGAAGCAGGAGTTCTGATGGAAGATACAGAAGGAGAGGGAATCAGTATAAGAGCTTTAAACACGCACAGGCTTGGAATGGAAATGACTATGAGGGCAGAGATTGTGACTAATTCTGGAAAATATGTCAGGAAACTTTTGTTACATCAATAAAAAAGGCTGAGTGGACAACATCCTCCCTCTCTCCTTCCTCCTCTTCACTCTTCTTTGCCAGCAGTTTGAGTTTGCCACGTTTCTGGTTTTGATCCAAGTAGTGGATATTGAATGCTCTTTTTGGCACGTAGGATGACTCCAGTAAAGTCTTCAATCTCACATTATCCAGGTCCCATGCATAAAAACAGTGAGTGTACTACTGTGCAGCCTTCTGTAAAAGCTGTCAGTACTTTCATCCCCGTTATTGGTCAAAGCCCTTTTGTTTTCCCGCAACAGCCGTGAGAATCTGGCCTAGTATCTTCAGGTTGAAACAGCTTCTGAAACACTGGCCTCCCTCAGCTGTTCTGGGCAACTACCCCTGTGTTAGGTGCAGGAGCTGTGGGACTGCCTTTCTCCCACCTCTTCCTGCCTCTTCACCTGTACTGGGCTGAATAGTGTCCCCCCAAATTCATGTCCACCCAGAACCTGTGAATGTGACTTTATTTGAAAATAGGGTCTTTGCAGATGTAATCAAGTTAAGACGAGGCCATACTGGATTAGCGTGTGTCCTCAATGCAATCTGACTGATGTCCTTCTAAGAAGAGGGAAATCTGGACACAGAGATACAGACACACAGGAAAGAAGGCATATGAATACAGAGGCAGAAATGGGAATGATGTGTCTATAAGTAGGCAACAACCAGTACCTAGAAGGAGACAAGGAAAGATTCTCCCTTAGAGCCTGAAGAGAGAGCATGGCCCTGTCGATACCTTGATTTCAGACTTCTAGCTTCCAGATCTAGACCTGTGAGAGTAATCTTTTTTGTTTTAAGCCAGCCATTTTGCGGTATTTTGTATGCACCCATGCCAGGAAGGCCTTTCTCACCTTCCTTTCCTTCTTCCCACCCACACAGCAGGATCCTTTTCTCAGTAAAACTGCTTAAGATCAGGCATCCTTCATTTCATGAAAAAATAGGAAACTTAATAAATTATTTGTATGGCTTTGCAAGGACAGTGCTTTGAAATGAAAGTGACAGTTTGCTACCCTGATAATTTGCTACTGTCTATAGAATTTCTTTCAATTTATTTTATTAAGTACAAAATTACTTTAATACTCTTAATTTCCTTGAATAATTCCCTTATAACAGGTAATTTTATAAAAATATTATTTATTAGAGGAATAAGATTTGGAGTAACTTTAAATTTAGAAATCAAGATGGAGAAGCTAGAACTTGGGTCATCTTTGTTTTCTTATTTTATCTATGATATTAGAAAAGCAGTGATAAACCTTTGAGAACATTTCATCTAGAGCAAACAAAATATGGTAAAATCTCTACAAACTTAAATTGAAAGTAGAAACAAAGAGAGAAAAAAATTTTTTTCTATAGCAGGCCCCCATCTCCTCTCCAATCAGTTATAGCATTTGTTGGCCAATCCTTGGGCACAAATAAGTAGGAATGCTCTTGGAAGCAGAACCAAATTGTTCAATATAATAAAAAGTATGAGGGTACACATGGAGGTCCCACATTTATGAACTGAAAGTTGAAAAATCAAAATGGGCAGTTTGGAAAACCTGAAAAAAAATTATTAAAATGTGAAAGAGGGAAAAGAGAATGAAATTCCACAAAAATGCTTAATAGTGAAACAACATTGTAGAGATATCTGTTGAAAGTGTTAATAAAGAAAATGGAACCAATGTGATCTAAACTAACTTTTGATGCTTTGGCTCCAAGAAAGAGAGGGATTTAGCATTATTTAAACTATAACCACTTTTTAAAAATTTGCATGAAATAAGCAGGCTGTGCAAGTACACATCAACAGGTATGCGTGTGTGCTCATCCCTGCCCCCTCTCCCCAATAAGGTCATCAAATTGGTCCAGTAACCTCCTTTTCTGGGCTAACAAGTGGCTGATTTTCTTCTGCTCTTCATTCCCTGGGGTCACTGCACTTGCTGTGCTTTTTTTTTCTTCTAATTTTTGAATTTTATTTTATTTATTTTTTTATACAGCAGGTGCTTGCTGTGCTTTGACCTGCCTTTGGGGAAGGGGAGAGCAGTGCGTTCTACTGCTCATCTAGGAAGTCAGAAGGGGTTAGAGGTAAAAAGCAGAGGGACTTGGTAGGGTAGGTCTAAGAGTCCTGTCAGGGAAAGGGAGTTGGACTATTGTAGGAAAACTAACTAAAATGAGCACAGTGCTGGGGTTTTCAATATGTCTTTATTGAATGGAATTGAAAATTGAAGGCCCTAAGTGGTATAAAACAATGTCCACTTGAGAAGCAAAGTGAAGGTATACCATAATTAGGTAGTGACCTAGGAAAGAAGTATTGGCCTTATTTTGGTTTAGCAACTAGAGGGTAAGTTTAAAAAGGAGAGAAAATAAAAGTTAATATTGTATGCAAGAACATTTTATGGTTCTTAGAGTATTATTGATTGCAGAGAGTGGAAGGAAAGCACAGTATTACATTTTTCTTTCATGGATTGGATTTTTATATTTAATTAAATAACTTTTACAAGGTAAAACAATACATGATCATTGTAAAAATTCTAATAATATATAGATATATAAAATACAGATGAAAATATTTCCTTCCCTCTCCTCTGACTCAATTTTGTAGTTTATTTTCTATGCACATGTAAATATACGTACGTTTATAACATATTTACGAAAGTGGGATCATTGTTTTGTAACTTACTTTTTCCACCTAACAGTACATAATGGACATCTTTCTTTGTGAGCATATATAGAACTATCTCATTATTACTGATAGCTACATAGTATTCCATCATATGGATGATTTAAATTTGTTTAAAGGAACCCCTATTGGTGACGAATAACTCAGTTATGCTCACAGTGATCCCTGTAACCTTTAACAATATATCAATACTTTTAATTCCTGATTTTTCATTTTTGGATAGTAACTATTGATTCCTGCTGTGATAGATGAGGAATTTAGAGTACTTATACTATATCCCACATTCCTTTCTGTTCCTCCTTCTGATTTTTAAATTAATTATATTACTATTTTTACATCATCAAGATTTATAATATTTAGATTCTGTTCAGTAACTATAATTAGTCCTCTGTGCTTTGTTTATAGGTTGATTAGAACTTTAAACCTAATAAGAGTCTGTAATGAGTATGCTAATGTAAACAAGAGTAACTGCTGAACTAAGTATTGTAAGAGAAGGCCGTATAACCCTCTGACACATGGCTGCCTTAGAGAGAATATTTCAAGTTAAAATCCCACAGATTCTCTTTTAGTTTCATACCATGACCATGCTAAGAAAAAGCTCTTTTAAACTGGGCAGAGCCAGAGAACCTCCAATTAAGGACCAATGGTCACCATGTTTTGTGGTTTAATTCCCAGGTAGTGAACCAATGTGTTCAGTAGTCATTCACACCTTAGGTCACACAGATAAAGGCAATAATCATAACGGGTTATGTTGTGCAAATGGTGAAGCAAAGGGGTATGGGCCTCTGTTGGATGCGACCACACATCCAGAAGAAGATTTAATTCTTTCCCAGAAGGACAGCTGCTGCTCCCTCAGCTGGAATTTATTATTATCTGAGGTGTATCTCCAACCCTCTCCCCCAGAAAGTATGGAGAAGGTATTGGTGGACTATTCAATAAATGGCTGTGTCATGTTTAATAAACTCCAAAATACTACAAGACCAAGGAGAAGACCAAGGTCTTTTTCAAAGGTGAAATATGTTATATACCTACTTTTACTTTTGGGTTTTTGGTTTCTTGAGTTTTTGCTCTTTTGAATTTTTGCCTGAGTCAAAGGCTGGCAGTTACCCATGAATCACTTTGACTGGATCTGGTCACTCTTGATACTGACTCAGAGGCATCAGAGTCAGCCATGGTCAACATCCACAAACATATTGGGAAGGTGTAGCAGTATCGGTTAGTGAGATTGGGTGGGGGTTGGGGCACGAGGAGACGTTTTAATATATTCAAAATTGTGTTCTGGAGGATCTCTAAATCCTTAACAGTTACCTTCATACACCATCTAACTTTCAGGCTTTAAAAAAATGAACAGATATTAGTTTAGTGTCTGACTTACCCAGTGTAAGCTTTGCTTTTCAGCAGCAGTTTTTCTTTTTTTTTTTTGACCCCAAGATTAATTAGCTCTGGGCAGTTACTGGTAGTATTGGTTTGATCTCTTACAGAGGAAAGAATAACCACTTGAGATCTGTGGCTTAGGTTTGGCCTGTTCCTCAGGGTTCCATTGGCCTTGAAGGTCCTGTTGTTTGTTCAGTGCCAGCAGTGACGTAGAAACTTCCTCTTGTCTTAATTCCTCCCCAGTGGCCTTGACAAGCCCTTCCTGCAGCTGATCATTATGGGCAGTTAACTTGAGTTTACATCCTATATGCAATCCTTTATTCCAAAGCAGGGCTGAGGCTCTTAGATAACCACCTAATTTTTTAGACAGCAGTGTTTTTCTAGAGTAGATTGTTAAAAGCTTATTAAAATTCAGCTACAAGAGCCCCATAGTTATTTGGGTAGCTCGATTCCAGCAGGCATAACATAACTGTCTGAGTGGCATAGCTTTTGACAGCTTGTAGGAAAGCAGACCTAAACATGTTCTGTTAGGAAATCCTTAGTATGCAGTCAGTACTACACTAGAAAACTTGGTTGTCTCTCTAGGGTTCTATAAGGCCTCCAGAACATTTTCTCCTGAAAAGTTCACGTTGGAATCCATTTCAGCATTGCGCTGGCCTGGAGGCATATGTTCAAAAGGCAATCAATGAAGTATTTGTTTAACATGAAGTGTTTTTTGTATATAGGCACAAAAGGGTTTGTACACTAAAAAAGTAAGTTTCCTTCCTAACCTTCCCACCCTCCTTACCCAAACCTCAGAGGTCATTACTCATACCAATGTCTTGGGTGTCCTTTCAGATATCGTCAATGTACACAAGCATATGCGTTTATATTTAAACAAATGGTAGGATGATATACATATATACATGCTGTTCTGCATATTTTTAACTTAATGATCTATTTTGGTTATTATTCCATATGAATACTTATAGTCACTTTTTTATGACTGCATAGCATTCTATTATTTGGATATACTATAATTTATTTAACCAATCCTCACCTATGGGCATTTAGGTTATTTCCAATACTGTGCTATTAAAACAATACTTTAATACATATCATTGCATGAATTTTACTTTCTACATATGCAATTGTATCTGTACGATAAATTCCTGGAAGTAGCATTTCTGGATGGAAGGTATGTGCATTTTAAGTTTAGATAGTTATTGTCAACTTGCTCTACAGGGAGGTTATACTAATTTAAACTACCCTGCCCTTGGCAATGTATGAGAGCGCCTGCCTGTTTTATCCACATCTTTGTCTACAGAGTGTATTTCACTTTGGCTTTCTGATCTTTGCCAATCTGATAGGTAAAAAATGGTATCACATAGTTTTAATTTGCATTTTTCTTATGGGTAACATTGAACATATTTTTATATGATTAAAATCCATGTATACTTCCTGTTTAGTGAACTGTCTATTTATATCATTTGCTTATTTTTCTATTGGGCTGTTCCTCTTATTGGTTTGTGAGAACTATTAATATGCTGAGGAAATTAAAGCTATTTATATATTGAAAAAATTAGTCCTTTTCTATGATTTGAGCTACAGATCTTTTTTTCACATTTTAATATTTGCCTTTTGACTTTATGGTGTTTAGAATTTTTTCCATGCAGTAGAATTTATCATTATTTTACATGACTTCAAGATTTTTATTTACTTTTTAAATATCCTTTAAAAACTTTTAGGGAATTCCTTGATAGTCCAGTGGTTAAGACTGTGCTTCCACTGCAGGGGGCACGGGTTTGATCCCTGGTCGGGGAAATAAGATGCTGCAAGCCTCACAGCCAAAAATAAAAAATAAAAAAATAAAAAAAAATAGATAGGGCTTCCCTGGTGGCGCAGTGGTTGAGAGTCCGCCTGCCGATGCAGGGGACGCGGGTTCGTGCCCCGGTCCGGGAAGATCCCACATGCCGCGGAGCGGCTGTGCCCATGAGCCATGGCCGCTGAGCTTGTGCGTCCGGAGTCTGTGCTCCGCAACGGGAGAGGCCACAGCAGTAAGAGGCCCGCGTACCACAAAATAAATAAATAAATAGATAGATAGATAGATAGGAGTTTATAATCTTCCAGTGTTTTCATTGTGAACACATTTATGGTATTGTTTTCCTCATTTAAATCTTTATTCCTTGTTTTGGCATAAGGTGAAGGGCATTCCATCTAGATGACCTGAGGAGTTTTGACTGTGAGGATGTGTTCTCTTTTTATTAGTGGTGTCTGGGTTACATACAGCACCTGCATTTCCTATTAGTTTCTCTTCTACAGTGACATTGTGGAGCAACCTGCTTCGTGGCAGTGGGCAGCAGGGAGTCCTGATGGCAGAAGTGTAGTTGGACATGGGAAGGTTTTAAGTTATGAGATTACTGGCTGTTACAGATGACCAGGTCAAGGCTGGGCAAGTTGCCAGAGAGTAGGGTTTGAGGTGGTAGTGAAGACCATATAAAAAGCAGTCTCAGCACAGTCGAAGCTCCAAGATGAGCATCCACAGAGGCAAGTTTAGTATGTGGAGTGCTCCGAGTGAGCCCTGGAATTCCTGAAAGTTGGGAGCTGTTTGTGGCCTTTTCTGCAGAGGCAGCTGCAGAGTCTGTGGTTGGCTCTGTTCTCAGAGTTCAGAAGGGGACTCCAGTGAATTTAGTGCAGTGGTTCTCTACCCTGGCTTTTCATTAGAGGCTACTGGGAAGATTCTTACTTCACCAGTCTGAGGGTGGACCCCAGCAACAGCATTTTGAAAACTCCTCAGATGATTCAGATGTGCAGCTAGGGCTGAGAACCACTGTTTAATGCAGTCAGTTTGCTGTCCCGCAGGGATTGCAGTGCTCCCTGCCTCAGTGCTTCCAAATGTGCACACAAATCACCTGGGATCCTGTTAAATACAGATTCCAATTCAGAAGGTCTGAAGTGGGACTTGGGATTCTGCATGTCTAACAAGCTCCCAGGTGACCCTGAGGCTGCTGGTCCCCAGACCGCACTTTGAGTGGCTTGAGCTTGTTATTCCATGTGCAGAGCCTGGCGTATACCAGTCCGCGAGCATAAGTAAAGATCTTTCTACCATGATCCTGCTCTCTGGCAGAACTTGCTTAGTGTAGTAGAAAGAACACAGGCCAAGAGGCTTGCCTTCTACTTCTAGCTCTGCCACTAATTAGCTGTAAGGCAGCTTAAAAGTGCTTCAGTCCTTCACCTTCTTATCGCTAAAGCAGGAGGGTTGAACTGGGTAAGCTGTAAGGTTCCTTTTGTTCCACCTCCTCCCATGCAGGTCCGGGGTGTTTTCAGACTCTGTGGGGATGAGGTTTTTATGTGGAGGACAGTCTAGATTCTAGAGTAAGGACCCTGGCTTCCCTTTGCAGCCTTTCTTTCTCTAGGGATGGGGACTAGGCCCTGATCTTAGGATCAACTGGAGGAAGTAAAACTAATCAATGTTAAAAAATTAAAGGAGGTTAATGTTAAATTGTAAGTAGAAAAAGAATGCAGGGAAGCTAGAGCAGAATGTCCACTGGAATTTTCAGGGGGAGGTTTGAGTTCAACTTTGTTTACTGGCCTTGATTTACTGTAGTGCCAGTTCAGAGGGCAGTTTTCATACCTTTATGTTTGTTGTCTCTAAAAAAGCATCCTTCAACAGCGAAGAATAAAACTTTTTCTGCCTTAAATTAAAATGATGTGGGAGAAAGGCCTACTTATGTGGAAGTAAATGTTTGAAATGCTATAAAACTCTCCTTTTTCTATATTTAATTTTTCAAGGCTAATCTTGACTATTAAGAGATTGATACTGAAAAGAAAATCACCATGACCAAATATAGGCTGAGTCAAAAACTCTTTTGCACCTCCCTATAGACACTAATAAATAGTATCAGAAATTGCCTAAAACAGAGATTTAAATTGCTTAAATTATAAATAATACTGAAAATAATGTCTCTATCTTAAAAGATACCAGATAATTTATTTAGATTTTATAACATAGGTATACAGGAATTTCTGACTCACCTCTTTGATGTCAAAGGAGGTGTATTTTGCATTGTAATTAGAGTTTTACTAAATTGTAGCTTCCCTTAGGAAGAGGTTGTATGACCAGCACTCAGGTATAGAAAATATGAAATAGAACATTTATCCTCATTTGATGAATTATACTCAGTACACACAGTTTAGCTCTGACTTTTCTCTGAATATCCTATGATTTTTTTTCTCTGTTGCTAGATTATTTTTATTTTTTTAAAATTTTTTTTGGAAAAGAAGTGAAACCATCTTTTTTTTTTTTTTTTTTTTTTTTTGCGGTACGCGGGCCTCTCACTGTTGTGGCCTCTCCCGTTGCGGAGCACAGGCTGCGGACACGCAGGCTCAGCGGCCATGGCTCACGGGCCCAGCCGCTCCGCGGTATGTGGGATCTTCCTGGACTGGGGCACGAACCCACGTCCCCTGCATCGGCAGGCGGACTCTCAACTGCGCCACCAGGGAAGCCCTGAAAACATCTTTATTAATGGATGATACAAATATTATAATTATAAAATCAAAAATAGTCTATAAACAAACTTAGCAAAGTTGCTGGCTACAAAGTCGCTAGATTATTTTTAAATTGCAGACTGTGAGTACTTTTTCTCAGAAACACATACTATTATGGTTTTATTGTATTTGGTAAATCTTTTATATAATCAGGTATTGATTATCATAATGAGAGTGATAATATAATACAGTAGAAAGTCTCATTTTAAACTACTAAATGCAATATAGGTCACTTTATAAAAAGATTATTTTGGTTACAAGTGACAGAAAATCCAACTTAAGTTGGGTGAAGCAAAGAAGGGACTTTTGGGGTCCATATAATTGAAAAATTTGAGGGTAGAGCTAGCTTCAGGTATGATTGGTATAAATAGTGTAATCAGGATCTGGTCTCTGCATATTATGGCCTTGCTTTCCTCTACATTGGCTTTATTCTCAGGCTCCATTTAATCACATGATGGCTGCCAACACTGCCAGGGTTTTATCTTTCTGGTTCAAATCTAGTAGAAACGAGAATAGCTTTCACTAGAATTTAAAACAATAATTCCATCTACAAAATGTAGAACTTTAGTGAAATAATAGAAGATGATAGTATTCGATGCCTAATAGCTTACTTTACAGGCAGGAAGGATATTCAAAATATTTAACAACCTATGGTAGTGGCATCAACCAGTCTGAATGAGTTGGCTGCAGTCAATCAGAACTAGTGTTGATCATGACCAGACAGCAGGGCGGCCCCTGTGTGAGTCCTGGCGGGATGACAGCCTAACTAACTGGGAGGTATTAAAAAGATGCCACCAGATTTCTCAGAAAATATAGTTTCTGTATTAGTTTCCTAGGGCTGCCATAACAATGTACCACAAACTGCGTGGCTTAAAACACAGAAGTTTATTCTCTCACAATTCTGGAAGTTGGAAGTTGGAAATCAGGGTGTCAGCAGGGCCATGCTCCCTCCAAAGTCTCTAGAGAAGAATCTTCCTGTGCCTTTTCTAGCTTCTGGGTAGTTGATGGCAATCCTTGGCATTCTTTGGCTTGTAGTAGCCAAATGTTCCTCTTCTTATAACTACACTAGTCATATTGGATTTAGGGTCTAGTCTATTCCAGTATGATCTCATATTAACTTGATTACATCTGCACAGACCCTATTTCCAAATAAGGTCACCAACAAAGTTCCCGGTGGACATGAAATTTGGGAGGATACAATTCAACCCGGGATAGTTACCTAATATCAAATGCTCTTACATAGTTGTCATGACACAAATTTTAAAAAATACTCAATATTAAATAGCTCACAAACACTCTAAAATTGTCTTATTTTATAGTTAAAAACTGGGTATTTTAATCTTAGTAAAAGTATTTAAGTAAATTATGAATTTTTTAGTTTGGATGCTATTTTGTATTTTTTTTTTTTTTTACTACGTCAAATTAAGTAACCATGTTTTTCTTAATTATAATTATTTTAATTCTGTTAAAATATGAATGTTAGTGTGACATTTTGGTGGAGAATTAATAATATTCATTGATATGTGAGTATGTTTGTGCATGACAAGTTATTACATTTTTATACAACTTCATTAAGTTCAAACAAGTTTTGCCTTAAAAAAAATGAAACTTACCACAATTAGATGAACATCATCCATTAGTGTATTTAACAGCAAGTATAAAAAACAGAAGAGAAATGCAACTGGTGAAGGGCTTCGAAATCATATCTTACAACAAACATTTGAAAATGGTGGTAATTGTCTTCAACTCTTTGAATAATGGCTCTGTGGAAAAGAGTTTAGACTCTAGAGGGCAGAACTAGAACCAGTGAATTAAGGTTAAAGGGAAATATTTTAGTGCAATGTAGAACTAAACTTTCTCAATGAACAATGTGTCATATGCCAAAATGGAGGTGGTAGTCATGTAAGGGAGTGAAGTGCAGGCTCCTGGAAGTGCTTAGGAAGGTGCTGAATGATTACCTCTCTGGGACCTTTTAATAGAGATCTTCCCTTGAACAAGAAATTGAAATAGAGGGTCCCTTCTAGCTTCAAGATGCATGTCCTCCTAAAATTTCTATTTCTGTATATGCCATGAACATCAGTATTAATTATGTGACAAGATATTTCTATAAGTTTAGATATTTTTAAACAGCTGCCAACCCATTGTGTTCTATGAATTCTATGCTTTGAAATGCTTGGGGAATAAAAGGGATTTAATCTAAGAGAAGAGGAAACATCATTAATAGGTATGAAAAGTAGGGGATTAAATTTTCTATTTATTGATTACGTACTATGTACAGGGATATTGGATGAATTTCTTTATCCGTATTATCTCATTTAAATATACTTAGTTTTTCATTGCTCGGTTTGGAACTTACGAGATGCTGTAGATCTTAGAATGATGAGTTCTTACAATAATTGGCATTTTCTTATGTATTGTTTGGTGATGGAACACAGGACTGTTCTGATGGCTACATGTGCAAAACACAGTTTCAAATTAAAAATGGGACTGCAGTGTCACATCGAGGAACATCTGCCCGTGTACAAACATGTCTTCCCATGGAGGTGAGTGATTTTACATGTCATGTTTTCCTTTTCAGTCTTTGTAAAGTATAAAGTAAAAATTTAAACCTGATAAATAATATATTTTAAAAATTAACTGCCATCAGATCCTGGACCTGCTGTAGGGGGAGAAGTGAACATCATTTGTAGGAGGTTATTTTCGATAATATTGAGAGCAGGAACTGTGGTAAAGTTAAGATTCACTCCGGGTCTATAGAGATTGTAGTAAGCCTTCACCCTTTTGGTTTCTCTTGCATCTAAAGACCACAGATGCCTTCTGTTGCCTGTTGATTTTTTCCCAGTAAAATCCCACCAGGATAATACAGGCCTATACCTCAGCTGCTTAATACATGGATGGAGATCTCTTTACCTAGTCTGCCTTTAATTTTTCTCCTATGTCCTTTAAAATATGCTGGATCCGGGTCTCATTCCTTAGGCAGCTTTAACCTTGACTTGAAAATCTTGCTAAATTAAAATTTAATAAGGTGCTAATAACGGCTTAATGGTTTTCTGGGATATTTTCAATTTTCTTTTTATCAAAATGCAAATAGCCTTATTGTACTTTATATTGTTAATAAATTTTTTTATATATCTATTGTAAAAATAAACAGTAGAGAAATATATTAAAAGAGTAAAAAAACTCCCATATGTCCTTCAACTGGAGGTAACCACTATTAATATTTTAGTAAGTATCCTTATACATATTTCTGTCATACACACACATACATACTTGTGTTCTGCAATGAACAAGCATAGCATGGATATCTTTTCATGTCAGTAGATGTAGATATCCATAGTTCTTTTTTAATATCTCCATTGCATTCCATCCTATGGATGCACCATAATTACGTGGAACCCATATTGAAGTAAAATACTTGAATTTTAAAATTGAGGGGCTTCCCTGGTGGCGCAGTGGTTGAGAGTCCGCCTGCCGATGCAGGGGACACGGGTTCGTGCCCCTGTCGGGGAGGATCCTACATGCCGCGGAGCGGCTGGGCCCGTGAGTCATGGCCGCTGAGCCTGTGCGTCCGGAGCCTGTGCTCCGCAACGGGAGAGGCCACAACAGTGAGAGGCCTGCGTACCGCAAAAGAAAAAAAAAGAAAATTGAATCAGTGGGAATCTAATTGCTTTAACATAAAGAAAGAACTCTAATGCTTAGAATTCTGAGTATCCTGGTAAAATGGGAAAGGAGACTTTTTTGTGAAGTAAGAGTCCTTTCTTAGGACCTGTTAAATCAGTTCCCTTGGACAATCCAGCACTAACCCCCTCTGACTGTGTATGATGCTGGCCTGGAAGTAACTCTCGCCTGTACAGTTTAGCTTGCAAGTTATTCCTGAGGGTAGGTAATAAGGTAAGTGCCCCCGAGTAGGTGTTCAAATATTGATTACTGTTTCCTGGTTCAAGTAACCAACATCCTATCTGAAGCCAAGCATGTTGGGAAGCTTTTCAGTTCATTATATATTAGCTTTAAAAAATACACATGGAGATGATGATATAAGAGATAAATTACTAGTTTTTGCCTAACAAGTTGTCAGACATTTGAAAAGCACTAAAAAGTGGTGTTGACAGTGTGAGGGAACTGACACTTTCTGGTTGATGTTTTAACTTTACAAAGTTTGAAGACGTGCACATACTATGAACAGTCTATTCCAATTCTAGGAATTTAGCTTCATAAAATATATTTTTTCAACATTTTTTATTTTCAACATTTCCCAACAAATTTCAAACACATATGAAAAAGTTGAAAGAATTTTGCAATGAACATCCATGTACTCATCACCTGGATTCTACCATTAACATTTTGCTGTGCTTGCTGTATTACATATCCATTCCTGATTCATGTATCAATACATCTTCTTTTTTGATGCAGTACTTTTACATCAAAGTAAATTGCAGACAAATACTTATAAAATAATCAGAAATGTACACAAAGTTTTACATGCAAGTATATTCATTTTACCATTATTTATAATAGGAAAAATAGAAACTAAAATGTTCAACAGTGGTGGATTAGTTACTTACAGCACATCTCTGTGATGGAGTTTGTGATTCAGTAGGTTTGGACTGGGGCCTGAGAATTTGCAATTCTAAGTTCCCATGTTATGCTGATGCTGCTGGTACAGGAACCACCACACTTTGAGAAACCACTGCAGTACTTTATAATACAATTCTTAGCATATTTGAGATGGTGTACAGCTGAGATGGTTAGCTAATATGATGTATGGTAGAGTTGATATTGCAATAATCTTGATGAGATAAAAAATGTCTTAGGTTGAGCCTGATATGGAGATTCCTGTTAAAATGATTTATTAGGGATGTGTTCTTAGGAGAAAAAGAGTGCCAGAAGCAGGACAGAACAAGGGATAAAAGCTAAGGAAGATTATGGTCTCACTAGAGACTAACTTTAGTCTGATCTCCTTGAAGCTCCGGAGTACGGATACTCAGAATTAGTCCTACTTTGTGTCCTTGAGGCTGACCTTTTGTACTCTGTAAGTTATTGGTTTGTCAGTCAGTCACTGGCTGACGTAGAGATAGACATAGCTTCCCAAGCAAGATGGCTCCAGTATTACTGAGAAATTCTTCAGAGAAGGGGGCTGCTGTGTGTTATCAGCCAACAATTACACCGGCCTTAAGGGGACCTGGGTAGGGCACCAACAGCGTCTACTACCAAAGGGTAATCTGAAGCCAACAAAATGGCAGCTGTAGGGAAATTTATGTATAAGGTCTGCATTGACATGACGGAAATTTGTTTGAGAAAGAGCGAGTGATTTTAGTTGACCATAAGCTCAAGATAAGTGAAAAGAATGCCATGGATGCTAGAGAAAATAACTGGAACCTAAGCTACACTAATGAAAGCATTTATAAATGGATTCCAAATATTGTCTGGGGACCCCTGGAGGGTCCCTGAAAGAGGGGCCCCTGGAGGGACCCCTTTCAAGGGGTCCACAAGGTCAAAACTATTTAACAATATTAAAGTATTATTTACTTCCATTCTCCCCGAGTTTTCCAGAGGCTACCTATGTGTGATATTGCAACAGAATGAATGCAGAAATAGTTATAGGAATCCAGCTGTTTTTAATTGAGTCAGACATTAAAAATATTTGCAAAATGTAAAACAATACTGCTTTACTTACTCATTTATGTTATTTTGGAAAACATTTATTTTTCATAGAAATTTGCTGTTATATTACTATGTATTTTTAAAGTGAATTAACAAATTTTTTTAAAAATTCAATTTTAATTTCTAATATAGTAAATATCCATATATATAACTCTCAAACAAAAGTTCCTTGGAATCCTCAATGAATTTTAAAAGTATAAAGGAGTATTGAGACCAGAAAGTTTAAAAATCACTGATCTAAAGGAAATATTACATTATTACATGTGAAGAGCAACATTGATAGCTAGAATGCATAATGAATGAATCCATAAATAATAGCTGAAAATAAATCATAAGTAGGGTTTATCCATTCAAAGAAGCATGCCGTGGGTGGGCTTGAAAATATATTATTATGAGGACTATTTGGGAGCTCTGAAGACCTAGGAAGGTTAGTTGTCTTAAGATATCTAGAAGGCTTTCCTGTGGAAGACAGAGTAGACTCATTTTGTTTCTGAGGATAGAATTAGTTTGTGTCTGGAAATTATTCTAGACAAGTCTCTCTACTGTTTAGAGTTGCCTATAGTGAAATTGGTCAACTTGCAAAGTTGTGAGTTCCCTTCCCTTTCATGGAGATGTTCAGCCACAGAGTAGATAACCCTTTCTCCATAACAGTAGTCACTGATGGAAATGTTCAGATGCTTAAAGCACCAGGCAGATGATGAATGAGTGAAGTGGGGTGATGGGAAGTGGTGGGAGCTGTGGAGAAGTGGAGAGGGAATGGCTCATCCAAAGGGATAGTAGAAATGCAGCTCCAGGTGGGTTTAATTGAAAAACAAACAAACTGTGCAGGCCAAATAAACCATGTGTATGGGTTCAAATGGTCCTTAGGCCACCAGTTTATAACCTAGCCTCTAATATTATAGAAAGGAGTCCTGCATTGTGTAGAAGACTGAGCCAGGGGACCTCTGAATTCTCTTTAGAATTTAAAGCCTGATCCATATCTGTATATCACCTTTCCTATTTATTTGAAAGAATGCCTCTACTAATAGTTGCTTTAAAAAGATTTTTTAAAAAATTGGCCATGTATGAAGTGCAAAGTCAACTCACTTCTTTGTTCTAACCAGAACCGGCAGTCTTGACTGTAGAAGGGTAGCTGGATTCATGATTTTTATGCCTGTGAGTTTAAACCTTTAATAAACAGGATTTTAAAAATCAAAGTGAAATATAATGGAACATATAAGTGAAGTAATTTGTGAAAATCATAAACTATGTCTTTTTTGAATTTTTAAAATATAATTTAAAATGATACTTGAAAGAGTGAGATGATATTCAGAAATCTACTAAATATATTGGGGTAACTTAGTTCTGGTTTTGGGGAGCAGGAGTTCTTATAGGTTAATCATTAGATAAGACATTTATTGTTGAGAGTAGTTTATATGATTTGCTTGTGACATTTCTGAGTTTGTGAAATAACAAGACTGTGGCAATTTTTGAACAAGATCTTTTCTTTACCAGTGACCAAGAGAAATTCATTGCTTCAATTTAAAATCTTATAAATGTAAGTGAATATTTTCAACAGGAGCCAACATAATCAACACTGGTTCTTGAATATCTTATTATACGTAACACTAATTTCTTTTTTTTTTAATTTTTATTTATTTATTTATGGCTGTGTTGGGTCTTCGTTGCTGCACACGGGCTTTCTCTAGTTGTGGCGAGCAGGGACTACTCTGTTGTGGTGCACGGGCTTCTCACTGCAATGGCTTCTCTTGTTGCAGAGTACAGGCTCTAGGCACACGGGCTTCAGTAGTTGTGGCATGCAGGCTCAGTAGTTGTGGCTCGTGGGCTCTAGAGTGCAGGCTCAGTAGTTGTTGCACACAGGCTTCGTTGCTCCGCGGCATGTGGGATCTTCCCCGACCACGGCTCAAACCCGTGTCTCCTGCATTGGCAGGCGAATTCTTAATC
Source organism: Globicephala melas (assembly GCF_963455315.2). Classification (NCBI taxonomy): domain Eukaryota; kingdom Metazoa; phylum Chordata; class Mammalia; order Artiodactyla; family Delphinidae; genus Globicephala; species Globicephala melas. Next base: position 64,802,923 of record NC_083316.1, read on the forward strand.
ACTGTGACACCAGGGAAGTCCGTAACACTAATTTCTATAAGTGAATGTTCGTGCTAATACTTCACTTTATCAACTTAGGACTTTTTGGATTTAACTGAAGACTTTTCTTAGAGAAATTAAGATATCATTTAACACTAGTGAAAAACATGATTTAACATGTTAAATGCTTTAACAAATATGAGCTTATTGTGGAAAGTCTTATCAAAGACTTATTTACATAAATAAAACAATAGTTTGAGAATGGAAGTGGGAGCAAAGGCTCTATATTCATGTTAGACAATTTTTTGAGGAAAATTAGTCATTAACCTTTAAAACTCATGTGAATATTATTGCAAAATAACTACTAAACTTTAAAAATATTTTGTGGGCTTGCCTGGTGGCACAGTGGTTGAGAACCCACCTGCCAATGCAGGGGACACGGTTTTGAGCCCTGTTCCGGAAAGATCCCACATGCCACGGAGCAGCTAAGCCCGTGTACCACAGCTACTGAGCCTGCGCTCTAGAGCCTGTGAGCCACAACTACTGAGCCCGCGTGCCTAGAGCCCGTGCTCCACAACAACAGAAGCCACCGCAATGAGAAGCCTGTGTACCTCAATGAAGAGTAGCCCACACTCGCCACAACTGGAGAAAAGCCCGCGTGTAGCAAAAAGACCCAACACAGCCAAAAATAAATAAATAAGTAAATTTAAAAAATGTATTTTGTAAGGTTCTAAATTAACTCACTGGCCAATAAAGACTACAATGACTAGAATGAAGAAACAAGGTGTAAGTTTTTTTTTTATCATGTTTAACATTAAACTACTCTAAATAAAAGGAAACAATGAGATGAATATTCAACATGGATATTGATTGTTAATAATGAGTAGTAAAAATTATTAATGAATGCTTAGAAGAGGGAAACGCCTGAAAGTCCTTCCTGTAGAGCTAGCTTTTGTCTGACATTGCTTTGCATTTTATTTTTATCTCTAACTTCTTCATTTATGAAATTCTGAATCAGTTTCATAGAATAGAGATGGCCCAGTTTTTGCCCTTTGATTCATTCAATTTAGATACCCATAAATATTTACTTTAGGTTGGTCAGTTATTTTTTTATATTATTGAAGTTTGGATTCTTCTGTCTGAAGTTCCATTTCTTCCTTTTGATGAGGTATCAGAGATGGGTATTGAGAATATTTTATTTATTCATTTACTATCTTCATTACTTTAAAGCCTGAGGTTACACCTTCAGATTAAATTTTTTAAAACTATGAAAATGATAGATTCATAAAAATAGTAATAGTATGCTACTGGAAAAAGGGATTTTTGTCCTAGGGCCTTGTAGTCCACTAACTGGGACTTGCCTTAGTCCAGGGCAGGTAGAATATTATAGGGAGCCCTGAACAAAAAACAACCTATCATAAATTCCCTGAAGCGTAAAGCTGAGAATCAGTAACAGGAGATGATCTCAATTGCCAAAAGAACATATTCAGAGATTGATGATCTTCTGATGTAACCAGGTCTTCAAATATACACATTTGCCCTAAGGATGTTGTTAAGTGGCTTCTAGGATGAGTAATATTTTGTATGTCTGAAATAGACTCATATGTCAGAATATTGTGGGGTTTTTTTTTAATATATAATGGATAAATGACAAGCTACTGTTCTCAGTGTTAACAATTTCTCTGTAAAGCAACTGCTATTTTTAGACTGGCGTATAGACATGTTGATAAATGTAAATGATGAGTAATAAGCATGATTACCACTAGTATTTGAAAATGTAATTATTAAAGTAATGCTAACATACTAGAAAGTCTGTTATATTTAATGTGTGTAGATGCAAATAAAAGTACCTGTAATAGTCAGTCAGTATTTATTTATTGATTTAATGAATCTAATGCTGATAGATAAGTGGATTTTTAAAGTAAATAACTATTAATACAGCAGACCCCAATCCCACAATACCATTTTTGTGTTTTTCTTGAGGTATTATGAAAATGTTCAAAGGCAAAGTAAATTTTAATTTTGTCTAATTTAGAGTGTAAATATATGCCACAGAGTAAAACGCATGCTCCGCAGCATGTGGGATTTTAGTTCCCTGATCAGGGGTCCCCTGCATTGCAAGACAGATTCTCAACCACTGGACCACCAGGGAAGTCCTGGAAGCATGGAATCTTAACCACTGGACTGCCAGGGAAGTCCTCCTTAGTTAAGTTGAAAAGGTTAATTTAAAAAATATTTTCTGTGGCTTCCCTGGTGGCTCAGTGGTTGAGAGTCCGCCTGCCAGTGCAGGGGACACGGGTTCGTGCCCCAGTCTGGGAAGATCCCACATGCCGTGGAGCGGCTGGGCCCATGAGCCATGGCCGCTGAGCCTGCGCGTCTGGAGCCTGTGCTTCGCAATGGGAGAGGCCACAGCAGTGAGAAGCCCGCGTACCACAAAAAAACAAACAAACAAACAACAACAACAAAAAAAAATATATATATATATATATTTTTTTTTTTTTCCTGGAGTGAAAGAAATGCCCATCAGCATAATATTCTATGCAGGGCTTAAAAAGTCTAAAGAAATTGAATGTTGAAATGGGAATGTGAAATATCATGGAAAACTGCAATCTTTGGATGTTTAAAAGATTGGGTTTTTTTTTTGTTTGTTTTTTAGCTTGAATGAAATTAGCTACTTGGCAGGATTTTTTTTAAGTGTCAGATACGGACTATTATATAGAATATTGTTTTACTACAAAATTATTGCCTAGAACTAAGGACATTCATATATGTAGATTGCTACTTATATAATTGGACCAATATAGCTCCCAATATTTCTTTCACTAGTACCTGAAATGCTCCTATTAAGGAGGCTTTATTAAAAATGTGGATGGACTATTTTTACAGGGAGAGAACAAAACATTTTCAGACTGGAATAGTGGTTTCAACCTTGCTCCTAGACTCTAAGCACTGACCTGGTTAGATCACTTCGATCCCCGCTGTGTCCTTAGCATCTAGCCCAGTGCCTGGCATATTAATGCCAGAAACTAATGTAGCCTGTATCTTGATTTTTCTGGATTTGAACTTTCTAAAATTCCCTTCTCTCTGAAATACTGTTAACTTACTAAAAGTCAGCAATGTTACAGTAAATATTTTGTCATTATCAATTTTTTTGTCTGTTTATTAAATGGTACTTATTAAATGAAGTGGCCAGTAATATTTCTTAAAGTTTATTTTTGTATTTACGTGCCTAAGGGTGAAAAATAACTTTACATAAAATAAGTGGAAATATCCAAGTATTGTCTGAAATCTGTTGCTTGTAGAAGTGCCAAGGTATATTAAGATGAAATTTCGATCACCAGTTATCACAAAGGACCGAAAGTGACGTATTTGACAGAAGATCTTTTTCAAGAAAAGTTTGCCAGCTTCCACACTGGAGCTTTTACATGTAAGATGATTGGTAGTTTAGCGTTCTTTTTTAAAAATAATAAACAAATGAATATTTCAGGAAACCTCTGATAGACTGAATCAGGTGGAACTGATTTAATGTTATGGATAATTACATAATTAGTGCTGTAAAAAATAAACCATACCGTCTACTTGATGGACTGGAGCTGCTGTGAAGGAGGTATGTAATTATACAATCAGCATCCTCCTCCTATGCTGATTCTAGGTAATCCTTTTTCTTCCTTGTCTGAGAAGGGGCTTCCTGTCTTGTGTTTCTTGATGTTAATTTTAAATGAACAGAGCTGAGCATTGAGTAGTTTCCAGTCCCTTGATAAGTCTTTCCATGCTCCAGGTCTGAGTGAGAGCATCCTCTGAGACCAGTGGCTTTCAGACTTTTTTGATATATACCCACACTAAGAAATACATTTTACATCAGGACCCAGTACACTCCATACACACATACCTGAAACCAAGGTTCATGAGAAACAATTTTTATTCTTTTTGATCTACCTACTTATTAATCTATTCTGCTCTATTTTGTTTTTTTAAAAATGCTGAAGTCCACCAGTTGACTTCAGAACCTCCTAACAGCTCATGACTCACATTTAGAAAATGTTAGTTAGATCCTTGATGATTGCTAATGTCAGTGGAAGGGATTCAGAGAGTAGCATAATGGGGCTGCCATGGGCTTTAGGTAGCAGGTGGTGTGGCATGGTTGAAAGAGCAAGGGCTTCGGAGTTGGGAAAATTTGGTTTTAAATCCCTACTTTTCCTCACTTTAACTGTGTACTTTGAACATGTTACTGAACCTCTTTGAGCCTCAAATCCCTCATCTGTAAACACAGATTCCAAATATTTGAGGGAGTCAGGAAGTGGGGAGTTGGGGGCTCTATATTAAATTATGTCATGGAAGAAAGCACCTGACCGTTGCTGAGAAAGTGGTAGGTGCTTCATAAAGTTTATGTTCCTTTCCCCACTCTTTTTCAGTTTCAAACACCTCACCTGGGGAAGGGTGTGGTAATAACCCCTGCCTCACAGGGTGGTTGTGAGGATCACATAGGATAATGGGAGCCAAGGATTAACTAATGTTAATTTTTATCAGAGCATCCTTAAGGCAGCATCACTGTTTCAGAATAAATCTTGTGCAAGTGGGATAGAGAGTCCTGCAAAGGTTAAGTGACAACACTAGAAAATAAAACTGGTTCTGAAATTCTGTATTACGACTTAGTAGCAAGGATTGTTTTGAGATGTAGCGGTATTGCATGTGGATATTGGAGAACTGCTACCAAAACTGCCAAAGGATGATTTATAGTGCCTATTATAAATTACTATATACAAGTTGTTGCATTTTACATTATATATAGAATTTAAAGAAACTTAATAATTATTCACCAGAGGATTTTGCTTCATCAAGACCTGGAAAATGAACATCAGAAGACAACTAATTACCTATTGTATAATATTTCTGTCGTTTTCTTTACCTTAACTGGAATGCAGTATAATAATTTAATTGTGAGTCGTAGAAGAATGTAGCCTCCATCTCACAGCTTGAAATCTTGGGAAGAAGGAGAATTTTTATTGTATATTTGTATGTTTTTATAAAAACACCTTCTTTACTTTAAAGGTGTTATAGTTTTTACTACTTCTAAGTTAGTTCATAACTTTGAAATGCTGTTTCCTCACTAGTTTTAATTTTTTATTTTCTTGCCTGAAAGAAAACTCCTTGGTTTTGATACCGTCTGTGCTTCTCTCTTCCATTCATCTTTTCTCTAGAATTTTACTGATGTTGTGATTATTTAGTGGTAACCTGGGCTTTGTTGGTTGTGGGGAAGGGACGTAAATCAGACAAGGCAAGTATAAGACCATGACAGATACAAAGCATCTTTTCTATATCTCTTATTCTCCATGGTATTCAACTCTGGTTGTTCTGAAATATTTCACTCTCATTTTAGGCCTGTGCTGGTTGATTGCACTTAATTTTGGTTTCATTTCTATGTTTCCAGTACCTTACATTGTGTTAGGAAATCACCTAACACTTTATGTTAAGTTCAAATCACATTTATATTCAGAAGAGGTGTGGCTCCTTTAAGACAGAAGTACCTTTTTCTCTGCCAGAAAGCTCATTTGGGCTTAACCAAAAAGGGTTTCAATGTAAATTGAATATTGATAGAGAAGGGAGGTTAACTGGCCTTAGTAACTTGGTTGCTAAGGAAGCATTTTCCTGATTGGGAGGAAACTCCCCTGGGTATTCTACAGCTTCTTGTGGACCTAAGATGCTTTGTTTTATCTTACTTTCTGTTTCTGAGTTGGAAGAGGAAAGAGCAGAAAGCTATCATAGGAATGAAAAGCTGTGGGAAGCAGATGGTTGCTCTCTCTTCGCTACAGAAAGAGAGAGCTAAATACTGACTAGCAACAAGCCAATGCCAGCAAGGACTCTTTGTGTAAGGCAGACAGTTGGAAAATACTATGAAGGCAAGATATAAAGAGCTTGCATAGGAGGACATAGAGAGGTTAGACTAGGGTTTTTTCAGTGCCTGGAAACATGTAGGTGAGAGAAATTAAAGGATATTTTTAATGGACATCCAACATCCATGTTAAATAGCAGGATTAAATGTTTTCTGTATGGCTGAGTTTATTAAGAGGAGTTATTTAGTTTGTATTTAGTTATTTGCATTTTGAAGGTTTTGTACTATATTGTATATTAAATTTAATCTGTAATTATTTTAATAAAGAATGTTTAGTTACAGACATCTCTGTTACTGTGTAGTTTATTGAATAGTAGTACTAAAAGTAACTTTGGAGTAAACAAATTACACATTTTTCATTGAAATATTATGTTTCAAAACAAAAATGCCTTTGAGTATTGGTTATCCATATATGCTAAGCTTTAGGTAATACTTTAAGTAATTTGTGAAGTATTATTTCTGCATACTAAATTATGCTCCACTAACCTCAGTAAGTTAGTGCCTATATTTTTTTTAATTTCATTTTTTTAACTCACCACTTCATTCAACAAATATTTTTTAGTATCTACTGAGTGTTAGGCACTATGTTAAAGGATACCAAAAGGAATAAAACACTCCTCAGAAGCAGTGACATACGTCTCAGGAGAGTTTAGAAAAGAATATTTTTTCTGGCATTTTACGGTTTGTGTTAGGTTTTTTAGGTTTTCTCCATAACTAGTATTGAATATTATTATTTGTACTGAACATTATTATTTAGTTTTTTATGATACTTTTAAATTGTAAAATTCTTTTAAATAGTATTATTTGGATCATTTTTATGGACATACTTAAAGAGACAACCAGAATTTCTTGGCTTCTCCTATAACCCTGAAGTGCTATAAGAGGATACATAAGTCCTCCTTGGGAACCTCTCTGGAATTTATCTTTAGTTTTTGTGGTGTAGTTCTTGTCCTGTGAGTGTGACTGGAAGATCTTAGAGAAAAAGCAAAATGTGATGATCCTTTTGAGGGCCTCTGATTATAATAATATTCTCAGAGAAGCTAGTTTAACATGTATTACTTAAATATAACCAGAGGGCTAAATATATGAGTGGTCATCAGTGATGAATTTTACATTGAAAGGTCAGACGAGATGACCAAGTAACAGACCAAATTGGACTCGTTCAGAAGAATAGTATTAGAATAATATGAAGAGTATTCAATGGTCCTCTTTCCTTTTTAATTTGGATGTATAGGTACATTCTGATAGTTAAAAATATATATGTACTAAGTCTACATTTTCAGATTTATCTGCTACCTAATTTTAATCTTGCTTCACAATTCATTGGTTTAGGCTTTTTATAACCTTTGTAAGTTGGATTGTCTTTCAAATATTTGAGGTTTAGTAAATGAAAGGTGTCATTAGGCATAAAGGAGAGCAACAAATATGAGATTCAATGTTAAAAGGTAAATATTTTATAGGTTTTTGAGCAGAATGATGAATAAATGAGAAAAACTCGTGTATGTAATAATAATAATACTTAGTGACTCTTTGGATGTCACATTTATTTTAACTTAGTATTCATTAGTTTATAATAGGAGTATTGTTTATTTTTTTATAGTTGTGAAAGAGACTGCACTGAGCTGAGATTTAAAAATTTGTTTTTTTTTTAAGAACTCAACTGCTTCTATTAAGATGAAGCTCAGCTAGTAAACTCATTAAGTAAGGACCCTAGGCAGTTCTCTAGCTGAGACTGAAAGCACGGTACTGTAGATATCTTTACATTATCGCCCGCCATGAATGACCTTGAAGGAAGCCAGCACTTCATAAAGCAAAATCCTGTCTGTGCCACTTCACTCTGATTTGATTGATGCCTTAGAAAAAGCTGGAAGATTTCCTTTCCTTTATAGTGTGGGGCATATACTCCTTATACTTCATAGATTTTGCACTTGTCTGGAGTATTTTGTTGGCAGGTTCTTATGGGTTCTGATCTTTCACTGACTGCAGTACAAGTAAGCAGTGTAATCTCTCTCCTTTGATCAATTATTACTAGGGAGTAAGGTCTTGGTGCATTGGGATCATGGTTTTTAAGAATGGAAATATACTGACTTTCTAATTTGAGTGTAATACAGTCATTTTTCTTCCATCATAATCTTTCCAAGCATCTCAGTAGGTCGAAGGGTTTTAATACTGAGGTTTTATGATTTATATTATTCAAAGGATATAGATTCCTGTCTAGCCACTATTCACTGTGCTTTCTTAGATTGATAGTTCCCCTTCCTTTTAGTTTTTTACTTTAATGTGCAATGAAAGTTTTAGTATACATTTTTATACTCAAAGAAGAAGGCACCAGAAATCTTAGAAGATAAAGTGATTATTTTGTCTCTTTGGAGTTCCTTGGTCATTTACTACATAAGAAATTATAAGTAAGGATCATACAAAAGTGCAGTCATTTATTTGTCTGCTCTCACCTTGCTGTAGGAACACCAGGAGGAAACTTTTCAATATTTTGGCTCTGAAAAGTGTGTAAAAGCTACATTAGGATCCTTGAAGCTAAGTATTTAGGGATTAACACATGCATTACATTGGGTGGGGGTGAAGCTAATACCTGCTTCAACCTGGTGTATTGCAGAGACCATTTAGAGCCTTTTCCTCTCTACCAGGGAGCCTGGTCAGCCAGTGACTCCAAACCGCAGTGCCTCACTTTCCCTTTCTGAGATCTGAAACTGGTACTCCTGACCTACCTCTGCTAACCTGACTGAATTTTGCACCTTGCTTTGCTCATCTTTCTGCTTTTCTTTGTACTTGGTCCTGTGTGAATCTCCATTTATTTCTGAACTCAACCTTGTAAGTTGATTCGCGTTCCTGGTCTCTTCCTTTGTTTCACAGTTTGCTTTGATGCTCCATGGTTCTGTCTGGACTAAGCCAGTCATTCAGTTTTCTTGATAAACTGCAAGTCCTGACCCCTAAACTTCTGTTTTATGAAGATAAAGGGGTACAATGAGACTGGCTTTTTTTCTAGACCTCTTGGCCACAATGATTTATAACAATCTATACATCCTGGAATTCAGTGAAGTGACTGTGTGAGAGTTTTTGAAGAAGGTAGTAAAAATATAAGAAATACAATTTAGGAATACCTAAACACCTATTCTTTTATATCTTCTCATTTGTTGAACCCAGAAATATCTCAGTAAATAGGAACTTAGTCATGCTGAGTTTTTTTTTTTCCTTCAATTACTTGATTAACATCATGTCTCAAGGGCAGCTTCATTCTGAAGACCCTCTTGAGAGTCTTTGAACATGCTTAATTTATTCTAAATTCCTTTTATAACATATTTTCTGACTGATGAACTTCTAGATTTTCTTTTAAAAGTGCATATGAGTGCATTGGGACTAAAATAAATTCTCAGCCTTTTATCCAACTGTTAGTACTTTTTCTTTCTTTCCTTCTTTTTTTTTTTTTAACCAAGTTACTAAAATGGTTAGAAACTCATTCATCTTCATGAAATAGAAAGCAAATTAAGAAGTTATGGAAGTCTTTAAGTCATTTTGAGTTTATTTTTGTGTATGGTGAGAGGGTGTATTCTAACTTCATTGATTTACATGCGGCTGTTCCAACTTTCCCAACACCACTTGCTGAAGAGACTGTGACACCATAAAACTCCTAGAAGAGATCATAGACAAAACATTCTCAGATATAAATTGTGCCAATGTTTTCTTAAGTCAGTCTCCCAAGGCAATGGAAATAAAAACAAAAATAAACAAATGGGACCTAATCAAACGTACAAGCTTTTACACAACAAAGGAAACCATAAACAAAACGAAAAGACAACCTACAGAATGGAAGAAAGTATTTGTAAACAATGCAACTGAAAAGGGCTTAATTTCCAAAATATACAAACAGCACATACAACTCAACAACAAAAAAACAACCCAATCAAAAAATGGATAGAAGACCTAAATAGACATTTCTCCAAAGAAGAAATACGAATAGCCAATAGGCACATGAAACGATGCTCAACAGCTCTAATTATTAGAGAAATGCAAATCAAAACTATCCTATGAGGTAGCACCTCATACCAGTCAGAATGGCCATCATTAAAAACTCCACGAATAAATGCTGGAGAGGATGTGGAAAAAAGGGAACCCTCCTACACTGTTGGAGGGAATGTAAGTTGGTATAGCCACTATGGAAAACTGTATATATTGATAAGCTCCTCAGAAAAGTAAAAATAGAATTACCATATTATCCAGCAATCCCACTCCTGGGCATATCCAGACAAAACTTTAATTTGAAACGATATATGCACCCCTGTGTTCATAGCACAATATTCACAATAGCCAAGACATGGAAAGAACATGAGTGTCCGTCGAAAGATGAATGGATAAAGGAGATGTGGTACATACATATAATGTAATACTGCTCATCCATAAAAAGAACCAAGTAATGCCATTTGCAGCAACATAGATGCAACTACATATTATCATACTAAGTGAAGTAAGTCAGAAAGAGAAAGACAAATACCATGTGATATCACTTATATGTGGAATCTAAAATATGACACAAATGAATCCATTTACAAAACAGAAACAGACTCACGGACATAGAGAACAGACTTGTGGTTGCCAAAGGAGACGAGGTTGAGGGAGGGATGGGGTGGGAGGTTGGGGTTAGCATATGTAAGCTATTATACATGGAACGGATAAACAACAAGGTCCTACTGTATAGCACAGAGAACTATATTCAATATCCTGTGATAAACCATAATGGAAAATAATATTTAAAAAATGAATGTATATATATGTATAACGGAATCACTTTGCGATACAGCAGAAATTAACACAACATTGTAAATCAATTATATATTTTTTTCTCTATAGTATTTTAATAGACTTTTTTTAGAGCAGTTTTAAGTTCACCACAAAATTGAATGGAAGGTACAGAGATTTCCCATATAGCCCCTGCCCCTGCACAAGTTATGGCCCATTATCAACATCCCCCAGCAGAGTGGTACATTTCTTACAGTTGATGAACCTACATTGACACATCGTGATCACCCAAAGTCCATAGTTTACATTACAGTTCATTCTTGGTGCTGTACATTCTATGGGTTTGAACAAATGTATAATGACATGTATCCATCATCAACTGTACTTCAATTAAAAAAAAAGTTATGGAAGACTGAGGTTTTACTAAGTAGAGATATATTCATAATTTTTACAGATAGTCACAATCAAGGTTTTTTTAGAAACCAATTTTGTAAACTAGGTATATAAAAAATTAGGGTAGAAAATTTTAAATTATTAATGATACATATAGAATGTAGAATTGCAATAAATACTCAATAAAGGTTTAAGAAATTGTTATTCCATTAAGCTAGCAAAAAAAAAAAAAAAAACATGGATAGTTGCAAAAACTCGGTAAGAAGTTTGAATAAGGTTTTTAAAAAAGGTTTTTCTGGGACTTCCCTGGTGGTCCAGTGGTAGAGAATCCGCCTTGCAATTCAGGGGATGCAGGTTTGATCCCTGGTCGGAGAACTAAGATCCCACATACCGTGGGGCAACTAAGCCTGCGCGCCACAACTATGAAGCTTGCGCACCACAACTACTGAGCTTGTGTGCCTCAACTAGAGAGCCCGCGTGCCACAAACTACAGAGCCCATGCACTCTGGAGCCTGTGCCACAACTAGAGAAGAGAAAAAAATCCCACACCACCACTAGAGAGAAACCCGCGGGTTGCAACGAAAGATCCCACATGCCGCAACAAAGATCCCGTGTACTGCAACGAAGACCCAATGCAGCCAAAATAAAAATAAATAAAATATTTTTTTTAAAATAAAGGTTTTTCTAGTTTGTTCAAAAGCTATATTAAAGGACTATTGTATTTATTTCTAATTATTTTCTGTTAGGCCCTCAAATACATTTAAAATGTTAAATTATTTTATTTTTATTTATGAAGTGATTGTTGGTTAATCACAATATGAATTTTGGGGTAATAAGGGATTAAAATGGATACTATGAGTTGGAATAAAAGCTTAAGACAGTAGATGCCAAACAGTTTCTAACTGGGTCAATGGTGGATTCAGTTCATGATGTTTATTGTATTTTTCACCAAACTATCATTTCCCATCACTCATCAATTCAATTTTCAATCTTTATTGAATAACTACTATGTACTATTTTGTATAGTGAAAAAATAATCAAGACATTATCTTGACTTTCAATAAATGTTTAAAAGCCACATATTTTAATAAATAATCTGAGTGGATTCTACAAAGAAAACGTTTTCTGCTGTATTACTATTATTAATGCCAATTATAATTTCTAATACGAAATAATGGAATAAAATTAAAAGTGGCAATAGAATTAACAAAAATAAAACCATGAAAAACAATAATAGACAAAACAGTAATAGCTTTAGAGATATGATTGGAATAACATATGTATATTATAATTTTGTTTTGCATGTGCCTGAGTGATTATGTTTTAAGTATGTTTTGGTTCTATTATATATTGCTGCCTAAAAAACCACTGCAAAATTTAGTGGCTTTAAGCAATAACTGAGGCTAGAGTCACTTGAAGGTTCAATTGAGCCAGATATCCAAGATGGTTTGAGGTGCCAAACACTCATGTGCAACTGGGATGACTGGAATAGTTGAGGCTGGCAGAGCATCTCTTTCTTTCTATGTGCTCTCTCCACGTGGCAGTCTTGGGCTTCCTCTAGCATGGCTGTTTCAGGGTAGTTAGATTTCCTAGCTGGTGGCCTTCTCTCCCAGAGAACATAGTCCAAGAGACTCTGGGCAGTTGAAGGACTTCTTATAACCTAGCCTTGGAAAGCATGCAGCATCACTTCCTCCACATTCTCTTGGGCAAAAGTGAGTCTCAGGGCAAGCTCAGATTCAAAGGTAGAAAACCACATAAGGGCATGTGTACACTCAGAAGGCATGGTTTATTGTGGGGGGAGAAGGAGAGAGGGGAAGGAGGAGAGATATCTTTAGAGATTAGCTATCACAATGTGAAATATTCATTCATAAGTGGACAATAATCATTTCACCATATTTTTGATATAATTTGTATCAACATACTTCCAAAATTAAAAGTCACATTAATTTTATACATAACAGTATTTTATAGCCAAAATATACTTTCACCTGAAGATTAGTAAGAGATTTAGTTGCAATGAGAAAAATAAATCTTTTGAAAATAATTGCCTTAATGCTTTCATTTCAGTTTATGTTGAGTATGTCCTGGATACAAGGTACTGCCCAAGTCATTAGGGGAAAGATACAGGGAATTATAAGACCCTGTTTTATAAGACCCAGCACTCAAGCAACATTAGTTTTTGAGACAAGTTTTACCCATCAGGGGTCAAATAGTACTCCATAAGCACTGACAACTTTTCACGGAATGGAGAGATAAACATGGTCTGAAATTATTTAGGAAGTCTTTATAAAAGACGTTCATAGGCCTCGTATCCTGAAAACTACGAACCAGTGATGAAAGAAATCAAAGAAAATCTAAATAAATGGAAAGATACACTGTGTTCACAGATTGGAAGGTTCAACATAGCAATGATATCAGTTCTTCCTATATATATATATATATATATATACACACACATATATATATAAATTATATATTATAATGTATTATTATTATATATAAATATATATGTTTACATAGTTCCTCTTAAATTTCCAGCAAGATTTATTGGGATATAGAAAATATTGTCCTAAAATTTATAGGAAAAGGCAACGGAACTAGAAAAGCTAGAAGCACTTCTAAAAAGAAGAATAAGTGAGAGGAATCAGTCTACCTGATTTTAAGACTTCTTATGTCAACACAGTAATCAGATTGTGTGGTATTTGTGGTGGGACAGACACATAGAGCAATGGAATAGAGCAGAGAATCCAGAAATAGACGCACATAAATATGTCCAGCTCATTTTTGACAAAAGTGCATAAACAATTCAACTGAGGAGAGATAGCCATTTAAATAAATGGTGCTGGAGCAATTTGGACGTCCACAGGCAAAAAATGAACCCTTACCTAAGTCTCACATCTTATACAAAAGTAACCCAAAATGGATCATGGACTTAAAGACAAAATATAAAACATACAAAGCTTTTAGAAAATAAGAGAATCTTTGGGATCTAGAACTAGGCAAAGAATTCGACTTGAGACCAAAAGCACAATGCATAAAAAGAAAAATTGATAACTTGGACTTCCTTGAACCTTAAAACATTTGCTCTGCAAAAGACCCAGTTAAGAAGATGAAAAGAGAAGTCACAGAGTGGGAGAAGATACTTATAAACTACATATCCAACAAAGGACTACTATTGAGAATATATAAAGAACTCTCAAAACTTAACAAACAGTCCAATAGAAAATAGGCAAAAGACATGAAGAGTCACCAGAGAGGATATACAAATGACAAGCAAATGAAAAGATACTTAACATTAGTAGCCTTTAGAGAAATGCATTACACACCTATCAAAATGGCTAAAATAATAATAATTTAAAAATGGTTATAATACCAAATGCTAGCAAGGATGCAGAGAAAACAATCACTCAAATGTCATTGGTTGGAATGTAACATGCTATAACCACTCTGGAAAAAGTTTGGCAGTCTCTTAGAAAAATTAAACATGCAACTACCGTATGACACAACAATTACACTCCTAGGCATATCCCAGAGAAATGAAAATTTATGCTCATACAGAATCATACACAAATTTTTAATAATAGTTTTATTTGTAATAACCAAAACCTGAAACAACCCAGATGTCCTTTAATGGGTGAATGATTAAACAAACTGTGGTACGTCTTATACTCTGGAATACTACTCAGCAATAAAAATCAACAAAGTATTGATAAACACAGCAACCTGGATGAATCACCAGAGGACTATGCTGAATGAATAAAACCAATTTCAAAGGTTACATAATATATGATTCCTTTTATATAACATTCTTAAAGTGATAAAATTATAGATTGGAGAACAAAAAACTGATTGTCAGGGTTAAGGAGAAGATGGGGTAGGAGGGAGATGAGTGTCACAAGGGATCTTTGTTATGATGGAAATGCTCTATATCTTGACTGTATCAATGTCAATATCCTTGTTTTAATTTTGCACAATAGTTTTGCAAGATGTAACCACTGGGGAAAATTGGGTAAAGGATCTGTATTACTTCTTACAATACATGCTTATCTTACATGTGTGTTTATAATTACCTTGAGATTAAAAGTTTAATTAAAAATGATTTTAGATTTCAAAGCCAATAACGGGGAGAATGAAGGTACTTTTTAATATAATTAGAAAAATCCTACTTCTTCAATACAGGTGATTTCCATAATCTATTAGAAAAATCCAATGAAAGAACAAATTACACAAGTGTGATAAGCTCTTAAACATCTTAGAGATTTTAGTATATTTTGGAAAGAGGATACTTATTGACTGAGGTGTATTGATGTGATTTCAAGCAACAGGACCAAATCAACTGGAGCAATACTAGCAATGTGGGACATTTTTTGGAAAGGAAGTAAGGTGTAGGCAGGCTGTCTTTTCTAGGGACCCCATTTAGAAATCAGCTTCTTTGCTATTTCTACCTTTTTTAAGCTTTTTTCCTTACTCCAATTTAGTGGCTTTCATGAAACTTGCAGGAGACCTGCATGTTGACAAAGTCCTACCTGGAATTTAACGAGATCTGGGGTTTTTTGCCATATTTTTGTAATGTGGAAAAAATCGACTTGAATTTTATCCCATAGTTGTAGGTAGCAGTGAAGTCTTTTCAAGAAGCATTTTCTGTTGGATTAGAGCTGACTTAAGGTCATTTGGTTAATACATAGTCAGGGAGCTGTAGAAACCACATTACAAGACCAGGGTTAATTAGTACCAGCAAAATCATATTACAGTCAATATAATCTAAAAAGCTTTCTGAATAATAAGACTATTTCCATGACAAAATGTTGGAAAACATATGTTTCTGATTTTCTTCTTGAAATGTAGAAAAATAATGTTTATAATAAAGTATGCATATACATACTTAAAATGGAAATACGAAATTTTCGTATTTATGAAACACTACCAATTTGGCTTAATAGCTTCTGTATTTGAAGGTGGGTTTGACATTTTTCTTTTGGATTTGTCTCATTATGGTGTCCTCAAAATTTAATATACAGTAAAAGTAGCATTCAAATCAATGGAGGAAAATGGTTATTTATTAAATGTTGTCAGGATAACCAGATACCTATTTGGAAAAAAAGATTGCATACCATCTTCCTATCATATGTCAAAACAAATTGAACTGCTAAATGTACAAATTCAAGTATTAAAGCCCTAGAGGAAAATATAGGTTTATATTTTTATAATATGAAGTGGCAAGGGCTTTCTAAACATGACAGTAATAACCAAAAAATGTGTGTTTCTGATATCTATTTTTCTACAATAAACCATCCCCAAACTTAACAGCTTAAACCAACAATGATTTATTATTTCTCAAGATTCTGTAGATTGGTTAAGTTATTCTTCCATGGGTCTCACCTCTCACCAGATATAAGGCTTCTTTTATCTGGTGGCTGTGACCTCTCCCTCCCTGTAGTGTCTTATTCAGTTGTCTAGCCCAAGCTTCTTTACATGGTGGCTGGGTCTTGAGAAAGTGAAGGCAGAAGCTATGAGGCTTGTTCTAGGCTCTAGAACTCATATTCACTTCTGCCACATTTTCTTGGTCAGAACAAATTGCAAGGTCAGCCAGATAAAAGGGGGTGAATAAATAGACTCTGCCTCTTGAGCAGCAATATCACAACACAAAGAGATGCAGACATAATGAAGCATAATTCATTGGGAACCATTATTATAATCATCTCCCTCAGAATCTCTTGCTATCTAAACACTCTGCCTAAAAACAGGAACAAAGTAGATCTGGTTAAAGTTTTGGATAAATCTCTTACTCTTGTTCAGCTACTTGCTGTCTGAAACTTAAGATCTAAATAGATTTGTATAATCTGGTGACCTTGCTGTCTGCATTTCCCAACTATATATGCACTATCCTAACTTGGAAATCTCATAGCTTTATCACTGGCTTTAAGCAATTTGATTATGATGTGCCTTGGTATAGTCTTCTTCATGTTTCCTGTGCTTCAGTTTTATTGAGCTTGGACATGTGGGTTTATACCTGTATAAATATTTATATCCCGCCCCCTCCACCATTCCTTTCCTTCAGGGACTGCAATTACATATATATTAGTCTACTTGAAGTTTCCCCACGGCTCACCAATGCTCTGTTTATTTTTTTATTTAGTCTTCTTCCCTCTGTTTCATTTTGGATAGACTTACTGCTCTGTCTTCAAGTTTGCCAGTCGTTTTTTCTGCAATGACTAGTCTTTCTTTAATTCTTTCTTAGACATTGTAGTTTTAATCTGTAGAAGTTTGGTTTGGATCTTTTTTTATATCTTCAGTGTTTCTGCTTAACATGTTCAGTCTTCTAGCTCAGGGGATGACAAATAAGAGCTCATGAGCCAAATCTGTCCTAGCAAATTTGTTTTGTAAATAAAGTTTTATTGGAATACAGCCATGCCTATTTGTTAACCCATTGTTTATGGCTGCTTTTTGCATTACAATAACTGAGTTGAGTAGTTTTAACAGATTCTATGCAAGCCTACATTTCTTACTATTAGGCCCTTTATAGAATAAAAAATGCTGACCTCTGTGCTTCCTGAATATATGGGATACCATTATAATCACTGTTTTACTATGTTTATCTACTAATTCTACCACTGATGTCATTTCTGAGTCAGTTTCAATTGATTGATCTTTCCTTTCACTACAGTTTTGTATTTTTCTGCTTCTTTGCATGCCTGGTAATTTTTGATTAGATGCCAGATATTGGTGGGTTGTTGAGTGCTGGATATTTTTGTATTCCTATAAATATTCTTCAGCTTTGTTTTGGGATACAATTAGGTTTTCTGAAGGCAGTTTGATTCTTTTCAAGTCTGACTGTTAAAGTTTGTTTGTTAAGTGGGACCAGAGCAGCCTTTTGTCTAGGGCTAATTTTACCCGTCACTGAGGCATAGCTCCTCTGAGGAATTTATCCAATGCCTCAAGAATTATGACTAGTAGGAACCTGAATTATTTCCAGCTCTATGCAAATGTCAGCTATTGTTTCCACCAATCCTTTTGGATGGTTGTTTTCTTGACCTGTGTTGTTTCCTCATACACATAAGCTAATCCATACTTAGCTGAAGATGAGAGAGACTTCTTTTTCTGTGTAACTCTCTCCTCTCTGATTCTTTGCCCTGCAAACTTTTAATGTGCTTGGCCTCCCGGATTCCCAGTTCTATCTCCTTAACTTGAAACCTTGTGGGCTCTGCCTGGGTTATGGCTCTGTCCTGTGGCCCGAAAAATCTCTCTTGGCAATAAGCTGGGGCAATCTTAGAGCTTACTTTGTTTGTTTCCCATATTTCAGGGATCACTGTCTTTTGTTGCCTGATGTCCAATGTCTTGACGAATCATTCTTTCATATATTTTGTCCAGTTTTTTAGTTGTTTCAGGTGGCAAGATAAATCTCTTCACTGTTACTTCCTCTTGGCTGAAATGGTCTTCAGAAACCTAGTAACTTTAGATAGCAAGTAACATTTGTATTTTACTATATTAAAAACAAATAACAATATTGTAGAGGATACTGTAAACTAAGTTGAAAGACAAGGTTACAAACTGGGAAAAGTATTTGCAATTATTGTGCCCTCCTAAGCATTGAGAGCGCCAATATAGAAGCAAGTCTCGTAAATCAATAAGAAAAAGATGAACATTCCCAATAGGAAAATGGAAAAGGGTATTTTTGTTTGTTTATTTACTTTTGTTTGTGGGCAGTTGATAAAAGAAGAAATGAAAATGACCAATAAATACATGAAAAAATTTCTGTCACAATGCTAATCAAAGAGATACTAATTGAAATAATCAAGAGATACAATTTTTCACCTGTCATATTCTTAAGGAAGATAACAAATGATGATACACATGGATAGCAAAATAGGTACTAATACACGTAGGTAAGAATGTAAATTGTCACAATTTTCTTGGAATGCAGTCTGATAATATGTATGAAAATTTAAAACAGTTACTTGATTTAGTGATTCCAAATCTAGGTGCTTATCCTAAACAAATATTCCTGCAAGTTTGTAAAAAAATTATTGTAGAATCACCAATAAAAACTAAAAGTAACTTGAATGCCAATTATTAGTCAAATAGTTAATCTTTATATGTGCAATTATTTATTATTTTTTAATTCTACAATAATTATCTTTACTATTTTTTGCAGTTATTTCTTCAGTGGTTAAATATATGTATGTATATACATTCAGGGTATCACTATTCTTTCATTGTAAACAATGAAGTAAATATATGTTTATTAACACAAAAAGATGTCGTCAACATGTTAAGTGAAAAAGGCAGGTTATGAACTAGTACGTATAGATGATATCTGGGAAATATACACATACAAACATACATGTATATACACGTACAATATTTCTTTGAAATGTAGAATTACAGGGAATTTTTATTTTTTAGTTTCTCATTCTTACGTATTTTAATTTTTCAAAATAATAAGCATGTAAATAATGAACTTGTACACTCAGGAAAAAAAATGCTCTTTTATATTTTAAACACTAAGATATCAGAAAGGAAACCTTCACAGAGAAGCCTTAGAAGGTTCCAAGAAACCGGGTTGTAAAATGGAAATGACACCTGTGATTTGTCAGTTGGTAGATCTGGTTAGTAGAAAAAGCAGGACCCAAGTTTGAGTCCTGGCTCTTTCCTTTATAGGTGGGGTGATTGTGGGCAAATTACTAAACATCTCTAATAGTTTTTAAAGTCTTTACTTTCAAATGTAATATATCATATAATTATTATATTTATGTCACAGGTAATAAAAAGTGCTCAGCAAAGAGTAGTTTAATAAAATTTTAAAATATAAAATAAAGGAATGAGAATAGTTTTTACCAGGCATAAAATCTATTCGGATGATGGGATGAGTTTATTATTATCATGCTGCAATTAGCAAATACTAATTATCTCTGTATGAGAGCTGCTATCTTTAATTTCAATTAAGCTCAATTTTTGCCTAAAATACGATCTTCAATTAAGAGAATCACAGAGTATTTTGTTTCATTTCATTTTAGCCAGGAGTGGTATCTGTACTTACAGCTGGTAGTTCCTCTTGTCCTATCTTTCCTCAGTGTGCCACAGCCCACCGTGGCTCCTACTTCTGGCTGGGGAGAGATGGCTTTAGGCAGGAGGTGCAAAGACTTATATTACTGCTGAAGAAGTGGGCCAAGTGACTTGGTACCCTTCCTCCTGGGGATCTCTCTGCCTTCTCTCTGTTTCTAACCACTCCTTCACTCCTAGAGATAGGCTGGCTCTGAAGAACAAGAGGAACCTTGTGTTTCTTGAAACGAGGTGTATTACTTTAGTAGGAAAATTAATAGACATTAATGATTTGAACTCTTCAAATAAAAAACATTTCTTTACCCTTATGCAGCCTTATGACAGCCCAGCTTTAGAGACTTTACAGAGGCAAGAAGTCTATCAGTTTCTTTCCTTTCACTTAAATATAGTTTCTTGCCACTAATATTGTGAAATAAGAATCAATGTTTATTTCCAAAGACATTACTAATCTTTTAAATGAAAACACTGGCACATCAGTTATCACATGGATGTTGTTTTATAGTCAAATAAAGACTCGTAAAGCCTCAGTTCTACGGTCTTTCTGGGTTTGAAATATTTTTATGCACTGCTGTGAGAAGAGCAGGTGCACTCACACATCTATTTCTAAGATTTGTCTATTTTATCAGGTGATTTGGGTTTAAAATTTCTGCAGATGTCAATTTCAGTCATTTTTGCTGTTAGTAGAGCAGTTTAGAAGTTAGCTCTTATAAGTCTAGCTTCATATTTATTTTAGAACAACTTATACCTGTAACCTATTTTATCTCTCAGATATGTTTCCCATGGAGTGACTTAAATCCAAAGTTAGCTCAAAATGGAACCCTTCCCCTATTGGAATATTGCTGTTTCAATATTTTGCAGTCTTTTCTAGTCCATGGTATCAACATTGCTTTGCAGTTTCTTTTGCTGCCCTCTAGCCCTTTGGCTTCACCCTCCATTATTGTATTTCCTTGATGAGTGCCTGTGTCAGGCTCTGAGGTGTTAAGGGGAGGGCACCATAGGTTGTGGGCTAACTATGCCGGCTTTATTATTAAAGTCTTGAGAGCTTATAATGGGGCCCATCTATCCAAAATATTACAAAGTTTGTTTGCTGGTGTTAGTATCCTAGTGAGACGTGGGGGCAAGCCTGGTAACTTAGCATTTCATCCTAAAGTAAAAGTCTCTATGAACATATAATGTAGACTAATGCCCTTACTTAACAAAAGAAATCACTAATTAGTAACTTCATATACTTTCTATACTGTGTTCTGCTACACTCCACTGCCCCAATTTTCTTGATAACATCATCTGATCAAATAATACCTTCTATCCCTGTCTTTCACGTTTATATTATTATATATATTTTTCTTAAACTACCTAAAAGAAATAATTATAAAGAGATACCTATGAATTACCTACAAAGAAATATCTTCTGAGTTACCTCAAGGTTAAGGTAAATTAGCTGCATTTACTTAGTAGTTGTGTATGCTTTTTGAAGCAATAACAATCTATTTTTAACTTTAGCAAAAGTAAATCCTCTGCAAAATTATAGTTAGTTATATCTAAAATATCTTAAATTGTTATGTGTTCTGTAAAACAGAATTTTCGGTCAACCTTGACTTTTTTGGTTAAGGAAGGAATTTTCTTTCTTGAGGAAGAATACTATGTAAATACTAAAGTATTATTGTTATTATGGACGCTAATGACCTTTATCCCTATAAATATTAACATTAAAATTTTAAAATACCTTTCTTTTTGCCAAACCCGAACATTCCTGAATAAAAGATCAAAGGTCACAGAGCTATGATAATTCAGTACTAAAATATCAAAGTATTTAGAAAGTCTGTTTCACAGTTGCTTAAATTATGTGAAAAGGTTTATCTAAAGGTCTAGGACCATCTTAAATTATAGCATAATATTTGCCCAAAGAAGTCTCAAGAGAGCTTACAATAGATCCATGCCACAAGAGTTTCAACCTGAGCAACAAAATAGCCATGTTTAAACACTAAGTCAAACTAGAAACATGAATCATTTTCTTCATTTAATTTAAAAAGAAATTTCCAGTAATTTCCCATTATATTAGCTTCATTTTAATAATTGAAGATGCCAGACATATAGGGTACAAAATAATGGGCATATTTCTACTGTATCAGATTTTTTTCACTATTATTCATATCTCTCACAAAACCAAAGCAATCTTGTAAAATTGAGGTGTTGTTTACCATACCCCTGTGTTCACAGTGGTGTGGGTCTGGGAGAGAATTATTATATGGAGCTGGAGAACTAGAAGGAAGGGAATGGACATCTTAAAACTGGTTTAATAATATCAACAAAAAAACAATAAAGATGCCATATGGAAAAGGATGAAGTATTGCTCTAAGGAAATCTTGTTTCCCACTGTGACATTTAGTCTGGATTTTCTGTAGTCTTGATTGTCTCATTCAGCATGGTCAGGAAAGTTATCTTTCAGCCCCAAGCTGTCAAAAGCTAAAGCTTTTGAATACTAAGGTGTTGAATACTTTTAATTTAGATTAGTTAATCAGTTTTGAGACACAGGAATGAAATATTTAAGTCTTTTCTTAAGTTTAGTATTTTAGTATCTAAAAAAATAGAATATATGGTAATAGTGAACTTAACTTTTTAAATTGAGCTCAGCTTTTTCTTTTAAATTATTTGCTCATGTTAGTTTTAACTAACACTGTGCAAATAAAGGGATCATTGTTTCTTGACTTCCATACTTGATTTGACCTAAAAACAAAGCTCTTAGTTAATGGGACCAGTGAAAAATTTTCAGGTCACTTAGAGTTGAGTAAGATTTATTGAAACAGTCCTAGTCACAGCAAGAACAATGTGAGTTTGCAAGTGCTGTATAGTTCTCCTTTATATGGTCCCCAACAAGTCAGCCTGACCAAATTACAGGGACCTTTGCCCAGCTTACCCACAACCCATAGACTTGTTGACAGCATTGAAGTAAAATAGAAAAATGAACCATATAAGAGCAATAAAACAGCATTACATCTTGAATTTAACTTAATTTAGATTTAAGTAGGGACTTGAACTGACGTGAACCGTGAACCAAAATAACTAGACAAACCATACTAATTTGTAGATCTTCTTTCTTTCACCAAAAGGAAAAGAAAAAGCTATCTGAGTGACCAAACTGCAACTTCACCTAGATTTATATTTTCTCAGATTACTCATTGGAAAAAAACCGAAAAACCAAACTAGAACAAATATAAATATTTGCCAGCCAAACCTAAATATATTATTTAATTGGGAAAAAAAAGAGTTTAGCTCCCCAAAGAAAAGAATGGATGCAGTTTGTTCTCTATTTCATGGTAGTTAAGTGAATTTAAAAAGTACATTGATTAATAAAAATATTTAATAGTTAATTTTAAAGCAGCAATTGTTTATATATTGAATAATTTTAGTTAAGAGATAACTTATTTAAGGGATATTGGTATAATTACTAATTGACAAAGTACTGTAATTTACTTTGTATGATTATCTTTTTATATTTAAATATTATTTCTGTATAATTTTTTTATAAGTGGAATGACATTTATAGATATAGAGAATTGTTAATTTACAGTGACTACATCAAACTAGCAGGGACAATGTAGTCAAATATCCAAATGCATTGTGTATGTTAGATTGTGCCTCTTGTTCAGAAAATAGTGATATAGCTCTTTTAAAGTCAATAATAGTAATCATAAACAAGATAATCCCATCAGCACAAGTCAGTCTTACTCTGTGTGTAGTAATTTAGCATAGTATTGCACTTAATAAATTATCATTAATCATAAATACATTTTCACATGTGCATATTTAAGTTCTTTAACATTTGCTATCTTGGTTTTTCTGTAGGGCTAAGGTACAAGACACTCATTTGAAATCTGAGAAGCAGCATAATCAGTCTTTTGAAGCCCACTGCAATCAATATCTATGCAAATGAGGTGGTTATGGAATTTACACAGCTTTGTCAATCAATCACTAGTCAAGTCTCCGCCCTACACTCAAAATACTAATAGATTTTTTTCTTTTTAAAGAGACAGTGACTTCTTTCTAAGTATTTGTTATATAGGCTAGTGCTATTGCTTTGACTGCCTCCTCTCCCCTACCACCTTTTTCCTGCATACTTACCCCCTGCACAGTGAGGCAGCCCATGCTGCCCGTCTCTCTAGGTGGCAGATGTCAAGATCAGGGGCTTCCTGAGTGCCACCCATGGGCATCTTATGGCCCTGTCCTTGGCCCTGAGTTCTTGAAGGAACACATTGTGGGACTCAGAGCTGGTTGGACCAGCATCCTTAGAGTATTGATCAGGTGTTACCTGCCCACTGAGAGAGAGGTCTTCAGTGGATCACTAAAGGGCTCCGTCTTTACCTTGATCATGTCAAATTCTTACCGAGGACTTGGTGGGGACACAGAACACTTGCTAACCAAATAATCAAAAGATAGAAGCTAAGAAGGATAATTAATTAGGTAGGTTACTAAAATTGGTGTTCAAAGTTTATTTCTGTTATATGGAGTAATGGAATATCTAGATTTTTTTTGGCTGCCTATAACCACAGTATGAATCTTTAGTCCTGAGGATGGCTGAAGAAGCTAATGCGTAAGTCTGTCTCGGAATGGAAGCAAAAGGAAGTTAATAATCCCTCTGTTCTCCACTGGTTAGATCACATCTGGTGAATTGTAGAGTTCTATTCTAAAAATTTTAAGGACTCTGAAAAGCTTGAAACTGTATAGAAGAGGATAACTCAGATGATGAGGCAGCTGGAAATTTTAAGTTTAAAGTAGAGAGGATATAGGTAGAATGTGATGTTGCTCGTCAAATATTGAAAATGTATCTGCAAACTCAGTATGTGAGTTAGGAATTAAGTTCTTAAGTTATGGGTACCAAGAGTGCACACATATGGTTATTTTCTTGTGTAAATAAAGTCTGGGGACAGATAGTCCAGGGCTAGAGAAGCAGCTCCACAGAGTCATTGAGGACTCTGACTCTGGTATCTTCAATGAATGATTGTTTCTCTTTTCAAGATCACGTCATAGTAAGTTGCTGGAGCTTCTGCAATCACATCCCTATTCCAGACAGCAGGAAGAAGCATAGGTATGGTGTGGGGGAAGGGCACACCTTCTGCCTTTTAAGAAACCTTCCCAGAATTTCCGCAAACTCTTCCACTTACGTCTTTTTGGCCATAGCTTAGTCTCATGGCCACACCTGGCTGCTATCGAGGCAGAATAGAACCAGTAGGTAAAAGTTTCAAAAGGGCACCTTTTTTAGAGGTACCGATGTTACTGTTGTTGAACATTCAAAAGCAACTAGGAAATTGCCTATCAGAGAAGTTTTAGGGGAAGACCAGATAGGTACAGTTTCTTCCAATACTATGTGCCAAGACTATTTCAATATATGTGTGCATGGGCCATGCCGAGTTTTAGTTTGATTAACTTTTCTTATAAGAGATTTTGATAAAATCAGATTTCTGCTAACTACATATCAATAATGACGTGTTCCTTAAAGTGAATACTTAGTACACAAGTCTTATCATGTTATTCAGAAGCCAGCATATTCTTTAAATGGAAGGCACTCTAGTGAAGTAGGATTTTGTGGACACATAACTTCACGCATTTAGCAATCTTTCTGATACATGAAGTGTTGTGCCTTATGAATTTTGTTATTAATTAACTTGCCACAGGAAGTATTGATCAACTGATTGACCCAAATTTCACTCAGTATAGCTATAAGACAGATACATTTTAATATTTGTGGCATATGAAATGTGTAGGTTCAGTTTTATTTTGTGGTGGATTTTTATTTTCCCTTGATGTCTGAATTACATGAGTTTCTTCAGAAAATATTGAGTTGTTGATGTGATGTGTATTTTGGATTTGTATTCACAATTCTATAATTAAGAGATCTAAATATTAAAGTTATGAGTTTTGTAATTTTAGACTATAGTACCCTGCCTGGACCGTAAATCTATAAGAAGTAGACTGAAAACACTCCAGTACTTCTAGGCCAGTGCTTATTCTATAGACACAGGTAATATTCAAAAGTTATACTCAATAGTTGTTGGATAGCTGCTCCATTAGAAACAGAAGAAGAAAATCTATTGCTTGCCAAACCAGAAAAATGTCATATAAAAAAGAAACTTTCTTTTCAAGATTCCAAATAGGTAAACCAAATATCAGTAAGAATGCAATTGTAAACACTGTCAAATTGTGCTCTTTTAGAGACTTAAATGAATTTTCCAGTACATAAAAATACTGTTATGTGTACATAACTTGGCCTGTACACATTTTCAAGGTATAGTTTTGTTTTAGTTACTCTGGAAAACATTTTTGCTTCAACCTAGAGTTTTTATGGTGTAAAGCATAAAAGGACAGGGTTGGGGGGGATGCCCTGACCTGATGCATACTAGACCATGGACAGATCAGCTCTGCTTTGTGGAAGCAACTGTGGGATCCCAGCTGTTTGGTCCTCCTTTTGCTTGACATCGAGGCCTCATTTCACACCCAATTTGAATACTTTTAGTTTGAGGACCCTTAACTTGATCTTCAGATGGAATCCTTAACTAATGTGATATGTACTGCATTGAACTGACTTGAGCCAAGCCTTCTAAAGACCACAGTTTACTTTGCTGGGAGAAGGATTAAAGTGGAGGGATTGATTACCTTTGCCTCTTTCCTTCTTTCTTCCCAACTCTTCCCCAAGAAAAAAAGAACAAATCTTCTTCCGCCACTTGCTTTTTCTAAAACTTTGCACAAATAACTCAATAGGCCTCAGGTTCTTTATCTGCAGATAAGGATAATAATGCCTATTATGTAAGGATTATGGCAATTAAGTTCAATAAACATCTGAGTTCTTTCTGGGATCTTGGTCTAGTAACATGTAAAATTATTTTGTTGTAAAGCTTTTAGCACAGTACATAATGATCAACAATTGTGATTCCCTTTGCATTCTAAAATGAGGTCCTCATATAACAGGGACCCCTATGATCCTGTAGTCTCAGCTGTTATTCCATGGGCCTCTCAGTTTAGCTGTGCTTGCTGGGTTGAGATTCACTCTTACATAAACCTACCTGCCCCTTTCTCTTCTTTTTCTACAGCATGTCTATGGCTTGTTACTAGGTCTATTCCTCACCTTCCCTCCCTTGTCCTGCTTCCCATTTGTCTCCCTTTCCTGCCCCAGAAAAAAGACTTATTTTCTTTTAGAAATTCATGCTAAATTGCAGTATATGTGTGTATGCCTGGGGTGGGCTTCAGTGGCTCTCCCATTTCTTCTGCCTACAGGTTTCTAGGTTGGTTGGTTTGTTTGATTTTTAAAACTCAAGAAGTGTTTACAAGGTGATTACACCTATGTATCCAACACCCAGATAAAGAAGAACGTTACCAGAACCACAGGACCCCCTCTAGGCACTTTCAGTCGCTATCTGCTCTCCAACAGTTACACTAATCTGATTTGTGATACTTCACATTCATTTTGCCTCTTTTTCTTAACCTTATATAAATATATCATACACCACATATTCTTTTGTGTGTGTCTTCTTTTTTCAACATTTTGTTTGTAAAATTCATCCAAGTTGTATATAGTTAGTTGTTTGTTCATTCTACTTGATGTATACGATTGCATTGTGTGAATTTACCACATTTGTTTATACATTCTTTAGAATGATGGGGATTTGGGTTCTTTCCATTTTTTGACTATTACAAAGAGTGCTGCTGTGAACAATCTTATACATGTCTTTTGCTCAGTATCTGGACATATTTCTGTTGGGTTATACTTGGGTGTGGAATGGATGGGCCAGAGGGTATGTATATGTCCATCTTTAGTAGATTATATCAACACAGCCTTCCTAGGTAATTGTAATAATTTATACTCCTACTTGCTTCATAGTTTCAAAAGAGCCTACTCTCTGTCCACGAGGTGGAGTAAATTAACTCTGTCGAAATTTTCTCATTTCCTCTCTTCAAAATTAACTGTCAATTTTTAGATAATGTTAAAATGTTTCTATCAATTTGGGATCAAACTTTGAGCAATTACAAAATATCAATATATTGGGTTGGTCCAAAATTCATTTGTTTTTTTCTGTAAGATGTTTGTAGTAGCACTTAGTTGTCTTTGACTTCATTCAAAACAGTTTTGTTAGATTGTATTGTGACAGCTGTCATATCAGCATGCATTTAAAAAAAACATCAAAATTGGTGAATTTTTTGTAGCCATTTTAATATTGAAAATGGAAGAAAAACAACATTTTTAGCATATTATGCTTTATTATTTCAGAAGGGTAAAAACGCAACTGAAACACAAAAAAAGATTTGTGCAGTGTATGGAGAAGGTGCTGTGACTGATTGAACGTGTCAAAAGTGGTTTGCGAAGTTTCGTGCTGCAGATTTCTGGATGGTGCTCCACTGTTAGGTAGACCAGTTGAAGTTGTTAGTGATCAAATCGAGACGTTAACTGAGAACAATCAACGTTATACCACGCGGGAGATAGCCGGCATACTCAAAATATCCAAGTCAAGCATTGAAAATCATTTGCACCAGCTTGGTTATGTTAATCGCTTTGATGTTTGGGTTCCACATAAATTAAGTGAAAAAAAAACCCTTCTTGACTGTATTTCTGCATACGATTCTCTACTTGAATGTAATGAAAACGTTCGGTTTTTAAAACAAATTGTGATGGGTGATGAAAAGTGGATACTGTACAATAATGTGGAATGGAAGAGATCGTGGGGCAAGCGAAATGAACCACCGCCAACCACACCAAACTCCGGTCTTCATCCAAAGAAGGTGGTGTATCATGTATATGGTGGTATTGGAAGGGAGTCCTCTATAATGAGCTCCTTCTGGAAAACCAAACGATTAATTCCAATAAGTACTGCTCCCAATTAGACCAACTGAAAGCAGCACTCGACAAAAAGCGTCTGGAATTAGTCAACAGAAAACACATAATCTTCCATCATGATAATGCAAGACTGCATGTGAAGATGAAAAGTGTGTCTTTTATTTTTACATAAAAACCAAAGGAACTTTTTGCCCAACCCAATAAAAAAATTAAGTACAGGTAATCTGTTTTTCTGTATAATATTCAAGGAACTGATTTACCATTGGATTTTTCAGCCGAACTGAGTAGTAAGTTAACTGACCAGATTCTGTACTAGTTTTGGCTGCCATATTGGGATTAGCTGAAGGCAATAGATAGAAAAGAGTTATAACAATTTAATAGTTTTTTCTTAAATGCCATTGTCTTATTAAATTAACTTTTAAGCAAGGATTCGTGAGCTTTCTTGGAACACCAGCTCACAGGATGAATAGCTGACCTTTATGAAGCACTTACTGTGCAAAACAGCTCTCATTTCATCCCATGGTAACCTTCCTCGGTAGGTGTTGTCATCACTCTGTGTTTTTAAAATGAGGAAATTAAGACTCAGACAGGCTAAGCTACCTGTTCCCCAGTGCTGAGTCTCTTGGACTCCGTTCTCACCATCACACCATCCTGCCCCCAGCCCTGCCACATGGCTAACATGGCTACCGGAGTGACATTTCTAAAACTCAAAGCTGAGCATGGCACTCCCCTGCATAGCAGAGTTTGACTTGCTATTAAATTAACTTTTAAGCAACTTTAGAGACCGGCTGATCTTAAAGGAGACAATTTAACCTTCATCGTTGAAGTTCTATGTGAGATTATATCAAATCATCATAGATAAGGCCTTTTGTTATTACTGTTATTTTCTATGGAAAAAACATCTGGAATATAAAGTTATATTCATCTATATGTATTCTTGTTTCAAAATGTCTAGTGTTTATTGATGTTGTAGGTATTTTGAAATGAATGTGACATACATGAGTTGATTTTGTTATCAGTTCATGCTGCATCATAGAGTCTAGAAAGGATTGAGTTATTATGATGAACACGTAATAATGTCAGTGTTTGATGTCACACACTTGTGCATAATGACATCAGCACAGCTGGAGCTTGATAAATGGACTTCCCTGATATTTTCTCTACAGAAAATGTTCAGTAATTTCAATCAGAAATGAAATTTTCTTTACAGAAATGTTCAGAAATTGTTCAGTAGTTTACTGCACTGGTATTGCCTAATAGGAATGCAAGAAACATAACTATTACTGGTTACTACTGTTTCCATTTTGCAACAAACCACATCATAAGTTTCTTGTGTTCATTCATCACTAGGTATATATTATGTTAAATGAAAAAGAATTACATATTCTGAATATTTTTCTCCTACACTTCAAAATGTCCTTTTCAGATATTGTCTAACTGCCAGCTAATTTACAGCTCTGAAACCTTGTTGTTGTAGCATTTCAGAATAGAGTATTCAATAATTTAAAGTGAAATGAATCACTGTGTGATGAATAATTGCTGTTAAATCTTTTGTGATGTAAGTGTTTCTTTGCTACAGTCATATATGTAATTGTACATTTCAATGAGATGCCCTCTGAACATTAGAGGACATGTTCATGAGCTGAAATTCCAAAAACAAATCTAACGATTTGACAGCCCTGCTCGAAAGAGAGCAGCTCAGCATTTTAGAGGTTTCCATGTATTAGATGACAGAGTCAGGATGAGCCTGGGAACATCCTCTGCTCTCTGACCTTCTGCCTACTCCTCTGTGTCGGGCTTCCATTGTCCTATGGTCCTGACAGGGAGGCACCCACTCACCAACCAGTCTCTCACTTCAGCAATCTCCGTGGCAGGGGGTGGGGGCAACAGTCACGAATCCCAGCACGAGAATGCCAGCAGTAGCTCACTGTGGTGGCTAAACCCTTGTTCTTGTTCTCATGGTGATTTTTTTAAGGGAAAATAATTTCCAAGCTCTGCAGAATGGATTTAACATACTATTTTGATGCTCTCACAGCTGATTTCAACAAAAATTCTTAGTGCCTAAACGTTAAAAATGGAATAAATATTTTCATAAATTCTTTGAAAGTAACAATAAGCAGATCCAAATATATTGACTATTTTTCCTATTTGGTTTCTTCTGACTAGACTAGTGCTTTTAATATTACTGCACTTCATTTTTATGGATAATCAAGAATGTGCATGAAACCTTAATTTCCAGCACAGAAGGATAATTGCTCAGTGATCATTTACCTTCTTTAAAACATAACTGAGGGCTTCCCTGGTGGCGCAGTGGTTGAGAGTCCGCCTGCCGATGCAGGGGACACGGGTTCGTGCCCCGGTCCGGAAGGATCCCACATGCCGCGGAGCGGCTGGGCCCGTGAGCCATGGCCGCTGAGCCAGCGCGTCCGAAGGCCTGTGCTCCGCAGCGGGAGAGGCCACAACAGTCTGTTTCTTACTTTCTTAGTTTATATGCAGTTTTTTGTTTTTTTATTTATTTATTTTTTTTGCGGTACGCGGGCCTCTCACTGTTGTGGCCTCTCCCGCTGCGGAGCACAGGCCTTCGGACGCGCTGGCTCAGCGGCCATGGCTCACGGGCCCAGCCGCTCCGCGGCATGTGGGATCCTTCCGGACCGGGGCACGAACCCGTGTCCCCTGCATCGGCAGGCGGACTCTCAACCACTGCGCCACCAGGGAAGCCCGAAAAAGAGCTATTTTTAAACATGTCATTGAAATGGTATATGAAATCAAATGGCATATGAAAACTGTACTCACCTTGGTGTTTTTTTCTGACCTACACCTGTAACTTAAAGTGGACCTAGGATCTGGTTCACCTATTTAGTCATGGAACCATAGGAAGCACCTTGCTGATCACTAGTAGTCTGAATCCTTACTTGAGAAGTTGGGAAAGAGAGCCAATCCTGTTAAGTGATTAGCTCAATAACAGAGGTAGCTCCGGTATCCACACCACTTACATGAATTCACTGCTCTTTCCACTTGGCTGTGGTTTACTGTTGTTTTTAGTTTCAGCAGCAAGGTGTTTTAGATTAAAGAGATTTTACAGTACAGTTAAAAGCATAGAAGACATGAATTTAGTAGAAAAGACACTGATCTTTAATAGTGATGGCTCTGCTGGTCTCGAGATAATCCTTCTATGGTATCGGGTCATAATCATTTTTTAAAAATTTGTCATTAAGTCATATCATAGCGCTTGTACAAATATATGCAAAAACAACTGAATTATAGTGTGTGAATAAACATTCCCTGACCCCAAGCTGATTTTCTTACCACTGTTTCTACTAGCAAGCAGAGGACCATTTAAAGTAAGAAAAGTGGAGGGAAATAGAGAAGTATAAAGGGCAATTTGAACAGTAAATGCACTGTGGTATCCGCGGGACCCTTCTCCAACTTTATGTGATAGCGTACAGTATAGAAAAGGTTGTTTCAGCAAGTGTTTAGGAAAATATGTTCCAAAAGATCTGCATAACATTAGTGTAACCAAGTGTTCCTCTCTGTGGCTTCCTGTTTTGGAATTAAATGCCTTCAGGATACTCAGAATAACTCTGTTTAGAAACACAAGAAGAATTTAACCTCTTATGTTCCAAATCAGTTTAAAAAACTATAGGTTAATTAGAAAACAAAAATATCTCATCTTACTTTGTTTCTCAATTGTTTCAGCTAAACTTAAAAAAATTTTATACATAAAGTAGGTGGTATAGTTAGAAATCAAAGTTATAAACAAGAGTTCTTACAGGAATTATTATCACCAAAATTGTAAGATCAGTTTTGTTTCCTTATAAACAATTTTCATAGACTAAACCTTTTTGCACATAGGATTATTTCCAAATGAACTCAGTGAAAAATTTCTACTCTTGTCATCTGAAGGAGGTTCATACAGGGAACAGATAAGCTGAATCTGTGGTTACTTCTTTGTGGTGTTATTGTTCAGCATTCTTAAGTTGCTGCTGCAAAGCCAGCAGAGGGAGCACCAAACAATATTTTTGTTTAGCTTAAAGCTTAATAATGTTTTTTAAACTCTTTTCTCCATTTTCATTTAAAAATATATCTACAACTAATCTTTTATTGATTATACAGTTTTTACTATATAGATTTAACTTTCTCTGTGTTTCTAATTCTTGTTTGAAATTAAAAGACTTAAAAGGGTATTATTTATGCTATTCAATTCTACGTATATCCATTAAATGTCTAATGTATATAAGGTAAGTAATGGAGAGTCAAAGGTGAATACTCCACAGTCTCTGTCCTTTAGGTATTTATAGTCTAGTTGGATAGAGAGAATTATAAAGATCCTTCTATTTACAAGGTAGAATATGGGCCACTTATCTTGATAAAGAATCATTGGAGGTATTCTTGAGAGGATGATATTTGAATCGGACCTTGAAGGAGAGGTTTCCTAAAATGAAAATTCTAGATTAGAGAGAACAGCATAAATGCAGGGTGTATTTGGGAAAAGGAAACTATAAGGATGTGGCTTGACAGAACATGAGTGATAGAGGGGATGTACTGGGAAATGAGATCAGAAAGCTAAGGTAGAGTCAGTTACAGAGCACCCTGAAATCCATGCTTAGTAGGTTTGGTTTATTCTTTTGGCAAAGGAGAGTAAATTGCAGACGATTAAGAGGAAACAAATGATGTTTTTCACTCTGGGTAAAAGGTTGCCTGGAGAACTAAGAGATTAAAACTGGACATTTCTGTACTAGTTCATGGGAGGAATATTCTATAATAATAATATCATTCTTTTGTATTTGTATGTATACATATCACGCATGTGTATATATAGACACTGATATATATGTGTTTTTGTATATATTTTCACATACATACAATTTATACAACAGTACTGTTCCTAAATCATATATGTAAATATATATCCTTCAGAAGTATCCTGTGATTTAAAGATTTGTACTAAAAATGTAATGTGTACATTTAGCTAATGTGTACCAGGTCTCATAGAAAATTCAGAGCAAAGCTGGTACCCAAAAGAATGCCTAGGTTTTCAGTCTCTGTGACCAGGAAATTGAACAAGTTACCATTACTCCCATTGGAGATGTAAGGGATGACAGGCTGGAGTGGAGGTGGAGGGCAGGGATTATTCAATGCTGGTGTATCAGACTGGAGATGCTGGAGGGCATCCATCCTTGTAGAGATGTCTAGCACATACTTCCAGTTTTAGGTTTGGAGCTCAGAAGAGAAGCCAGAGCTAGAGTTTGAGAGTGGATGAGATTATTCAGGGCAATTAGACGAAGAAGAGGAGTGAAGTGAGAACCAAACCTTGGGGGAGGCCTACATGTAGGAGGGTAAGGAAAGGAAGAAGTGTGGGAAGAAGCCTGCACAGACACTGATAGAGCTGCGAGTAGTCAGGAAAATGCCCCATTTGTCACTCAACAATATGTGCATCACTGCTGTGTGCAAAGCACTGAAGCCTCTGTCCAGAGTGTAAAGGAGGGGGCCTGAGCAGAGTCAGCTGCTGCAAGGGACAGTTTAGGATGGGGACTGATGGGAGGGTCATTGGGTTTGTTTATTCAGGAGATCAGACTTCCTAAATAGTTCCTTTAGTTGTGTACTAAAATACAAAGTAGACTTCCACCTCACAGCTCTGTTTATGCAAAGTTAAAAGATCCAGAGGACCGCCCCTTGGCTCAAAATTTATGAACTGTAACTTTGATATCCAGGTGTGTTGTTTGTGGGTCAAACTCACTTGTATAGTTTTCAAAAGATGTACAATGCCCTTGTAGCCTTGATTACTTATCTTTATTTTATGACTACTTTGTATTTGATTTTTTATAACAGAGAAAAAAGTCATTGTCTTTGCGTAAGTTCATTGTAAAAAATTAAAATACAACGACGAAATTTTAAAAATCACCCCTTAAATAACCACCATAATACATTAGATAACCAGAAATAGAACTTCCTTCCCTTTCTATTTCCTCCTCCCTCCCTTCTTTCTTTTTTTCCTATTGCTTTGTTGATCATAGTATGCCTTTTATTTTAAATAAAAAGGATTAAATTTACTTTTACTTAAATTTATAAAAAGGAAAAGAAACTAAAGGTACCTAAAAGAGAGCTTCCAAATAAGTGCTTCTTGACTACAAGACATAGTATATATTTCGGAAGATCTGTCTACAGTTAAGAAATGAGATTATGACAAACATAACGAGGTTAGAGTTACTGTTTTATGATACACATTTCTGTTGAGACCATTTAGATTGATTGTTTTTGAAAGATTCACATGTATGCTCTACCCTCCTGTCCCCTCTCAATTTGTGTTTGTTACATTAGTTGTACTTGTTTAAGCTTTATGACATTTACATCATTTTGTAATTAAGGCCTATACTTGTTTAAATCTAGTTCTATATTTAACTGGAGTTCAGTACTCACCATGATTTTTTTTTTTTACCCTGGCGTTTCCATCCTTGAATTTTAATTTTGATTCATATTTTAGTTGTCTAGTTTCCATCAATAAGTGGAATTATTTAGGAAGGGCTATAGACAGCTCTTTCCTGTTGAGAACATATTTTGTTGTATTTATCCTATGCAGACATCTTGGTTAGGAAGACTGCTCTGGGGACATGGTTTCGTTCCTTCAGAACTATACAAACACTGGTCAGTTGTCCTCTGCTGTTGAAAATTGCTGTGGAAAAATCCAATGCTGGCTTCATTGTTCTCAGATTTGTGCGTGATTTCCTTTTTTTCTTTTCTTCTCTCTTCCTTTTCTTTCTTTTAAATTTTTTTCTTTTGGTATCCTCTGTTCAACTTTAATGTTATAAGCATGTGGAAAATGAATTAAATTGAACCTTTATTTCACAATATACCCCAGAATAAAATCCCAGATGGGCTGAATAATTAATTTTTTAATAAGACCCGTACAACTAGTAGATGAAAACACTGGTAGCCCTCTAATCTTTCTTAGAATCTTCAAGATAGAAAACATGAAGAAATGATCTATAGGTTTTTCTGCATCAGAAGGGAAAAAAAACCCTCAGAAAACAAAAACCAGCAATAAGTCCTAATAATGTGAAAGGAAAAATTGCAACAGGTAAAATATTCACAGTAAATGTTAGATGATAGATGTTTGTTGTGTACGTGTTTTATATATGATAAAACCACTGCTGCAAGAGAAAAGTGGGTAAAAGGCGCACAGACGCATTTCACAAGTGGAAAAATTCAAGAGACTAGAAGACTTCTAATAATTTCATGTAGGCATAAAGGTGAACTTTTAAGAAAGCACAAAGGAATTTCCCTATTTTGAATACAGATACTCTCATATGTAGTTACCTGTGTTGGATTAAATAAACTTAATTATCCCTTCAAGCTGTAAAATTCCATGTTTCTGACATGTGTATATCAGATCCTTGCTATTAGTTTTTCTCCTTGATAAGTTCAGGAAGAATGTCTTATGCATCTTTCTGCTCTTCACTGGTGCATAGCTCAAACCATATTATGTACTTTGCATGTACTGGTCCTGAAATAAATATTTAAATATTGAATAACAATTGTAATGAATTTTTAAAAATTAATGTTTGTTAACTTATTTTATAAAATATGAGGGGGTTTAGACTGTTTTGTGTATATACGTTAAAATTTATGGTGATTAGTCTTATGCTTAGAATTTTGATAAATGCATTTTATTACTTGAATAGAAAGATTTATTGTTTTATAGGGTAATTGTATACCTAAATCTCATTTTGCAGAATTCAGTTGTTGTTAATTTCAGTGAATGATCATATACAGAATTGTATTTTTAGACCCTGATTCCTGTGAGCTGCAAAGAATTTTGTTTGCTTTGTACATGATTTATTGGACATTAATGCTAAAATTATTTAAAAACCTTTGAAAATGATTTTAATGTGAAATTGTGGCATAAAATGCACATTGCATATATGATTAAAGGTTAGTGATAATTGATCATTTTTGTTATGTTGATTTAAATAGGGAAACTGAAGTTTTTTGCAAATAAAGGGGTATATTCAAAGTGATAGAATGATTTTATAGGCTATTTAACAGCAAACTTTCTTTGGAGAACCATATTGTGGTTAGTGATATTAAAACTGGTATCAGCCTT
Organism: Globicephala melas; assembly: GCF_963455315.2. NCBI lineage: Eukaryota > Metazoa > Chordata > Mammalia > Artiodactyla > Delphinidae > Globicephala > Globicephala melas. The sequence continues at coordinate 64,839,916 of NC_083316.1, forward strand.
GGGATATCAAATATATTTATTTTTAACTTTTATGTAGATACAGTTATTTAAATGTACATTTCAAGTACATTTCAAGTGTCTTTCAAAGTAATTTTGAATGAATTCCATTTGAGAAGTGAGGAGCTAGGTTTGTTAGTTATTAAGCCAAATATAGTAATATAGCTTATTTTATTGATCTGTGATTTTTAAAATTAAGAGTGAGAAAAGTCACAGATGTAGTTTGTTGACATATTGCAATCCATATGTGTGCTTTTCTGATAAGGAAGGTATAGCATATACCATCTCTCCAGAATATTTAGCACCAGATTTATGATTTTTCTAATTTGGTTTGTAGCTTGCCAAAGAGCATGTGAGTGCATATTTGATCAGAAGCATATTTTGCCTTGAATCAGATGAAGAATACTTAATGAGTCAATGCCAAGAAGCAATGCAGAGATGATGCAGACTAGCAGACTAAAATGGCTTTAAAATGCCTTAATGTGAAATATAATAGAGATAAAGTAATGTTACATAAAAAGTCCAGTTTTTCAGTTTTTCATGCCCATCCCCTTAATAAAATTCTTCACCAAAACTATTAGGAGTGATATTTTATATTTATGTGATGCATTTTGCATTTCCAGTGGGGTGAAGACTTATTTCAAGTGTATTGTACTCATTCTCTCTTGAGGGCTGAGAAAGACAGGAAATGTACCTTTAGGTACCAGTAGCTCTGCTCTCTCTAGCAAGCCTCCCTCTAAGAGTGAGTGCTAGAGATTACCAATTTAAATTAATTTTTTTCTTTTGCTCGTTTGATAGGAAAAAAAATTATCTTTGTGTTGATTTGTATTTCTTGCCTTATCAGTGAGGTTAGAAAATTTGCCTGTTTATTCTGCCACTTGTATTTCTTCCTTTATAAATTGCTTATCCTTGTTCTTTGTCCATTTGTCTATTAAGGTTCTCACTTCTTACTGGTTATGAAATTCTTTATTTGTTAAGAAATAAACAAATACACACACTTTGTTGTGTATGTTGCAAATATTTTACCTAGTATTTTTGTATTTTAACTTTGCAGTGGTTTTTTGGCATATATAATTTAAAAAATGATTAGAGCTAAATCTAGTAATCATTTCTTTCTATGCTTTCTTTCTTTGTTAAGATTTGAAAGACCTGTACAACCCTAAATTATATAACATTTTCTTTCTTTTGAAACTGTGATGTAGGAGGGAGTAATCAGACAAAGCCTTCATATTGCTTAGTTTAAATAAGTTATAAGGAATTACCTTTGTTGGACTGTGTGATTTTTTATTTATAATGACTCATTTACAGATATCCCATAGATATGATTGTTTTTTTTTTACCTCAGGTTGTGGAGGGCCCTTCCCAAGTGAAGTGTCCAGTGTTCTGTGTTCTTAGTTGCTACCATAACACTTCTCCACTGCGGAAGAAGTGGAGAAAGGAGAGTGAGGGATTAGACCTTTCCAATGACACTCTCTTTTCTTCTTCTCTACTTGAAGAGCACTTTTACGTACAGAAATTATAGAAATGCGTAATTATTTGATTTCCAGCTAGTCCACAATAGCAATAATAGTTTTTTTCCCACTGTTCATTGTATAAAATGTCAGCCATGTTTTGAGTTAATTGTGGTTTTAAGGGTAGCCTGGGAACCTGAACAAAAAATGGTTTCAAGTTCAAAACAGGTTACAAATAAACTTTGGAAGCATAGCCCATTTGTAGCTTGTGGTTTGCTGGTCAGTCTTCTTGAGGAGCCATATCTAAGGACCCTGGACCAGGAATGGTCAGTTGATCTTGGATGACTCTAACGAGTCCTCAGTGATTCTGCACAGTAGATTTACAGTAAGACTTGTTTTGTAAGTTCTGTGAGGTGAGAGGCAGTCTAACTGGTGCATAGGTATGCCTTTTGTTTAGGATCTAGAGCAGAAATACCCAGTAGAATTTCCTGCAGTGATGTAAAGTGTGTACCATATTACTGTTCACTTCCTGATCAGAGAAATGTTCTGTATCTTTGCCATCCAATATGGTAGCCACTAGCCACATGTGGCTCTTGAGCACTTGAAATGTGGCTAGCGTGACTGAGGAACTGAATTTTTAGTTACTTCATTTTAATTAATTTAAATTTCAGTTTAAATAGCCACATGTGGCCAGTGGCTCTTATATTGAAAAGCATAGATCTAGAGGTTTATATTGAGTGGAGTACAGTCCTGAGTTTCACTAAATCACAGAATTAACAAGTCAATTTAATGCCTATTAGAGGCTTTCTCCCTTATTATCTGATAAAAAATGTCATGGAATGTGTAGCTCTTACTTGGATCCTGTTTAGAAGAAACCAACTATGAAAAGTTTAAAAGACAGTTTTGAGACAATCTGGGAAATTTGAACCTGGATCAGGCATTAGGTGGTTTTATGGAATTAGTGTTAACTTTGTTAGGTGTGATAATAGCAATGGGTTTGTATTATTAAAACACAACAGTGAAGTTTTCAGATGAAATAATATGATACCTAGGGTTTGCTTTAGAGAAAAAAGTATTTGCCGGCGAGTGGCTGAGACAAGATTGGCCAGTGTTCACAGATCTTTAGCTAGCTGAATGGCATATGATGTTCATTATACTGTTTTTATGCTTTTATATGTGGTGGAATGTTTTCATAATAAACAGTATTGAACTGGGAGAGCTCCTTGTTTGTCATAAAGTTCAGCCGGTTTTCCAAGTTCATTTACTCAGTCATTAAATGGCAGAGTTAGGATTCAGATCTGTCAATTGGCTCTAACTTCTGTTCACTTTCTATGACATTGCACTGTATCATATTTTGGACACGTGGTTCTTCATCCCACCTGCTCCATGACCCTTGACAAGTTGTCTTGCACATTTCCCTCCCATGTGGATACGGCTAAATTTGGTAGCAGAGCTGGCCACATAGGTCAGCAGAGGGTAGAGCTTTTCATAGCAAGTTGGACCCCAGATTTGAGGGCTGAATATAAAAAGTAGCTTGGGAGCAAAACCAGAGGAGCAATCCAGTAGCAGATTTGAGAGGATAGGGAGAAGCAAGGTCCAAAGAGATCTGGAATGGATAAGATGGGACCAGGTCAAAAGGCTGAGAGCATAATTTATGTAGAAAGTAAGAATGATGACTGCTAATTCTTACTGGGAGACAGCTGCATAACCTGCAAGGGCAGGTTAACTGACTTGGCATATAGCCATATTGACATTATTTATTATGAAATGTATATACCACTATACCTGATCATCTCTATTTATTTAATCTAAAATAATTGTAATAGTATAGAATTTTTATCTGGAAGGTACTGTTGAGGTCATTTAATTCAACCCATTTATTTCTAAGTGTTACCAAATTCATATTGCATTTCCAGCGGGTAGTTGGCATTGAGTTATGTACCATAAAGATTACAAAATTACAGTTATGTATGCTCTCAAGAAGATTTTGAGATGCGTAGATAATAGGTATGATTATTCAAGTAATGCAAATATTTGGTTAAACTGATTATTGATTAAAGTAGAGAAGAATAATTTTATTTATAAAATAAAATTTATTTTATTAATACAACTTATGAATTGTATTTACACTTATATTTCTAATCCCAGGGCTATTGTTGAGCAAGAATTTCTCACATCAATAAATGAACAGCCACATAGTGTACATTTTAATATTATTGCAAGTGTCCATGTTTTACATTTCATACCAGGAATGGGGGCGGGGAGGAGTTCAGCAAACAAACCATTAATGCAGGAATAAATTAGTGAGTGGAATGTTTGTTATACAGTTGCCTCACTAGGACATGAATATTTAAAAGCAAAGTAAAACAAGACATTATTGAATAGCATCATATTGGCATTGTGATAGTTTTCTAATTGTATTTATTTGCACCTTTTATGGACTATTTGAATATTTCTTTTTGAGTTCCATTTCAGAATTATTTAGTTAAAGCCAAGAAAAAATTGTTTCTCCTCCTGTACCCAAACTATTCTATAGTCAAAAGCAATAAGCTCACAAAATCAATTTCTAAGTTTAATGGCAGATATTTGAATTTATTAGGTACTATTAAGTTAGGACTACTATACTCATTTGTTCGTTCATTGATTATTTCTTTATATTTATTCATTAATTTTTTTTTTTTTTTTTTGGCCACACTGCGCAGTTTATGGGATTTTAGTTCCCGCCCAGGGATTGAACCCGGGCCCTCGGCAGTGAGAGCGTGGAGTCCTAACCACTGGACCACCAGGGAATTCCCTTTATTCATTAATTTAACAAACTTAATATGTGTTCCCATTGAGGATGAAAGTATAAATAAGACATAGCCCCTACCCTCATGCTGCTCGCATTTGAGCTGAGTAAACAGTAAGTAATTGTGATTGAGTATGCCGATTGTTATAGTGGTGGTGAATGCAAAGGGCCATGGGAATATTATGGAGGAAAGGATTAGCTAGGAGATGGAATGGGGTTGAGGTACAGACATTTTTCATGGAAAAGAACCTTGAAGAATAAATTGAGGTTGATTATATTTCTTGTTACATTAATAATGCCAACTGTGAGAATCAGGTTTTTAAGGATCAATAGGTGTCATCTCTCCTTAGCTCTGAAGGTACTTCTGCTTCCATTTTTCCCTACTGTCTGCTTCAGATGCTTTTTGTACTGCAACCTTTGATCTCTGTCCTATCTGGTTTTATTCTTTGGATCCTGGTTGACATCTGGTCCATTTTAGATTACTGACCTGACTTTCAGCTATCTACTCTTAGTCTGACCTGGCACTCTCAAAGTACTCTGCTTCTGGTAACTGCCCCTCTCCTTGACGTACTGCAGCTTCAAGCGAGAGGAGCTTTGTTCATATGATCTGGCCAGACATTCAGAATCCTACTCCAGCCAAGGACTCCAGTGTCTTCCAGCCAATTTTATTTTTTCTGAGATGGCATATTAGAAAAAAAGGTCTGAGAAAATGCAGGTGTGATATGGCTCAAGACCAGGGTGCAAGAGGATTGAGAGGGATGTTTGGAAAGGCAAGTGAAGGTTGGACTGTAAGAACCATAAAAAACTTGGATTTGGTGCTTTATTTTTCATACCAAAGGGGACCCATAAATGGTTTTCAGGAGGACTGTGACACCATCACATCTATACTTTGGAAAGAATGGTGTCATGACTGGACCATAAAGAGGAGAGATAGCAGTCAGGGAGACCAGTTAAAGGAAAGAGATGATGAAGCCCTGAATTGATCAAGACAGTAGTGATGGAGAAGAAGAAATCAATCAGAAAAATGTCAGAGATGGGACTAGTAAGATTTGGAAACTAACTGGAAATTGAGCAGGGAAGGAAAGAAAAATATTCAAGATATTTTCCAAATTTTCTGGTATGTGTGATTAGATGGGTTATTTTTTCCTTTGTCATTACAATTGTAATTAATGTAAAAATTAATTACATTTGTAGCTATTTGTTTAATGGCTGTCTTTTCCATTGGACTGAACTCCATGAGGGCAGGGACTTTGTCTTTCTTGCTTATATCCATATTCCCTAGTACTAGACATAGTGTCTGGCTATACTGATACACTCAATAGTTATTGACCAACTGACTAGTTTATTTGTTCAATACAATTTATTGACTACCAGGCACTGTTAAAGATGAATTTTAATACCTTTAACTAAAACATGAAATACATGAGGATGAGGAAGATTAGTGAAAACATAAAGGATTATATTTTGGACGCATTGAATTGAGATGCCATGAACATCTACTTGGAGATTGAATCTATCTAAACTTCAAAAGACCGATCTTAGTAGTAGGCAATTCAGATTTGGGATGAAAGTGAAACCTGAAGCTATGGAATATTTGAGATTAATAGAGTAAGAAAAGTGAGGCATAATAATGGCTGAAGACAGAATTCCAGGGAATACAAATATTTAAGAGATAAGTAGAGAAAGAAGAGTTAATTAAAGCAACTGAGAAGGGTGTCCAGAGTTTTAGGAGAAAAGTCAGGGGATAGTGTTGTCACCAAAGGGAAATGAGGAAAATCTTTCAAGGAGGAGTATGTCTTGGGATATAGTATTTGTGAAATTTGAATCCCTAGAAGAGTTCTTGGAAGTCAGGGCTTCCTGGACTATTCTCTCTCTCTCTCTCTTTTTTTCTGCCTCAGAATTTATGTCTTAACTCTTTAATTTATGGTCAAATTACTTTAAACTGTGGATACTTTCTATTACCTTATAATTCCCTCTATATGAGTATTGTTCAGGCAATACAGCCTTAAGATTGTTGCCTATGAACTGCAAGAGGAAAAGACAAAAATTTAGAAATAAGTTTGTGCTTTTAAATGAAGTGTATGTCCTAAACTAATTTTCTCTTCAAATTTTTATGGTCCATTGCTCCTTTCATTCGAATAAATTTTACTTTTCAGTTGTGATAACACTTTTAAAGCAATTAAAGACAAATGAATCATTATAAATGCTTGTTAATGCATAAGGTTATTATTGTAACATTTGTGAATACACTAATGTGTGAGGTAGAATGGGGAAGCTGTTATTCTTTGGTTTGTAAGGCTTTTTGAGTTACTATGAGTTTTATTTTAAACAACAATGAAAATCACAATCTCCCTTTTATTCTCCTGATTTTCTTTGGAAAAACAAATTATTTTAGCAATAGCCTGGGTTCTTTACCATTCAATCAGTCAGAGAGAACTAAAAGAGACAATATAAAAACTTTCTTTGGAAATTAGAAACACTTAAGAATTATTTGGCTGCAGGAATCCACTGCTTATGATATACAAGTGTATGTGCCCATAAAGATCTGTTTTGTATCTCTAAATTTATAAATTGTATGGGATGTTACTCATTTAGTATGACACATTTCCTTATAAATAGACCCCATCAATACTGTACTCTGCTTCCACTAGATGATCAGTAAATTTGGGTTGAAAGATTAATTGTTGACAAGATTTAGAAGCTACCTAATGTTTCAAAAATGCTTGACTACGGATGGGGGGGAAGGGTAAGCTGGGACGAAGTGAGAGAGTGGCATGGACATACATACACTACCAAATGTAAGATTGATAATTAGTGGGAAGCAGCCGCATAGCACAGGGAGATCAGCTAGGTGCTTTGTGTCCACCTAGAGGGGTGGGATAGGGAGGGTGGGAGGGAGACGGAAGAGGGAGGAGATATGGGGATATATGTATATGTATAGCTGATTCACTTTGTTATATAGCAGAAACTAACACACCATTGTAAAGCAATTATACTCCAATAAAGATGTTAAAAAAAAAAAGCTTAATATAAAAAAAAAAATACTTGACTTGTTGAGATTATATATTGGGTTGGCCAAAAAGTTCTTTTGGGTTTTTCTATACAATCTTACCAAAAACCCGAACCAACTTTTTGGCTAACCCAATACAAAATTGAAACCCTTCTGGTTCTCCAACAATTGTTGCACTTAGTAGAAACTATCCTGGCCATTGGTATTTTTTGGCCAGGTGCCAGGAAAGTCTTCGATAACTTCAGCAGGAAGTTTCAGAGCCTGTGGGATATACCTGGGGAAAAAGACACAAAATAAATGGATGGAATATGTATTTAGGAGTAGTCAGGCAGGCAGGGAAAAACTGTAGAAAGAACATTTGCATTTTTGATTTAGGCAAATCTTACCCAAAGTAGGATGAAAGTAACTTAATTAAGGGGGATTATTCTAAACATTTTTTCCTTGGCTTCTTGATATAGAGATTGATTTTGGTAATGGATAAAAGAAGTGACACAAAAGAATCCCTGCATTTACTTTTTCTGTTTGTTTGTTTTGTTTTTATTAGCTTCATCCATTTCCTCTAACGAATCTCACCGTCTTTGTTGATACCATACTCTCTTTTCCAGGCAACATTTTAATCTCTCATGGCTGAGCAGAAAAGTAAGTACTGGACCCCAAAGGAATGATTGTAATACAGCCAAGATTTAAGCCAAGAGGCAGTAAGGTGATTTAGAGGTCAAATGGCCTGGATCAGGCTGGAGAGTAGAAGTATTATCTACCCATTTAGGTTTAAAGGGTTCTAATATTTCTGGCAGGAAGATTCATATTTATTACCTTGAATATATTTGAAATCTTAATAACTTGTGCTCATAAGTCTTCAAAGTATTCGTTAAATGAGTGAAATGATAAAATTACATTCTGCAAGATGGGGTTCGGTAACCCTGGACCTAGGAGTAAAGGTTATACCATCCTACAGCCTTTTTCCTTGAGAGGTCACATCACCATTTCTATAGTTAATTCTTCAGATTGGTGTAAAAAGAATTGTTAATTTGGGGGTATCATGGCCATAGATGACTGCAGTCCTCTGATCCTGCTAGCAGGAGACACTGAGAAGGTGACATAGGACATAAATGCCCTCTTCAGGCATTTCCTAATTTGCGTGGGTCCTTTGCAAAGCTGTGAAATAGACTAAGTTTCTTTTGGAAGCTGGACATTTTTGCTTTATTTATGAAGACTGCTTTTTACAATTAGAAGTTGGAGGCAGTGCCTGTACAGCCTAGTCTAACCCTAAACTACTTGTTAAAACAAAAGGAAATGGTTAGATTAAAAATAGATTATCTACTTTTTGTTTTATTCCCCTGATATCTGTGGACCCTTTTTTAGTATATCCAGAAGATGAAATATTTTGGGCATGTTTGTAATAAGTATATTATCAATAAAATATTACTCCTTAAATTTTGGGATTTATTTTGGTAAGAACAGAATTTGAAGCCATCTACTGAGAATTACAATTAGAGTAGGATATAGGAATTAATAACCTGTAATTTAAATATTTTTGTTATTGAAGCCTATCATGCTTTAAAGGGTTTCTTAAACTGATATACCCAATTTGAACACAATCATTACTAATTAAGAAAATTGCTTCTGAGGGTTCAACTTTGGTGTGTCCTTTTCTTAAAGTATCTGTGGATAGTACAGAAAATGCCTGACACCCTCTTTTGGTCTCAAGTCATAATCCTAGTTTGGAAGGGGGCATAAAAGTGAAGAGATAATGCTAAATTATTATCTAAAAGTTATCAGTCACCATGTACCCAGAAAAGACTGAACAGATGAAAAAACGATTAAGCTAAGTTGGGCAAAATGCCCAGAGATGCCAACAAATGTAGCTTACTTTAGAAAGGAAGGAAGGAAGGGAGGGAGGGAGGGAGGGAGGGAGGGAGGAAGGAAGGAAGGAAGAGAGGAAGGAAGGAAGGAAGGAAGGAAGGAAGGAAGGAAGGAAGGAAGGGAGGGAAAGAAAGAAAGAAAAGAAGAAAGGGAAGAAATAAAATAATAATGAATATATAAAAATTATGCTTAAGAGTCAGGAATTTCCTTTCTTTGATTTAGTTTCTTCTGTCTTAAGGATAATCTATTTTTATAACCCAAAATTCTAATTAAGGAGTGTAATTACACACATGCACACACACACACACACACACACACACACACACACGAGTAAAGCTATTAAAAAAAATAGCATGAAAGGTCCCAATTGCCTACCAGATAGCCTCATGTTATAGTCTCAGCTCCGAGGTGGTACTGATTCTACCTTCTTGCCCTGTCACTTTAGCCTAATTTTAAAAACCTTGAATTGCCCTTAAATTTTGCAAAATGCAGTGTTTCATCATTAAATATGTTACCTGAAGGATTTTTTATATGCATTTTATTGGATTGAGGAAGATCCCTCTCTTTCTAGTTTGGTGAGTGTTTTAATCATCAATGGGTGTTGAATTTTGCAAATGCTTTTTCTGCATCTATTTGAAAACTGTATGGTTTTTCTCCTTTATTCAGTCATTGTGATGAATTAAACTGATTTTTGAATGTTGAACTAACTTTGCATTCTTGTGATAAACCCCACTTGGTCATGTGTTAACATTTTATATATTGCTAGAATCAGTTTGCTCAAATTTTGTTAAGGACTTTTGTGCTTATGTTCATGAGGGATATTGATTTATAGTTTTCTTGTATTTTCTTTTCTGGTTTTGTTATCAAGGTAATTCTGTCCTAATAAAATGAGTAGGCAAGTGTTTATACTTCTTCTCTTTTTGTAAAGATTTTGGGTAGAATTGGTACTATTTCTTCCTTAAATATTTTATGGAGTTTACCAGTGAAGCCGTCTGGGCCTGGAGTTTCTTTTGTGAGAAGGTTTTAAACTATAGCCAATTTCTTTAAAGGTAGAGAGCTACTTAGAGTATTTATTTATATGTTTTGTAGTGAGCTTCAATAACTTGTTCTTTCATGAAATTTATCTATTTCATATGAATTGTAAACTTTTTGGTGTACAGTTCAGAACATTTTCTTGTTATACTTTTAATGTCTATAGGATCTTTAGTGATAGTACCTTTTCATTTCTGATTTTGATGATTTTTGTTCTTTTTTTCTTGATCAGTTTCAGTAGGTGTTCGTGGATTTTATTGATCTTTTCAAAGAATCAGTTTTTTGGTCTATATTTCCTCTGATTTGTCTATTTTCTCTTTTGTTGATTTTGCTCTTATCTTTGTTATTTCCTTACTTTTATTTGCTTTGGGTTTACTTTGCTCTTCTAAAGGTTGAAACTTAGGTCATTAATTCTGGACTTTTCTTCTTTTTTAATATAAGCCCCTAGAGCTATAATTTTCCTTCTAAACACTGATTTGGCTGAATCCCACAAACTTTACTTTGTTATATTTTCATAAAGAATGAGGTATTTTATAATAACCTTTGTAAATTTTTTAATCTGACCCATGGATTATTTAGAAGTGTGTTGTTTAATTTCAGAATATTGAGAGTTCTCCTAGATATCTTATTGGCAGTGATTTCTGATTTAATCACATTGTAGTCAGAGATACTCTGTATGGTTTCAGTCCTTTTAAATGTATTGAGACTTGTATTGCCGAGCGTATAGCCTATCATGGTTAATGTACCATGTGTACTTAAAAAGAATCAATATTTTACAGTTTGGGGGCCATGCTATTCTAAAAATATAAGTTAAATCATAAATCCTCTATGTCTTGACTAAAATTTAGTTTAGTTTTTCTATCAATTGCTGAGAAAGAGGTGCTAAAGTCTCTTACTATGGTTGTGGATTTGTCTATTTCTTCTTTTAATTCTGTCAGTTTTAGGCTCTGTCATTAGGCACATATACACTTATGATTAAAAATGTATATGTGCCTAATGACTTTGTTGAAAAGTTGACTCTTATCATTACAAAGTATCCCTTTTTATCTTCAGTGATATTCTTTATCTTATAGTTTACTTTCTCTGGTACTAATATATGTACCATATATCTACTCTAGCCTACATGTTTATTGTTTACATGATTTATCCTTTTCTACCTAATTATTTTTCTCTTGTAGACAGAGACTGCTTTTGCTTTTTCTTTTAAAAATCCATTCTGATAATCTCCACCTTTTTTTTTTTTTTTTTTTGCGGTACACGGGCCTCTCCCGTTGCGGAGCACAGGCTCCGGATGCGCAGGCTCAGAGGCCATGGCTCACGGGCCCAGCCACTCCGCGGCATGTGGGACCTTCCCGAACCGGGGCACGAACCTGTGTCCCCTGCATCGGCAGGCAGACTCTCAACCACTGAACCACCAGGGAAGCCCAATCTCCACCTTTTAATTGAAGTACTTAGTGCATTAACATGTAATGTAATAGTTAATGTGACTGATTTAAGTCTGACACTTTTTCTGTTATCCCACTTTTGGTTTTTGTTCTTCCGTTTCCTCTTGCCTGCTTTCTTTTGGATGAATTTTTAGAATTTCATTTTAATTTCTCTATTAACTTTTGCAATAAACCTCTTTGCACTATTTTTTGACTTATTATATATTACAGTATACATTCTTAACTTTCTGCAATCTAATTAGAGTTAATGTTATGACACTTCACATAAAATGTAGAAACCTTGCAGTTATATACATCCATTTACCACATCCCTCACTTTATATGTTATCCTGTATGTTATATCTACATACATTATAAACCTCACATGATAGTGTTATAATGTTTTGCTTTAAGCTCTCAGGTATTTTTTAAATATAAGATAAAATTATACTCCTTAATATTTACCCAAATATTTACCATTTCCAGTGCTTTTTATTCATTCCTCAAAACCCGAATTCCCTATGGTATCATTTCTCTTTAGCTTGAAGAATTTCTTTGTCATTTCTGTAGTGTGGTCTGGTGACAGTGAATAGCCTTAGTTTTCCTTTATCAGAAAATATCTTTATTTCACCTATATTCTTAAAGGATATGTTTGCAAGATACAGGTTTCTTTAAAGATGTTGTTTTATTGCCTACAATGTTTCTGATGAGAAATACATGATAATTCTAATTGTTGTTTTCCTGTATGTAGTGTGTTGTTTTTCTCTTGCTACTTTTAATATTTTCTCTTTATTTTTGGTTTTCATCAGTTGATTATAATGTGCCTAGGTGTGGACTTATTTGCATTTATTAGATTGTGATTTTCTAAACTTCTTGAATCAGTAAATTTATTTCTTTCACCAAATTTGGGACATTTTCTGCCACTGTTTCTTCAAATCTCATTTTTCTGCTCAATTCTCTCTCTCAACTATTCTTCTGGTAACCCAGTTTTATATATCTGATGGACAAGCCTCAGATTCTCTGTTCATGTTCTTTCAATTTTTTCCTTTTTAAGACTGCCTGATTTCAATTTGTCTACTGTGTAGTTTAATAACTTTTTCCTCTGTTGTCTCTAGTTTGCTATTAATCTCATCCATTGAATTTTTAATCACAAATATTTTAATTTTTTTAGTTCTGATATTTCCATTTGGTGTTTTTTGTTTGGGTTTTTTTTGTTTTGTTTTTTGCATTTCCTCTTTCTCTCATGAAATATCCTGTCTTTTTAACTAGTATGAGCATATTTTTCTTTACCTTACTGAGTATCTTATAATAGTTTCTTTAAGGTCCTTATTTAGTATTGCTGACATCTGGTTCAACTTTTCTCAGCAGATTGAGTCACATATTCCCTGATCATCCTATGTTGAATAATTCTTGAGTGTATCTTGGATATTTTAACTGTTATGTTTTGGAGGCTCTGGATTTAGTTACATTCTTCCAAAGAGTGTTGATATTTCCTTTTAGCATTCAATTAACTTGGATTCAAACTGCAAACTGCCATGCCTATAGTAGGCTGTGGCTGAGATCTCAGTTCAGTTTTTTACAACTTAGCTCCCAGCTGCTTTCAGTTTGTTCCACACATTCATGCTCAGGAGTCAGCCAGAGACTTAGACTGAGTTTGAACATGGAATTTAAGGTTCTTTTTCTTTATCTCCCTCATTTCTGGGGCTTCCTCCATATTCTCCAGCAGCTGTGGTTGCTCCAGGCTTTTTCTCCCTGTTTCTCTACTCAGAGAGGTGATGGGACTTTTAGCTGACTTCCTTCCGCCAGTTCCTTTGCCACCACCACTTCCACTGCAGCTGCTTCTAGAGAAGAACAGAAAAAAACAAGTCACTTGCTCCAGATGTTGACTCCCCTCAAAAATCTGTCTTCCTTAGTTGAGTCTCCAAAGCCTTCAAATAGGTTTTCCCCCCTGGAATGTATATCTGTTATTTAGAGGAGGATTGGTCTGTTAGGCACTCTTCCGACTTTACCACTTGGGCATCCTCTGCTCTATCACTAAGTCTGAGTCTCTTAGCATCTTCAGTTCCTCCTTCTCAACTGACTCATTCCATTTAACTTCCAGATAAACCCAATTTCAGATTTACATATATATATTTTTAAAGCTCTCACTTTCACATTGGTATCACCTCAAGTTACCTATATGTTATCTTTCTGTTTTTCTATGTCATTTCTTAATAGGGTTATCTATTTTTAATACTTATAGTTCCTCACCACAAGTTTATACCACTCTTTATAGTTTTGCATTTTCTCTTAGTATGCTTTTGATATTTCTCTCTTAAAAGACATCAGTGATAACTGAACCATCAACTCAAAATTTCTCCTCAGACTATCCTTCATTTCTCTGTAACATTCAAGGCTGTTGACCATGGTCTGCTGGAAGCTTTTCCTTCTGTGACTTACATGTCATTTTCCTTTTTTTTTTTAGAAATAGCAGTATAGGCATGTTATTTATATATTTATTTTAAATTTTATTTATTTATTATATTTATTTTTTGGCTGCATTGGGTCTTCAATCCTGTGCGCGGGCTTTCTCTTGTTGCATCGAGCGGGGGCTACTCTTCATTGCGGTGCGTGGGCTTCTCATTGTGGTGGGTTCTCTTGTTGCAGAGCATGGGCTGTAGGCATGCGGGCTCAGTAGTTGTGGCTCGCGGGCTCTAGAGCGCAGGCTCAGTAGTTGTGGCACATGGGCTTTGTTGCTCTGTGGCATGTGGGATCTTCCCGGACCAAGGCTTGAACCCATGTTCCCTGCATTGGCAGGCAGATTCTTAACCACTGTGCCACCAGTGAAGCCCCCATATAATTTTCAAATCTTTATTTTTCTTCTTTATCTGTAAAGTTCTCACTGCCAGCTCCCCTTGTCCTCTATCTCTGAAATATGGTATTCCTCAAGATTTTTTCCCGGCCTTGTCTTATTTTTCAATTAGAAATCTCATCTACTACTACTGGAGTTGTTCCAGTTACTCCTTTTATGCTGATGACTCAAATCCAAAGTATATTCAAGCTTTAAAGTTATATACATGGGCAGAATTCTGGCTCTACATCTTACTAATTGTGACCTTAGGCAAGATGTGTAGCCAAGATCTTTAGGACCCACTCTGGGTAAAATACTAATACCATATAGGGTTGCTTATCACATTGGCATGCATAGTTTATAGTATACATATAATTTATGGTTAATGCTCAAATGTTGGTAACAATTATTAAAGCCATTTCTACAGTACCCGTCTCTCTTCAGACTTTTGCCCTACAAATTCAGTGGACTATAGAATCCAGATGTCTTAAATCAGCATCTCCAAAATAGTACCTAGTACTGATGTCCCTTTTACAGTTAATGACACTATCATCTTCTCAGTTATTCAGGCTCAAAACATTGGTATTGTCTAATGGATGGGCTTCATTTTGGCCCCTTCCATTCAACAGTGATTTGCTTAGACAAATAAATACTCTCTTGGACCATCTCTCTTATTTGTTCCCTCTTTCCCACTACTATTTCTAACTATTTTTTAAAAAACCTCTTATGATCTCTCTTGAGGATCATTCTATTTAGAAAGGCTTCTAACTTATCTCACCAGGTCTTTTCTCTCTAATTTCCCATTCATCCTTCAGTTTGTTTCCAGATTATCCTTTTGAAAACAAAGCTCTAATCATATTACTCTACTACATGGATAATCACCATCGTCATCATCTAACATTATTTTCTTATGTGCTAAGCAGTACCCTAAGTGTTTTACATGAACTGTTTCGTTTAGCCCTCCCAGCAGCTCCATAAACCAGATATTATCATCTCTGTTGAACAAATGAGGAAGCTGAACCTTAGAGAACTTGATTAACTTGTGATGTCACCCAGCTAATAAATGGTGCAATCAAGTTCTAAGCCCAGGTAGAGCAACTCCAAAGTCTTCCTTCTTAATTTGTTAGACTGCACTGCTTCACAACTACTTCCTTATGATCACCAGTGCCTATCAAATATAGTTTAAGTTTGACACTACCTAACACCATACACAAAACTAAACTCCAAATGGATTAAAGACTTAAAGGTAAGACCAGACACTATAAAACTCTTAGAGGAAAACATAGGAAAAACACTCTTTGACATAAACCATACCAAGATCTTTTCTGACCTACCTCCTAGAGTAACAGAAATAAAAACAAAAATAAACAAATGGGACTTAATTAAACTTAAAAGCTTTTGCACAGCAAAGGAAACCATACACAAGACAAAAAGACAAGCCTCAGAATGGGAGAAAATATTTGCAAATGAAACAACAGACAAAGGATTAATCTCCAAAATATACAAACATCTCATGGAGCTCAATATCAAAAAAACAAACAATCCAGTTAAAAAATGGGCAGAAGACCTAAATAGACATTTCACCAAGAAAGACCTACAGATGGCCAAGAGGCACATGAAAAGATGCTCAACATCACTAATTATTAGAGAAATGCAAATCAAAACTATAATGAGGTATCACCTCGCACAAGTCAGAATAGCCATTATTAAAAAATCTAGAAACAATAAATGCTGTAAAGGGTGTGGTGAAAAGGGAACCCTCCTGCACTGTTGATGGGAATGTAAATTGATACAGCCACTATGGAGAACAGTATGGAGGTTCCTTAAAAAACTAAAAATAGAACTACCATATGACCCAGCAATCCTACTACTGGGCATATACCCTGAGAAAACCATAATTCAAAAAGAGACATGTACCACAATGTTCATTGCAGCACTATTTACAATAGCCAGGACATGGAAGCAACCTAAATGTCCATCGACAGATGAATGGATAAAGAAGATGTGGCACATATATACAATGGAATATTACTCAGCCATAAAAAGAAACAAAATTGAGTTATTTGTAGTGAGGTGGATGGACCTAGAGTCTGTCATACAGAGTCAAGTAAGTCAGAAAGAGAAAAACAAATACCGTATGCTAACGCATATATATGGAATCTAAAAAAAAAAAAATGGTACTGATGAACCTTGTTGCAGGGCAGGAATAAAGAGGTAGACATAGAAAATGGACTGGAGGACATGAGTTGGGAGGGCAAAGCTGGGGCAAAGTGAGAGTAGCATCGACATATATACACTACCGAATGTGAAATAGTTAGCAAGTGGGAAGCAGCAGCATAGCACAGGGAGATAGGCTCAGTGCCTTGTGATGACCTGGAGGGGTGAGATAGGGAGAATGGGAGGGAGGCTCAAGAGGGAGGGCATGTGGGGACATGTGTATGCATATGGCTGATTCGCTTTGTTGTACAGCAGAAACTAACACAGTGCTGTGAAGCAATTATATTCCAATAAAGATCTATTAAAAATATATATATATATATAGTTTAAGTTCTATACTTCAGTCCTCTACAATCTGACTTCAGACTAACAATTCTATCATATATTAAATCTCTCATACAACTATGTTCCAAACAAACAGGGTGACTTGCTAAACTGACCATGAGTTTCATTTTCTTGTACCTTAGATCTTGCCATCTTTTCTGCCTGGAATAACCTATGCCTCATTTCTACCAGTTGGAATCATCCATTATTCAAGCTAAATGACACCTTTTAGGCTGAGACTTCTTGCATCCTTGTAGGATCCAGTTAGGATTGAGGTCTTCATTTGTAATCCCATAAACACTGTTTACTTCTTATGCAGGCATTATAACAGTTTGATGTGTGTTATAGTCACTTGTGGAAATGACTCGTGGGTTTATCTGTCATGTTTTTATTTTTGAATCTACTCAGTATACTGTTTTAGGTATACTAGATGATCAGTTAATGTTTATTGAATGAATAAAAGTTTGTGATTGTGGACCTCAATAATTAGGATTATTGCTTTGGATTTCTGAAGTATATGAGCTTGAGAGGCAGATATGGAAATAATAAATGTGTTAATTTAAGAAATCACCTTCTTAAAAGGACTGAGACCTTTCTAAATAATCATACTTTAAAATATTTGCCTCTGAGTTGGGTTTTGATTTTCCTGGGGGAGTTTTTGAAGGTGTAAAATTCTAATATTTTAAATGGGAATTTTAAAACTGTTCACCATGGGTGGACCATGGTAA
Source organism: Globicephala melas (assembly GCF_963455315.2). Lineage (NCBI taxonomy): Eukaryota > Metazoa > Chordata > Mammalia > Artiodactyla > Delphinidae > Globicephala > Globicephala melas. The sequence continues at coordinate 64,857,580 of NC_083316.1, forward strand.
AGAGAGAGCTCCAAGAATCCCAGTGAATAAAAATACTCACATAGCTGAAAAGTTTTCTAGGAACTATAACTGCCATTCCAAAATAAGCCCAGTTCACAGAGACTTGAACATACAAATATAATAATTGCAAAATTTTATTGTTAAAGAGATTTGGTCAAACATTAGGCTGATATGGTTAGTCATTGAAGATGTTCTAGGACAGAGGAATTTTAAGCCAAAATTTAATAAGTTAAATTTAATAACACCCTATGTTCTAAAGGTGAAGGGAGACTATTCTTGCACAGGGATGGATTAGACAAAGATTCAGATGTAAAATAGAGCTGATGAGTGCAATGGTGGTTATAGAACAGAGGGGTGATGTATTCCTTCTGGGTGTATGGGTTGTGATCTCCTTTTGAATATTGATAAGTGTCTCATCAGATCCCTCAGGCAGTTCTTAAATATTTCAGCCATGTGCATAGTCTCTGTTTTCTTTCTGTCTCTCCTTTATCTTTCTGTATAAAAGTTTTGGGGACTAGATTTTGGCAACAATATAATTGGAGAATAGAAGCATAAAGCTTGTTTGTGTTGTTATTTTGTTTAGTCTTACTTTAGCTTTCACTTTTTATTGATGCTATTGGCTTTTTATCATAATTTGTCTTGTCTCTCTTCTCTCTTCATTTGTCTCCCTTCCTCTTCCTATTTCTTTTCTCTCTTCCCCCCTTTACCCCTATTCTCTTTTTCTCCAATGTTTCTTTTTTTTTTTTTGCGGTAAGCAGGCCTCTCACTGTTGTGGCCTCTCCCGTTGTGGAGCACAGGCTCCGGACGCATAGTCTCAGCGGCCACGGCTCACTGGCCCAGCCGCTCCGTGGCATGTGGGATCTTCCCGGACGGGGGCACGAACCTGTGTCCCCTGCATCGGCAGGCGGACTCTCAACCACTGAGCCACCAGGGAAGCCCCTAATCTAGTTTTTGCTCAGGAATTTATTTAGTGCCTTTTGTTCGAGGAGGTCAACACACTTCTATCTATATTATTTTGTTTATGCTCAAGACAAATCTAAAATCAAACAAAGGCAGAAGGTACCAAAAACCTACATTCCTACAGTTCTTGAGCTACAGTGTGTTTTGGAATTCAGATTTGGGGGATTTTAGAATAGTAGTGTAATTAGGTAAAAGTAGGTTCTGTATTATGTTACATTCCCAGCGTTGTGTGAATGAAGTCGATCTCCAATGGTGAATTCTCTGGCTGATCCATGGGGAGGTGGTAGAGTGGTCTGGTCTGGAGAAGCCTTTTCTGGACCCTCAGATTTCATCATGTTGGGTGTAAGGCTGGGTTTGACCCTTTGTTATTTATTGCTGTAAGTGATTTTCTGTTCACTTTCTTGCAAGAATTGCTTGAGTTAAAAGTTGAAATTCGTGACACAACTTTAAATCCATTTTTTTAAAAAAAGTGAAGTTCATTTATTGAGGAACTGAAATCATTAATTATGTTGTAGCTCCTCACCTTTTTTATGATACACGTATTGCTGTGGGTATAGTGCTCTAAAACATCTGCTCAGTAGTCCGTTATAGAGGTACAAGAATGCTTTTACATGAAGGCAATAAAGTAGCAGATGCTTCTTAATGACAACTTCCCAGTTCATTTAGGAAACAAGTCAGTTCTGGATTTGGTTTTTCCTCCACGTGTGGCACCTGTGCAGGCAAACGATTCTAAAGAGGTTAGAACTGACAAATCAAGTCCCTCTATGTAATTTTTTAGGGTGCTCCAAGTTAGTCTAAAAGCCTTATCTAACAGCACTTTAATGAAATTAGCATTTTCCTTACTATGCAAATAATTCTCTACCATTGTAAGTAACCAGGAAAATACATTAATTCAGTATTACCAGCTTACGCTTCTTTTATTTTATTGTTTGGAAACTTCTGTTGCATCCTGATTTATCATTAGCATTACAAAAAGTGGTTGAATGCCTATGCTTGGTAACAGGGAGAATGGGGGTCCAGCATTTGGAAGTCACATTCCTTCCAGGAGCAATTTCTGTTACCTCAGAGACAAATCGTGAGGCTCTGGTCATGTCCACCTGCCACTTTGCACCATCCTTGTCCTTGGCAGGTTTGGCCTTCTCCTCAGTACAGTAGGCAGTCAGTCCCCTGGGTGTGTTCTGAAGGGTGCCAGGGAAGCCGCCGCTGCTGCCCCTCTTCCCCCATGTCTGGTTCTCCTTTACAGTAACTGCGTGGTCAGTGATTCATTTCAAAGGAAACTTCTTTTCAAAGGAAAAGACTCTTGGTAAGATGCACATTTCTAGCCTGTAACATTTACTGTAAATGAGTTTTTCAAGTCCCTTTCCTCTGAAAATCAGAAGGGCTGAATTTGGAAGTCTTGTGCTGAAAGAGGAAGACAAGGGCATGAAAAGCTGGATATAGGGGATGCTAAGGATCAATTTTGTCTTCTTCGTAATTTTTTAACAATGGTCTGGGCCAACGGCATAGTCTTTAAAGTGGATACATGCACCCAGGGGGCTTGCAGAACAATCCATTGAGATGTGGGAAATAATATTAGAGCTACTTTTATACTTTGTTTATTTTTTTAAATGAAGCTTTACTAATATTTAAACATGGACTCACACTGGGTCTTCACGCAGTTCATTTGTCAGAAGGCCAGGAGTCCTATATGTTACTCAAGGCATCCGAAAGGGAATGGGGAGCCAGGTGCTAGGAAGGGGCCAACATCGGTGGTTTACTCCTACAGGCTTTTGTTATGTATCACAACTTATTGTGCCCTGGATTTAGTGGGATGATCTCATCCAGTTTTAGTTAACACAACTCCTACTTGTCAGACTAGGGACTTTAAAGATCCCTGCCAAGAAACTTTAATGAACAACAACAACAACAAAATGGCAGAATGTAAAAACGACAATATAATCCAATCTTTCAAAAAAAAATTCTCTCTCCAAATTTGAAGTTAAGACTTCTTGAGATAGGATTTATATTTACTGTTATTAATGATGACCCTCAACCTGTGTGTATGTTGTGCCTAATGATCACATGAAGCTCTCTGTGTTGATTGGCAACTCACTGAAAAGCATCCAGAGCATGAAGACAAACCTCTTAGGACTTGGAGAAATGACTGAAATGTGTGTGTCATGATTTACTAGGCACAGCCAGTGATATATGTCTTCCACGTGGATCTGTGTATCTTTTTTAGCTGTTGCAACCATTAAAATCACCTACCAAAAAAATGGAGAAAAAACTGAAGCCAGACTTTTGAAATGCCATGTCATAATTAAGATTTAAAGCAGAACAAACAAAAAATTCTGTAGCGTATTCAGTCAAATTGCTGTCATCAAAATATTACTGGCAAAAAAATGTGTCTGTACCACTACTGAATAACTGTTTTTCAATAACACTTTATTTACTGTGTTGATTTACACATTTGGAACCCAGGGCTCTTTGTCTATGTGCAGATTAGAACAAGATTCTTTATGAAGAGGAAGGAGGTCATGTCTGGTTCTTCGGAGTCCGTTTTGAATTAAAGCTGTGCCCCTGTGCTGGAGAGAGAGGCAGGACTGCCGGGCAGGCAGGATCTGTGCGTTTGGTGTCTGGGTGTATGATCATCCAGGACTGTGACCAGGGCTGGGTGCTCAGCAGCACGGGCTCTGAAGCCAGGAGCCCAGTGAAACGCTGGCAACTCTGTGCTCCTTTGCATGTGATTTACATGTGTGACCATTTAGGTGCTAACTTTTGCAATGGGTACTTTAAAATCAACATTTCTGCAACTTTATTCAGCCACAGCCACTGCCCCATAAAGCTGAGGGCAAAATGGGCAAGATGCCCAAAGAGGAGATGAGGGCAAGGGGCCAGTGAAGGTCCTGTGGTGCTCAGAGCAAAGAGCAGAGCGGGACGCCTACTTCTATCAGTGCCCAGATCATCACCTAACTAAAATAATCACTGGGAAAATATTTTTCCCTCATCTTTGTCTTATCCATGAAGGTTTTCAACTTTAATCTTTTAAAATGTACATAGTATATTACACAGAAATACATGTTCATAACTGATCAGAAGGTAAATATACACACATTAAAGATGAATGCTTAAATTTTTTGATTCCAGGAATCACAATCAAAAAAGTTGAGAGACCCCTGATTTATAGGACGGAAATGATAACAGAGAGTTTATGCTCATTCCATTCACTTATTTCATTTAACAAATATTGATTGAATGCCTACTATTTGCCAGGTACTGTTCAAGATGCTTGGGATACCTTAGTGAATAAGATAGGCAAAAACCATGCCCTCGGGGCACTCACATCCTAAGGGATGTGTGTGTGCCATAGCATAGCCTTTCCCTGACCCCAGACCAGATGAGACCCCAAGATACATTCTTATATTTTTATAGCACTTGCAACACTATAATCAAATAATTGTTTATGGAACGATTTGTTTTTTCCTGCACTCTCCCTCTGGTTATAAGCTCTCTGAGAGCAAAGACTGTGTCTGTTCTATTTCACCACTAACTCTCCAGTGGTGGCACCATGCCTAGCGTATAGTAGATGCTCATTAATGGTTAGTGAAAGAATATTTGCTCTGTCTGCACACACTGTGTACATGTGTACACATGTATGTGAGTTTGCTCAAAGCTGAGAAAGAAAGGCATGGGGCATTCTCAAGCAGAAACTGTTGCTGAGGGCAGGACGTGTAGTGACAGAATGAAGTGTGCAAGGAGAATTTTTAGTGTCTGCAAGAAGGGTTTGTTAGGAAGAAGCTTGGGTGATTAGAGGTGTTCCTAAAAATCTATCTGGGTGGGTGATATGGTCATTGGACTAAAAAATAAACCTTGGGGAATGGGGATTAGGATATTAAAAGGGTCAATCCTATATAAAACTGGTTTATATTTGAAAGAGCTGAAACAAAAAAGGTAAAAACCACACATAAAAAATTTATAGATGTGGTAAAATTATGTATACTCTGGGACTCTGTGCATTTTCTCTAGTAGCACTTATTGTGATGATAATTTTAATGATTTGTGTGATTGTTTATCATATCTCTTCCCTTTAGGGCACAATGTCTGCTGTTGTTCTCCCCTCTGTTCCCAGATCCTAGGACAGAGTCTAGAGCAAGGGTTGGCAAACTGTGGCCAGCTTCCTATTTTTGTACAGCTCACAAGCTGAGAACGGTTTTTGCATTTTTATATGGTTGAGAAAGAATAGTGTTTCATGACACACTAAAATTATATGAAATTTAAATTTTAGTGTCCATAAATAACATTTTATTGGAACAAAGCCACAGTCATTAATTTACATATTGTCTAGGCTGCTTTTGTGCTGCAGTGCCAAAGTTGAGTGGTTTTGACAGAGACACATGGTTCACAAAGCTTAAAAGGGCCAGCTTACCTGGCCCTTTAAGAAAATGTTTGCGGACCCTTGATGTAGAATATAGAAAATACCCTATAGGGTATTCATTTGATGAATGAATAAATAAACTGATCAGTATACCTACTATGTGTCGGATAGTTTTATAGTTTATCTTGTTTAATACACTTTAAACAAGGAGAAAGTGCCTTCATTTAACAAATAAGGAAACTCAGGCTCAGAGGGATTAAGTGGTCTGCTCATCCAGAGAGTGCAGAGTCAGAAACTGAACCCAGGTCTAACTACAAATTCCATGCCCTTTTCCACATTTGACTATACTGTGCTTCTCTAAGATCTAGATGTTTTTATCTGAGATTTGAATATACACTTCCACTCCAGTAGAAAGATGAGAACGTTCACTGTGCTCTCATTGCTGCTGCAATAGTATTGTTTAACCACCCCTCAGCCCCTATCTTTGTCCTGGCACAAGCACGAGGTATGCACTTGTGGAATTTTTTAAGGGGTTCTCCTAGTAAAAGAGCCAACAAGCAAACAAATAAAGCCTATTCACATCCACATAATCCAGAGACAGTTTTGAGGAAAGGGAAGGAACTCAGGCTCACTTGTAGAGCAGTTCACAGCTGATTCCTAGACATGATGTTTCTTGTGCACATACCGAGACAGCCCCTCCTGAAATTACTAGTGCTTGCCTTTTGGTCTGTTTATCAAGACCTTATCAGTTTCACTCTTTGGCAATGAAATTTACTCATTTCTGGATTTGAGTGTAGACGTTTATTCATATGCTGAAGGAATTTGCAGTTTATTCATCAAGACAATTAAAAATCTCACTTGTTTAAATTAGGGTAGTGCCATCTCTTACCTTAGAAAATTACTTAAGCCAAACTTCAGCCTGTTGGATTCAATTATCATCATTCTTTGAAGGCTTAGAATTTATCATCCCTTCAGGAAATCTAATGAAACATTCTAAGATAGAAAAAAATAGAAAAGGGGGAAAGTTCACCAAATGGAGACACAGGTCCTTTAATAAGGTTCTTCTTACTACTTATAAAAATACAATAAAATGAAATTAAGGAAGGCCTTAAGATGGAAGTGGGCACACTAAGGTCTATGGACCATAGCTTGTTTTTGTAAATAAAATTTCACTGGAGTATGGCCACCTCTATTTGTGTTTGTCCCAGAACTACTGAGTTCAAAAGCAGAAGTTTGGGAGTGGAGCCCGAGAGTCAAATGTTTAACATCCCCTACTCCCCCAAATCCCATCATCTGTGCAGAGTGAAGGAATCCTGGGCCTGGAGCCTGGGGGCTTAAATTTGTGCTCTGGCTCAGTTTCTTACTTGCTGGGTGACCATGGGCCTTCCTCTAGAGCAGAGGAGCAAATGGCATAATGTACACAAATGTTCTTAGAAAAACTGTGAACTGTTGTAACTGAGGCTGGTCTTTCTTATGTAGCATGCAAAGGGTAACTCTGAATAGAAACACATTTACACTGATTCTGAAGCTCAGAATACTAGGTAGAAGTCTTTCCCTTTTCCTTTACTCAGTCATGATTTACATAAGGAATCTCTTGTTTTCATATCCCTTCTCCTGCTAATTCTTTTGCATTTAACTTCTCAGAAATCTTAAAAAGTAGATGAGAAGAACCTGAGTTTTCCTTTAAAAAGTGCTTCTGAGTCCTTATTTTTTTCTAAGAAAATGATACTTTTTATATATTGTTCTGATGTAAGGACTAATCATCATGGACATATGTTAGGTACCTCTAACCATTATTACTATTCCCTTCTGCCGGGGAACCTGTGTTCTCTGGCACGGAATCTCAGAGGCAGCCTTTTCTGCAGTCCGCCTTGCGCTCAGCTTAGTTGCTAGCTGCGCAACTCTGGGTTCAAGCTGTCTTGCTGTCTCCCGCACAGTCCTAAAGGAAACATGGCCTTCGAAGCACAATGGAGCCAGCAGTAAACATCCAGAAAACTGCCAGATGTGCTTTGGCAGGTTTCTGTGTCCCCTCCCTACTGCCTTGGCCTTGAGCATGCCAGGCTGCATCGGCTTTAATCCCACACAGGAGACAGATTCTTTCTCTCAGTGAGAACCCACATTGGCCATGCGGATGCTAATTCGCTCCCCTCTGATGGAGCTTGGAGAGCAAAGAATGGCACCCCTTTCTTTCCAAAAAAAATCAGGAGTAGTGATAGTGTTACTGGGAAAGGGGGATGCTCACTGAGATGCTATCCTTGGGATCATCTTGGTACCAGTGTCACCCCAGATGCTGTCAGACACACGCCTGCCTGGTGTTGAACTCTCTCTGGCGTACTGGATGCAACATTTACAGTTGCTAAAAGAATGCCATCACTTGCAAAGTTCTTGTGACAATCACGCACTCAAAAGCCACAGAGATCATGAAAAAAAGAGTCATTCTAGGAGTAAAAATAGTGAAAAAACCACCCCACTGTAAAATAATGAGCACGTGAAACAAAACAAAAAGGGCCTGCTTACTTAGAGTCCCACATAGGTTATTTTTATAATTCATTTAAAATGTTTTAATAATTAAAATTCTTCCTTTCTTAAGGAATTAATTTTTCAACGATTTGTCCAAAGACTTTGTCAGTCTTTAGCACTTCTGAAAATATTAAAAGGATGTTGGCTCAGGAAAATCAAGCAAAGTTTGTTACACAGTCCATCTTTCCATTAGATGGAAAGATTAGATGGTTATGTGTCCACTCGTGGATGCAGCTAAAGACTGTCCTGAACCAGTACTCTCCCTCTGTCACTCTTTGGCTTCTTGGCTACGATTCTGGCCTGTAACTGTTAGGTTTGAATTAAGAACCTGATTGGTGGAAGATAAACAAATAGAATCTCTTTCCCTCAAGGGACATTATGAATAAATCTCGTTGCTTATGTTTGCTCAGTAATAGTAATAGAGATTTCTAGTCATAGAAAAAAAGTTTTTCTTCCTCCAATTACTTTTCCCTGTAGGCTAAATAGAGATATGGATCTCATTTCCTAAGCACAGTACACTATTTGGGTTTGCTTTCAATAAAATATCTATGAAGTGTCTTTAGCATGATCACTATTTAATGAGATTTAGTTGTAAAGCTTAATTCATATCAGATTTTCTAAATGAGAGATCACTGTCAACTTATTGTTAATTGAATTCAATAAAATCAAGGTTTCTATAATTAATGTGAACTACTTAACCTTCTAGCTCTTTGAATGAATGTAATTTTCTAAACACAGGTATCTTCTCATTTAATGAAATAGCAACATTGTGAGGAAAATAAATGTACCTGTGACTCCTTTTTCTATTAACTCTTAATATCAAATTAAATATATCCAAATCCTCTTTAAAACATAATAAAAGAAAAGTAATAAAATATTAACAAACGTACTCAAAATGTTAATAGTAATCTGATGGTGTCTAGAACATCAGTCCAAATTAAGTATATAACAGTTAAGAAAGGGCATTCTCCAGTACAAAGAACAGTGGTTTCAGGATCAGTAGATGTGGGTCATAGGCCTGCCTCTGCCTCTAATTATCTGGGTGACATTGGGTAAACCACTAACCTTTTTGGGCCTTCTTGTTTGGATCAGCAAGGTGAGTGTTGGGCAAGATGGAATGATTGAAGTTCCTTTCACTATTAGAGTTCTGTGATTCTGTATCCTGTAACATGGTAGCAGAAACTTTTGTTGCCTTAAAAAAAAATTTATGAGAACTAAAAATATTCAAAAAATTAGACTGAAAGGTTTAAAGAACCTGCAGACCCATCAATCAACCCCAACAATCATCATTCCGTGGCCAACCGTGCCCCTTCCACATCTCCATCCACTGACACCTCTCCTGTGTTATTGTAAGGCTAATTCCAGACATCAGTCTCTCTTTATCAACGTAATCCCTCTGCCATCTGTACTGTTAGCCCTGAGGTCTTAGATATTGTATTTTGTTTTTAACGAATCTCAAATTGTCTAGCTATTTTTTCCTTTTCATTTTTTAATTGAAATTTTAAAATAAATACAGATTCACAGGCAGTAATAAGAAATAATCAGAAAGATCCCACGTACCCTTTAACCAGTTTACCCCAGTGGTAACATCTTGCAAAATTATAGTGTAATATCACAACCAGGGTATCGGCATTGATACAATCCACTGATCTTATTCAGATTTCCCCATTTTATTTATACTGATCTCTATGTGTGTGTGTGTGTGTGTGTGTGTCTGTGTGTGTGTGTTTGGCTGTATACAACTTTCTCACATGTGTAGGTTCATGTATCTACCACTGTAGTCAAGATATAGAACAATTCCATCATCACAAGGACTCTTCATGTTATTTTGTAACCATACCCACCTCCTTCTGCCCATCCCCTCAACACTAATCTGTTCTCTGTTCTTCATTTCTAAAATTTTGTCATTTTAAAATGTTATATAAATGGAATTATACAGTCTGTAACCTTTTCAGATTGGCTTTTATCACTCCGTAATTACCGGGAGATTCACTCAGGTGATTGTGTGTATCAACGATTTGCTCTTTTCATTGCCGAGCAGTGTGGGATGATGTACCACAATTTGTTTAACCATGACCTGCTGAGGGACATCTGAACTGTCTCAAATTTTTGGCTATTCTGAATAAAACTACTATGAACATTTGTGTACAGGTTTTTCATTTCTCTGGGATAAATGCCCAAGAGTGTAATTGGTGGACTGTATGGTAATTACATGTTTAGTTTTATAAGAAACTGCCATATGGTTTTCCAGAGCGGCTGTACCCTTTTATACTCCAAGCAGCAATGTATGAATGATCTAGTTTCTTTGCATCTTCACCAACATTTGAAGATGTCACTGTTTGTTATTTTAGCTATTCTGATAGATGTGTAGTGATATCTCATTGTAGTTTTAATTTGCATTTCCCTGATGGCTAATGATATCGAATTATTTTTTATATGCCTGTTTGCCATTTGTATATCATCTTTGGTGAACTTTTGCATTTTTACTCCTCCATTTACTTCTTTTCAGAATTTAGGGTCAGAGTAGGCTTGCTGGTAAATCACCTATGATGTTTGTTATAATATACTTAAATGGGAGGAACCAGATGTGCAACTGCTGCAGAAAATATTGCTTACCAGTGTTCTCAGCTCTGTGTTAGAGTCTCTGGGAATACAAAGATGAATAAGACAAGAACCTTGGTCTTTAAGTTCTAAAACCATGTGGCACTTTGGGAAAGGGAAGCAGAAAGTATGTAGAAGTCTGAGATTTCCAAATTGCATGACTTCACAGGATGATATTTGCATGGGCATCATGAAGGTGACCACGAATGATGGAAAGATCCTAGCAGAAACAGTCCAAGAATTCAGTTCATTTAATATGAGTTAAGGATGCAAAAATGTCTTTGCCTGTAGGTGGCTGCTCAGAGCAAGGGGCTGGGTTGACATAGCAGCACTCGCAATTAGAGGACAGGTACTCCAGCCTTCAAATCCTACAAAGTTACTCAGCTGCCAGTGAGAACAGTGACTGGAGTGAAACTTCTAATAGCTCTTGAAGAAGCTTTTTCTGTCCCCTCTCTCTTATTCTGTGGGCCTCCAAACTGTTCCAGAGAATCGGAATCTATGTCTAATTGATCACCAGTTGCAAGAACCTGGTGTCAACCCCAGCACATACCTGAGTGCTTAATTTGAGTTTGGGTGAAGGACAGTCTTTCCAGGAATTTTATCCTCCCTAGCAGGACTGAGTCTCAGGCAGACTATTTCTGAAGTTTTGTGCAGAAATTAATGACCGAATTCAATATTTATTTACAAACTGGACAGTGATGGTCTAAGAAGAGAAATAGCTTAATAGAGAAGAATAGGGAATAAATACACACATACACACAAATCTAATTTATGGTAAAAGTGGCATTAAAAATCAATGGGAAAATGATGGTCTATTAGAAATCATTTGGGAAATATTCTTACCTCACACCATACACAAAAACAAAATTCAGATGGATTAATGATCTAAATGTCAATTTAAAAACATGTATGTATGTGAGAGAGACAGAGTATGTGTGTGTAGAATAGAGGAGTTTAACATTTTTATATTTTTTAAGGATGAGGTGGGACATAGCAGGAGTCCTTCTAATGAAGATAGATAACTCAGAAGCTGCAAACAGAAAATGTACAGCTTTGACTACATGAAAGTAAAAAAAAAAATTTATGATAATATGTACAAGAAACAAAGTTAAAAAAAACTGAGTGAAAGTGTTTTATACACACATACATACCACAATATACTTGCACACCTTTGTTTTTCTATGGTACAGAGATGTATATATTTCTAGTAATAAGTTATTATTTCTAATATACAAAGAGTTTGTATAATTCAATAAGAAAAAATGGAAATTAAATATCAGAAAAATAGGAAAGGAATAAGAACAGGCACATCACAGAAGAATATAAATTATCAATAAATATATGAGTAGATGTTTACTTTCACTAGTAATCAAGGAACTAGAAACTAAAACAAAAAACTGACATTTAAAAATTCATCAAATAGGCAAAAATTAAAAACAAATAATATTCAGTATTTATGGGAAAGGGCATTCTTTTACATTTTTGCTGGTAATATAAATTGATACAGCCTTTTTCTGAGGACAAATTGGCAGAATCTATTGAAATTTGAAATGTACGTACCCCCTCATACATTAATGTCACCTTTAGGAATCTGCATCATAGAAAAACAGAGGTGTATAAAAATATATGTGCTAAGATATTCATGGCAGCATTAGTTGTAGCAGAAAATTATAATTAACCTAAAATATCTAGCAATATGGAAATGTTTAAAAAATCACACACAAAACTATGGCATAGTCATATATTGGAATGTAGTGAAGTCATTAAAAGAAGGAGCAAAATCTGCAGCACTGACATGGCAGCACGTGCTAGTATGTTCATGAGTGAATAAATCAAATCAAGGAACATATGTATATATAGCATGACTTAATTGGGGATGCAGAGGTGGGAGGGTAGGTGGATGTATGTGTATAAACGTGTTTGCAGACCAAAAAATAAAAACGACTGGAAAAATACACAATGACCTTTTGAAAATGGTTACAAATCTGAGGTACTGAAGTGCTGGGATGAGGGGAATTTCACTTTTTTTTTTTTTAATGTACTTGTGCAGTGTTTGCAGTTATTTTTAATCACAATGATTTAATAACGTTACGAAAGAAAAGAAATTAAAAATGCTAAAGAACCCAATCTTCGACCAAAAAGAAAGAATTTTGGTTAGAAGAATTGCTTTAAAAGAAGATGTATTTATCTTTGCCAATGAAAATTTAAATAAAAAAATAGACAAAACTCTTCCTTGCTATTGTATTAATTTTCTGTATCAGGAATATTTATTTTAGTGGTTTCTCTTTGGTTATTTAATTCATTGTGTTTAATTGATAGTGTTTACTGGAGTTTAGTGAAAATCTATTTTGTAAATATCTTCAACTGTGATTTACCTAGTGTAATATCTCCCCCAGTGAATTGACTGTGAGTGGGGAATTAGTAAAGCAGATAACATCTGGAGAGTAGTATGTGGCTTTACTTATCTCTACAGGAAACCTTATTTCATATTGGTAAAGTTTGAAATCTTTCCTGTAGCTCTTCCCGATTGTTCATTGTTGTTACCATTTTAATGAGAGGTAGAAATGAGCCAAACCAACCTGCTTCTTTCCTTCTACTAAATTAATGTCAAAGGAAATTCTTCAGCCCAAATAAATAAGTGAATGTGGATGGAATCAGATTCTGACTCAACATGTTCCAATTAATTACTTCCAAACGTTAAGATACATTCTTAAGAAACCCCACACATATTAAAAAATCAACCAGTGGAGAATGATTAGGTGAGAAGTGAACTAGCTTAGAACCATCTTTGTTTAAAAAACCTCATTTAAGTTGACATTAATATTTACCATCTACTCTATTATAAATCAAGATTTATTGTAGGAATGTATCAAAGATAACACAATAATAAAGAAAACAGATTCATCTCAGGTTTTGAAATGTACCTAACAAATTCAGCCTCTTGCAAAATAGCTTTCTTATTCAAAATGGAACTGGGAATTGTTCAGCACACAGTGAATCACCTTTTGGCAAGTACAATAGAATCTTTAGGGACATTTCGCAGTATCTTGTTCAATTGTTAGGATGTTTTTAGCTTTCACAGGTAAGGAAGAAGGTAGCTTGTATAGTCATCATCTTGTTGCTAAAATTGTACAGTAAAGATTTTTCAGAGTTGCTGTTGCAATAGATCTTTTTACTTTTTTTTTTTTTTCTTCCTGTTTCTTTACCCAGAGCTGCTTTGTCTCTCAAAAACAATCTGGAATTACTTAATGCTGTTTTCTGGTTTTACTATTTACCCAGGACTCAAATGTTAAACATTAATGTGGGAAACTCCCTTTTCCTTACCTCATAGTCCTATATTTATTTAACTGTTATTTTGCAAGAAGAAAACCTCATCTTTCTCTCTCTGTGTTAAAGGACTTCTTTTTATTGACAGACACATTTAGTTTTTGTATTTGCTTTTTTTCAGGAGGCTTTAGAGCCACCCCTGGATGATTTTGAGGTGACGGAGCCCACCACGGCAACCGAAGTGATTAAATATGAGTATCATGTCTTATATTCCTGCAGCTACCAAGTGCCTGTGCTTTACTTCAGGGCAAGCTTTTTAGGTAAGACCATGTTGGAAGCTAAATGTAAATTCATAGCATTTACATATAAGACAGAAAGCAGATTTGGAAAATTATTCTTGAGAGAAAAAAATAGAGTTAAAAATAAGAAAACTGTGGGTGAGGTAAGGTTTTACCAGTAAATTTTCTCATGCTTTAGAAAGAGTATCAAGACTTCAGAGTGAATGATATCATCCCAGCCTTAAGTCTGATCTTCAGATTCTTGGCCTCCTGCCCAGCGTTGACTAAGCCCCCTGGCCCTTTTTCTTTTCTTTACTTTAAACAAGGAGGAACAACTTAAAGCTACAATGTTTATTTACTTCTAACTTTACAGTAAAAATTTCTTTCAATCTCAAGTGATCCCATTAACTCAAAAGTCCCCATGTCTCCTTCCCCAAGCACAAATTATTATTTCAGGAACTGTTTATCAATCCATTTAAGCTATATTTAAAAATAGCACTAACATTTCCTTCAGCCATCTATACATCTCCAATACCTCAGCTTCCTGCGATGCTGTTACTCAACTCATCCCCCTTGCCAAGAAGGTGGAACACCCTGTCTCCTCTGAGGCCTTGGCTAATAAAGCTTATTTAATGAGCAGCCGCGTGGAGCCCTCACCCTGCAGCGCAGCCGGGACTCCCCCTCTTCATGTCCTGTGACTTAACCGGGTCAACATCTTGAGGCCCCTCCACCCTGGGCTCAGAGACAACCCCAGCCCACCCCTACCCTATCTCTCCTTTTCTGTCTGGACTTAGCAGCATTTTGCATTTTGAACAGGCTTCTAACCTTTTCTGGATAGCTAAGACATCTGAATTTAGCCAGTGATATTTTATTTTTAATTAAAAAGTAGCTTAAGCTGCTTTGGATGTGTATTTGGTAGATTTAATCACTTGCTGCCTTATATTGTTTAATGGTCTCTAATTTTGCAGTGTTGGCGGTTTAACAAGCACTTAGGATTTAAAACACAAGAACAAATTCTCATAGACTCCCTGGTGAGAAGATTTTACTCTGATGTGCAGCTCCTAAGAACTGACAATTTGGGGTAAATTTTCAACATGGAACATGGGGAGTTGAGGACACTGATAGTTCACCAATTCACAAACTCTTGCTGCAGATTTATCCGTATGATTATTACAGGCCTTTAAAACACTCACTTTATTGTAATTCTATTGGGTTTGGAGCCCAGAGGTTAAAGGAAGTTTCTTGTCAGTGAGCTGTGTTATACTAAAAAGTAGAAGGGGATACATTTATTTACCAGAGGGAAGAAAAATGTCCTTCTAGGTTTTGGTTTGCAAGGGCTCTACCCAGTACCTTCTGGATTCAAAGCCACGTCAAGGCTGCAGGTAGAGGAAATAGGACACTACTTCTTCAATACTGTACTTTCATATAATTAGTATTCACCATAAGCAGTTAATCACCAGAGAAGAGCTCCCAGAGACAAAACAAGTTGTTTAGCTTGTCAGCATTAGGGAATCGGAGGTGCTGAAACATGACTGCTTCTAGCTGGAAGTGGGTCTTGCCGAGGCCGGCGGATGAGCTCATACGTGTACTTTGCTCTTATGTGCCAACAGCTCCCCTTACAGTTCAGCACAGTAATTGTTCCTGCAAATCCAATTATATTTTAATGAAATTTGTATACTTCCTAAGATCTTTTCTTCATGACGGTTTTCTATTTCTTAAGAAAAAAAAAACAAAAAAAACCCCTAGCCTTTTTGGATCCTATTTATATATTTTTAAGATGCTCTTCATTTACGTTTTTATAAAGGAAATCAAAATGAGTCATTTATTTTGTGTGGAAGCATTTCTTGTTCTCCACCCTCCCTACTCTGTGTTCTATAGAATGAGCATTAGGAATTTTTTAATTCCGGAATTCACTTAGTGGTTTTCCAGGTACATTAAAATACCACATTTAATTTTTTTAAAGCATACTGAATGTTTTCCTGTGAAGAAACATGAAAAATGGTTCTTTCCTTTATCATAGTCTAATAATTTCTTTTCTCTTTTCTACCTAACTTAACCTAATGAGTATTCTAAAAATGTATCGGCCTTTACTCTGGTGTCAGAATTTTTCCTTCTTTCCCCTCAGTCCATTCCCTCTTTATTTGTTACGTGATTACTCTGGCCCTTCATCTCTTAAACAAATCTCTGTCAGTGTGGTGAATGGATTCCTAACATCTTCCTCTTATTCCAGGTCCAGATTTTTCTTTGTCTCATTCTAAGAGATTTCCGACCTAGAAAAAGGATGGCTATAAAATTTCTTGCTCAGGGGTCTTTTTTTGTTGCTTCAAAAATAGTTCACTTAGCCTTGTTTTTGACAGATATTTAGGATTTTTTTTTTTTGCATTTGACTCAGTAAAAATTAGTTTCTCTGCTTTGCTCTAAATTTTATTTCAGTACCTCTTTTTTTAGGTAAAGAAAGTGGTAAGTAATTCCCATTTAAATTGACATTACCTTTTCTTTTATCGACTGGCTTAGATGCCAGAGGAAATCTTTATTCTGTTTCTTGAAATGCATATCATTGGACTGTGATTACCTCTTATTCCTTGATATGTCCAGTGTCCACCAGGCCAACTACTGCCTAAGACTCAGCTTACATGCCACTTACTGTTGTCACCCCCATGTCATATCATATCACATTATATTATATATCATGTTGCACAATATCAGAAAAATATTTGTTTACTTGTCCCCTATAAAATGGTAAGCTAGAAGATAGAGGTTTAAGGTAAAAAGAGGGAGGAAGGAAATTAATAGTGAGTACTTACAATCTACAAAGTTATAAACTTTATTCATAGCTCTGTGTGTGTGTGTGTAATACATATATGACATATGTATTCTTTGTCTTACTCATTTTTTTTTTTTTTTTTTTTTGCTGTACGCGGGCCTCTCGCTGCTGTGGCCTCTCCCGTTGCGGAGCACAGGCTCCAGACGCGCAGGCTCAGCCAGCCATGGCTCACGGGCCCAGCCACTCCGCGGCATGTGGGATCCTCCCGGACCGGGCACGTCCCCTGCATTGGCAGGCGGACCCTCAACCACTGCGCCACCAGGGAAGCCCTGTCTTACTCATTTTTATACCCACAGTATCAACAAGTATTTATTGAATGAAACAGTGAGCAGGAATTTCTAACCATTTTTGCATATAGCCCAAAGATGGAAATATAGCCATCTTTGCATATAGCCCTTGTGATGGTACCTTATTTGAACTTTTCTGATGAGTTATATGGAAGGGAGTAATGCTGTTGTCTCCAGGAAACTCAGAACCTAAACCATCTATATATCTTTACTCTTTAGTCTGATGCTTCCCAGAGACAACAGGAATGCTTGACTAAGGAAAATAGAAAGTCCTGAGGACTCAAAGGTGAGCATCTAAGCTAGGTGGGCAGCCCTTCCACTTCCATAAACACATATTTTTATTTGATCCTTGAAGGCAGACAGCTAAGGTGAGACAGCATTCTGTTTCTGGGCATACGCAGAAACATTTCTACTACTTGGCCATACGGGAACTCTGTTCCCTAGGGTTTAACATGAATTTAAGAGAAGAAATAAGTCCTTCCCAGCACTCTTTTTTCCCTAACCACTCTTGCCATTTTAGGTTTAGGAGAGGTGGTGGGGCACGCTTAATACCATTTGCTACCCAGCAGTGGGTGAGAGGTAATTGCACTTCTCTCAAGTACTAATAAATAGCCTACATTCAGACAGTGCTCTGTAGTCTATGAAGTCCATTCTCACAAAGCACTCTTGTCTTCAAGGGCCCACCTTTTTTTCTCCCCCACTATTATTTTTTAAAATAAATTTATTTATTTATTTATTTTTGGCTGCGTTGGGTCTTCGTTGCTGCATGTGGGCTTTTTTTTAGCTGCGTAGAGTGGGGGCTACTCTTCGTTGCGGTGCTCGGGCTTCTCATTGCGGTGGCTTCTCTTGTTGCGGAGCACAGGCTCTAGGTGCGCGGGCTCAGTAGTTGTGGCGAACGGGCTTAGTTGCTCCGCAGCATGTGGGATCTTCCCAGACCAGGGCTCAAACCCGTGTGCCCTGCATTGGCAGGCGGATTCTTAACTACTGCGCCACCAGGGAAGCCCTCCCCCAGCTATTTTTGAAGCACACCGCGTTAAAGAATTATTTGTAGTGTGCGAAAGGCTTCTAACTGCTGCTCATCATTCCAGCACCTTTTTATGTCCCAGTGTTCCCTTTTGAGGGCTTGACTTGGTCAAAAGCTGATGGTAAGTGTTAGAAATGTGGTGTAAACCTTAGAAATATACATAATGGCTTTGGGCTTCACCAGACTCCTAAGCTTACCTAGTTTTACCTTTCATTACAACTAGAGATTTCTATATTTATTTCAGCTTGAATTCTGATTAATTTCTTCCCTGTCTCTCTTCCTTTCCTTTGTTTGCGATCTCTATTGAAAAATAGGCCAAGTGGTTCTTCTCATTTTCAAAATATTTAATTCTTTGGTGCTGACATATGGGTTCTTCTTGGGAACGGTTCTGACATATTTCTTTAATTAGTTAGAAGGGCTGCTTTTGAATAGGGAAGGAAACAACATTTCTTCCATTCAGCAACTGAATGTCTGTTCTTTCTGGAGATCCATTCTATTATTGGCCCAGGGAGTAAGAGTATAGAATTAAAGATGTAACCCAGATATTTAACGTAGAAGATTTATCCACTTGTTATATGCTTGAATGATGCTCATGGAGAAACAGGGCAAGAGAAATAGCCAGAGAATAATTCCTTCTTAAAGGCAGCATGACCAAACCAAGATAAAGCCCAGCTCAAAGGAAGAATAATGAAAAGGTTGGAATTAGAATAGTATATACATCATCAGGGAGGAGGAGGAAGAGGCTTGTCCCTGGTGTGGAACAGGAGGGAGTCTTTGGACCATATAGAAGTAAATGACAGGAAAACAGGAAAGATGGGGGTTGGAGGAAGTTGGAGAATAAAAGTAAAATATTCATAGCTCTGCCCAACAATTTTCAAGGGAACATAACAGGTTGGCTTTTCTGAAGAGGCTGGGAAAAGCACTGGATAAGGGGGAGACAGGTGAGTGCCAAGCTGTAGGGCTGGAAAGCATGGCGTATTTGGGGAACAATGAGATGCTGGTTTGAGGAAAACCTCTATTCCAAATTGTAGAAGAAATGGTTGGAAAGATATGTTGAGGTAAAATTATGGAAGAGATAATGGATGGGATGGGGTTGGAGGATATAATGAAAGGGTGAAAGAGGTTGAGCAAAAGTGAATGGGATCAAAGGAGGGGTTTTCTAGAGCAGGAAGTATGACTGAGTAGAGCAGAGAGAGAATTGATGAAGGATGAGAAGAAATTATGAAGAGTGAAATTTAGGAAAAGGAATTTGGCTTTTTTTGGTATAGTTGTTAGAAATATTTAAAAAAAAATTTTAATAGTCTCTTAGAATGAACTGGAAGGAACATATTTTCAGGGAAAATAGAGTGAGAGTGAAGGCTGCCTGTTGAACAGGAAAGAAAGGTGGATTAGAGGGGTACTTAAAGATTAAAGCAAAAATGATTCTAGTTAATTATTATAATGACCAGGAAACAGAAAATGACTTGGCAGACAATTTAGTCTTATTTGGTAGTAGAGAAGCTTTAAGGAAGTTTGTATATGCCACTTATATTTAAATAAACCATAGGTCTAGCCAAAGTCATAATAATGCAATGGAACATGAATTTTAGTGCATTAAAAAGAGATTCTAGGGGTTGAAATGAAATTTGAAGAGCAAACAGTGAAAATTATTAATAAAAATAATGAAAAATTATTTAACTAATATAAATATATTCAGACAGAAAAGTTTAAATAATAGAGGGAATTTAATGAGAATTATTTGTTGAACCAGGTAAATGTTTGAAACATTATGGGGAATTAGGGTACAAGTAGGATGCTGGGTTAGAACACATGATGGGGATAGAATCCTATTGAAAAGTCAAACCCTAATTTTAAAATGTATTAAAGAAAAGGTGCAACAAAACTACAGGGACACCTAATTAGCTAAAAGGTTTATTCAAACCTGTGTTAGTACAAAGCATCACATACACAAAAAGCAACAGATTTTACATGAATTCAGAGGACAGGAAGAGGACATGAAAAGGCAGACAAATTTATTTTCTTACCAATAAGGGACTATACTTTAGCTTTCCTGGACAAATAAATGTGTTGTGGACCATAAAGAAGAAACATTTCTTTGCTTACTCTTGACAAAACAAGCCCTGTTTGAAACATCCATTAAAACGTACATGAGTGCCCACTGTGTGCACAGCACAAAAACTCATTAGCCTATTTTAAAAATATGCTGAGGAAAATCACTGCGTAACTGGAAACTAGTATATTGGTTTTCTCCTCCTTTAAAGTCACCAAAGCAGAGTTCGTTAAGTCCATATATTAGGTGCTGTGCTGAGAAGGTGATCATGGGAAGGAGATCAAGTTGGATGGATAGTCAGGGTGCTGCTGCAGGTGTTAACAGGTCCATGTTCTGTGGGGTACTGAGATTGGAAGAAAGCCAGGAGTCCAAAATGCTGAGTACTGGTGTGCCAGAGCAAGAGGTTGGAATCCAAACCTCAGAACACTTTGGGTAGGATTGAAAGTAGAGTGCATTCTGCTTTAGAACCAGCAGACCTAATGTAGATATTCATCTGGTGATGTGGTCTTCGGAGTTCTGATGAATAGCTGTATCTCAGAGTTGGTG
The DNA here is from genome assembly GCF_963455315.2 of Globicephala melas. Classification (NCBI taxonomy): domain Eukaryota; kingdom Metazoa; phylum Chordata; class Mammalia; order Artiodactyla; family Delphinidae; genus Globicephala; species Globicephala melas. The sequence continues at coordinate 64,878,291 of NC_083316.1, forward strand.
TCTCGGGTACCTTGTAGACCCAGTTTTGCTTCCCTTGGGACATTTTCTGATTCAGAGATTCTTCAAGAAGGTCTTGTGTGTACTTCTACTAGGTTAAGTGTTTAATTTAAATGAGAGGATATAGCATCACCTGCATTATTGTAAGTTCTTAACACAGTTTGTGGACAGTTTAAGGTGACCCCCAAATTACTCCTCTTTGTGCTGTTGGGCATATTTCTCATAAAGATGGATTGCAACATACATAAGCTTTCTCATGTAACTGAAAGATGTCTTACATTTATTTTCCACTCAAAATTACTAGACAAATATATGACATTTAAAACATTGGGGATGATAATTTTGAAAATTGATAAATATTAAGCAAGACTTACAAACCATTTATCTGGGGTGTATTAGTTAGGTTAGCATATACTTAGTTGCAAATAATTGAACCTTCCCATGATAAGCAGAAAAGGATTTATTGGAAGGGTAGATTGTAGAGTCAACTGAAGGCAAAAGTGTTAAGATGTCTGCCTCTCTTTGGCTTTAGTGGTATGGAATGGGGTTCTGCCTACCACTTATTTTGGAATTTATCTCCCAAGTAGGAACTATGTTGGGATGCTGAAAAATCAAATATTCACTCTATCTTCATCTACTTAACACTATAGATTTATATGAGTGTTTTACATAAATGAAAAGCTTTTAATCAATGAATTTTTAATCATGATTGTTCAGTCTTTATTCTTAGTAATAATTGTGCTAATTGCTCTAGAAATAATATTGAACATCCATCTATCCAAGCATTGGAAAATATTTATGCACAAGACATGAAAATGTTTCTGGAATGCATAGATGAATAAAGGAATCAGAGATGATTGATGCCCTCAAGGAGCTTACAGTCTACTGAGGGAAACAAGACAGGTTTGAAATTCACTGTAACAAGTAGAATATGTTAAGGGCCATAAGAGAGGTAAAAATTGTCACCAGGCAGAGAATAGGTTAGTGGTTGACAGAGGTTGGGTGGGTGGGTGGGGGCGGGGGTGGGAGAAATGAGTACATGTTGGCTAAAGGGTACAGATTTTCAGATATAAGATGAATAAGTTCTGGGAGTCTAATGTACAGCATGGTGACTACAGTTAACAATACTGTATTTATACTTGAGAGTTACTAAGAGAGTACATTTTAAATGTTCTAACCACATTAACACATATATACACACACAAATGGTAAATATGTGAGGGGATGGATGTGTTAACTAACTTTATCGTGGTAACCATTTCCCAGTATATACATATATCAAATCATCATATTGTACACCTTAAACTTACACAATGCTATGAATCCATTATATCTCAATAAAGCTGGGGGGAAAATTACCACCAGGCCTCAGAGGGCAGAGATTACCTTGAGCTGGAGGGATCAAGAGAGGCCCTGGTTGGACTTGGGATTTGTCCATGCATTGATGAGGGAAAGGGCAGGCCTGGCCTACTAAGAAACCTAGGAAAGGCAAAATTCTAGATACTCCTAGGTTAGGCAATGCTGGTAGAGACTACTAGTGACAACAAAAACAACACCACAGGGGCTTCCCTGGTGGCGCAGTGGTTGAGAGTCCGCCTGCTGATGCTGGGGACACGGGTTCGTGCCCCGGTCTGGGAAGATCCCACATGCCGCGGAGCGGCTGGGCCTGTGAGCCATGGCCGCTGAGCCTGCGCGTCCGGAGCCTGTGCTCCACAACGGGAGAGGCCACAACAGTGAGAGGCCCACGTACCGCAAAAAAAAAAAAACCCAACAACACCACAACTAATATGTGTGCATCACTTTATAGTTTACAAAGAGCTCCTGGGTACTGGTCAGAATGCAGAGTCTGGAGCTGGAATGCCTTGGTTCTGATTCCTCACTCTGCTAATTACTATGTGACCTTGTGGAAGTTACTGAACTTTTTGTTTCCTTTCTTTCATCATCTAAAAAATGAGATAATAATAATAATACCTACTTTATAGAGTTTTAAGGTTTGTGAGCTAATGCATAAAGTGGGGCTTGGCATGTAGTACCTTCCAGTAATGCTGGCTGAGTTCTGTGTCTTGGCCCTCACAATAACACTGTAAGATAGGAACTGTTACTCTCCTCAAGTACAGTCATACAAACTGAGTGCTCAGCGGGGTTAAATGGTTTATTTATTGAAGGCTACATAGAAAACTATGGAGTTAAGACAAACTCTTTAGCCTTTTTATTTTACTGCGCAATGCAGTAACCAAAATTTAAGAAACATTAAAGAGAAGTTGCCATAATCTATACTTTTGGAATTTTCATTCAGGTTTCCTGAGGTTAATACTCAAAATGCAAAAAATGTATGTAGGAATAAATAAAAATTACAGAATTAGCCAGCATAGTAGCTGATGTGAATGTACATGAACAATTAACACTCATTTCATATCACAATATAATTTTCTCACTGAAGCAAAAATGAATTTTCCCGTTTGATGGAGCATCATCTCTGCCTTACTGTGGAGTGTGACATGAATTTTTATAGACTTCAAAGCTTGAAGACAATATATTGAGTAATGACATATTTCATTGTGAAAAATCCACCCTTTCCTTTTTATTTCTAGTGACCACATTCAGAACATTATTCTTACATTTACTCTAAATAATTTATACTCTCGCTAATCTTCTTTTTAGGAGTTATGAAATTTTAGTGAAAGCATGCACCGCAGGTTAAAGGTGACTTCAGCATGCTTGCACTAGCGTTAGGTAGTGCTAGTGAAATATCTCATGCTGTTATTTGATTCATGAAAACTAATAGCCCTGAGAAATTTAATTTAGAAAGCTGAACATTTTGAGTAATATATAGATTACTTGACATGTAGGTTATTATTCAATTGAGAGATTTTATATGAAAATGTTAAATTAAATGCTACTGGCAGTTGCTAAAGATTGTACTTTTTAATTATTCTATTTTTCATCCAATGTCTCTGCCTCTTTTGTCATTGACATTTTATTATAGGTTGCTGGGAGAATATTCCTTTAGCTCAAATGTGTATTATCATTCCAGGTGATAGAAGCACATAGTAGGCACTCAATAAACACTTGTGAAACAAATGACCTTAATTTACCATGCTCACTTTGTAGGTTGCTGCTGAAATTATTTCAGCTTCTACTTCTGTTTTTCAAGTATGCAAGGGATTTTACTGAGCTTCTCAGCTTCAGTGTGATTAATGAGATTTCTAAGCATGTTGAAATTGGTGCTATCGAATATCTTGGGTCTGAAACTAGGGAGTTGTTGATTGAGTATGCTTATGTCTCCTCTGACTGAGGCCAGACGGAAAAAATAGACCCTATAAACAGGGCTTAAAGTTCTTGATTGAAGATAACTTCAGCTGAACATGAAGGCACAAAATAATGTTTCATGAGTTTAACCAAGTATTTGTTTATGTCCACATTTTAATTTAATTTTTATTAATTTTTATTGGAGTATAGTTGCTTTACAATGTTGTGTTAGCTCCTACTGCACAGCAAAATGAATCAGCCATACATATGCATATATACCCTGCCCTGTGGATTTCCCTCCCGTTTAGGACACCACAGTGCATTAAGCAGAGTTCCTGTGCTTTACTGTATGTTCCCATCAGTTGTATTTTATGTATTTTATACATAGTATCAATAGTGTATATCCACATTTTAATTTTAAGTTTTGGGTCTTCAGTTTTCATAAATAGATTCAAAATCACAAAATTCTTCATGTTTCTGCCATATTTAAGGTTTTATGATGTGATTTAAAAAATATATTTGACTATCTCATTTCAGTGATTTCAGTGGGATATGTGAAACCTCCATTTTGCTTTTGTAATACAGTCATATTTGAATATATTTTGCATGTCAATTGCATATGTCATGGTTTTGAAGATATTGCTGATCAGGTCAGCATTTTTTGTCTTTGAATACAAGATCACAGAACTAACTTTTGTATGTTTTTGCTCTTGAAGTTGTGAGCTATGACTAGGCAAACCGGTGATGAGGGCTTAGGGAAAAGAATCCACATCATACTTCATTAAATCATTATTGTCATATCTGTATGTGAGAGACAAAGCTATATTACCCAGATCTTCCGTAGTGTAAATGGTTGGCAGAAACTGGAGAGACTGACACTCTTGTCAAAGTAACTTGTGCAAGCACTCATTTGATCATCATTAATATGTGTGTTTTTAAACAGTTTTCTAAACACATTAGAGAATCCAATCACATCCATTCACTTAAAAAACACTCTTCTCTTTGTAGCAAGCAGGTAGCACTCTTATAGACATACATAAAAGAGTATCATGCATCTTTCTATGTTTTGAACTTATTTTTTATTCCTTGTGATTGTCTCTTATTCTGAGCTAACCAGGTCATTTTTTAATTCTTATATTTAAGGTGTTAAATTTTTTTCTCTAAATTACGTGTTGCCTGAAAACTTATGACACATACCCTTAATTCTAGCGTCAAATCTGATGAAAATATCCTATAACATTTGTTTTGGGTCTCTCCACATTGTTGCTAGGCTGCTGATTATTGCATTTTGTATGAATGTTTCCAGCAGGGTGTGCAGGGTTTTGACAGTGGTAATAGCCAAACCATTTACTCCATCCTTAGATCTTTAGCTGAAATATTTTAAGGAATAAAATTGAGATCATTACTGATTACCAGATTTTAAACCCAGCTTTCTTCTCTAGGTATGCAAAGCCTTTCCCTGTCTTAGAGGAAATAAAGTTAAGGAAAGCATCCTTTCACTTGTCATTTATTCAGTAAATATATATAAAGCATTTACAGTGTGTGAGTGAGGCTTAGAACTGCACAGCAGGGCTGCTGTGGTGAAAGGACAGATGCAGTCTTCACCCTCAGAGGCAGCACGGAATAGCAGGAGGAGCACTGAACTGTGAGTCCTGAGATTCCAGCTCCAGTGCAGTCATGAGCTGGTGCCATGATTTTGGCAGATGTATATTTCCCAAGACCTTGGTTGCCTTATCTATAAAATTAGTAATTGTACCAGCTATAATATTTTATTATCCTACAACTTGATTTCTTTTAACTTTGACACCTGAAAATTATTTTAAAAGCATGTCACCTTTTAATAATTTGATTATTTGGTTTGCTATTTGACACTGACGTCCCTAAGATGCTATTCCCCTCTTCCAACATCAATACACACACACACACACACACACACACACACACACACACACACACACACACACGTGTATGTGCATATTTTGAAGATGTGTAGTGCTTGAGATTAAAGTTTGGCCCTATTCTGTAAATGTGTTCAGAAAATAATATAACACAGATATTGAAGGCAGCTTGTTTTAAACTTGTAGCTAAACATGACATTCAAATGTTAATTGGATGAATAAATCTTGTTCATTTTACAGACATGGAAATGTCAATGGAGTAAAACAATTTATCACAAGATAATGGTTTCCTGCCACCAGATAAATGCCAAGATGAAGATACTCATTGAAAATGTATCAAAATATTCTATTGCTATTTATTGAAAATAAAGGTTGAGAAAAGTTCAACTTTTCAGGTCAAACATGAGAAATGCCCTGCCTATGGTATTAGTATATTACTGTATCAAACACAATGTGCGTGGTATAGCAACGTGAGAAAATTCTAAGAAATAATGGTCTATAAATGAACCTTTTAGCTTTAAGGTATGAGAATTACTGGAATGGTGCAATGGGGGCTAGGAGGAGATACCTAATATATATTGAACTCTTGTTATGTGCGTGACACAGTCCTGGTGTGTTCACTGATATAAACTGTTCACAAGAGCAGGATTTTTTTTTTTTTTGGCTGCGTCGGTCTCTCTTAGTTGCGGCACGTGGGCATAGTTGCCCTGCGGCATGTGGGATCTTAGTTTCCTGATGAGGGATCGAACCCGCGTCCCTTGCATTGGAAGGCAGATTCTTAACCCCTGGACCACCAGGGGAGTCCCAGGAACACGATTTGAAAAGGATTATTATCCTCATTTTTTCAGGTAAAGTTAAAAGCAAAATAGTAAATCAACTATATTTCAATTAAAAAAAAAAAAAGAAGCAAAATACCTTGCAGCCACGTACAGGATAAGTGCCAATACTAGGATTCACACTCAGCCCGGACTTCAAATTTCATGCTCTTCTCCTACACCCCACATCTTTACTTGTACTCCATAAGTCTGAATGCAATACCTTTTGGTTTGGGGGGCTTTTGAGTAGATTATTTCTCCAAGTTTTGTTGTACCTGATGACCAAATACTTCTTTGGATCTAATATGCTGATGAGTCTTTTTTAAATGACGTTGTCTACTTACCTAAAGAAAAGAGCACACCCATAGGTCTTGAGGACTTGGTTAGCTCTAAATGGGCCAAGTAGCACTAAATGCTAATTTAAGACCACCTTCTTTTCAACAGTGTGTGGTTTTAAAGTCCTTAGGTAATTCCCTCTTTCTGCTTTCTTTTCTGAACCTAGATGTCTATTTCTCCACTTTACTTACCTTGTGTCATAGTATTCTTCGTAAAATACATTATTTGGGTGATTACGAATATAGGTGAATAATCAAAGTTGCTCAAAGAAAAGGAGGTTTATTGTTCACTAAAGCTCTTACTGATCTCTTCATGCCAAGTCCTTCTCAAGTCCCTCCACCCCTAAGATCCCTTCTCCACCTGCCACAAACAGTGGGTGTTAATGTCTCCCTCCTCTGGACTCTCAGAGAACTGCAGCTTTCCTCTGGCATTGACCATTCTACCTAGGATTTTAGTATCAATATTTACTGATATGCTTGTCATAATTTCCCTAGTAAGGAAATACTCCTTACTAGCAGAAACTGTGTGCTTTCCTCCTCTCTATTCCCCATGGTACCCAACAGAGTTATTTGAACATTACAGATATTCAGCCAACAAAAGGGTGAAAGAAGCATGTGTATGGTCTCTGATTTAAGAATTAGAGGAAGTATTAAGACTTCAGAGGTATCTATAGTACACCCTTGTGAATATGTGAATCTACCTGGTCCTTTGCCGATGCTTCTATTTATCAGTTCTCTAAAACACGTTTGGATCTTATTTATTTTGTAAAAATTCCTAGAGGCAATAAATGAGCAGATAATTTAACTGTTAGATGGTTACAAAGGGGACAAGATTGAATGTTTACATTTCCCTCAGGAAGAAAATAGTAATTCATATAGCACTCTTTTGGTATATAAATAGTGTGTGTACTAGTAAAGATTTTTTTAAAATCATAATATTCTTTCAGTAGTTTTAGACAGACATCAAGCACCATTGTGTCAAATGGATTACTAACTGGCAGTCTTTACCATGCACTTTCACAGATGGAAGCCCTTTAGCTCTGAAGGACATATGGGAAGGAGTTCATGAGTGCTATAAGACTCGGCTGCTGCATGGACCGTGGGACACTATTACCCAACAGGTTAGAGAGTATTTTCATTGTATTACATGTGATTCTTTCCCTCTGCTCGTCTTTTCTTCTAGTTCTCTCTCCTACTTTTTTTTTTCCTGTTTCACTCCTCTACTTCCTTACAGATTTCAGTTCAAAGACAGTTTCCTTTAATACATCTTCCCAGATCCAGGCTTGGTTTAGCCTATCTGTTATAAGCCCTCATAGCACCCTGTAATTTTCCTTCATAGTGCATCTTACAGGTTTAAATTATCGATTTGGATTTTTTGAAAAAAATTTAATGTCTGTCTTTTCCATTATACTGTGTACTCCCATGTGGGCAGACCCTGGTTTTTTTTTTCCCTCTTCACTGTATACCCAGCACCAGCACAGTATTTATCATACAGTAGGTATTCAATAAAAATGTATTAAGTAAATGAGAATAGAAACAAAGTTGGCATATACACCAAGAAATAGGTGATTTAGCTTGTGTCACCTATAATGCTTCAGAATTTTACTAGTAAGTGCATTTGCAAAACAATTAACTTTTGATTAATAATAAATTTGCAATAGTGATCTGAAAAAGTTGAGAAAATAGATCTACAAAAGTAGATATAAAAAATAGATTTGTGGGCTTCCCTGGTGGCGCAGTGGTTGAGAGTCCACCTGCCGATGTAGGGGATGCGGGTTTGTGCCCCGGTCAGGGAGGATCCCACATGCCGCGGAGCGGCTGGGCTCGTGAGCCATGGCCACTGGGCCTGCGCGTCCGGAGCCTGTGCTCCGCAATGGGAGAGGCCACAGCAGTGAGAGGCCTGCGTACTGCAAAAAAAAAAAAAAAAAAAATAGATTTGCAAAAGTAAAGAAAAATAGATTTGTCAATCATATAAGTCATTATTACTGCCCTGCTAAAATCAGTAGTTAATTATTTTAGAAATTTAAAAATACTCATCACCTTTCAACCAATCATGTTCTCTTTAAAAATAATTTTTACTTATATCAAAAATCTTATTTTTTCCCAGCCTCTGTTAAGTTTAATCAAAGCTTCCTTTAAAAATAACTTCATCGGGCTTCCGTGGTGGCGCAGTGATTGAGAGTCCGCCTGCCGATGCAGGGGACACGGGTTCGTGCCCCGGTCTGGGAAGATCCCACATGCCGCGGAGCGGCCGGGCCTGTGAGCCATGGCTGCTGAGCCTGCGCGTCCGGAGTCTGTGCTCCGCACCGGGAGAGGCCACAACAGTGAGAGGCCTGCGTACAGCAAAAGAAAAAAAAATAATAATAATAACTTTATCAGCCACCAATAGAATTTTTTTTTTTTTTTTTTTTTTTTTTCGGTACGTGGGCCTCTCACTGTTGTGTCCTCTCCCATTGTGGAGCACAGGCTCCGGACGCGCAGGCTCAGTGGCCATGGCTCACGGGCCCAGCCGCTGCGCGGCGTGTGGGATCCTCCCGGACCATGGCATGAACCCATGTCCCCTGCATCGGCAGACAGACTCTCAACCACTGCGCCACCAGGGAAGCCCTCAGCCATTAGAATTTTTATGCCCTCTTACGTGTTTGATCACAATAATGACAGTTTACCTCCCAATCAACTTAAGAATCCTTAGCATCTCATAAGTAGTTCTTTGGCAATGACTGCAAATGACCATTTTCTAGGTTTTAATTGAGGACAAAACTAGTTTTTAAGTATATGAATCACACTGCCCCTCAAATTAATCCTTTTCTTTCTCTTCCTACTGTCACCTTCCTAGTTCAAGCCCTGTTGCCTCATCTGGAACAATTAGTAAAACCTCCTACTTTGGTCTTCTGCTCCTTTCCTCCCTGCTCCTTCCTTCTAGTCAATTTTTCCTAACAATGCTGCTCTTATCTTACCCATGTGCAAACTTGCAATAGCTGTCCAAGGGGCTATGGTATGTGGTCTAAATGCCTTGCTGGCGTTCCAGTGGCTGCCATTCCCTGGGTCCCACCAGCCCTTTCAAGCTTTTCTCCTACGTCTGCATGCTACACAGTTTCAGCTCCTGCCAATCATGGCTATTCACTTCCCCAAGCCCATTTTGTGCAGTTTGTTCTTGGAATTCTTTCCAGGTTTCATGCTTTCCCTGTTGCCTTTGTTCTATCTTTATATATCCCCCTCGTTCTTTCATATGTTCCTTTTCTCGGAAACTACTTCTGCTTACAAAAATGGCCCCCTCTGAAATGCCATTTCTGTAGACCAGGAATCAGTGGTTGCTATGAAGAAGGATAATATAATGAGATATATAAGCAAATCCATCATAAAGATTTTTGGCAAGAGCATTTTATTTTATGCATAGTGTTTTAGATTAACCTTTAAGTATGTCAAGGTAAATGCTAAGCGTTTCAACTTCCAGTGTCTTGTAAGTGACCACAAACTGTCCAAAAATGTAGAGTCAGAATCCACAGGACCCAGAAAATCTTTGGTTGTGAGAGTCAAGGAAGACGGCAAAGGATAGAGGAAGGGAGCATCCAAAAATATATATGTATTTAACTTCAGGGCCTTTTTTCTCTGCTGCTTCTCAATCACGTTTAACATTGTGCACCTGAGCCCGAATCTTATTTTCTTCTTTTTTCTGTCACTAGCATCGCTATTATTAATTGTGCTATAGCACAATTCCACGTGGTCTATGTCATTTGGGTTTTAATTCCACATGTCTCCGTTCCGGTTTGTGACATATGAACAAGATTTTGAGGTCAACCATATTTTCTTAGTTACCTAATATGATGTTGCCAATAGATTTCATTCCATTGATGGAATTCCTAAGTTGCTAAACCAACCACATGAACAAATCTGTATGCTGATAGTTTTTAATGAAATTGACTAGTATCTTTTAGTTTCCAGGCATTTAAGCATCATACAGACAGCCTGTTAGCAGATCATCTTTTTCCTACTTGTCAAAACATGGTAGTAATGATCAAATCCTATCACAATAAGCATTACGATCTCAATACCAAGTATGAGGCCCACTTATTGGGAGGGATATTTGATATAACCGAAGTACAACATAACTATAACATTTAGATGTTCCTTTGGGATTTGTCTTATTGGGATTGATCTTGTATCCCCACTTTTGATAACACACTTTGTTTAAGCTTTAGAACTGCTCATCACAGTGTATGTCCAGGCATTGAAGACCTAGCAAGGGAAACTCATTTGTTGTCATTGTACTAACTTGGTATTTGAAAGTCATTATGAATATTTACTTTGGAGGTCTTAGCTTTTAATCCCAGTTTAGTTAATGGGTTGCTATTTATGTGCTGTTCTTTGCTTGAGATCTTTGAGAGAGTGTGTCCTCAATTTTGTAAGGCTCCATGTGGAGAAAAAATAGGGTGTCCTCAGTGCTGTGAAGGGGAGGGTGTGATACAGCACTGGGGAAGAATGAGCTGATAGAATATTGGTAGCATCAAATAGTAGACACCATTTTGCAGGATTATTTTAAAGAACCATTAGGTTGCAGACTGAACATGATAATAATATCCTGTCCTCCAGAGTGGCTTAAAAACAAAAGTAGCCTTTGCATAATATAACATGCGTTTCACTTCATTTTCAGGCTTGACTGTGCTCATATAGTTTATTGCTCTTCATCTTTAATAATCACACTTCTGTTCTCTCAGCATTTGTCTTGATGATAAGGACCTATTCATGTCAGATATGAACTCTCTGTTTTGAAGACAAGCCACTCATGAATCTCATACATTTGACTATGGTGATTACTTACCTGCTTTTGTCCAACATTACGGACTACCTATTATCTCAGCCCTGCAGCCTAATAAAGAACTTCCAGAAGGAGAAAGTGAACAGATGCCTAGGTTCGATCTGCCTAAATTTGGTACAGTGAATGTTACAATAATAATCACTGGAAGGTGTGGGCTCTATGTTTTAGGTAAAGAACTCCTGTAATCTTGGCATGAGTTAAAATTAGAGGATAAGAAATCATACTTTCAATTTTACTCAAAGATATGTGTAAATACACATATCTTCAGATAAGTGTATCAGATAAGTAATTTTTTCTTACTGTCTCCTTTTTTTAACTTTATATGGAAAATTACAAACATAATACAAAAGTAGAGGTAATAATATAGTGTACTTGCAAACTAATGACCAATCTTATTATTTTGGTATCTCACCCAATCTGGAATTTTTTGGTAGCAAATCCTAGACATCATATTATCTCATCCATTCTCATCCATAAGTATTTAAGTATGTATCTTTAAAAGATAAGGGCTCAATATCAAAAAAACAAACAACGCAATCAAAAAAAATGGGTGGAAAACCTAAACAGACATGTCTCCAAAGAAGACTTACAGATGGCCAAGAGGCACATGAAAAGATGCTCAGCATCACTAATTATTAGAGAAATGCAAGTCAAAACTATAATGAGGTATCACCTCACACTGGTCATAATGGCCATCATCAAAAAATCTACAAACAATAAATGCTGGAGAGGATGTGGAGAGAAGGGAAACCTCTTGCACTCTTGGTGGAAATGTGAATTGATACAGCCACTATGGAGAACAGTATGGAGGATCCTTAAAAAACTAAAAACAGAACTACCATATGACCCAGCAATCCCACTACTGGGCGTATACCCTGAGAATACCATAATTCAAAAAGAGTCATGTACCCCAATGTTCATTACAGCACTATTTACAGTAGCCAGGACATGGAAGCAACCTAAATGTCCAATGACAGGTGAATGGATAAAGAATATGTGGTATATATATACAATGGAATATTACTCAGCCATAAAAAGGAATGAAATTGGGTCATTTGTAGAGATGTGGATGGACCTAGAGTCTGTCATACAGAGTGAAGTAAGTCAGAAAGAGAAAAACGTATAATATCGTATAATAACGCATATATGTGGAATATAGGAAAATGGTACAGATGAACCTATTTCCAGGGCAGGAATAGAGACACAGACGTAGAGAATGGACATATGGACACAGAGGTGGAAGGGGAGGGTGGGACAAATTGGGAGATTACGATTGACATATATATACTTCCATGTGTAAAATAGATAGCTAGTGGGAACCTGCTGTATAGCACAGGGAGCTCAGCTCCGTGCTCTGTGATGACCTAGATGGGTGGCACTAGGGGTGGGGTGGGTGGGAGGGAGGTCCAAGAGGGAGGGGATGTAGGTATACATAGAGCTGATTCACTTTGCTGTACAGCAGAATCTAACACAACATTGTAAAGCAATTATACTTCAATAAAAAATAAAAGTGAATAAAAGATAAGTGCTCTACAGAGATGTTTAAAGCAGCTTTATTCATAATAGCCCAAATGGAAACAACTCTGAAGTCCTTTAGGAGCATGGTTAAACAAACGGTGGTACTTCCTTAGCACGATACTACTCAGCAATACAAAGGAACCAACTATTGATACGCTTAACAACCTGGATGAATCTCCAGAGAATTATTGAGTGCAAAAAGTCAATCCCCAACGTTTGTCTAGTATATGATTCCATTTAGCTAACATTTTTGAAATGAGGAGATTATAGATTGGAGAATAGATTGCAGTTTTCAGAGGTTGTGAGTAGGAGGAAAGTGGGTGTTGTTATAAAAGGCAACAAGGGAAGCTTGTGACAGTGGAAATGTTCTGTATCCGACTGTATCAATGTCAGTGTCTTGGTTGTGATAATATACTATAGTTTTGCAAGATGTTACCGCTGGGGGCACTGAGTGAAGGGTATGAGTGATCTCTTTGTATCATTTGTTACAGCTGTGTGTGAATCCACATTTATCTCAAAATAAAAAAGTTTATTTTAAAAAGGTAAGGATTCTTAAAAAACATAACCACAATTCTGTTATCACAACTAAAGTTGTTAATAATTTCTTAATATCATTAAATAAGCAAATGTTTGAATTTCCCCAATTGTTTCCTCTTTCCTCCCTCCCTTCCTCCCTCCCTCCCTCCTTCCTTCCTTCCTTCTTTCTTATTTCCTTCTTTCCTCTCTCCTTTCCTCCCTCCCTTCCTTCCTCTTCTTTTTTTAAGTAGTTTCTTTGAATCAGGATCCAAATAAGGTTTATACATTAACATGGTTAACATCTCAAGACTTTTGAAACTAAAATTCTCATTCCTTTCTTTTTTTCTTGTAGGTTTTGTTAAAGAAAAAAGGTTGTTTTTCCTGTAGTATTTGCAGTCTGGATTTTTTTTTATTGTATCTCTGTGGTGTGTTTACTATGTTCCTCCCTATTTTTTATATACACTCCTAGTTAGATCTGGAAGCTTGATCAGATTCAGGTTTAGTATTTTAGGGCAAGAATACTTCATTGGTGATTCTGGGTACTTTTATAAGGAGGCACATAATATTTGGTTTTTGCTCTTTTTTTGTGATGTTAGCAGCCATTGATGATTATTGCCTAGACCCATTAATTCATTAGAGGGGTTGCAAAATGGTAATGTTCTAATTCTATCATTCGTTATTTATTAGCTGGACTACTTCTGTAATGACAGAGTTTCCCTAACCAGCTTAGTTACTTGAGGTGTGCTTTGTATAGAAAAAGCAGGATAAATGCTTGATTCTTTCTCTTTATGTTCTAGCTTTCAAGATAATGAGTTGGTTCTCTAGCATCCTCCAAAGGTGACCAAGAAAGTTTTTTTTATGGAGTCATGGATATAAATGTTTTATGTATTTCAATTCATTGTAGTGATTACCTTTATTGATGCTTGGTTTGTCTCATCTTTGGCCAGTGTAAGTCTCTCTCTTTTTTTGGGCTGGGCTGTGTGGCTCGTGGAATCTTAGTTCCCCAACCAGTGATCGAACCCAGGCCCACAGCAGTGAAAGTGCTGAGTCCTAACCACTGGACTGCCAGGGAATTTCCATGGCCAATGTAAGTCTCTAAGTTGGCTCCTGAGTTATTTTGATACAACTCAAGTAGCTTTGATGGCTTTTTGCTTTTTTTTTTTTTTTTGGCGGTACGCGGGCCTCTCACTGTTGTGGCCTCTCCCATTGCGGAGCACAGGCTCCGGACGCACAGGCTCAGCGGCCATGGCTCACGGGCCCAGCCGCTCCGCCGCATGTGGGATCCTCCCGGACCGGGGCATGAACCCGTGTCTCCTGCATCGGCAGGCGGACTCTCAACCACCGCGCCACCAGGGAAGCCCGGCTTCTTGTTTTTTGATACGACAAGTTGATGCCCAGGCTTGGGCATTCTCCAAGGAGGCTTGTCCCCTTCCAGAGTCCTTATCTAGGTGCTGCACCAGACAGAGTGGATTTAACTTTGGGCACTACCACTTACTAGCTGTATGACCTTGGGCAAATTACAAAAACTCTCCGTGTCTTATTTTTCCATTAAAATTAATGGCAGCATCTACATAGAGTTGGTAGGAAGAGTAAGAGAGGGTTGTATACAAAACTCAACCTGTGTCATCTCCTTTCAAATATATTCTTTCTAACACCTGAACTGTGTGCTTTAGATTTGGAAAACTAAGACTTTTGAGGTACCTTGTTTTCTGATTTTACATGTCTGGGGAAGGCTGTCCAAGTGCAGGTAAATGAATGGGTTTGGGTGGATAGAAGTGGAAAGAAACTCAATGATTATTTTTCCATGTGATCCCACACAAGTGCTGTGAGAGAACTGGACCAGGAGGAGCCTTGAATACACATTCTGCATGCCCCAAATACCACTAATTTCATTGTGAAGATTTTAGCATGTCTAAAACATGCAAAGGTATGAGAATTAATTTCAGTGAGTTTTCATATTTCCATGATAAATCTCTCAGGGTAAAAAACCAAACACACACACATACACACACACACACACAGACACACACACACACAATAAAAAATCTAAAACTCCTTAGGTACCCTTTGGTAGATAGATTGCTTTTGACTCTCAGTGATGCAGGAAGTCACTGGTTAAGGATTCTTAAATAATGAAGCTTGATATGTTGCCTGGTGATTTATAATGATGGCTGATAAACTGATGATTTAATTGTGCTTCCTCTAGTAATAATCTTAAGTGCTCAAGTGAAGTTCCAGTGATTGGCTTTCTTCTGAACTCAGTCTCCCTAGAGTCTCTAGGCATCTCTTTTACACAACATCCGATAACTGACTTTTAACTGTTCCTATTTTAAATAATACAAATCAATTAAAACACCCAGCTGTTTAACAAAACTTCTCAGTGTTGGTGTAAGTCTCGGTGGGTATTTCCTGGTGGCTCATAATGACATCAATTTAGTGCACCTGGTAGGATCAGTGTGAACTGGAAGTGGCTTAATTCTTAAATGACAAGAAAATTAAGAAGCCTCTATGGATTGCTGCTGCTGCTTCAGAATCACTGCCAGCTCCACTGCTGGCTCTTTCACGGTAGAGTTTTATTTAAATGGGACTGCAGACATCATGTGATTGTTTTCTCTGTAATTTGCTACTAATTTGTTGATTCTGAGTTTCTAGGTATTTATTCTGGACATTAATTCGTCACCTTAGTGGGTAGGTTTATAATCCTGTAGTAATTATATCTATCTTGCAGACTTTTTGTAGAAACCCTCCAATGTTTTAACAGTACTCAGTAATTCTACCACACTTCCCTGTTTTAGGAGAGTGAATGCTTCGTTGTGTGTCACTTTGTTTGGTATCCTGGGGTAATGATGACAGTGCTATTTTCCTTTGTTGGTAATTATTTTTAGATTGTCAATCTGCACATGCATTATGACTTTTAATGTTTATTGAATGTTGATGCTGTGGATTCCATACATCATCAGAGTACTTCACTCTCCATATTCATTTTTTTAAAATCAATTCAGAAATATCCTCTGTCACTCACAATCTATTGTGCTTTTCTTGTTTGGGGGTAAAAAACACATTTTTGTAAGTTTTATTTGTTCCTCAGACTTTCCTTATACTAAGGGGTACATGAAAGTTCTTTCTCATTATCTTTGAATAAATAATTAATTTTTCTCAAAATTTTTTTGACTCTACACCCTGGAGTGTTTTAGAAAATCTTAACTTCATACTAAATGCTATTTAGGCATTGATATAATATTACTTTCTCATCCAGCTTTTGATTACTAAGTTAATTTCTAGAATGTTTTATTTTATTCCATTTCAATGAGAGTTCAAGATACATAGTTAAACAAGGAATGTATTTCTTATAATAGCCAGCTTATTCATTTATATTTGGGTCTTATTTCTTTAAATTGAAATTTATTTCAGTAGACAATAAAAACAAGAGACTGGTTAGTTAATGTTTTTTGTTATATGTATATCTGGTTGAGAAGACTATTGCTTAGCTTTTTGCCATCAAAGTTGCACTTTTGACTCAGCATATGACTTGAATTTATATGAGGGCTTTCTTTAAAGAATTTTCCAGCATTTCATTGATCCTTAGAACTTTTATTCCTAAAAAAGGAGCAGTTTAAGAAATAGAGACATAGATCTAGAGAACAAATGTATGGACACCAAGGAGGGAAAGCAGGGAAGGGGGTTGGTGGTGGTGGGATGAATTGGGAGATTGGGATTGACATATATACACTAATATGTATAAAATAGATAACTAAGAATAAAAAAAGGGAGCAGCTTATAAATGTGAAAATAAAATACCATTTAAAATATTTAATAATTAATTTTAATATTACTCATCTTAACACATTTCATTTTGATAATTACCTCCCATCAATTTTTAATTTTTAATAAACATCTTAGTTCCAAAACTTCAAGTTTGAGGAATATTTATATTCTCATTTCTAGTTTTTGAGAAAGAGGTTATTGATGGGTGGGCTGTAAAGCAGCAGCTAGAAGCAGGTAGACAAGCCTGGGGGAGTGGAAAGGCAGGCACAGGACCCAGAGGGGATGGAAGATGGACTCTGCAGACAGGCTTATCCATATATCTGTAAGGGTATAAGCTTCCTAAGAAAGATGCTATTTGTTTTATCTTATTTTTGGCACAGTGGTTGCTGCACATTCATATTCTGTAATACAATATTCCACCTTTAAAGAAAATTCTGTTTCCTATCCCTTTTGCCTTTTCTTTTCACCTGTTGTTTACCTGGTTCTTTTCCATGTCAGCTGTTAAATTCCCCATATTACATTTGCAGTCTATATTTAAAGTTTAAAATTTGGCAAATGAATAGAGATACTACCAAAGTATAAAAAGTGTGTTTGCAAGTCATTACAATTATTTTATTGCATGCTGATGTTATTTTTCAGTACATTAACTAATTTCTACTTCCCTCTGTCCAATCTGAATTTCAAAAATATTTAAAGTCGTGTATATACATACACTCAAATGTAAGATTAATACATATACTCTAAAGATCAAAGCAAGTGAGTAAGAACTAAGTGATAGAGGGGAAAAGACAGTTTTACAGAAAACCTAGACTAAGGGACATATCTGAGCTTTCTAGAACAAAATAGGGAAATAGCAAAAAAGAGAAAGCCAATTAAATATGTTGCTTTCCTTCTGTTATGAAAGTTTATCAAGAGAGACAAACCTTTTTCTTATATTAAATTTTAGGAAGATAATTTTACAAATATAAAAATATAATCTCCTTTATAGATACTACTTAAGCCACCTTTAGAAGATGGAGAGGGAGTGATGTTCAGTTGTAATTGTGTGGGAGAGTTATAGTAATGTTCTGCATGTGTGTAGATTTACACTGTAAAGGTCCTTATTAGCAACTTGCCATTCAAATTCAGCCTGTAGATGTATTTTGAGTGCCTGGAAAGTTTTTTGAATTTGAAAGCCTTTGGACTGGTTATGTGCTCTGTAGTTAATCATGGTCACTTCCCCTTCCTATCGCCTTATACCCTATTTCACTTACTTTGCCCACCTGTCTTCTAAAGGCATATCGGTTTGCCTATTCCAATATTGATGCAAGATACAAAGAAAGTTTAGAGATTATGTATGATTATGAATATATGAATCTTAGTACATATCTTGGACTATTTTCAAACAAAAGTGCTATCACTTGAGCATAAAATTTTTTAATAACTTATTTTTTCTGATTAAAAACGTAATACATATGGATCTTTTTTTTTTTGCGGTACGCGGGCCTCTCACCGCTGTGGCCCCTCCCGTTGCGGAGCACAGGCTCCGGACGCGCAGGCCCAGCAGCCACGGCCCACGGGCCCAGCCGCTCTGCGGCATGTGGGATCTTCCCGGACCGGGACACGAACCTGTGTCCCCTGCATCGGCAGGCGGACTCCCAACCACTGCGCCACCAGGGAAGCCCATGGATCATTTTTAATAAAATACAGAATAGCATAAGGAAAAAATAAAAATTGCTCAATCTCAAGCATTATAAATTACCACTGTTAACCTTCCAGTGTATGGCTTTCTAGAAATATTATATATATATTTTTTATATAATTATATATATATAATATATATTCACAGATATGTATACATTATATATAAATATACACAAACACAAATGAGATCATACTATGCGTCTGGTTTTTTTTTGAAATTTACATAACAGCTATCTTTTCATGCCAATATTTAAATACATCTAAATTTTCCTTCTAATCATTGCTTAGAATTCCATTCTAAAGCTATACCATAATTGTTTTAACCAATTTTATGTTGTGAACATTGAGTTCTTTTACAATTGTATTATAAACAGTTCCTAAGTGAACATCTTTGTACATACAATTTATGCAGTTGTCAGATTATTTCTTTGGAATAAATTCTTAGAAGTTGAATTGGTGAGTCAATAAGCATTCACTTTTAAAGATTTGGTTAGGTATTCCCACGTCAATCTCAGAAAAGATGTACTAACTCCTCCCACCAGCAGTATATTAAAGAACCCTTTCCCTAAGTGCTGGCTGACACTGGCCATAATTGTTCTCTTTCACATGTTACAATCTGATGTCAACCAGACTTCTGATTGGAGACATGTATCAAACAATCGAACACCAAAGTTACTGATGAACAAAATGTAGGTTTTTCTCGCAGTTGATTGGCACATACATTTTAGACATCGAGGAAGTCGATGTATGGTCAGAATTAAAGGGTCTGCTTTGCATTCTTGCCAAGACATAGTCTTGTTTCTGCCATCCAGAGAAGCCTGTAGGAGTACCTGCCAGCAGGGCTGAGGCTTTTCTTTGTAAGCTTTATTAGGTTTGCACAAATGATTGAGCAGAATCCATGGAAGCATGGAAGTCCTGCTCCTTTAAGCATGGAAGATAAGCTCTTGGATGGCAAGATTTTTGCAAGCTGGAGTTGTCAGTCATCCACCTCACCCAGATAACAAGACAGGAGTGGAATATTTGATAGTAACATTGTATCAGAGCAGGCCAGCCAGGATGAGGTTACTATTAATACACCTCCCTCCAAACAATAAAAGGGTTAGCATTTTGAATACTTTCAAAATACTATCCATTTGGGTCCTGAAGAACATCTCCTAAAACTGACAAATTTGGTTTTGGCACAGTTGTGCTTGAGCTGTTCCCCCTGGCAGTAATTGGCTGTGAGATTAATGTATTCTTTAAGTAGAACCAGGTCATCACCATATAGACGGGTGCTTGTCTTTCTGTTTGCTATCACAGGAAATCAAGTACTCACTTCTAAAAGCTCAATCAAATTGGAAATGAATTGAAAAGTGTGGGGCATGAATGCAACTCTATTATATAACCTTTTAAGATTAGAATTTATCTTGTCTAAAGGTTTTTCAGTCCAATAGCTAACACTTAGGGAGCATTTCCCAAGTGCCAGGTATTCTAAATATTTTACATTTATTATTTCACTTAATCTTCCAAACACCCATATTAGGTTGATTCTATTCTCCGCATTTTAGAGAAGGGGAAATCAAGGCATAAGGACATCAGATAACATGCTAAAGGTCAAACGTCTATTAAGTGACAGAACCAGGATTTGAACTCATGTTCATGAACTCATGAGTTTGAGAACTGCATCATTACCACTATGCTTTAGCTCCTCCTGCAATGTTTATCTTATTCTCAAGATGTTATCATATAGATCTGATCCATTTTTGTGTCATGGACCCCTTTGAAATCTGATGAAAACTCCAGAACCTTTTCCTTGACACAAAATTTTGCAACCCTATTAAAGAAGAACATCCAAATCTTTGGAATTTGTAGTGGCTGTCGTGGATTAGAACTCAGCATCCATTCCACCCTCCTTCTCTTGTTCCTTTCCTGTATTGCAGACATTGGAAAGTTAAAACATCATTCTCCATTTCCCTCTTTAAGAGGGGTCTGAATTTGATTTAGGTTCATCATATTGGTTGCATTCGTGCAGGATTTGGAAGGCAGAAGTGTTGGAGGCTGTACTTTGTTGGAAGCACTGTGGGTCATGAGGGTTGTCTGTGTGGCTCCAGTGTCCAGTCACTAGCTTTGGGTGTGTCAAGAGGCAATGGATGGGGCGACCATTTTGCTGGTGTGAATTGCAGCAGGTGTAGCATGGCCCCGGAGGTGGCCGCAGTAGAGGCAAGTTTCTGATCATGGGAGTTGGGAATATGATTCTGGAATGGCAGATTCCTGATCTGAAAAGAGGCATTATGTCCCATGGTCTCCAGTTCTCCAGGGAGGCGCTGGGAATTGTTCCTGGAAAGTAATCTAGAATGTGTTTATTCAGCTCTCCCAGTGAGGGCTTCAGTTAGACAGAGGAGATTCCATTTTTTGCAACTGAATCTTGACTGATACAATATTATATGGCTTGACCTAAGGATAGTTTTTTCAACAGGTTGGGAGTTTGGTTCTGAATTCAGAAACATTTGGGTTCTTATTCAAGTTCTACTTATTAACAGTGTGACCAAGGACTGATTATTTGACATTTCACCTTTCTCTTTCACAAAATGGGAAATTATTTCTATATGGGGACTATTATAAGGACTACTCCATTGGGTTGTTGTGAGAATTACTTGAGTTAATCCATGTGATGTGCCTAGCATAATGCTTGACACATGATTGGTGCTAAGAATGTGAGCTCTTATTTATCATTAATCCTTAAATCCTGTGAAAAGAAAAAGCAGTGGGCACAATTTGTGTTTTGGATAAAATACAGCACTGCAGTGGTCAATAGAATAATCGTTGAGCTTCAAGTTTCCTAACGACAATATACTCACAGGCTCAAACTGATAGTTTATTGAGGAGGAAGCTGATGTAGAGTACTTACGGGTCATATTCACTTAGTTAACTAGATAAAAAGTTTGGTAGTTCTCATTCAAATAGCATTCAAAACATTCTGGTAGCTAATCTTCCACAGGAGAGACCTTCAGCTTTAGATGGCTATTTCAACATGCTGCTTTTTATGTGATGTGGTTGGCAAATCATGGAAGGGATGTCCCAAGGCTGTTAGAGCAGAAGTAGCCCATCTGGGCCTGTGAGAATCCATCCACAGTGCTGCTCTCCGAGCCATGCCGTGAGCACCTGCACTCTAGAAGCTGTCGTTGTTATTGGGCTTGTGGCTAAACCTACAGCTTCCCACAGAGATACAGAAATGTCTTAACATATCCTACAATACATCTAGAATTGATTAAAAAAAATTTTTTTTTAAAGTAATGCTGGGGGCTTCCCTGGTGGTACAGTGGTTAAGAATCTGCCGCCAATGCAGGGGACTCGTGTTTGAGCCCCGGTCTGGGAAGATCCCACATGCCGCGGAGCAACTAAGCCTGTGTGCCACAACTACTGAGCCTGTGCTCTAGAGCCCGCAAGCCACAACTACTGAAGCCTGAGCACCTAGAGCCTGCGCTCCGCAACAAGAGAAGCCACCGCAATGAGAAGCCCGCGCACCACAACGAGGAGTAGCCCCCGCTCGTCGCGACTAGAGAAAGCCCGCGTGCAACAATGAAGACCCAACGTAGCCCAAAATAAATACATAAAATAAATAGATTTAAAAAAATAGTAATGCTGGGAATAAATATTTTAAAAAATTGCTACATGTAAGAAAGTGAAGTAGATATTAAGGCTTATTTTCCAGTAGCATTAAAGGGTAAGGAAACACAATCCAGGTACAGTTTGTTCAATTATACTGAATAGCTAACAAGGCTAACTAAATTAAAAAATAAAAGAAATGTTCTTCAGTTTAAGGGCAAAATGTCTCTAGAAATTTTGCACCCTTTGTGCAGTAGAAACTGTTTCATTAAATCCTGCAATATCCCCAGCACTGCACTAGTAATTGTGGTGGAGCCAGAGGAAGTACAGGGTATCTTACGTGACTAGAAAAACTTGTGTTATATAATGAAGAGAAAAGGGTAATATACATGGACACTGTGAGATAAACCACTTCCTGGTTAAAGGAGTTAAATGGAATACATGTCTAAGTAGCTTCCTCTAATCAATATGCTCCTTTTTGCCAGGCTTTCTCCCCACCCCCACCCCCAGCCTTATTCAGATAGTCTTTAACAGCCAAGAACACCCTCACCTGGCAGTTCAGGCAGGTTTTGAAAACTTAGACTTATTAATATACAGCCAGTGGGGAACTCCACAACAGGACAGCCAGACAGTCAATGCTGTAACCCTCAGAGGGTTGCTTATGTAACCTCTTTAAAGGTTCTGAAAGCCTTCCTCCTCCACAGTGATTTGAAGGTGGTCATAGAATCAAATTAATTGCAAACAGCCGTTGAAGGAGACAATCTGTTTAATTAAGAGTCCTGTAAAATGATCACTTTGAATCCTCAGAAGTCCATCTCCTAGGTAGAAATAATCAGCAAATTGCAATTATTTTCCACATTTTATTTGAATTTCTTCAAAGACATGTTTGACATCAGTGTCACCATCAGGAAAGGCTAAGTGATCAAAAGTGCTGTTCTCTTGAATATGTGAATGATATTTCCCCTTGGACTTTAATTTAGGAGATTTAGGTTATAACTTTAACACAAGTTTGGCTGTTGTTTTCCCCATTGATCGAAGTGGCTGTCCCTAGAGGTGTGGACCATATGGAAACCATCTTCCCAAAACAGGCCCTTCTTCTACTGATGAAGCTTTAATCAAATCATTATCATTTCATACACTCCCATCTCCTAAAGTTATTGTGGCAGCTAACCTGGGTTTCACACTGGGTTCAGGGAAGTCCCATGTGTGAGTGGGGGTATCTTGGGGCTATTCTATGTGTATGTTAGGGTGTATGTGAGGGTGTGAGGGGGATGAGGGGACATATTTGGAAGAGGCCAAGTAAGGTAGATGGGTCTTTGGAGCTCTGCCCCTTACTTCAGTCAAAGCCCGTCCACTTTCTTCTGTTTTTCAGTTCCTTGTAAGGTTTTATTTTGCAAAAAGTGTTCTTGCTGCTTTAAAATGTTTGAAAACGTCTGAGCTAGAGGACATATTGCCAAGATATAATTCAAAAGACTGTCAAGTTAAAGCTGTACAACTAACAGTGCTTTGTTCCTTGACAAGGGGAATTTTAAACATGTCAAGTCTGTCTTTTGAGAGTTGAATCAGGAATATATAAGTCCATATTATTTCCAGCAGGTTGCTCAGAAAAAGATCCTTTTGGTCTTAACTGAGATCATTGTGGCCAGGCTTACCTTTGCATCTGTTGTAGTTATTTTTTGTGGAGCATTGAATAAAAATAGTTCTTAGAATCCACAGCCTTGGATATGACAGTTCATTCTGTCAAACTGAGGCAGATTCTAACAACTAACGATATGGCCCAGAAGGAAGGTGATCAGGGTATTTAAACTGAGCTCTCCATCCTGGCTCTTCATAGGAGACAAACTTTTGGCCCTCTGGGTATTTTCTGGAGCTCCTTTATAATCAGAAAATGTAGCCAGTTAACTTTGGAAACTAAGGATCTTAAGTTTCTACAGCTGCCAATAGTGTCTCCCTCGCTAACTCAACTTAACCTGTACTTTAGATAAAGCTCGCCAATATGCATACACACCAATGTAGTTCAGGGAGATCATCCAGGATGCCCCTTCTTCCTTGCTTGTGTGTAGTCTGCTTTCACCCTTGTCTCATTCATGCCTGGTTTCAAGTACTTTGTTGTGTAACCCTAGTACCGACCTTCTTTTGTCCTGTGACCTTGGTACTTGAGAGATGTCTTCCTGATGCACAAACCTCAGCTCTCTCTTGTGAACGTTGGCTTTGGTCTTGTTACTTGAAGAAAAATCCTCCTATCTTCTTCTGGCCCACAAACAACAAATTTGGCAGGACCTACCTAACCGTCCCAAACTCTTCAGCCAAGATGGGAGGTTTTCCAAACCAGTCTAAGGACAGCGGTGGCTTTCCAGGTAATGGTTTGGAAATCTTAGGTGCCCCTTATTTTATGTCTATCTGTCTGTCTATATCTATTGATAAAATGATCCATATGCCCATACCAAGTTCACATTCAGGGGTTCAGGGGACTAACCTCAGCTGAATCGAGTGCCCTGAGCACTCTTGCCAAGGGCTGGTGTTTAGCAGGAAGTAAAATCCATTTCCTAATGTATGAATGTTCTCTCAAGGTCCTGGTTACTGCATGATGTTACATGCCCTATCTATGGAAGAAGAAGCCCTCACATATTTTGGAGTGAAAAATGTGAGGAAAATTGGGAGAGAGGGAGGGACTGGGTCTGGGGAAAGTTGATTAAGGGGATTCAGCTGTTAATGTGGTATATTTCCCTCTAGGTTTTCATTTAATTCACCTGCTCAATTCTAGATTTAATTTGTAGATACTCTTAAGTAATATTAGATCATATATAAGTGAGCAAAAAGAAACCAGATTTTCATTTAATAACCAATAAAGAAGGCTAGGATAAGGATGCATATTTTCTACAGGGTTTCTGTAGTTTTGATGTCAACTTTGGACTCACTCCCAAAAGCAAAGATTCCACAACCTGAATTCCTTGTCTAAGCGTTTATTCATCTTTCATTCTGCAACATTCTAAGAACAGGCACCTATTGTATTTTTTTAAAATTTTTATTGGAGTGTAGTTGCTTTATAATGATGTGTTAATTTTTACTGTACAGCAAAGTGAATCAGCTATATGTATACATATATCCCCTCTTTTTTGGATTTCCTTCCCATTTAGGTCACCACAGAGCATTGAGTAGAGTTCCCCGTGCTATACAGTAGGTTCTCATTAGTTATCTATTTTATACATAGTATCGATAGTGTATGTATGTCAGTCACAACCTCCCAATTCATCCTACCCCTCCGTCCCTTTTCCCCCGTGGTATTCATACATTTGTTCTCTACGTCTCCAGGAGGGAACAGTACTAGAATAGTTTCTTGGGATTTGGGGACTTATTGAAACTTTAATTGCTGTTTTGTTTGACTTTTCACATTGACTTTTCTGAAGACCGAACACCCTAATTTCATCAGTGGAAGTATTACTTAATGGTTTTTCTTTTTTTAAATATTTATTATTTATTTATTTATTTAATTCATTTTTGGCTGCATCGGCTCTTAGTTGCGGCACGCAAGATCTTCGTTGAGGCATGCGGGATCTTTTGTTGCAGCGTGAGGGCTCTACATTGCCCCGAGCAGGCTTCTCTCTAGTTGTGGCATGTGGGTTTTCTCTCTCTAGTTGTGGCGTGCCAGTTCCAGAGTGCGTGAGCTCTGTAGTTGTGGTGTGAGTGTTCCACAGCCCATGGGCTCTGTAGTTTGTGGCATTCAGGCAGCCTCTCTAGTTGAGGCACATGAGCTCAGTAGTTGTGGTGCACGGGCTTAGTTGCCCCATGGCATGCGGGATCTTAGTTCCCTGACTAGGGATTGAACCCACGTCTCCCGCATTGTAAGGCGGACTCTTCACCACTGGACCACCAGGGAAGTCCCTACTTAATAGTTAATATGATTATTTTCCTTTAATGTCCTATAAGAAGCAAGATATGCCTTAAATGTTTTCAGGTGCATGTGCACATTCAGCTCACACTGACATGTTATATAGCTAATTTTCCCCTAGTATTTCCTGCACATGTTTCAGTTCAAAGCAGGCAAGTTCCTCTGATCATTTATCTTAGCTGCAGAGATTCTTCAATTCTAAATGTTAATATTGATTTCTTCTTATAGAGAAGTCTGGTAGAAATTTTGAAATTTAGGGTGGGATTAACGGATGACTTCTAGTATTACGAAAGAAAACAAGGAAAGAAATCTCCAAGTGAGACAAAAATTGTTTTACCGATTTAAACATTTTTTTTCTGAATATTTACTGACTTTTCTCAAAACATGAAAACTGCATTATTTCTTGGTAGAATTTGTGTGCTTGTGAGAGATTGTCTCAAACTTTTCTTTTTTAATTAATAAATTTCCTACATGTTAATAACTAGAATGTTCATCATTAAGATATATTGAAAACAACATAGAATCTATAGCAAGAAAGAAGTGGATTAAAGGTTGAATCTGCCTCTTACGAGTTATATGCCTTGAGGCAAGTTACCTAAAAATCACATTGCCTAGTATAATATAGCAACACCAACTTTCTTTGTCTGATAAACTTTTCTCTGCCCTTTAATTATTCATCTTTCTCTGTTTGTTGTTCTTGATAAATAGGACATTAAAAAATTATGTACAGTAAAATTCACTTTTTTTTTCTTTGCTGTATAGTTCTGTGGATTTTGACAAATGTATAGAGAAGTGTAACTCTCACTACAAAAAAGATGCAGAGCTGCTCCTTCACACCTGCCCCATATTCCCTAGTGCAGCCCCTTGTCATCAATCCTTTCTCCTGCCCCAACCTTTGTGCTCTGTACCTATGTTTTCCTTTTCCAGAATGTTGTATATAGATTTATACAGTATATAGTGTTTTAAGTCTGGCTTCCTTCACTTACCACAATGCATTTGAGTTCATCCATGTTGCTATATATCAATAGTTTATAATTTTTTGTTGCTGAGTAGCATTCCATTGTACAAGTGTACATTTTCTTTATTCCTTTACCACTTGAAGGACCTTTGAGTTGTTTGTACTTTTCACTGATTAAAAATAACACCCCATTATAAAATTCTTTAACGTGGAAACATGGTAAAATTCATTAACATGGTTTTTGGTTGATTTAAGTTTTATTTCTCTTGGGTAAATACTTAAGACTAAGATTACTAGTCCATATGATTTTTATAAGAAAACACCAAACTGTTTTCCAAAGTGTTTGAACCACTTTGCATTTCCACCAGCAATTTCTGAGAGTTCCAGTTGCTCCACATCCTTACCAGCCCTTGATATTGTCAATTTTAAATTTTATTTTAGCTATACCAATTAGTGTATTATAGTATCACAGTGTGGTTTTATTCTGCATTTGCTTAATGACCAATGGTGTTGAGTATCTTTTAATGTGCTTGTTTCGTGTGCCTATATTTTCTTTGGTGAAATGTCTTTTCAAATCTTTTGCCCATTTTTTGATTGGATGCTTTATATTCTTATTGTTGGCTTTTGAGGGTTCGTTACATATTCTAGATACAAGTCCTTTACCAGAAGATATGTGATATACAATACATTCTCCCATGTGACTTCTCTTTTTATTCTTTTAACAGTATTTTTCACAGAGCAAAAGTTTTAAAATTATGCAAAGTCCAGTTTATCAAAAAAAAATTTTTTAATGTACTGTACTTTTAGTATTATATCAAATAACTCTTTGCCTAGCCCAAGATCACAAAGATTTTTTATAGACATTTTATAGTTTTACTTTTTATACTTATGTCTATGATACATTTTGAGTTAATTTTTGAGTAAGGTGTGAGGTCTGAGTTCATGTTTATTTTATTTTTTACATGTGGCTGTCCATTTGGTCCAGCACATTTGTTGAAAAGACGAATCTTTCTTGATGGAGTTGCCTCATACCTTTGTCAAAAATAAACTGACCATATATGAGTGGCTCTATTTTTGGACTTTCTTTTCTGTTCCATTGATCTATTTTCTATTCTTTCACTAATACCACACTGTCATGCTTGTTGTAGCTTTATATTAAGTCTTGAAATCAGAGTGTAAGTCTCTCAACCTTGTTCTTTGACAAAATTGTGTCAGCTATTCCTTTGCCTCACAGCCTTTCCTAGGCTGGTTTGGATCTGTCCTGGACATGCACTGCTTGGGAGTGAGCTTGGGACTTCTGTTTTTGTGCAGAATTAGGGGATCCATTTCTCCAGCTCTCTACGGTTTCTCCCACACTCTCTGGATCTCAGAGGCTCCTTTTCCTGGTCTTCTGGCTAGAAAGAGAGGGTTTCTCTTGGAGTTTTAACTTCTTGCTCTGCGTGTAGTTTCATATTACTAGGACTACCCTTGAGACAAAGCAGCAGAAGAAAAGAGAGAAGAAGGAAAAAAAATAAACCCAGATATTCCCTCACATCTTCAGACTACCATGTCTCCTTTTCCCACAGAAATGTGTTTTTTTGTTTGGTTTGGGTTTTTTCGAAGTTTTAGGCTGCCACTGTAGTGCAGGTCCATGACTGGGGCCATCCTTGGGGCAGGACTGTGAGAGAAGAAAGAGGGGAAAAAAAATCACATAGATCTTCCCCATCCTCTTCAACTCACAGGGACCGCTTTTCCTGGCTGTCTGGCCAGTGTTTTTGTTGCCTGCACTCCTTGCACAACCCCACACTGGGCAACCCCTGGGTCAAAGCCAGGAGATAAAAGAGGAAAAGCCAGGGAATTTACTCCCCTGGAAGTTTTTCTTCAAGTTTTGGCTTCTCTTTCCAATCTGCTACTACTGTTAACTTTTCAGAGTCCTAGAGTAGTCGCTTTTAAAATTTTGGGGTTTTTTTTAGCTTTAGTCAATCGGAGAGATAGGTTGTAGTGGGCTTACTCCATCTTGGCTGGCACCAGAAGTATAGAGTCCTTATGTTTAAGTGCTATTTATATATTTTTCTCATATTGCTGTACTGAAAAAATCCAGTCTATTAGTTTTGTCTTTAAACCAGAGAGTTTAATCTGTTTACTTTTATTGTGATGTATTTCAGTTTTTCTCCTACATCTTATTTGTGCTTCTGTTTGTCTTCCTTTTTGGTTTCCTCGTATAGCATTCTTCTAATTTTAAAGAGTTATGTAACTTTTATGAGATTCCTAATTTTAATCTCTAAAATGGAGATAAAAGGATCTAACTAGAATGTTATTTTCAAGATTAATGAGGTAAAATATTTAACGTATCTAACATGTCCCAGGTACAGTAAATATAATTTAATAAGATTAATTGAGCACCTATTATGTGTTCAATAACAGAACAAATATAAATTACTGCTCTTATGAGCTTACATCCTTGCAGGGGAGACACCAATAAACAAAATAAATAAGTAAACTACATAGTCTGATAGAGGACAAAAATTGCTATGGAAAAATATAAAGCAGGGAAGGGGTTAGGGAGAACAGTGGGAAGGTAGAGTTGACAGCTGTAAACTGGCAAGTTTCCTTCTGTATGAGAAACAGTACTGCTTTGTTCTTTGCACGTTTCTTTTGCATAGCATTTTATATGTCATTTTGCAGAGCAAGTTAATATCTCATATTTTGTTTTTATTCTCATTCATGGATTCAACAAATGTAGCCCCGATTTGTGCTAGACTCTGGGGTACAATGGAGAGCAAAACCAGACCTGGCATCCCTGTGAAGTCTTAAGGGATTTTGCTACATTATTTTCATACTAGATGAAGTCAACGATGCAAATGTATTTATCTCTTCCATAGTGTTTCTTGAATTTTACTATGTAATAGGACATTGTAATAATTGATAGTTTAGCAAGATTGACATGGTCCGTATTCTCATGAATCTTATAATCTAATGAGAAGACAAATCTTTAAACAAACAACTGCAGCGTACTCTGGCTATAGTATGGAGAAGATTGGAATGGAGCAGGACCGGAGGCAGGAGACCAGTTAGGAGAAAGAAGTAACCCAAGAGAAATATGATGATGGCCTAGATGGGGGGTGGAGGTGTGTGGAGATAAAGAATGATTCTAGAGATAAAGAGAAAGTTTATTTTAGGAGGTGGAATTGACAGTGTTGGGGAAACTGGGTGATGGATGATACCAGTCACAGAGGAGGGATGAGATGAATTCAGTTTTCAAGATCCTTAAAGTTTAAAGATCATGCAAGACATCTAAGTGTCATATCGCTGAACCTCATGAGAACATATCAGGAATATATATGTGGATTTGGAAGTTATCAGTAATAAATAGTAATTGAAGCCATGGGAATAGAGGAGGTCACCCAGCCAAATGTGAAATCAAAAGAGAAAATGGCCTAAGAGAGAATTCAGAAGCATACCATTATTTAAGCGAAGAGTAGAAGACTGCCTATGAAAGGCATTGAGAAAGGGTGGCCAAAATTGTAGGAGGAAACTCAGGAGATTCTGAGACCCTGGAGCCTAGGGAGGAATGGGTTTCAGCACCTTGAGCTTGTTGTATTCAGAGAAGCTAGGTAAGAAAAGGCTGAAATGTGCCCATTGGGTTCAGTAACGACAAGGTCATTTGTGTACTTGTGATGAGTAAACAGATTATTGTGGTTTGATGCCTCAGTGGGGAGATGAGGAAGTAGACAGAGTTAATAATTGTTTCATTAATTGGGAGAGAAAGATAGGATGATTCTTGGAGAAGAAAATGAAGGGGAAGGAGGGGTTTATTTTTCATTGTAGTTGATTTGTTTGTTTTTAAGATGGAAAGGACTTGAGTGTTTTAAAAACTCATAGGAAAGAGCCAACAGAGAGAGAGGATATAGAAGGAGAATTGAGAGAGCAAAGTTGCAGAAAAGGTGGGGCTGATGGAGGGACAAGAGATGGCTCTTCCTTTTTAACAGAAGTTATAGAGAACAAGATATGGTTATGGATTCAGATGTATTTTTAGTTTGGCAAGAAAAATATATTTTATGGTTTCTAAATTTTCTGTAAAGTTGGAAGCAAACTCATCTGCTGACAGAGAGTGATTTCAGAGCTTTAGAGAAAATGGAGATTTGAATTCCTTCTATGGGGATGGAAAAGTAGACTAGAGAAATAGGACAAGGAGGAGGCATGGTGGGTCCACTTGAGATGTGCCCAGTTACATGATCTTCTCAAGCAGTGCAACCTGGATGGAAGTGCGAAATAGAGTCAGCCAGAATTGGGATTTTGCCAGGTGTTAAAATGGAGAGACAGTAGAAAAGAAAATTGAGAATACTGGTAAGAATGTGATTGAAGTGACAAAGAATAGAATCTAAGTTTAATAAGGAAAAGAGGAGGTGAGCTCATAGAAAATGTGGACTAGAGGTTCCCATGAGATCAAAGAACTGAAATCTTGGGGATCTTCTAAGAGATCAGAAAAGATAGGATATTTTGGGCTGGAAATGGTTTTAGAGGGGAAGTGACTGTTGGTGTTGATAAATTCCTCAGTGTGACTTTTGGTGTGCTTAGCTGAAGTGGAAGTCAAGAAAGAGAGGCCAGGGTGTTGCATGGATCATCCACATGGATATAAAGTCAACTTGGATGATGGCGGCATTTGAAGTAGAAGGAAAGACTGTGAATCAAATGCTAAATTCTTAGAGGCTACATCAATAAATAATAGCAATGAGAAGGGGGAACAAATATAGGAAAAACATTTAGGAACATACATAATAGTTCGGTGATAAAAAAATTTGAGATGGAGAAATTTTGAATTCTTGTGGCTATTTGATGATATTTAGAAATCAATGTTAATTTTTTTTAGATAATGTCATCATTAACTTTGAGAGATATATACTGAAATATTTATGGAAATATTTATGAAATGATGTCTGAGATTATCTACAAAATATTCCAGGTGTAGGGGATAGGGAGTGTAGAGTAGGTGAAGGTATAGATGAATCAAGATTGTACAAGGGTTTATAATTGTTGAATCTAAGTTATGGTTATTGGAGATTCCATACATGATACTGTCTACATCTTTGTGTGTTAGAATGTTTCCATAAAAAATT
The DNA here is from genome assembly GCF_963455315.2 of Globicephala melas. Taxonomy (NCBI): domain Eukaryota; kingdom Metazoa; phylum Chordata; class Mammalia; order Artiodactyla; family Delphinidae; genus Globicephala; species Globicephala melas. The sequence goes on from NC_083316.1 coordinate 64,910,411, forward strand.
TTTCCATAAAAAAGGTGAAATATACAAATAAGACCAAAGGCTTCCTAAAACAAAACAAACCCAAACACTTTCCATCACCCTCAGAATATTTAAAGAAGCAAAGAAAACTCCAAGAGATATCTCTATATAAATTTTTTAAAATTAAAATGGCAAGAAATGTCCCTTACTTTTGTAGTCTTGATTTTGCTAATAAAATCAGTATTCTCCTTGTTTATACACTACAGTATTTCACAAAATTCATTTATATCCTCTTGAAACTTTCATTTCTGGCTGATTTCTTGCTATTTTTGTCTGTCCTTCTAAAAGTTCTTCTGACATGAATAACTCTGGTAGCTTGGACCTTTAACTGGCTTGCTTTTTCTTCATTCAGTGACCCAATATGTATTTCTTAATGAATGTGTATCAGACAATAAACAAAGGAGAGCAAGGGGAAAAATAATAACAGAAATGGGGAGGAGGTAGAAGGTATGAGAACCCAATGGCATGTGCATCAACGGAGCTGATTTTTAAAAAATATTTCTTATCGAGGCATAACATACATACACAGATAAAATGTATACAGATCGTTAATTATCATGTAGTGATTCTACCTGTGTACCTACCACTCAACCAAGAAATACATTCTAAAATCTCAGAAACTCCCACCTCATACCTGCTCCCAATCACTTTCGTTCCTTTCCCTGTAAATGAAGCCATTGTCTGACGTCTCAAACCTTCCATTCGTTTTGCCTGTTTTTGAATTTTATATAAATTGAATCGTATACCATGTATTGTACTCCTTTTCTTTTTTTTTTTTTTTCCTTTGGCCGTGCCGTATGGCTTGTGGGATTTTTAGTTCCCTGACCAGGGGTTGAACCCAGGCCCTTGGCAGTGGAAGCACAGAGTCCTAACCACTGGACCGCCAGGGAGTACCCAGTATTGTATTCTTTTTTTTTTTAAACATCTTTATTGGAGTATAGCTGCTTTACAGTTGTGTGTTAGTTTCTGCTTTATAACAAAGTGAATCACCTATACGTATGCATATGTCACCATATCTCCTCCCACTTGAGTCTCCCTCCCACCCTCCCTATCCCACCCTTCTAGGTGGTCACAAAGCACTGAGCTGATCTTCCTGTGCTATGTGGCTGCTTCCCACTAGCTATCTATTTTATATTTAGTAGTGTATATATGTCCATGCCACTCTCTCACTTTGTCCCAGCTTACCCTTCCCCCTCCCCATGTCCTCAAGTCCATTCTCTATGTCTGCGTCTTTATTCCTGTCCTGCCCCTAGGTTCTTCAGAACCTTTTTTTTTTTTTTTAGGTTCCATATATATGTGTTAGCATACGGTATTTGTCTTTCTCTTTCTGACTTACTTCACTCTGTATGACAGACTCTAGGTCCATCCACCTCACTACAAATAACTCAGTTTCATTGCTTTTTACCGCTGAGTAGTATTCCATTGTATATATGTGCCACATCTTCTTTACCCATTCATCTGTCGATGGACATTTAGGTTGCTTCCATGTCCTGGCTATTGTAAATAGAGCTACAATGAACATTGTGGTGCATGTGTCTTTTTGAATTATGGTTTTCTCAGGGTATATGCCCAGGAGTGGGATGGCTGGGTTGTATGATAGTTCCATTTTTAGGTTTTTAAGGAACCTCCATACTGTTCTCCATCATGGCTGTATCAATTTACTTTCCCACCAACAGTGCAAGAGGGTTCCCTTTTCTCCATACCCTCTCCAGCATTTACTGTTTGTAGATATTTTGATGATGGCCATTCTGACTGGTGTGAGGTGATACCTCATTGTAGTTTTCATTTGCATTTCTCTAATGCTTAGTGATGTTGAGCATTCTTTCATGTGTTTGTTGGCAATTTGTATATCTTCTTTGGAGAAATGTCTACTTAGGTCTTCTGCCCATTTTTGGATTGGATTTGTTTGTTTTTTTGATATTGAGCTGCATGAGCTGCTTGTAAATTTTGGAGATTAATCCTTTGTCAGTTGCTTCATTTGAAAATATTTCCTCGCATTCTGAGGGTTGTCTTTTCATCTTCTTTATGGTTTCCTTTGCTGTGCAAAAGCTTTTAAGTTTCATTAGGTCCCATTTGTTTATTTTTGTTTTTATTTCCATTTCTCTAAGAGGTGGGTCAAAAAGCATCTTGCTGTGATTTATGTCATAGAGTGTTCTGCCTGTTTTCCTCTAAGAGTTTGATAGTGTCTGACCTTACATTTAGGTCTTTAATCCACTTTGAGTTTATTTTTGTGTATGGTGTTAGGGAATGTTCTAGTATCATTCTTCTACATGTAGCTGTCCAGTTTTCCCAGCACCACTTATTGAAGAGGTTATCTTTTCTCCATTGTATATTCTTGCCTCCTTTATCCGTAATAAGGTGACCATATGTGCGTTGGATTATCTCTGGGCTTTCTGTCCTGTTCCATTGATCTATATTTCTGTATTTATGCCAGTACCATACTGTCTTGATTACTGTAGCTTTGTAGTATAGTCTGAAGTCAGGGAGCCTGATTCCTCCAGCTCCATTTTTCTTTCTCAAGATTGCTTTGGCTACTTGGGGTCTTTTGTGTTTCCATACAAATTGTGAAAATTTTTTTTCTAGTTCTGTGAAAAATGCCATTGGTAGTTTGATAGGGATTGCACTGAATCTGTTGATTGCTTTGGGCAGTATAGTCATTTTCACAATGTTGATTCCTCCAATCCAAGAACATGATATATCTCTCCATCTGTTTGTATCATCTTTAATTTCTCTCATCAGTGTCTTATAGTTTTCTGCATACTGGTCTTTTGTCTTCTTTGGTAGGTTTATTCCTAGGCATTTTATTCTTTTTCTTGCAGTGGTAAATGGGAGTGTTCCCTTAATTTCTCTTTCAGATTTTTCATCATTAGTGTATAGGAATGCAAGAGATTTCTGTGCATTAATTTTGTATTCTGCTACTTTACCAGATTCATTGACTAGCTCTGGTAGTTTTCTGGTAGCATCTTTAGGATTCTCTATGTATAATATTGTGTCATCTGCAAACAGTGACAGCTTTACTTCTTCTTTTCCGATTTGGATTCCTTTTATTTCTTTTTCTTTTTCTTCTGAGTGCTGTGGCTAAAACTTCCAAAACTATGTTGAATAATAGTGGTGTAAGTGGGCAACCTTGTCTTGTTCATGATCTTAGTGGAAATGGTTTCAGTTTTTCACCATTGACAACAATGTGGGCTGTGAGTTTGTCATATATGGCCTTTATTATGTTGAGTTAAGTTCCCTCTATGCCTACTTTCGGGAGGTTTTTTATCATCAATGGGTGTTGAATTTTGTCAAAAGCTGTTTTCTGCATCTATTGAGAAGATCATATGGTTTTTATCCTTCAACTTGTTAATATGGTGTATCACATTGATTGATTTGCATACACTGAAAAATCCTTGCATTCCTGGGATAAACCACACTTGATCATCGTGTGTGATCCTTTAATGTGCTGTTAGATTCTATTTGCTGGTATTTTGTTGAGGATTTTGCCTCTATGTTCATCAGTGATATTGACCTGTAGTTTTCTTTCTTTGTGACATCTTTGTCTGGTTTTGGTATCAGGGTGATGGTGGCCTCTTAGAATGAGTTTGGAGGTATTCCTCCCTCTGCTGTATTTTGGAAGAGTTTGAGAAGGATAGGTGTTAGCTCTTCTCTAAATGTTTGATAGAATTCTCCTGTGAAGCCATCTGGTCTGGGCTTTTGTTTCTTGGAAGATTTTTTAATCACAGTTTCTATTTCAGTGCTTGTGATTGGTCTGTTTATATTTTCTATTTCTTCCTGATTCAGTCTCGGGAGGTTGTACTTTTCTAAGAATTTGTCCATTTCTTCCAGTTGTCCATTTTATTGGCATATAGTTGCTTGTAGTATTCTCTCATTATCCTTTGTATTTCTGCAGTGGCATGTGTTACTTCTCCTTTTTCATTTCTAATTCTGTTGATTTTAGTCTTCTCCCTTTTTTTCTTGATGAGTCTCGCTAATGGTTTATCAATTTTGTTTATCTTCTCAAAGAACCAGCTTTTAGTTTTACTGATCTTTGCTATTGTTTTCTTCATTTCTTTTTCATTTATTTCTGATCTGGTCTTTTTTTTTTTTTTTTTTTTTTTTGCGGTACACGGGCCTCTCACTGCTGTGGCCTCTCCCACTGCGGAGCACAGGCTCCGGACGTGCAGGCTCAGTGGCCATGGCTCACGGGCCCAGCCGCTTGGCGGCATGTGGGATCCTCCCGGACCGGGGCACGAACCCACGTCCCCTGCATCGGCAGGCGGATTCTCAACAACTGCGCCACCAGGGAAGCCCCTGATCTGGTCTTTATGATTTCTTTCCTTCTGCTAACTTGGGATTTTTTTGTTCTTCTTTCTCTAATTGCTTTAGGTGTAAGGTTAGGTTGTTTATTTGAGATGTTTCTTGTTTCTTGAGGTAGGATTGTATTGCTATAAACTTCCCTCATAGAACTGCTTTTGGTGCATCGCATAGTTTTTGGCTGTCATGTTTTCAGTGTCATTTGTTTCTAGGTATTTTTTTATTTCGTCTTTGATTTCTTCAGTGATCTCTTGGTTATTAAGTAGTGTATTGTCTAGCCTCCATGTGTTTGTAGTTTTTACAGATTTTTTCCTGTAATTGATATCTAGTCTCATAGCATTGTGGTTGGAAAAGCTACTTGATAAAATTTCAATTTTCTTAAGTTTACCAAGGCTTGATTTGTGACCCAAGATATGATGATCTATTCTGGAGAATGTTCCATGACCACTTGAGAAGAAAGAGTATTCTGTCATTTTTGGATGGAATGTCCTATAAATATCATATAAGTCCATCTTGTTTAATGTATCATTTAAAGCTTGTGTTTCCTTATTTATTTTCATTTTGGATGATCTGTCCATTGGTGAAAGTGGGGTGTTAAAATCCCCTAGTATGATTGTGTTACTGTTGATTTCCCCTTTTATGGCTGTTAGCATTTGCCTTATGTATTGAGGTGCTCCTATGTTGGGTGCATAAGTATTTACAATTGTTATATCATCTTGTATTGGCCCTTTGACCATTATGTATTGTGCTTCTTTGTCTCTCTTAATAGTCTTTATTTTAAAGTCTATTTTGTCTGATATGAGAATTGCTACTCCAGCTTTCTTTTGATTTACATTTGCGTGGAATATCTTTCTCCATCCCCTCACTTTCAGTCTGTATGTGTCCCTAGGTCTGAAGTGGGTCTCTTGTAAACAGCATATATACCGGTCTTGTTTTTGTATCCATTCAGCCAGTCTATGTCTTTTGGTTGGAGCATTTAATCCATTTACATTTAAGGTAATTATCAATATGTATGTTTCTATTACCATTTTCTTAATTGTTTTGGGTTTGTTATTGTAGGTCTTTTCCTTCTCTTGTGTTTCCTGCCTAGAGAAGTTCCTTTAGCATTCGTTGTAAAGCTGGTTTGGTGGTGCTGAATTCTCTTAGCTTTTGATTGTTGGTGAAGGTTTTAATTTCTCCGTTGAATCTGAATGAGATCCTTGCTGGGTAGAGTAATCTTGGCTGTAGGTTTTTCCCTTTCATCACTTTAAATATGTCCTGCCATTCCCTTCTGGCTTGCAGAGTTTCTGCTGAAAGATCAGCTGTTAACCTTATGGGGATTCCCTTGTATATTATTTGTTGTTTTTCCCTTGCTGCTTTTAATATTTTTTTCTTTGTATTTAATTTTTGATAGTTTGATTAATGTGTGTCTTGGCATGTTTCTCCTTGGGTTTTTCCTCTATGGGACTCTCTGCGCTTCCTGGACTTGATTAATTATTTCCTTTCCCCTATAGGGAGGTTTTCAACTATAATCTCTTCAAATATTTTCTCAGTCCCTTTCTTTTTCTTTTCTTCTTCTGGGACCCCTATAATTTGAGTGTTGGTGCATTTAATGTTATCCCAGAGGTCTCTGAGACCGTCCTCAATTCTTTTCATTCTTTTTTCTTTATTCTGCTCTGCAGTAGTTATTTCCACTATTTTGTCTTACAGGCCACTTATCCATTCTTCTGCCTCAGTTATTCTGCTATTGATTCCTTCTAGAGAATTTTTAATTTTATTTATTGTATTATTCATCATTGTTTGTTTTCTCTTTAGTTCTTATAGTTCCTTGTTAAACTTTTCTTGTATTTTCTCCATTCTATTTCCAAGATTTTGGATCATCTTTACTATCATTACTCTGAATTCTTTTTCAGGTAGACTGCCTATTTCCTTTTCATTTGTTTGGTCTGTTCGGTCTTTACCTTGCTCCTTCATCTGCTGTGTGTTTCTTTGTCTTCTCATTTTGCTTACGTTACTGTGTTTGGGGTCTCCTTTTCGCAGGCTGCAGGTGTGTAGTTCCTGTTGTTTTTGGTGTCTGCCCCCAGTGGGTAAGGTTGGTTCAGTGGGTTGTAGGCTTCCTGGTGGAGGGGACTAGTGCCTGCGTTCTGGTGGATGAGGCTGGATCTTGTCTTTCTGGTGGGCAGGACCACATCTGTCGGTGTGCTTTGGGGTGTCTGTGACCTTATTATGGTTTTAGGCAGCATCTCTGCTAATGGGTGTGGGTGTGTTCCTCTCTTGCTAGTTGTTTGGCATAGTTTGCCCAGCACTGTAGCTTGCTGGTTGTTGAGTGGAGGTGGGTCTTAGCGTTGAGATGGAGATCTCTGGGGGAGCTTTTGCTGTTTGATATTACATGGAGCTGGGACGTCTCTGGTGGACCAATGTCCTGAGCTCGACTCTCCCACCTCAGCAGCACAGGCGTGACACCTGGCTGGAGCACCTATACCCTCTCAGTCACACGGCTCAGAAGAAAAAGGAGAATAAAAGAAAGAAAGAAAGAAAAAAATAAGATAAGATAAAGTTATTAAAATAATAAATAATTATTAAAAATAAAAAAATTTAAAAGTAATAAAAAAAGAAACAAAAAGAAAGAAGAGAGCAATGAAACCAACAAACAAATCCACCAATGATAACAAGAGCTAAAAACTATACTAAGAAACAAACAAAGAAATGGACAGAGAGAACCCTAGGACAAGAGGTAAAAGCAAAGCTATACATAAAAAATCACACAAAGAGGCATACACATACACACTCACAAAAAATGAAAAAGGAAGAAAAATATATATCGTTGCTCCCAAAATCCACTGCCTTAATTTTGGGATGATTTGTTGTCTATTCAGGTATTCCAGAGATGCAGGGTACATCAAGTTGTTTGTGGAGGTTAATCCGCTGCTCCTGAGACTTTTGGGAGAAATTTTTCCTTCTCTTCTTTGTTTGTACAGTTCCTAGGGTTCAGCTTTGGATTTGGCCCCTCCTCTGCGTATAGGTTGCCTGAGGGCATCCGTTCTTTACTCAGACACGAGGAGGTTAAAGAAGCAGGTGATTAGGGGGCTCTGGCTCACTCAGGCCTGGGGGAGGGAGGGGTACGGAATGCGGGGCAATCCTGAGGTGGCAGAGGCCCGCGTGACTTTGCAACAGCCTGAGGTGTGCCATGTGTTCTCCAGGGAAGTTGTCCCTGGATCACGGGACCCTGGCAGTGGCGGGCTGCACAGCTCCCGGGAGGGGAGGTGTGGATAGTGACCTGTGCTTGCACACAGTCTTCTTGGTGGCTGTAGCAGCCTCCTTAGCATCTCATGCCTGTGTCTGGGGTCCACGCTGATAGCCGCGGCTTGCACCCGTCTCTGGAGCTCGTTTAGGTGGTTCTCTGAATCCCCTCTCCTTGTGTACCCCAAAACAATGGTCTCTTGCCTCTTTGGCAGGTCCAGATTTTTTCCTGGACTCCCTCCCGGCTAGCTGTGGCGCACTAGCCCCCTTCAGGCTGTGTTCACGCAGCCAACCCCAGTCCTCTCTCTGGGATGTGGCCTCCAAAGCCCGATCCTCAGCTCCCAGCCCCCACCAGCCCTGGTGGGTGAGCAGACAAGCCTCTCAGGCTGGTGAGTGCTGGTCGGCACGGATCCTCTGTGCGGGAATCTCTCCGCTTTGCCCTCTGCACCCCTATTGCTGCACTCTCCTCCGAGGCTCTGAAGCTTCCCCCTGGCCAACCCCTGTCCCCGCCAGTGAAGGGGCTTCATAGTGTGTGGAAAGTGTTCCTCCTTCACAGCTCCCTCCCAGAGGTGCAGGTCCTGTCCCTGTTCTTTTGTCTCTGTTTTTTCTGGTTTCTTTTGCCCTACCCAGGTACATGGGGAGTTTCTTGCCTTTTGGGAAATCTGAGGTCTTCTGCCAGCGTTTAGTAGGTGTTCTGTAGGAGTTGTTCCACATGCAGATGTATTTCTGATGTATTTGTGGAGAGAAAGATGATCTCCATACTCTTCTGCCATCTTGAAGGTCTCTGGCCCAGGATTGTATTCTTTTAATCCTGGTTACTTAAGCAAAATATTATGTTTGTGAGATTCATCCACGTTGTTGAATATAGCAGGGGTTTATTAATTTTCATTGCTATGTAGTACAGTATTTCATTGTATGACTACACTACAATTTACAGTATTTATCTTTTACGATTGGTGGACATATGGGTGCCCCCCCTCAAGTTTTAGTTGTCTTTTGATGCATATACATATGCATTTCTCTTGGGTATGTACCAAGAATAAAATTGCTGTACCATAAGGTATGAATATGTTCAACTTTAGTAGGTAAAACCAAACAGTTTTCTAAAACTATTTTATCAGCATACACTCCTATCCGCAGCATAGGGATTTCAATTCTTCCATATTCTGACTACTGTTTGAAATTGTCAGTCTTTTAAAAATTAACCATTCTGGTGGATGTGTTTTGGTATTTCACTGTGGTTTGAATTTGATTTCCCTGGTGATTAATGAGCTTGATACATTCTTTTATGAAGTGCCTGTTTAGGTCTTTGCCATTTTTTCTATTGGGTTGCCTGTCTTTTTCTTACTGATTTGTAGGAGTTTGTAATGTATTTTGGGTATGACTTCATTGATGGATATATGTATAGCATATAGCTTCTCCTGCGTGGTAGACTGACTTTGGTTTTCCTTACCAGTATCTTCTAATAAACAGAAGTTTTTAGTTTTAATGTAAGCTAATTTATGAATCTTTCCTCTATGGTTTTTGCTTTTTGTAGCCTGTTTGAGATAATTGTCTACTACAAGGTCATGAAGATAGTCAATGTCCAGTGCTGTTCAATAGAACTTTTTGCAAAGAGGTAAATGTTTTTATCTGTACTGTCCAATGGAATAGTCACTAGCCACATGTGGCTGTTGAGCCCTAGAAATGTGGCTGGTGTGACTGAGGACCTGGATTTTAAATTTTGTTTTAATATTAATAAATTTAAATAGCTACATGTGGCTGTTAATTGTGCTACTGGGCAGCTTTGTTATCTAGATGATTTATTATTTTACCTTTCAGATTATTTTGGTGAGCCACTGGGAACTGCTTTTTGTTTATGGTATGAAGTATGGGTCAAATTTCATTTTTTTCATGTGGATATTTGATTGGAACAGGACCATTTATCAAAAGATTGTCCTTTCAACAGTACTCTGTCACCTTGATTACATGTTAAGTTTCCACATATGCATAGGTCTGTTTCTGGAATCTCTGTTCTATTCAGTTGTCTGCCTTTGTACCAATACCACACTATCTTTATTACTGTAGGTTTATATTAAGTCTTGATATCTAGTAGAGAAAGCTGCCTAATTTCATTCTTTTTCTTAGGTAGTCTTAAGTTTTATAAATTTAAACTTTATAAGCAGCTTGCCAATTTCCACAAAATCATGCTGGGATTTTGGTATTAAATTGGATCTAGAGATCAATTTGAAGAGAGTGGAAATTTTTACAATATTGACTCCTCCTATTCATGAATATGGTATATTCCTCCATTAATTTAGTTTAAAATTTTTTCCTTTAATATTATTTTATAGTATTCTACGTATAGCTCTGACATATCTTTTGTTGAATTTTCTTAGCTTCTTGCTTTGTCTAGGGCCTCCAGTACATCGTTGAATAGAAGTGGTGATATGGGTATTTCATTCTCAATTTCAGAGGAAAAACTTTCAATATTTTATTTTATTTATTTATCTTTACTGAAGTATAGTTGATTTATAATGTTGTGCCAATCTCTGCTGTTTGCATTAGGTTTTATTTTAGGTTTTTTTTTTTTTGCAAATAAATCAAATATTTTATTTTTTTGTTATCCTTCAAAATTCTTCAAATCCAAATGTTTACATTTTTATATAATAGGTATATTTTATCTGATTAAGGAAGTTTCTTCCTATTCCTAGTTTACTCAGTGTTTTTGAGATGTTAATTTTTTTAATCAAATGCTTTATCTGCATCTTTTGAGATGATCATATGATTTTTCTCTTTTATTCTTTGATATGGTAAATTACATTGATTGATTTTCAAGTGTTAAATCAACCTTACATTCCTGGAAAAAAAAATACAATTTGGTTTTAATACACTGTACTTTTAATATATTGCTTGATTTAATTTGTTAATATTTTGCTTAGGACATTTTCATCCATATTCATAAGAGAAATTGGCATTTTTCTTTCTTATAGTGTCTTGTCAGTTTTAGATATCAAGCATATGTTACCCACATAAAATAGGTTGGAAAGGGATCTTATTTTTCTAGTCTCTGGAGGAGTTTATGTTATGTTGGTGGTATTTTTTCTTTAAATGTTTGGGAGAATTAATCAGTAAAGCCATCTGGGCCTGGAGTTTTCTTCATGGTAAGGTTTTTAATAAAGGATTTGATTTTTTTAATAGATATGATATTATCCAGCTGTCAGTCTCATTGTGGCTCCTTTGAAGGTAGTCTTTCTTTTTCTCTGGATGTTTTCAGGATGAACTTCTTGGTTTTTTAACTATTATATATCTATGCATTATAATCTTTATATGTATCCTCCTTGAGATTTATGGTTCCTTTTGAATCAGTGGCTTGATGTTTTTCATTGGCTTTTGAAGTTTCTTGGCCATTTTCTCTTTAAATATACTACTTCTGCCCCAGGATCTCTATCCCCTCTTGAAGACTCCAATTACAGGTATTTAGACCTCCTTACCATATCTCGTATGTCTGTTAGACTCGTCCCGTGCCATCCCCCCAGCCCCACACACACACTTTTGCTTCTCTGTGCTTCATTCTGGATTTTTTTTTCTGACCTGTCTTCCAGTTTCATCTATGTAAATCTGCTCTGAAAGCCTTTCATTGAATTCCAGATTTGAGTTATAGTATTTTCAGTCTAGCGTTTTTATTTAATTCATTAAAAAATCCCAGTTCCCTACCAAGATGCTCAAGCTTGTCTTACATGCATTAATAGAAGTCTGAAGTCAATGTCTGCTAACACTTTTATCTGGTTCATGTGGGTTGTTTCTATTGTCTGTTTTATCTCTTGGGTTTTGGTCCAGTCTTTTCATTTATATAAGTTTAATAGCTTCTTTTTATTAGGAGCCAGATGTTGTGCATATAAAAAGTTTACAGGGGTAATTTAAGGCTCTGTGACATGTTGTTTTTCTCCAGAGAGGATTTATTTCTGCTTCAGGCAGGCAGCTAGCTTAAGACACTAGCAATTTCTGCCTATGTTGATCCAGCTAAGGACTGAGATGTTTTGAAGCTGGGCTTCAGTTGCTATATGGGCTGGTCTGTTTTCAATACCCTTAGTTTTGAAGTGTAGTCCTTCCAAATCTCATTCAAAATCTTCATGTGCTTACCAGGGCCTCTCTTCCTTAGTAGACCCTGAACTTCCAGAATCAGCAGTTGCAAAGGAAAAGGCAGCTCCAAATGCCAGGTTCACTTTGCTGAGCTTCCTTCTTCTCCATATTCTTTGTCCTACAATCCCATGTTTTTGTAACTCTGATGCCTTCAAACAGATGTTGTTAAATTTTTTCCAGCTTGCCTAGTTCCTAGTAGGAACCATGCTCATATAGAACTCATATGAGCTGGGGCTTTGGAAGATGGTTGGGAGGAACTCTTTGGAATTGTCAGTGGGGAAGGATCACTCCTGTCCTACCTCCAGGCACTGCGTTTCTATTTGAGAGGGCTCCAAGGGAAAGAGACCTTAGGGGCTGTCAGATATTACTCAGGACAAGAGTTAAAGGATTCATGCTGAGAAGAGGCTAAGGAAGTTGGAGAGCTTGGGGAGGGGCGAGTTAATATAAAAGTGTTTATTTTTTTATTTTAAGATAGGTTGGTTGAACTAGATGACATCTAAGTTTCCGTGTAATTTGAAATTCTAGGATTCTATTAAATGAGCTGGGCTTCCATTTAGGTTAATTAGAAGTTTAATTAGAACTTAAAATTTCTCCTATAGAGATAAGGAGGCTTATCATCATAAAGAAAACTTCCGGGTTTTAATTTCAGCACAATAGCTCCCAGTTGTAAATTGCTGAACCAGCTTCTTTCTGTAATGCACAATGGGATTCTAAAATCTTAAGTCTAAAGGGAACCAGTTGCAATATTATCTGCTAGGAATTTACTGTTCTGTGGATCATTGTGTAGTATACACTTACGGAAACTGCCTCATTTCCTCATATCTTATACTGTATTATGTTTTTATTATTTCTTTTATACAGTCTACAGGTTCTGGGTGTTTCTCTGCTCATGATGTAAGTGCCTCCACTCATCTAACCTCTCCTGGGTCTTCATGCTCATTATCTTCTGTCCTTTTCTCCCCTTTGTTTCCCACTGCTCCCTCTATGCCATACTTTTCACTATGCTGTCTAGAATTGCTCTTCCATAGTAGAAAGAGCTTCCAACATTCTCAGCCTTTCCACTGAATATTCCTTTCAGCTATTGTCCTCAACTGAATCCTGGCTCTCCCAAGAGGATCCTGCTGCTCCTGCAGCCTTCTCTTTCCTGCATATCTCAGACTGCCTTTTTGGCTCATGACTCCTTCTTCCTTGTGTAAAATCTCCAGCTCCTTTCAGGTCAGGGCTGATCTACTGTCTACGCTCTTGACTGCTCTCATGTACAGCTTCCTAGGACTCCCCTTCATTCACATACTTGTGGATTCCTACTCTAGCAGTCCCCCGACTTCACTGAGTCCTTCAGTCAATTCACCCCTCTACTTTTTACTGTTAACAACTCTGCACCTCAGTGTCCTCACATCTCTCCAGACCCAGTGTAGGTTCCATGGCCTGGGTCAATAATCATGCTCTTTCAAACTTTTTATCATCTTGTATCTCTCTTATGTTGTGCCCATATCCAAGCAACTGAACATCCCTGTGGAAAAAATCACACAAATACATTGTCAAGGCTCACTTCAAATTGATGACCACAAATCTCAAAAGGATGTGTAGAACTACCAGGTCATTCAATGCCACTCCTCTAGTAAATTCACTTTCCCACTCCTCAAGGGCACTATTTCACACTGTTTCCTCTCACAGCTCAGCTTCTCTTCCCCACTCTTATCTCACAGTGAGAATAGATGTAATCAGGGGAGAGCCCCTCATCTTCTCAGCACCAGTGCTTGAGCCTACTGACACTTGTACCCACACACTCTGCCTTAACTCCTGTTACCATGGGAAAAGTGGAACTACCCCTTCCCAACACTAAGCCCTGCTGTGCGCCCTGGGCCCTAAACCCTCTTCCTTCTCAAGGATGTGACTCTGGCAGTAACGCCCTATTCCTCTAGCATCATCATGTCTCCCTGCCACCCTGCCACAGGATCCTTCTACTGCTTTACGAGCACCTTTATTTTCACCCATCTTGAGAAACTTTCTCTTCAAAGATTATGAATAGGCAGTTCACAGATAGGTACAAACAAACATCTTAAATATTTGAAAAGGTACTCAAGCCCACTCACAAAAAGAGTAAAGCAAATTAAAACTATATTGAAAGGACCTTTTCACCATACCATGTCAGCAAAGATATAAAAGTTTGAAAACATACTAATGAGAAGAGTATGCCGGAAAGGGTATTTTCACACAGAGAAGTGGGAGAAAATAGGTACAACCTCAATGGAGGTCAATCTGAGTATATCTAGAAAAATTACCAAATGCATATGCCCTTGGACCCAGCAGCCCCACTTCTGGAGTTCATCCTGTATTAGACCTACAAGCGTTAGAGTGCCTCCAGGGCTTTGTGGACCTTCTGTGTCTACATTCTCTTCCTAAGTGGTTCTACCCACTTCCTTGTCTTTTAAGTACCTTTTATACGCCAGTGACTCTAAAGTCAGACCTTCAACTGAGAGATTCCTGAGCGCTCCGGACTAGCTCATCTCAACAGTCTACATGATGATAGTTTGATGGTATCTCAAACTTAAGGTGGCCCAAGTAGGATTGATTCTTCTTCCTCCTCCCTAAATCCACTCCTCCTCTCACCAAGCCTTTTTAATTTCATTAAATGACTCCACTACCCTCCCTGTTTCTCGGGCCAAGAAAACTAACAACATCTTTGATTTCACTTAATCCTGAACTTTTGGCGTCTATTTATTCCTTGACTTTATCCCATTTTTAACTTCTTTTAACTTGAAGATTTGACATTGCTTCTCACTCTCCAATTTCTGTTTTAAACTTCCTCTTTGCACTTGAGACAAGTTATAGTTTTCCAGGCTAAGAGATTGATTCCTCCTGTCCATGATACTGGCTTGTTATCTCTCCCTGCCTTGGCTGCTTCTAACTACCTCTCCCAGTCCTACCTGGTGACCTTCCTTCCTCTGGCCACCACCTTGCTTCAAGTTTATGGGGAAAGCTCAGAGAATGCCAACCAGAGTCTTAAGTGACTGATATGGAAAACTTAGAATGCCAGTGTATTAATTTATAATTATGTGTTGTAACTGCCATGTGAATGGGAAAGCTGGTGTCAGCTAATCAGCATTGAGGAAGATTATTGGAAGCCACTTTATAATCAGAATATTATATGGTGAGTCTAGAAATCTCAGCAAAGAAGAGTTAGATAATTTTAAAGGTAACAAATAGCTCGGTGTGGCCAACTCCACCATGCATATTTCTGCCAATAGACTAGTCACTTTGTCATTTGGTCTAATAGAATATAGGGTTCATGAGAGCAGAGTCCATATCTTTTATGCTCACCATTAAATCCAATACTTAGCCTGTGGATGAATATGCCCAGAGTTCCCTATCCTGGATGGTGCTACATGAGCACTGCCAAACTCTGCTCTCTGTTTCCCATTTTCCCCTGATCTCTGCTAATTCTCTCTCTTCTGTTGACACATTCTTTCTGAATCATTCAAACCAGAATTGTGCTCTCTCCACTTTGAGCCTTAGATATTGTCTTTTAAGGTAACTTTTGTACAAATTTAATCTCAAACACTTAGGGTTGATTTCACCAGTTTAATTATGAGGTTCTGCCTCACTGTCACCTAAACTACTCATTGGCCTAATTGTGCATCAGAAGCTAGAAGCATAAGACATCTACTCATACCCATGGATTTCCACCTGTTAATCTTTGAACACTGCTTCATAATCCATGGATATTTAAATATGAATGCCTTAAGATCTTTCTAAAAATGTAACTAATCTTAAAGAATAGAGATTTACCACCAAAAAAATGTGCCACAAAACCTGAAGGCAACAAGAATATAGTTGACTTTTTTGATAGGTAAAACTAGAACAAAAAAAAAAATAGGTATGATAATGAGTTAAATGTATGATATTTTGTAAGCTTGATAAGGATACTTTTGTAGAAGCAGATGAAGACTACTAATTTACAGAAGATTTGCAGTTGCATTGTTGTTGCAACAATATAATTGGGTTCCAATTATAATTATTATTATGATTAGACTAATGAGATACATTTTTTAATATGAAAAAATTCATTCAAGGGTTGTTCTTACCTTTCATGTGTAGAAGAATCTGAGTAATAAAGCATCACTATCTACATATGCCAGGACTTTTGTGGTACCTGAGAAGAAGATAATAAGCCCCTTGGAGCCAGGGATAATTGCTCAGACCAGGCTGTGGGTTACCAAAACCTCCTGCAGGAGAAGAGTGTATCTCTCAAGGTGGAGGGGCTCTCTCATAAGATGGCAGTTAACACTCATCAGAGTTCCTGTGGGGAACCAAATGCAAACTGGCAGCCAAGGAAGTGTACACAGGACCATCTTCCTCTGTTCCAGAGGACAAGGACCACGTGTGTTTCATTCTCCACAGCTTTCCCTGTACCTAGCCAAGTGCCTGGCACATAAGAGGCTCTTGCTAAATATTTACTAAATAGTATGAATGATGACATTATATATTTTACAGCTTTTATTTGTTGTTTATTGCAGTATAACAAATTACCCCAAAATATAGTGGCTTAAAACATTTGCTACCTTCCATTTTCTGTGGATCAGGAAAACAGGCATGGTCCTCTTGTTCTGGGTCTGTCACAGGGCTACAGTGGTTCCCAAGGCTCGATTAGGGAGGATCCACTTTCTAGCTCACTCACATGATGGTTGGCAGGACTCAGTTTCTCACAGGCTGTTGGATGGAGGCCTCCCTCAGATCCTTGCCATGTGGATCTCTCCATAGAGCATCTCACAATGTGGCAGCTTGATTCATCAGCGTGAGGAGGTGAGAGGGCAAGAGAGAGAGAGAGAGACAGAGAGAGACAGAGACAGAGAGAGACAGAGACAGAGAGAGAGAGCTACTACTATAGAGGTCAGAGCCTTTTGTAGCCTAATCATGGAGGTGATATTCCCTCACTTTGGCCACATTCTGTTCATTATAAGAAAGTCACTAGATCCAGCCCACATGCAGGGAGAAGGGATTGCACAAGGGAATGAATACCAGGAGATAAGGATTATTGAGCCATTTTAGAAAGCTGCCTACCAAACCTTGAGTTTCTTTAAATGATGACATTCTCAGAAAAAGAATATTAATTTTCATATGTCTTTAAAAATTGAATTAAATATGCCATAGTTATTCAGAAACATTGGTTCATTTTTTCCCCCTGAAAAAAACCCCACAAAGGTCAATACCAATAAGTACAGCACCTGTTTTGACCATATTTTTAAAAATATTTCCAGATTGTTACATTGTAATAAATAATGACCTTCTGAGAATTCAAAGACCCAAATACAAGGGAGTGTATTGCAGCAGGCTTAATCAGTGTTTAGTGATGATGAAATGTAGAATCGAAAAGCCAAGGATAGAAATCAAATTGCGTTTCTGCAGAAAGATCCTCAACAATTGAAAAACTGCTCTATAAAACTAAAGAACAGCTTGATGATTTAGAAAATAGAAACTGCAGAAATATTCTGTAGATCCTAGTTATGTCCCCACTGCTTATTAGCTTGCCTGTTTGAGAGCAAAGAGGAAGGGCAACAAAAAGAGATTCAAATTAGTGAATTTTGCTCTGGCCCTGAGCCACACTGGCTTAGGACTATTAATGCTAAGTATATCCTGGACTAAAAATAAATCTTCTGCCCCTTTATTTTCAAGTAACTTTCCTCCTTCATATCCAAACCAGAACACAGACACATATTATTAATTTATATCGAGACTTATTTGATGGATTCTTTAATGAATGGAGTTTGATGTTCTGATATGGTAAAAATTATTCATTATATCCACAGTAATGTTATTGTTTTAAAATAACATAATCAAATTAGTCACCTCAGCAAGTTCAGGAATGCTAATTGTATATGTATAGAATAATAGATCAATGACAGACTGGCAACACTTTAGCAAAAGCCACTTCTAGATACTTAACCTATGACCAGGAAATGTCTTAGCCTAGCAATAGATTATTCTAATATGTCTGGCCAATAAAACTCATACTATTAAGGGTTTTCATTAGATTTATTTGCATTTACAACTATAGGAGTGAAGATGGTACCAGCAGCTATATTCTCTTCTTATTTGAAATCCAACTCATAGAAGCAAGATGCTTAACCCCTCTATAAGATTGCTTAGATCTGTAGTGAAATTAGAAAGGTCATGGGCTTTGCAATTAGACAGACATCAGTCTCTGCCTAGTTTCTTGATAGCTGTGTGACCTTGAGTAAGTTACCTAACTTCCCTGGAAACTCAGTGTCCTCCTATATAAAATGGGAGAAATGACGGTGATGATTATGGTGATGATGATGATGATCACAGCTAACATGTGTTAAGTGCTTATTATGTACCAGGCACTGCGTTATTTTTATGTGCACTAGTTCATTCACTCCTCATAGTAACCCTACGAGGTATAAGTGCAATTCTTATCCCATATATGTCCTATCACACACACACACACACGCACACACACACGTGTGAATTCTTTCCATCTGTCCATTACATGGTGGTTTTACCATTTTCAGCGTATCTATCCTTACCCCAGAACCATAATCACAGATTTTGGCTAGACTCTGACTCTCTTCTAGTAAAAGAGGCAAATTCCTTGTGGAAGCTTATAGCCCCACAGATTATTAGGGACTGTTTTTGCTTTCTGTACCATGGTGGTTCTTTTCTGCTATAGGTTCTCAATGCTTTTTTCTCTATTCCTAATACTTCTTTTCATAATGACTTCTTTGGTGTGAATAACCTTGAATTCATATGTCTTATTTTCACCTTTGGGGCCTGTGTGTGTGTGTGTGTGTGTGTGTGTGTGTGTGTGTAGAGAATTACCATTGCTATTATAGCTTGCTTGTATTAAACAAGTTCAGTTGTTTTTGGTACAATATCCAGGAGGGAATGGTGGAGATAGACCTATCAATCACTGGAGTATGTCAGTTTCCTCCATCTCTCATTTACTATCCAGATCTGGGGTTTTTTAACATGAATCCAAAGTCTGTGCTTTTTCTAATATGTAGTTAACAATCTGAATGACACGTTCTTTATAGTACCACAATAATCCCGTCCATTACATTACTTAATTTATGGGAGTGCTAACACCAAAATCGATAAACATTATTTCTGACATGTCAAGAGTGTTAATGGTGTGATTAAAAAAGAAAAAGACTCAAAAATCTCTCTGCACAGAATCCTTTGATATACTGTTGTTGAGGCATACCTACCCAAAGCTGCGATATGGAAGACTTAAATCATTAAGACTCCGTCAACTTTAAAAATGTGTGTCAGAAGCTATTTTTAGCCACACGAATCTTTTATGCCATATTGTGGAATTCTGTTAGCAGATAGAGGGAGAGACTGTATGTCTCAGAGAAGATTGTCTCAGGTTGCTTTGAGACATATCAACAGTTGCTAAGGAACCGTCGCTAATGCTTCTGGGAAATTCTATAATATTTCACTTAGAAATCGGGAGAAATTTTTATAGAGCAAAGCTTCTTAGACAAGGAAAGCATATGAAGGGTGATATTAGGGAACAGCTTCAAACTGGTAAAAAGTATTTTAAAGTTTCCTAGAAGATTGAGTTTAAATGGGGTTTCTCAGCACCATATAATCGCCTCTTACAGAATCCTGGAAGCTTTCATTTACATCTGATTTTAGAACAAGTAGCATTTTAAAATCTGGTCACATTTTAGTTTATTTTCCGTGATTGATGTCTTAAAATGGAGATAAGCACTTCTTTTCACACAGAGAATTAATTAGCATGCTAGGGTGGTGGTTCCACTGATTCTCTTCTCTTTTACTGAAACGCTATATTAATAGTAAGCACTTAATAGGCACTGACTGTTTACTAGGTTCTACAAAGATATAGTCTTGGCATGTAATGGTTTTAAAACCCAAATAGTCCTCTCTGATTAGCTGCGGCATTGTCGATAGTGAAGAGACTTTCGTCAGCCACTTTCACTGAGGCTTATGTTGCTGGGGGAGTCAGGCTAGCAGCCTAACAGCCAACTCAGTGCACCATCCCGGTGAGGACCTGCCGCATATCAACATCCTGTTACCTGTGGTCTGCCTGGCCACAGAGAGAAGGTTTGCTCCATACAGAAACATTACTTTTAGACAAGCTGATTTGGTCTGTTTGGTCTACATGCTTCATTACTTCCAGGCTTATTAGAGTCTGGGGAAAATGTAGCAATAATTCATTTTTTCTTTTTCTCTCTCGTTCACGAACATTAAGTGAACACCTGTCATAACCAAGGAGCTGTGGTTAGTGCTGGGGTTAGGACACATTTAATATACAGTCCTTGTCCTCAAAGAACTTATATTCTGGTGAGGAGAAAATTCTGTGAACAAGCAATTGCAAAACAGTAGGATAAGACTCACCATGAAACTGTGTAAGGAGCTGAGGAAGGAACAAGTGCAGTTTTTCTGCCTGGGCAAAGGACTCATAGATGGAGTTGAATAGGAGTATGTTTGTCATACACACGGGGAAGGGGGTGAGAGGGAGCAAGCAGTGTACAAAGGGTTCCACAGGCATGAGCAGAAAGCAGCCTTCCGTCAGCCCTTGACGCTGGTGCCTGGAACCCCAAGAGAGGCTCAGAGATAGAGCAGGACAATGCACAGAGGCCCTGCCATTGAAGGCTTATTCTTTCAACATATTAAACCCCCCTCCCCTTTTTTGGTTAGAAGACCACTGCAGTGGGCCAATTATAACAGGGATGGAAGAGAATGTAGACTGTGAGGAAGGAAATAACATTAGAGGGAAATATTAGGAGGGAAAATATGTATGACTTGATGAAGGCATGGGGGCGGGGGTGCCGGTTGGGGAAATACATGACCCAACCTTCCTCCAACACATAGAACTTCTTCCTCTCGTGTTCTGCATCTCTCTATGGCCCTTTCTGTGCTCCATGCTGCTTCGTGACTCCAGGCCTGTTCTCCTGTGGTTCTCTTTGTCTGGAATACTTTCCCACCTGGCCTAGTGATCTTCTCTGAGCTAGCATGGCTTGCCCTTTTGATGCCTCTGCATTTCTCTATTTAGGATACCAACTGGAAACTGTTCAATGAGGTATCTCTCCTACTTACGTACAACCTCTTCCACAGTAGCGGCTGTGCTTTGTTTTTATTTGTGTAACATGCATAAGCAGGGTGTTAACCTTTGTGTAAGTAAGAGCTAATAAATGTTCATTGATGTGAACTGGTCTGATAGAGTTTGGTTGTTTTTTTTTTTTTTAAACTACTATATATGTTTTTTGCCTTCAGGTTGCAGATGGGGTGCCAAGGGCAGTAATAATTTAGAAAACACCCAGATGTCAGATAATCACAAGGACAGGGCAAGCCAGGCAACATGTCTTGGTGTTGCCACTTGTCTTGGTGTCTGTTCATTCTGAGGTTTTTCCAACAGTCGGAGAAGCCAAGAGCCAAGGCAGCATCAGGCCATTTGACTGGACTCAGAATGTACAATGTAGAGATGGTTCAAGGACCTGATGCTGGCCGTGTAAGATGTAGACATGCAAAAATGTAGATACAAACAAATAAAGTGAATTCTAGCTAAGTATCAGATGAATGATTCAGACTGTTATGTGCTAGAGGACTATAGAGGAGATGTGGAAGGCCAATAGCCCTTGAGTATATAGTCAGCAAATGCAGCATAATGCTGAGTCTGAAGACCTGAGTTTGCATGCCAATCAGAATATTCACCAAAGAAACATTTTGCTAGTCTTTCAGTGAATGTTGACAGAGAAGCTTGTGTCAAAGTTGCATTAAATGTCATGCTTGAAGTAGGCCAAATTGTGAACCTGAATAGTGCATTTCTTTCTACGTTAGAGAAGCAGAAGCTATCAGAGAACACAGACACGTCTGTGATGGTTTGATTAGTACCCTCTCCCCAGGTTTACAGAAAGCACCACAATATTCTTGATGATTCTGTGCTTGTTTTAGCTGAAACCATCTAATCAGACAAATCACTGGTCATCACAAAGTCCACAATACAAACAATGGCATGGAGCGTGTTTTGTTGCGAAAGTAAAGGTTCCTTGGATGTATGGAGGAGAACTCAGAATTATTAATACTAGACACCTGCCTAAGACCAGCCCATTGAACACCATATACAGTTGACCCTTGAACAACGCAGAGTTAATTCATGCATAACTTACAGTCGGCCCTTGGTGTCCACAGTCCCACCACAGCCATGGGTTTAACCAACCATGGACCATGTAACAGTATTTACTATCGAAAAATACCTGCGTGTAACTGGACCCATGCAGTTCAAACCCACATTGTTCAACAGTCAACTGCATATGGAGTCATGATAAATATCTGATACTATTTTTCCTCTGACGTGGCAAGACAGGATGTGGTTAGTGATGCATCAACTTCCCAATTTAAGAATGGAACTAAATAGAGTTCTTATCACAAGGAAAAAAATTGTTTTGTTTTTGTTTTTTTTCGTATCTATATGAAATGATGGATGTTAACTAAATTTATTATGGTAATCATTTCACAATATATGGAAGTCAAATCATTATGTTATACATCTTAAACTTATACAGTGCCATACATCACTTATATCTCATTAAAATTGGAAAAAAAAAAGAATGGAACAAAATAAATGAGAAGTAGTATTACACAGTGATTAAGAATATTTGATTTAGTGCCAAACTGCTTAGATTCAAATGCTGGCTTTTCAAAACCAGTTGTGAAGCCCGGAGCAAGGTAATAATTCTCTTTGTGCCTCAGTTTCCCCATCTGTAAAATGATGACAATAGTAGTACATACTTCATGGAATTGTTACATGGATTAAATAAAATAATAAATATAAAATGTTTAGTAAAGATTGTAGCACATAGTATGCAATCACACAATAAATATTAGCTATTATTGTTATTAATGATCTTATCTCAAGTTGATGATAAACATAGTCTCTATGAATTTATTCACCAAATTCAAAATTAACCTTACTATGTGGCTAGTATGAGACATAAGCTCAAATAACAAATATCACTATACTTAAGTAGAAATAAATTCATGTTATTTTGCCATCCAACAGTCATCATGGGGTGGATGATCTGATAGTGATTATCACTTTATGGAACTCTGTCACTGGGGTAAATAGCGACCCACATGGAGATTACCCCAGGCTCTGGGAGGTTGAAGATATTCTTCAGAATTTCAAAGCATATCAACTGCGAGGTTGCATAGGGATGAGTGGAAATGGACATGCCAGGATAACAATCAGGACACGTTGTTCCTTCAGGTTTCTAAGAAAACAAGTATCAAGCTTAAGAAATTCTATCACCCCATCTCTGATACAGTCCAAAGAATAGCCTTGTAATTTGTATGCCATCTACTTGGTTTTAACAAAGCATTTGAGTCTGGTGAGCACATTGGTAGGTTAGAAAATACTGCGAAGACAGTCTGCGTGTGGAAGTTTATAAGCATCATTTGTTTACTCTGCAAGGAAGTGATGGTGAGAGTTATAGATGCAGACAGATAGCAAATATGTTTACAGTGACTAATAGCACCAAACAAGTCAGCACATGTATACCATTATTGTCAGCTATTTTTTTAATTTGTTTGTTTGTTTGTTTTAAGATGCCCTTTGTTGCCTTCAAAGATTTCGATTCATGTATTAACATGAAGGTTAGGTCAGATAAGAATGCATCTAATCTCTGCCGTATGTAGATGGCAAAAGCAAATTATTATTTGGAATATAAACAACCTTATTACGTATTGTCCGCATGCCAATGACTGCACACAGATGTCTCACAGTCAGAATGATGAATAACAGTGGTTGGGTTGGTTTGCTTAAGTTGTGCATCACTTTGGTCATATTATCAATCTCCAAGAAGAGAAAGATTCTCTGAAATTTCTCTGGACCACCCCTGAAAGTTAGAGATAAGTTTCATCATCTCAGTGGCATCATCTTTTGCAATCAACCAGCAATAGCCACCAAACAGAGATTTAGTGGTAGTGTGTGTAAAAGGCACTGTGATAGACAGCACTGTTCGGGAGACGGAAATCTATAGCATGGTCTCCTTTTCCAAAGATGGGGCGATAATGCACAGATTACATAGCAGAATTAATTAATAATAAGTTATAAAATGAGGTAACTCTTAAGAGGTGCTGCAGGCAGTATATGAAAAAGCACCAGATCACTGATAAAGATATAAGAAGAAAGTTTGTTTATTGTAAGCTGAAATGGTTCTGGAAAGACTTCTTGAAAAGAGAGAGATAGAGATGGAAGTGGAGATGGAGATGGGGAGAGAGAGAGATAGAGAGAGAGAGAGAGGGAGGGAGGGAGAGGGTGAGAGAAAGGATTATTCTAGGTAGGTGGGACCAGCACAGACATGAGGAAACACAAGGTATACTGAGAGTAGAGAGCAAACCCAATTAATGACAGTATAAACTACATGAAGAGCCAGGTTACTAGGAATTGCATACCTTTGAGGATATGCAATAGCAGGTTAGGGTGTGACAAGACACGGGATAACTGTGAGTCTCTAGGATATGACCAGCAGAAGAATGTTCATATGAACAATGAAGCCTTCACTCTTGTCTGTGATTAGGGTACCCTGATAGAAGATAAGCCTAGAAAAATATTAATAGTCTGATGCCAGTTTGCAGGGAAACTGAATAGAGAGAGCGCCGTGCAGTTCAAACTTTATAGGTTTGGATTTTTTACCTAAGGGTCACAAATCCCCAAGCTTCAGGATATATGTGAACCCCTTGAATCATAGGCAAAAACCTGTGCATTGTTCTTATTGGATATTGAAAGATATTCATGCCTCCTGCCTCCAAATTAAGCTTCACTTAATAAGTAATGGATAATAAGGAATGATTTTGAGCAAGAGTGACATAAAATTGGTAATTGGGATGATGACTCCGGTATCTGTACAGGGTGAGGGACAGACTGGAGAGACTGGAGCAGAGGACTCCAGGCGGGAGGCTGCAGCAGGCTGGAGGGACAGATGTGGCTGTGACAGCCCCATGGGTGGGACTGACAATCTTCAAGGAGGTAGAGGGAAAAGGAGGTGTTTAAAGGAAAGCTCTCCTTTGGGGGATAATGTCAAAACATTTGTGGAGAAGATGGGGAAATGGGAGGTAGTGAAGTTCAAGTCAGTTTCTAAAGAAATCAATCAGTTAACATTTATTTATTCAAGCCTCTTGAGTCTTCACCATGTTGATGTAAAGCCTTTCATATAAAAACTCTATTCCTGTGGCAATGAGAGCTTAGACTTACCTTGCAAGGCCTGATTGGAAAGATGTATTAAAAATAAGGACATTAGGGGCTTCCCTGGTGGCGCAGTGGTTGAGAGTCTGCCTGCCGATGCAGGGGACACGGGTTCGTGCCCCGGTCCAGAAAGATCCCACATGCCGCGGAGCGGCTGGGCCCGTGAGCCATGGCCGCTGAGCCTGCGCGTCCAGAGCCTGTGCTCTGCAATGGGAGAGGCCTCAACAGTGAGAGGCCCACGTACTGAAAAAAAAAAAAAAAAAAAAAAAGGACATTAGTGAATCGTGAACTGCCAACTCATATGAATGCTGAAATTAAGATAGTTTCTTTCAAAATTACCTGATTTCAAATTTCCAGTTAAATTCGTGGAAGTTGAAATGTCTCTAAATATTTTGGATGCCTCAGTTGTTGCAGACATTTAGTTGACCAGTTGGATAACTAAGCCCTTTCACTCTCTCAATGTCACACATTCCCAAGTCATGAGATTTCAAATTTTGTAGGTGTTTCAGAAATAGAGTCCCTCATTGTCTCAGTGCAAATTAGTTTGGGTTGACCATATTTAATGAAAGAATATTAGAATTCTGAAAAATAACATATTCTAGCTGACTATACAGTAAAACAAACAAACTAACTAATACCACCTTGTACCTTCCCCTGAGGTAATACAAAGATTTGGGGACCATCACATTAGGGGAAGATTCATATTTGCTCTTGATCACCTGAGTCAGTAAGGACAATAAATCTTCTGGGCTCTGAGTTAATCCCACCCAACTGTTTGTAGTTGAGCACATCTGGGAGGCAGAGGCCAAGTGGGAACTGTGGAGAGGAGACACTGTCTTCAAAGGTCAAAGCACTTACCTTTCTAAGCCGATTTCAAGACAGTCCAGCTGCCACAAGTGGTCTCAAAACCAAAATGGCCTTGGCCCCATTATCTGACACAAATGTGACTGTGGCAGAGCCACTCGTCAGGGTCTCTGCTGCCTTAGCATATGCCGAAGCCATTTTCCGACAGTCTGGTGCCTTCCTTGACGCTTTCCACACAGCGGGTATATTGAGGAGCATCTCCGTGCCTACTGGGTGATTGGATGGCTCTTTGGCGGTCTCTGGTGATAAACATTAGATACGCTTTTAGAGGGAACAGCTGAATACTTGACTCCATTTGAGCAAATGCAAAAACAAACATTTGAATGAATCTGCTAAAATTCTCTGGTGTGAACTTAAGTCTGATACTGACTTCTAGCTATAACTCAGAAGGATCGCTATGTTGTTGATGTATTATATAGAGTGGCACCTTAGGGTGAATTATCTATGTAGTATTTAAATATTCTCTCTCTCTCTCTCTCTCTCTATCTATCTATCTCTTTCTCTCTCCACCAAAACCTCACCTTTCTTCAGTGGTTCTAACAGGAATTCCTAAGATGTGCCTGTGTACATGTCTGTGGGTATATATAATTGTGCTGGGTATAATTAATTTTTTGATTACCAGATCTTCATAGATATGAGCATTAAACCTCTTAATTATCACAGTTACAAATGTCCATTTGGTAACTTGCTATCTTGTGTCAGTAAGCGAATTGGACATACTGAGTTGTTATATCAAAGAGAGCTGGTATGTATGCCTCAACACTTGTATTTCCACACTGCATGCCACTAAGTACATGAGGGTTCTTTTCACTTCTGTTCTTTTTAATTCTTGGTAGAGCATGTATAATCAGTGACATAAACATCATCCATTAGTCAGTTCAGCCTTCCCTGAAGTATTAGTATTCTAAACAATCCTATTACCAAGGCATTATTTTGATACTTTATTAAAAGTCCTACAGCTCTAGCACTGCTATACTCAAACACAGCTTTATGCAACTAGGATTATAATGGAAGCTTTATTACAATGATATATAACTTGTATCATCCTAATAAAAGTTCCTGTACATAGCAATGCTTTAATAACATTGTTTCTGTAACAGTGATTCCTTAGTAATGGAGCTTCTCTCATGGCAACTTCATTATTAGGAAATGATGTCAGTAATAGAAATGCAAATAAAGATTTTGAGAGGAGCATTTGATGCATGGCTCTATTACTGACCTGCTCTCTTTTCATGCATTACATCTAATCATTATAAACCTACCATGTAGATTATAGTTTTGCTTATTATTCTCCTGTAATATTTTAGCATTTGTGTCCTTCCAAATTATCAAAATGGACTGCCATTTTAAAATAAAATTCAAGGGTTAAAATAATTTAAATTTTAATTAAATTTTGTTTCTAAAGCATTCTGAATGTTTCACAAAATCTTCCCTTTTATTGTATCAAAGATTGAGTGGACCAATAGCATTCAAACTGGGGTATGTGTACCCCTGAGTGGATATGAAGACATCCCAAAGGATATGTGGGTATAGAAAGGTTTAGAGGAATTAATATCCAGATCTTCTACTTCCATATGTACCGTCTCATAAAATCCGTCTGCCTCGAAGGCCCTTACGGAGATTTTCCTACCACACCTCCCCCTTTTGCCTTTCTCCACCGAGAAAGGCATACATCGCACCCACCCTATCCCTTACCATGGCATATTGCTCCACTCTCCAGACCCCAATCCATATGTGTGTGTGTGTGTGTGTGTGTGTGTGTGTGTGTATATATATATATATATATATATATATATATATATTTTTTTTTTTTTTTTTTTTTCGGTACGCGGGCCTCTCACTGTTGTGGCCTCTCCAGTTGCGGAGCACAGGCTCCGGAGGCGCAGGCTCAGCGGCCATGGCTCACGGGCCCAGCCGCTCCGCGGCATGTGGGATCCTCCCAGACCGGGACACGAACCTGTGTCCCCTGCATCGGCAGGCGGACTCTCAACCACTGCGCCACCAGCGAAGCCCCCCAATCCATATTTTTAAGAGTCAGGAAGTACAGGATTGTGGTTAAGTGCCTGGGCTCTGGAACCAGGGAGCGTTGTGGATACAGGCTCTGTGACCTTGAGAAGTCTAAGCTTTCTCAACCTCCGTTTCTGCATCTACAAAATGGGGATAATAATAATAGGGTGTTGTGAGGATTAAGTGAATTCAAGCATGTGTGAAAGAAGTATGACCTGTAGTACAAGCTAAATGATGCTATTAGCCCATGATTTCCCAAAATATTTCACTTTACATGTTTATTTATCAAATTTTATAATATATTGTTTTTGCTCAACTGAGTACTACTAATAATTATAATGACAACTCAATCACACATCTTAGTTAATACCTAGAGCAAAATGGTCACAGGAAATTTTAGAAAGTAAATTCCTTTCTGTATATATATTTTTTGTTTACAAGAATGTGATCAATAAAAAGCTTTTAACCATGAAATATACATTAGGATAAAGTTCTTTGAGAGAAGCAGACTGGAGATGAATTCAAGGAGAAAAATATAAAACATCCAATTGTTCATATATTTTTAAAATGAATGATGGTGGGGATCATAACACTGGGGCATTTATTTTTGATTGAGTGCATTTAGGAGAGTGACAATAGTATTATTTAAAATTGTATGTTTAAGTAAAACAGAATGTTTTTAAAATTGTTCATATTTACAATACCCTGGAAATTACATCCTTTGCAACTATTTAATGAAAAATTTTAGAGGTCAACTATGTGCCTTTGGGTTTTTTTTTTTTTTTTGCCTTGGGGTTTGTAGATACATATTTTTAAAATATAGGTATGTGCAAGCAAAAACATTCAGACATTGTAATAAAACTCTATAAATCAGAGTAATGGTGAAAGTAGAAATATAAAATTAACTTCATAATTTATGTTTTCTGAGTACTAGATATTAAGAATATAGATAGTAAGAATAATACCTTCCTTATCAAGCTTGGAAACTATGTAAAATTCTAGAATTTTGAGACTCCTCTGGCAGAAAGTCGATTTGACTCTGTGTAGACTAATTTGGCTGAGTATCTCTGGTGCTTCACAGTAGGTCAGTGTGAAGACTACACGTGTGCTCCCAAGTTAATTAGTAATGTCTGGGAGAGAGCCTTACCTTTGAAGAGGGAGGTGGATTTGTCCTTTGATCTGCTTATGAAAGGTGTCCTCTCAGAGTGGATGCTGTTGAGGCAGAAATGGGGAGGCTGTACTGCTGGATGGAAGCTCTGAGAACTTTACTTCATGCTGGAAAAGGCACCTGTTACTGCTACTGGAGGAGCACCAGCTCGGACAGGAAAGAATGAATGGCCCCCTTATGAGGGACTTGCTACAAATGGGCTATTTCCTATGTAAAAAAAATAAGTGTTGAAGAAAGTGTGTATGCCCTCAGATGTGTTTACTGACAATTATATTTGTATCAGTTTGATGTGCACGATTTTAGTTTTCATTCTTATTTCGGCCATAACTCAAAATGAAAGTTTAGATGCCGTTTTCTTCCTGGGCAAGTTTCAAGTCAGCATATCCATAGTTGTAACCATAATGAATATACAATTTTGTGAGCTGGTTTTCTCACTTAACATTATTTTCCAGACCCTTGCCAAGGAAAGTAGAGCTTCTTAGACGAGTGATATGATAATACTGTAGCCATATTTATACCTAATGGCACAGAATCTGAGGAGAGCATAAACTTTAGTTAATGTGATTTGTGCTGGCCTATTTTCCTGACCTTCCGAGACCCAAGTACCAGCTTGTTGGAGACTCAGGTCAGATAATGCAAGCCTGCTCTGAGAGTTTGGGCATTGGCATTCCTCAAAAGTTGCTGACCCTACCTCAGCCAATCTGGAAAAAGAGCATCCAGGGACATGACGTGTTTACAAACTTTCAAGAGAGTTACTCAACCCCATCCTGAGTCCTAAGCCTTCTTCCATATGTTCTCCTGAATCGAGTCAGTCATTCCCAAGGGTTGCATCCTATGGCCAAGTCAAAAGTGGCATGAAGCCTAAGCTAGTTGCTTAGAGTCTTTGTAGAGTCTGTGTGATGTTTTTGTGAAATATTTCAAAGGATGTTTTAATTTGTAACATTGACAGTGCTACTTGAAGCAGTGAGGGAGTAGTCAAGCAATTTGCATTGGTGGCAATATAAATTAGTTTAATCATTATGGAGGGAAAAGTGATAATATAGATTAACAGCCATGTAAATATCCCCACTGTTTCTACTCATTCCTGAAACTTTATTATACACACAAACACACACAATTTATAACAATATAAACCTGGAAAATAATCTAAATGTCTCACAGTGGAATATCTATTATGATATATTTGCCAGATGAAATGTTATGTAGCTAAAAAGAAAATTATGAGGATTATGCAAAATATAGGAAAGCATATATGAAATAATGTTGAGAGGTAAAAGGAAAATTGAATCATAAAATTATATATTCACTGTGTACATAACTATGAAAGATAGATAGGTGGGTAGGTAGATATCAATAAAATTGGAAAGAAATCAACCTTTAAGAGGAAGGAAAAATAGAACTCAAGGATGACCTAGTCTGAAGCAATCATGAGATTTATTGACTTTGCTGGTCTGAAAGGCAATGGGGAGAAAATAATGGTGAGCTCAGATAGAGGGCAGACAGCAGAAGCAAGAAGAATTACAATCCTGCAGGCTTTGGAAAAAAACCACATTCACAGAAAGATAGACAAGATGAAAAGGCAGAGGGTTATGTACCAGATGAAGGAACAAGATGAAATCACAGAAAGACAACTAAATGAAGTGGAGATAGGCAACCTTCCAGAAAAAGAATTCAGAATAATGATACTGAAGATGATACAGGACCTCAGAAAAAGAATGGAGGCAAAGATCGAGAAGATGCAAGAAATGTTTAACAAAGACCTAGAAGAATTAAAGAACAAAGACCTAGAGGAATTAAAGAACAAACAAACAGAGATGAAGAATACAATAACTGAAATGAAAAATACACTAGAAGGAATCAATAGCAGAATAACTGAGGCAGAAGAATGGATAAGTGACCTGGAAGACAGAATGGTGGAATTCACTGCCACTGAACAGAATAAAGAAAAAAGAATGGAAAGAAATGAAGACAGCCTAAGAGACCTCTGGGACAACATTAAACGCAACAACATTCACATTATAGGGGTCCCAGAAGCAGAAGAAAGAGAGAAACAACCCAAGAAAATATATGAAGAGATTATAATCGAAAACTTCCCTAACATGGGAAAGGAAATAGCCACCCAAGTCCAGGAAGTGCAGAGAGTCCCAGGCAGGATAAACCCAAGGAGAAACATGCTGAGACACATAGTAATCAAATTGACAGAAATTAAAAGCAAAGAAAAATTATTGAAAGCAACAGGGAAAAGTGACAAATAACATACAAGGGAACTCCCATAAGGTTAAAAGCTGATTTTTCAGCAGAAACTCTACAAGCAAGAAGGGAGTGGCATGATATACTTAAGGTGATGAAAGGGAAGAACCTACAACCAAGATTATTCTACCCGGCAAAGATCTCATTCAGATTCGATGGAGAAATCAAAGCTTTACAGACAAGCAAAAGCTAAGAGAATTCAGCACCACCAAACCAGCTCTCCAACAAATGCTAAAGGAACTTCTCTAAGTGGGAAACACTAGAGAAGAAACGGACCTACAAAACCAAACCCATAACAATTATGAAAGTGGTAATAGGAACATACATATCGATAATTACCTTAAACGTGAATGGATTAAATGCTCCAACCAAAAGACACAGGCTTGCTGAATGGATACAAAAACAAGACCCATCTATATGCTGTCTACAAGAGACCCACTTCAGAACTAGGGACACATACAGACTGAAAGTGAGGGGATGGAAAAAGATACTCCATGCAAATGGAAATCAAAAGAAAGCTGGAGTAGTAATACTCATATCAGATAAAATAGACTTTAAAATAAAAAATGTTACAAGAGACAAGGAAGGGCACTACATAATGATCAAGGAATCAATCCAAGAAGAAGATTCAACAATTATAAATATATATGCACCCAACATAGGAGCACCTCAATACATAAGGCAACTGCTAACAGCTATAAAAGATGAAATTGACAGTGACACAATAATAGTGGGGGACTTTAACACCTCACTTACACCAATTGACAGATCATCCAAACAGAAAATTAATAAGGAAACACAAGGTTTAAATGACACAATAGACCAGGTAGACTTAATTGATATTTATAGGACATTCCATCCAAAAACAGCAGATTACACTTTTTTCTCTAGTGCACACGGAACATTCTCCAGGATAGATCACATCTTGGGTCACAAATCAAGCTTCAGTAAATTTAAGAAAATTGAAATCGTATCAAGCATCTTATCTGACCACATGCTATGAGGTTAGAAATCAATTACAGGGAAAAAAACGTAAAAAACACAAACACATGGAGGCTAAACAATATGTAACTAAATAACCAAGAGATCACTGAAGAAATCAAAGAGGAAATCAAAATATACCTAGAGACAAATGACAATGAAAACACGATGATCCAAAACCTATGGGATGCAGCAAAAACAGTTCTAAGAGGGAAGTTTACAGCAATACAAGCCAACCTCAAGAAACAAGAAAAATCTCAAATACACAATCTAACGTTACACCTAAGGGAACTAGAGAAAGAAGAACAAACAAAACCCAAAGTTAGTAGAAGGAAAGAAATCATAAAGATCAGAGCAGAAATAAATGAAATAGAAACAAAGAAAACAATAGCAAAGATCAGTAAAATGAAAAGCTGGTTCTTTGAGAAGATAAACAAAATTGATAAACCATTAGCCAGACTCATCAAGAAAAAGAGGGAGAGGACTCAAATCAATAAAATTAGAAATGAAAAAAGAGAAGTTACAACAGTCAACACAGAAATACAAAGCATCCTAAGACACTACTACAAGCAACTCTATGCCAATAAAGTGGACAATCTGGAAGAAATGGACAAATTCTTAAAAAGGTATAACCTTCCACAACTGAAACAGGAAGAAATAGAAAATATGAACAGACCAATCACAAGTAATGAAATTTAAACTGTGATTAAAAATCTTCCAACAAACAAAAGCCCAGGACCAGATGGCTTCACAGGCGAATTCTATCAAACATTTAGAGAAGAGCTAACACCCATCCTTCTCAAACTCTTCCAAAAAATTGCAGAGGAAGGAACACTCCCAAATTCATTCTATGAGGCCACCATCACCCTGATACCAAAACCAGACAAAGATACTACAAAAAAAGAAAATTACAGGCCAGTATCACTGATGAACATAGATGCAAAAATCCTCAACAAAATACTAGCAAACAGAATCCAACAGCACATTAAAAGGATCATACACCGTGATCAAGTGGGGTTTATCTCAGGAATGCAAGGATTCTTCAATATATGCAAATCAATCAGTGTGTTACACCATATTAACAAACTGAAGAATAAAAACCATATGATCATCTCAATAGAGGCAGAAAAAGCTTCTGACAAAATTCAACACCCATTTATGATAAAAACTCTCCGGAACGTGGGCATAGAGGGAACCTACCTCAACATAATAAAGGCCATACACGAAAAACCCACAGCAAACATCATTCTCAATGGAGAAAAACTGAAATCATTTCCTCTAAGATCAGGAACAAGACAAAGATGTCCACTCTTGCCACTATTATTCTACATAATTTTGGAAGTCCTAGCCATGGCAATCATAGAAGAAAAAGAAATAAAAGGAATACAAATCGGAAAAGAAGAAGTAAAATTGTCACTGTTTGTAGATGACACGATACTATACAGAGAGAATCCTAAAGATGCCACCAGAAAACTACTAGAGCTAACCAATGAATTTGGTAAGGTTGCAGGATACAAAATTAATGCACAGAAAATCTCTTGCATTCCTATACACTAATGATGAAAAATCTAAAAGAGAAATTAAGGAAACACTCCCATTTACCACTGCAACAAAAAGAATAAAATACCTAGAAATAAACCTACCTAGGGAGACAAAAGACCTGTATGCAGAAAACTATAAGACACTGATGAAAGAAATTAAAAATGATACCACAGATGGAAAGATATACCATGTTCTGGGATTGGAAGAATCAATATTATGAAAATGACTATACTACCCAAAGAATCTACAGGTTCAATGCAATCTCTGTCAAATTACCAATGGCATTCTTTACAGAACTAGAACAAAAATATCTAAAAATTTGTATGGAGACACAAAAGTCCCTGAATAACCAAAGCAGTCTTGAGGGAAAAAAACAGAGCTGGAGGAATCAGACTCCCTGACTTCAGACTATACAACAAAGCTACAGTAATCAAGACAGTATGGTACTGGCACAAAAACAGAAATATAGATCAATGGAACAGGATAGAAAGCCCAGAGATAAACCCACGCACCTATGGTCAACTAATCTATGACAAAGGAGGCAAGGATATACAATGGAGAAAAGACAGTCTCTCAATAAAATTAGAAATGAAAACAGAAATGCTGGGAATACTGGACAGCTACATGTAAAAGAATGAAATTAGAACACTCCCTAACACCATACACAAAAATAAACTCAAAATGGATTAGAGACCTAAATGTAAGACTGGACACTATAAAACTCTTAGCGGAAAATATAGGAAGAACACTCTTTGACATAAATCACAGCAAGATCTTTTTTGATCCACCTAGTAGAATAATGGAAATAAAACCAAAAATAAACAAATGGGACCTAATGAAACTTAAAAGCTTTTGCACAGCAAAGGAAACTACAAACAAGACGAAAAGACAACCTTCAGAATGGGAGAAAATATTTGCAAATGAATCAACAGACCAAGGATTAATCTCCAAAATATATAAACAGCCCATGCAGCTCAGTATTAAAAAAACAAACAACCCAATCCAAAAATGGGCAGAAGACCTAAATAGACATTTCTCCAAAGAAGACATACAGATGGCCAAGAAGCACATGAAAAGCTGCTCAACCTCACTAATTATTAGAGAAATGCAAATCAAAACTACAATGAGGTATCACCTCACACCAGTTAGAATGGGCATCATCAGAAAATCTACAAACAGCAAATGCTGGAGAAGGTGTGGAGAAAAGGGAACCCTCTTGCACTGTTGGTGGGAATGTAAATTGATACAGCCACTGTGGAGAATAGTATGGAGGCTCCTTAGAAAACTAAAAACAGAATCACCATATGATCCAGCAATTCCACTCCTGGGAATATACTCCGAGAAAACCATGATTCAAAAAGACACATTCACCCCAATGTTCATTGCAGCACTGTTTACAATAGCCAGGTCATGGATGCAACCTAAATGCCCATCGACAGACAAATGGATAAAGAAGAAGTGGTACATATATACAATGGAATATTACTCAGCCATAGAAAGGAACGAAATTGGGTCATTTGTTGAGAAGTGGATGAATCTAGAGACTGTCATACAGAGTGCAGTATGTCAGAAAGAGAAAAACAAATATCATATATTAATGCATATATGTGGAACCTAGAAAAATGGTACAGACGAACCGGTTTGCAGGGCAGAAATAGAGACACAGATGTAGAGAAGAAACGTATGGACACCAAGGAGGGAAAGTGGTGGTGGTGGGGGTGGGGTGTGATGAGTTGGGAGATTGGGATTGACATGTATACACTGACGTGTATAAAACTGATGACTAATAAGAAACTGCTGTATAAAAATTAAATTAAATTAAATTAAAAAATTTAAAAAAAAATAATGGTGAGCTCAGAGCTCAGCCTTTAAATCAGGGTTCACTCCTGAGTTCATGTGGAAACCCTCTGTATTTGCTGCTACTGATTTTCTTTTTCGACTTTAGACTCTTTCTTGTGTCCTAGACTTTAGTGTCTAGAAAATACAGAACTTGATCCAAAGTATAAAAATCAGTTTTTAGGATTCTGACAGAAGTTACTATGGAGAAATGTTTGGTCAGGAAATAGGATTAGAGTGTACATTTTTTTACTCCTGACATTATTAAGTTGCTTATATTTTAAGAAAATATCTTTAAATATAAGAAACTGCCATTCTTGCCCATATGTATCAGCTTATTCCTCTTTCTAACACTTGTTTGCAAAATACCAGGATATAATTATTGCCTGAAAGAAAATCCATGATTATATTTTATATAGAAGAATATGATTTCTTAATACTGTAGCCTATTAGTAGCATTTTTTTTGTTTCCTGGTTTCAAATGACTAATAGTCTAAAAACTGGGGGAGTATCTCATTGTAGCTAAATTTTTACTGGTCCAATCTTTACCTAACATTTTTCATTATTAGATGAGTAACAGATTTTATAATGGGTTTATCACATCCTTAGGAATTTTCTTCATAGACTCTCTTTCTAGAGCACTTCTAAAGAGAAAAACTGATTTTAACTTAAAGAAATCACTAGGAATCTGCTTCTGGGTATAAAAAGAATATTTTCATTATCAAAACTGGGTAAGAGTCAGGAAGGAAATACCTGTTAGCTGTAAACTGGGGTGTTTTGTTAGAAACTTATGTTGATTATATTTACATAAAGAGAAGCATTGTGGTATTTTAAAAAATCATCTTAAAGATTAATCTGTATGTTGTTCTGTTACTTTAAAATTCTATTTGGCATCATCCTAAAGAGTAATTATACTAACAGACTGCTATTTTATTTTGTGTTGCTCATAAAACATCTTCCTATGTGATAGTTGCTAGACATTAATATCTGGTTACCAATAAATTAGGCTGTTTTGTGAGTTTGTTCTTGAAAATCCTTGACTTTTCTAATTGCTGATTCACCACTTTATTATACCCCAACATAATCTAAAGTGGTGTCACTGTTTTAGTGAGTATCCCAGAAATAAACTTAGCCAAAAATTGTCACCGTTATGTAACGTAGTGGAAGGGAAAAAAAAAAAGAAGAATTAATGCTTGGAAAGCACAAGCTCCCTATTGTTTTCCTTTAAGACAAAAATAGAATAAATGTAATGCCTGCAAGTTGTTTCATGCTCAAGTGCCGCATTTAGTCTCAGTAGGCTTGGTGTTGGTAGAGAAAGACTAAGTTCTATTCTTGAATCTGGACATGAGTCTTGACTCCATAATTTCTGAGTGCCAGAGAGGTGGATAAGCCACCTCTCTGAGCAGATTTGTACAAAAAGGGTGGAGGCTGAATGAAGGCTCTTCTGTGTGACCCTCCCACAACTCAGGGATTTGACCAGAGAGACAGGAAACCGAGTGTGTCCTCTACTGCCAACACCACCCATCAGGTACTTTTTAAAAATGGATGTTTCCACCCGAACAGAACATTTTAATAAAAACATTGATATGGACCATAACAAGGCTTTTTAACAGAGACTTAAAGTCCTTTTTGTCTTCATTTAAAGCTGCTTTATTTTTCTTTCTGTGGTGCTGTATAAAATCTCATCAATATACAAAATCATTCTGAGCTCAGATTTTCTCATTTTCTCTGGATGAGAGCTTTGATTAGCTTTTTGCAAGTTCTTCATTAGTAATTGGCTTGTGTTTTTGTTTTTGTTTTTGGCTGTTGTCTCTAATAAGTTTATGTTCTATCAAAGAATTATTTGAGTATGGTCTGAAATATGCTATTCCATGTTATGTTACAGAATATTACAATTTAATATTCTTTATAAAATGCAACCAACAAGTGCTATTAGCATTAAATGCTCATTTCTTCCTTTTGATGCTGATGGCTGGGGTTGGTTGTTCTGTCTTATCATCATGCCTGACCTAGTTGTGCAGCCATTCCTGTTTAATTAATAGACATTTACATAAGCTCTTTTTTCCCCCAGCAAGCTTTATAATCATCTTGTTGGTTATCTCCTTTCACCCTGTGAAGTATCAGCAGTGCTATTTCCATTTTGCATATCAAAATACAGAAAGATTAAATTATGTACAACAAATTGATAAGTGAATAAGTTTGAGAATGCAGAGTTCTGGCATATTAATGGTGTTGCTTAAAGCAACAACCCATGTATAGACTCTATAAATATATTAAAACTCTGCTCTCTAATCCAGGAGTCGCAGTTGGGACTGTCAGCAGCCCAAGGAGGGAGCCCTTTGTAGATTTATGCAGGGGTGGGAGAATTAGTTTCTGGACTTCCTCTGGAGCCATGAAAAGAAAGTTTTTGTTAGCAGAAGAGGTCGTATCTAAGGACTGTTGCTCTGGTGTCTGTAATTTTTAATAAAAATTCTAGGAAGCCGGGCTTCCTTGGTGGCACAGTGGTTGAGAGTCCGCCTGCCGATGCAGGGGACACGGGTTCGTGCCCCGGTCCGGGAAGATCCCACTATGCCGTGGAGCGGCTGGGCCCGTGAGCCATGGCCGCTGAGCCTGCGCGTCCAGAGCCTGTGCTCCGCAATGGGAGAGGCCACAACAGTGAGAGGCCCGCATACCGCAAAAAAAAGAAAAAAAAAAAAAACTTCTAGGAAGCCTAGTGGCTTCTGTGCAACATATGAATTTGAGGAACTATTTTTTTTTAAATCCACCTTTCCAAACACCACTAGAATTTTATTCCCAATTAACTGGCCACAAAATGTCAACAGGTACAGCTAGAGCAAAGCATAGCTTGTGGGGACCTTTCTTGGGTACTTCGGCATGACTTTCATTTCTTTCCACATATTTTTTTTCTTAAATATTTTCTCACTGTCTTTCTAACTATATCCTCATGCACTTATTAGGGGTAAAAATGTGTACCAGGGTATATCTTCTTTATCCCCTTTTTCCCTTTTTTTCAAAACTATAAGAGAGGATTGCTCGAACTTCAAACCTTCTTTGTCTTGTGTAGGTGTTGATTATTTCCAGCAAATACTTTGGAACTTACAGGGATTACCTCAATCATTTAACAACATACCAAAAAAACAAAACAAACAAAC
The DNA here is from genome assembly GCF_963455315.2 of Globicephala melas. Lineage (NCBI taxonomy): Eukaryota > Metazoa > Chordata > Mammalia > Artiodactyla > Delphinidae > Globicephala > Globicephala melas. Next base: position 64,949,100 of record NC_083316.1, read on the forward strand.
AAACAAAAAGGCATTTTTTTTTCTTCTTCAGTTTACCAAACTTGTTAGTCTTACTCAAAAGATGGAAGTCTCTGTGCCTCTCACTTAACTCCCTTCCCATTAAACTTAGAGAAGCCTCTTTCTGTCTTCAATTCTACTGCCATACTCTTCCCCTGCTCCAAGCCCTGCCCATCCTTTAGGGTTTGGACCAGGTTAAATACCACATCTTCAGGAAATCTTTGCTACTCGCTCCTCCTCCCAGACAAAACTGACCTTTTCTTTCTCTGAGTTCCTATATTCCTGGGTTTGTGTCTTTTAAATGTTGTGTATTATAGTGATTTCTGTAATCCTTGCATTGCAGCTGTCCTAACAGGAGCATGGGGAGAAATGAGGAGAGGAGATGACGTATTTCTTTTGACTCAAGGTCGCTCTCAGCTCATGGAGATTTATACACCCTGTGTTCAGTTTGGTGTTTCCCATTGCAGAGCACTCAACATAGAACTATAGGAATCGCACAACTACAATAAGCATTAGCTCTGCTGGGTGAAAATAGTAGTTGAGTTCCAGGCATCAGGATATCATGATACCTGGATACCATGAGTATCATTCCAGGGAACAAGCCTTCTTTCCACGTGTGGGGTCTCAGGCTTGGCCACCTGTGCATCGTGGTTTTCCTTTAGTTTACTGGTGAGCTCCTCTATGGCCTCAGGTACTTATATGTCTTCCTTAGGAAACCCTCCATCCTACAGTGGGGAGCATCTCATTCTATGCTAGTGCCACTGTGATCACCTACACAGTTTTCTGTGGAGTGTGAAGCCTCCCCATGCCTTCTTTCCAAATGATGAAAAAAAAAAAATCCCTCCCACCGAGGGCGTCTCTCTTGCCAGCTTTTCTTGTTACTGGTCACAAGTCCTATTATTCATCTCCCATCATTAGACCAGGTGACACTGCTATTCTCCCTGGGGATCTGCTTTTCCATTCTGTTTAGAAATCCTAAGGGAAGGGAAGTGAGTAGTGACAAACTTACTTTACCTTTGGAACTCTCTGCCCTTGAGGTGCGATCTGGGACTTTCAGTCCTGGGCATGTAACTGACTGTAAACCTTAGGAGTTGAGATAATAGGATGTTGTTTTATATCTTTCTAGTACTTCAAACTAAAAGTAACCTCTGAGAAAGCAGATTTTGCTTCTGTCTTGAGTGTACTTATATTTCCAGTGCCTAGAACAGTGCCTGGTACATAGAACAGGCTCCATAAATATTCATTGAATAAATGAGTGGGGAGGTGGATGGCTAGATGGACGAATGTTTAGCATAGAGTCTTACCCACATTAGGTATTCAGTGCTGTTTATTGAATGCATGAGCAAAAATTGCATGAAGTAATGAAGGAGTGAGTTAAGTAGAAAGGCATGAGTTTATTACATATTTTAGTAGTATTTGATCTGCTTCTAAGTCTGAGTAACAAACCTTAGGGGAATAGGGTGGCATGGCAGAGGGAAGGCTAATTCACAGAACTAAAATATGCATCTTGCATCAGTTTTTTAAAATGATAATGAAAGATATTATTTTTATGTAGAAACCAGTAGATTTTAGAATATATTGTATAGTAGACATAAGTTTTTTACATAGAGAGTTATTCCTAACCATACCCTCAAACTCTCCTTTGTTCTTAGGTACACTTTGGAGGAAATATTTCAGAAAACAGATATTGAATTTCTTATCTGGGGACTCTTATAAATGTACAGGAGGTGCTGCCCCTGGTTTTGTGCCAAGGAGAGAGAATGGTTTGGTCTCTTTCGTGGAGGCCATTGGTGATTCCTGCACAAATATTCCCCTTTATGGAACAGGCTGCGTGTGCCAGTAATAATTTACTTTGGCATAGTAGGATGTCTTTTTCTATGCAGTAATTCCACAAATTATTGTTGAGTGCCTACTAGATGAAACGCACTGTCCTGGATGCTGAGATTAAAATAGTAATCAGAATATTTCTTCTGCCCTCAAGAAATTATAGTAGAGGAGGACTCCTGTAAACAGTCAATGTCCTATACAGAACAGTGAGGAATTAAGCAGTAGGCTTAAGCATGGGTGCAGTGGGAACACAGAGGGAGGGAACCTGATACAGGGTTGCGGTAAAAGAAAGCTGAGATCTGTAGGGAAGAAAAGGACATTAGTAGGTGAGGGGGGTTGGGGAGGGTGTTCCCGGCAGAGAGAACTGCATGTTCAAAAGTCTGGAGGTAAGAAAAAGCATTGTGTTCGGGGAACAGCAAGAAGTGTCATGATAAACTGTACATAAATATAGGTAAATATCTGGTTTTCTGATTCTGAAGAGGATTATTTTTTTTATTGGAGTATAGTTGCTTTTACAATGTTGTGTTGGTTTCTGCTGTACAGTGAAGTGAATCAGCTCTATGTATACATTTATCCCCTCCTTCTTGGACCTCCCCCCCCATCCCACCCATCTAGGTCATCAGAGAGCACCTAGCTGAGCTCCCTGTGCTCTACAGCAGGTTCCCACTACCTATCTATTTTATACATGGTAGTATATTTATGTCAAACCTAATCTCCCAATTCATCCCACCCTCCCCTTCCAACCCTGTATCCACACATCAGTTCTCTATGTCTGTCTGAGTTTCTATTCCTGCCCTGCAAATAGGTTCATCTGTACCATTTTTCTAGATTCCACATATATGTGTTAATATATGATATTTGTTTTTCTCTTTCTGACTTATGAAGAGGATTTTTTAAACATAAAAATGATAAAAGAAATAACAAAGGAGAAAAATTATTGATTTAATTATTTAATAATACATTTCATATCTAAATCATCATGAAAATAATTTAATGACAATCTGGAAATAAACAATGTTTTGACTGTTTCAGCAACTTTTATGAGAGCAAGGGTAATCTGTTTATGTACCATTGTATTACTAACATTTGACCCAGTGCATGGCTCACAATGGTGGTTGAATAAATGAAAAGAATCAATATCCTCAAAAGATACTAAAGAACTGATATAAATGAATAAGAAAACCAAACAAATTATATGAAAGGAAATAATAAAAATAAGTGCAGAAATTAGTAAAACAGAAGACAAAGGACTGATTGACAAAAGACACATATGATGGGACTGGCACATAGTAGGCACTCGATAAATATCTGATCAGTCAATAAAAAGCAACAGAAAACTATAAACGTGTATAAAAGATCTGAAAGGGAATTCACCAAATGGAATAAATCTGAGTTGGGCAGTTTTAGATAATTCTGTTTTTATTCATTGTTCTTTTCTGTATTTTCTGAACTCTCCATGTATTGCTTATAATTTTTATGAAAATACATTAATTTGAAATTTGAAAATATATATTTTTAAAGAAGTGGACTGGAGAGGATTAAAACCAGGGATGATCCTTGACACCAGCTCTGGTCAATGGAATGAGGAGGTACGGTGTATGAGCATGCACTTTGGATGCTCACTTGGATGACTGTAAGGCATAATCTCTTGGAACTTGTTCTCCAAAGTGGCAGTAATAAAGCCTATCTCAGAGTTATTGGGAAAGGGGACCCCTGCAAAGCTCTTAGTACAGTGCCTGATACTGTAGGTGCTCAGTGGCCATTTTCCTTTCCTAGCCTGAGGAGGCAGGATGAGGGAGATACCCTTCTCCATTTCTAAGGCATGTGCCCCGAGTGGAAGGCAAATTTGATCAGTCTGGAATGTGAAACTGGATGAAAGCTTAGCACGTGAAATTATATTTGTGCCGTCCTGGAGAGCCAAGAAAATTAAGAAATGAACCAAGTAACTCATCATATTTATGAGATATAAGAATGAAGGTGCAGTATTATCATTTCCTTATGATAGTCATATCTAATAGTTCTGAAACCAATTCACAGTATTCATGTCAGACTTATTTTATGAGACATTTAACCATTGCTAAATTAAATTTCATAAGAGATTGTGCTAAATTAAATTTCATAAGAGAATGTGCCACTATAACTCCTCTGGAGTTACAGAGATAGAAATCTGACCCATCATTTCTACTTTCACGGAAAACCATTTAGCAGAACTTTGTTCCAGTAGAAGTGTTTATTGAGTTGTAAGCCTAACACAGTTCATTGGCTGCCTGCATTTACACACTGACATTTTTCCCAGCGCAGATTTGCATCAGTTCATTAGTACTGACAGCAGATGGTAGCACTTTCACACAAATTTACCTTCTGAATTGATCTAAGAAATGTCACTAAAGCGATCCTGACAGTTTTGATGTTCTTCCATTTCTGAAAATGGTATGTTAAACAAATAAGGTGTAGGATTTTAGATTTTTTTAACTCCAGCACATAATTCCTAAACCAAGTAAAGATGCTTTTATCTCTGATTCTGGCTGTCTGAAGGAGAAAGTAGAAAATACAGATAATCCTTCCTGATAGTGTAAACCTTAAAAAATCTCCATTGCAGAAAAAAGGCTTTTGAAGAATATTATCCAGATTGTCTACACTGATCAAATGCCTCAAATTATTTGTAAATTCTCTACCTTACTTTGTCTGAATACAAATTGCTTGGCTTACAGGATAAGCTCATTGAATGTGACTGAAAAAAATAGTATTGGCTCAAGTCACAAGGCTAACTTTGATTAATAACATACTTAAAGGATTTATTTAACAACAAGAAGGACCTTTTGAGTTCTAAATGCTCTCAAAAACAATACCTTTACTAACATTCTAATGGCAGGAGCACAAGTTAGTACTGACTTAATTTGGCTAAAATACAGTAACTTTGTTCCATATAGTTTTATCTCCTCCCTTCCTTTGTGCTATTATTGTCATGTATATTACATTTATGTATGTTATAAACCCAACACTACAGTATTATAATTTTTGCTTATATAATCCTATGTCAAAGTAATTAAGAGAAGAAAATATACTTAGCTCGTTTTTTATGTTTACCATTTATGATGCTTTTTATTTTTTCCTTTGGATTTGAGTTACCCTCTGGTATCTCACTAATACCCTCTGGTATTATTGCCTGAAGGACTTCCTTTAGTATATCTTATAGGCAAGTCAACTAGCAAGGAATTCTCTCAGTCTGTTCCTTGAGAATGTATTTACATTACCTTCATTTTTGAAGGACAGTTTTGCTGTATATAGAATTCTTGATTGACAGTTCTAGGGTTTTTTTTCCCCAGGACTTGAATATGTCTTTCTGCTGCTATGAGAAGCCAGCCATTATTGTATTCTTATTCCTCTTTATGTGATGAGTTCTTGCTCTCTTTGCTACTTTTAAGATTTTCTCCTGTCTTTGGCTTTCGGCCATTTGACTATGATGTGGCTAGGTGTGGATTTTTGTGTTTCTACTTAGGGTTTGTTGAGCTGCTTGTATCTGTAGCTTAAATGTTTTTCATCAAAGTTTAGAACTTTTCAGCCAGTATTTCTTCAAACATTTTGCCTGCCCTTTTCTCTCTCCTTTCCTTCTCAGACTCCTACTACAGGTATGCTGGTATGCTTGGTATTGTCCCACAGGTCTCTGAGGCTTTGTTCTTTTTTCTTCATTTTTATTTTTCCCTTCAGATTGAATAATTTCTATTAACATATCTTCAAAATCATTAATTCTTTTTATTGCCATCTCATATCTACTGCTGAATCCATCTAGTGAATTTTTTATATCTGTATTGTACTTTCCAACTCCAAACTTTTATTTGGTTCTTTTTATAGTTTGTGTTCTTTGATTGAGATTACCTATTTGCAGAGTCATTATCATAATTTTCCCCTTTTAACTCTTTAAATATAGTTTTCTTTAATTCTTCAAACAAATTTATAATAGCTGCTTTGAATTCTATGTAAATCTGATAACCAGGCCCACTCAGAGTCAGTTTTTATTAATAGATTTTTTTCCCTTTGTGTGTATCTTTTCTGTTTCTTTGCCTGTCTCATAAATTTCTTTGAAAACTAGACAATTTAGGTAATATATTGTAGCAATTCTGGATTCCTATATTTTCCCCTGAGGGTTGTCTCTTTGTTATTGTTGCTGTTGTTTTTGTTTGTTTGTTTTAGTAGCTTTCCTAGGTTTTACCTGCAGAATTTGCCTACTCTGTAAGTGTGGCCATTCATGTCTCTATTTTGTCTTTCATTCTTATTTTCATGTTTTTGCCTGACTTCCACAGGGTCACCAGCTCTATCTGCATACCTTGCTGGTTAGCCAGTGATTGGACAGAGGTTGTGCTTATATACCTCAGGCCTATAAGCCTTCCCTCATTTGTTCATGGATGTGTGTGGGTTGGGAGCACATCCAAATTTCAGTTAATGTTCAAGTTGTCATCAGCTTTTACTTTTCATCAGGCCTTCTTGTACCTCCCCTGAACATGTGCTTAGTTCCCATCAGCCCAGGATACCTGGAGAACTTACCTAGCCCTTCTACAACTGTCTCACCTCCAAGATCTCCCTATTAGATTCTGTTGCTAATGCCACCGGGCAGTAGTTTTCTTTGACTGTTGGAAATCAAGTCAGCCCTGCTAGCAGCACAGCTACTGATTCTCATGGCCAGCTCCACTCCCATAAAACTTCCCTGTTGAGGAGCCAGGTGGAGGTCGGGGAGAGTATGAGAGTATTTCTAGGCAAGAAGGCTGAAGACTCTCTCTGTGTCTGACTTGAGGTTCTAGCAGCTTTTCATGAGTTAAACACTTACCAAATTTTTTATTTGCCTTTGGTTGATTTCCATATCCCAGAAGTGGGTTTTTTTGGACAATTTTGTTCAGTTTTAAACTTGTTTTTCAAGGAAATTTGTTGACCTCTATATCATTCTGCTATAGCTAGAAGTCTACTCCTATTGTTATTTATTTATAAAACTTTTCTCAAGAGATTACACAAATGTCCCTTATTATAATTCCTATTGTAAGGAGATCAACATCTCATAGCTTGGCTTTTTTAAACCAACGCATCTTACCAAAACAATATAATTTTCATGTTTAAAATACAATTTAAACATTTGATTTTTAAAGGCAGTCGTTGCTTTAAATATATTCTATCTAATTATATAAATATAAGTTCTTAACATAATAAAAGACAAAGAATTTTTTTTAATGTCGCCAAACCTGTATTAAAGAACTGTCCAAGCTGATCTAAAAGCTCTTCTAAGGCATGAAAGTCCCTATTATTTAAAAAAGTGTTTCACATAAGCATTACCATGCATTTTATTAGAATATAACCTTAAATGCTAATATAACTGTTTTTATTTTGTTTGAGGAAAAATGAATATTAAAATGCTGTAGATTACTGAAGGGTTTTTGAAGTGCCTGAACTTGTATTTTAATTTAAATTCTTTAAATTATTTTCCATTAATTTGTCCTGAATACCAATATATTGATAATTCTAATTGCCATATATATTGTACAAAGACTTTTTAGTAATTTAGAGTTTTCTTGCCCTTGGTTATAACCAGTTGTCAAATGTTCCTAAACATTTAGACACTGGTCAGTGATATTTTTCCTGTGCTGCATAACTCTATAGGAGCTTTTTGTTTTTACATATTGAAATTGGACTTTGTTATAGGGTATTATAAGACCATATTCTGGATGTCTGAGTGCTACTATCCTTGTCTGTTTAGATAACAATGGGTTTAATAATAATAGCCAACTAAGTGCTTATTATATATGCCAGGCACTGTTTTGAACAGTTTTCTGGCATTTTTTCATTGAAGTAACACAGTCAGTCTATGAGGTAGATACTATCATTAGTCCCAGTTATCAGATAAGGAAACAGAGACATGAAATGATTAAGTGGTTTGCCTCAAAGCTCACAGCTACTGAGTAGTGGAGCAGAACTTAAGTCTTAACTACAGATCCCAAGCCTGCTCTTATCTACTTGCTATATGGAGTGAGCAAAAGATGACTTGTAGACATGAAGTCCAAGTCTTTACTAAGGAGCATCCAATAAGCAGAGCTACAATGTGACATGGGCCGACATCTGCTTAGAAAATGGACCCCTGAACTTTAAGTGTGTCTGTAACTCTCAGATGTATGTTATACTCTGATGTGGTTATTCTTCTGAGGTCTTGTAAACGTTAGGCCACAGACCTGTAAGGAAGAGGCAAGGTCTTGTCTATATGATGAAGCCATTCCTTATGAGAGTTACCATCTCCTCAAGGAGACTGAATTATTAGGGGTTAAGATCCTTGGAGGACACTCTTGCATAGTGGTTGTGAGTGCTTCCACCCACCATGCAGGCCAGAAAGGGAAAGCCCAGCCAAGATCTCTTCCTAGTGTCCCCCATGACTCAAATGGGCCTGGGAGCCCCAGTATTGTAACACTCTGGATCTTTTAGAGCCCTGTTGCTTAGTGTTCTGTTACCCTTTCAGTATTCCCAGGCTTTCAGAAGAGTCTTGTTTGACTAGTCCATTCCACCTCAGCTACAGGAAACTTGGGCTCAAGTGTTTAAAGTTGGGGGAGTTTCCCCATGAGCGTGAAAGTGGCCATGGGAAACAAGGGCTGCCAAGGGGAGGGTGAGTCCTGGAGGAGTGGAGGCATGGCTGAGCTGACTCTCCCCTTCATGAGTGTTCCATGTAATGCCATCCTTGGAGGTCTAGGTTTCATTTTATTAAAGAAGGTAACATGTCTTCACAGATTTGGTTCCTGCTCTTCATTCTTTCCAGTGTTTACTACACAAGTAATCCAAAAAGAATTTAGACTAAATTTAACCTTTTAAATCTCAGCTCTATAAGCAATAATTATTTTAGTCCAGGATGATTCTAAAATTCTTTCACATTTCCTGTGTACATTTCCCATACTCATTTCCCTTTATGGTCTTCTGTATCCATCAAGTTTCTCTGCACGGTTGGGTTTTTCTTGCCATTCTGATCTCTTTTTAAAGATCACCTCTTCAGTAAGGCCTTCCCTTTCACCAAATCGAAATTATTACCAGAGTTCCTCCAAAATCACATTACCCTGTTTGGTTTTATTCATAGCACTTACTATTATCTAGATTATCCTGTTTACTTATTTGTTCTATGTGTTTATTGGCTGTCTCCTGCACTGGAATGTAAGTTCCATGGGATCAGGGACTTGGTTTATCTTAGAAATAGTGATCTCTGTAACTAGATCCAGAACTATTCCTGCAAGACACATAAGAGATGATCACTAGATATGTGATGAATTAATAAAATATTAGTTTAAGGCAGGTAAGGGGAGCCAGAGTCAAGTTGGACAAGAGGACTTGTGATAAGCATAACACATCTGGGGCTGTGACCCCAGCATCTGGTTAGGGACAGAAATGAGGGGTAGGGAGAGAGCAGGAGATGGGAGCTCAAGCTCTGTGTGAGAATCAGGACCCTGGGCAGAGACATCCAGAGGTGGCACTCAGGGAGACATACTCCAACCTACTCCCAGTGGATAGCTCAGCCCTCACCACACGCGCACACGCGTGCTCACAAACACATGCATCTCCATGCCCAATGTCACCCATACAAATGGAACTATTCCTCCCATTTCTTATGGTTGGGTGTGTTCACTTGTGCACAGCCATGAATGTTTTAGGGTTGGACAGTGGAGGCAGCAGGATACAATTCTTCCCATGGACAGCTCTGAGTTCAGCTTCTCCTTGGACTGACTGAGAAGAGAAGAAGCCAGGAGAAGAAGCTAGGCAGCCCCTAGTCGAGATCCAGCCTACAGGCTTGTTTTATTTGGCCCACACCATGTTTTTAAAAAAATGTGCCCATATTTAAATTTAGGGGGTTTTGCATAAAAATCTGGATTTCTAGGTTATTTTGACAAATGGGAAGACCTTGCACACCAAGCCTGCACCCCACATGGCACAGCTGGCTGAAGCAGAGTGGCAAGCACAGCCTCTGCTGGGCTCTCCAGGTCCCCACAGTCCTTGTCACCTGCTGGTGTAGTTAATTGGCCTCACCCCTTCGGGTCACCTGTCTGGTCTTCATAGGTAGTTGTCTTGGTCTCTTTGGGCGGCTATAGCAAAATAACACAGATTGGGTAGTTGATATACAACAGAAAGTTATTTCTTACGGTTCTGGAGGCTGGAAGTCTGAGACCAGGTTTAGGTCTCTGTGTCCTCACATGGCAGAAAGGGGCAAGCTAGCCCTCTGGAGCCTCTTTTATAAAGGCATTAATCTCATCATGAGGGCTCCACCCTCATGACCTAAGCACTTCCCAAAGGCCCTACCTCCTAATACCATCACACTGGGCATTAGGATTTCAGTGTATGAATTTGTGGGAACACAAACATTCAGATCATAGCAGCATTTGGGTTTGCAATCTCTGGCATAATGGCTAATGCACAATGTAAGCAATTGATAAATTTATCAACAATAATTGTTTTTGCATTGGTAGAATTTCTGCATAGATCACTCACTATATAGAAACCTTCTAGGGCTCCCCAATGCTTGCCAAATTATGTTCACATCCCTAACTTGGCAGCAGTCTGACCTGTATCTTACATCCAGTCATTCTCTCATAAAGGCAGTGGAGTTCCGTCTTACGGACTTTGAACTTACAGAAACAACCCCGTAGGCTTGGGGGAGACAGAAGGAGAGACATAGATAAACAGAGAAACTCAGGGAGAGACAGACAGACAGACAGAAGCAGTGCAATTTAAATAGTGCCAGCTGGTCCCTTCTTCCACACCACCACCTATCCCGTCTACTCACTGGACATGTGCCCACTGGCACTGGATGCAGTTATGCCTGAAACAATTAACATGTTGACAAAATTTATGTAAGAAAATATGTGAATGATTTTGGTCCCCTTACCATTGAAAAAGAGATGAATGAAATGCATTGTTCAGATGGTCAGGCTCCTGGACTTCATGGATATCCTTGAGTTAAAACTGAAGAATAATTATAGGCCAAAGGAAACACTAGCTAAAGAACAGTTAGAGGGAACTGATAAATGTATTTGCAGCTTGTATTGAGTGTCTGTCCTTTATCGATAGTTTCTTCTCACCAACTTTTTCTCATGTTTGGGTCATGAATTATATTTCAAAATAGAAATCAATCTGTATCTTAATTTTATAACTTGAAATTTAAAACAAACCTTTATCTTAAAGGAGTAAACCAGATTATGGATTTTAACTTTTTCAAGGTAACTTAAGCTGGCAATCCTGGGCCAACTCTGATTCTTACAGGAGCATCCGATACTTGGACAACCCTTTTTTGTACTTCATCCCTGCAAGACGAATGAATTCATGACTCCTGTGTTAAAGAATTCTCAGAAAATCAATAGGTAAGAAACACCATCAAGCTACATTGGCTTTCACTCTTATTTTAAAAGTGTAAATCTTTTTATGTGATTCTAAAAGCTAAGCTAAAAAAGAAATATTCTTTGTAATAATAGTAATGGCTAACATTTATTGATTTTTTTTTTTTTTTTTTTTTACTGTGTGCTAGGCACTGTTCTAAGTATTTCAGATATAGTAAAGCACTGGATTCCTGTAACACCCCTCCGAGCTAAGGACCATTATTTTGCCCAGTTTGCAGAGGAGGAGGCTAAAGCACAGAGGGGCTAAATGACTCCGCTAAGGTCACACACCTAGTTAAGCAGTAGAACTGGCATTTGAACCCAGGCACTTTTGCCTCCAAGCCATGCACTTAACTGCACTCTGCTACCTTAGCTAATGTTGTCAATTGCATCAACTTGGAATCATCGAGGGAAGTCAGGAGCCCCAGTGCCTTGACCTTCCCTTTAACTGCTTTAGTGAGGGATGGATCCTCAGCCTCTTTGGCCCTCGAGTCCCTGTTAAGCAATGGGCTGGCATTTGGAAATGCTGAGATTCCAGGTGCTGAGCGCACGTCTTTGAAGAAAGCCTCATTTCTATGATTGTTGGTAACTGATTTTCTACCACTCAAACAACTACAATGGAAACAGTTTTCTGTGTTTCACTTGTTTCCCAGGAATGTCAACTACATCACGTCATGGCTGAGCATGGTAGGGCCAGCTGTCGGGCTGAATCTGCCTCTGAGTTACGCCAGAGCAGCCTTTCAGGATGAAGGAAACGTCGACAGACAAGGTAAAAAGAGAAGCCTGCGCTGCATGTTTCACTGTTGCAAAGATCCTGGTGTCTCTTCTGCACTTGGATATGTCGTCCCTGCTGGCACCACCGTGTATTAAGTCTGCTTTCATCTTTAACGGACTGGGCACTGACTTGTTTGTTTAGTTTTCCAACCAATCAGCACCCACTCATTTAGGAAGCTTTTGGCTTTGCTATAATAACACTCACCCAACCACAGAGCTGAGTGGTTTTATTTTAGAATTGATATTCTTGAAACAAGTCTTTACTGCTCAGTTAACCTTCTTTTATTTTCTTGGCTTTTGTTTTGTTCTTGTTCTTCAGATTCTTCTATTGAGCCAAAGAGCTTAGAAGAACGCTGAGAGTTTACGTGGCCGTCCCTGGTTTTAATGGGACCAATATGGTGTGAGATTCAGATCACCGAGATTTTGACGTGGATTTTTTTCCCCTTGGAAGCAAATGTCTGCAGCAACTGATGTACTCTATGTTTAGAAGACACACTGCAAAGACACAAATCACTATAAATAGCAAAAAAGGAATCTAACTTGGTAATAGAAATACTGACATCATCAGGGCACTTCCAGGTCGTTCCCTCATGTCTCTGAGACTCATTCTCTTCACCTTTAATTTGAGAATAACAAGCTACCTCACAGGGTTGCTGTGTGAAGCACATGAGAGCCTTAGTGTATGAGAAAATACGGTAAAGTATTATGCAAATATTCATTAAATGGTCACCTTTCTTATATTTGATTGTCATTCACCTAGGCTGTCAATAAGTTTAATAGTCAGTAAGATATTAAGATGAACCATAGAATTTTTGGTTTGGGGTTGCCTGTTTTGTTTTTCATTTTAACTTGCTAGGGTCTTAAACTAAGAGAAAAAAGTAACTGACTCTTTAGAGCATCTAGATTAGTGTCTGTCAGTGGGGGATGCACTTTAGAGTCACTTGAGGATCTTTTACAATTACAGACGCTGGGGCCACCTGCTGGAACAGCCCCTCTGGGGTGATTCTGATGCACATGCTCCTGAAGAAGTTCTGGTCTGGATGTACCTTTCAAGTGGCATTTATTTGTGTTGCTTTGGTCTCCCAGTAGGTCTTTTCCAATTCTGTGCATAGCTCCTGCAAGATGGACTTACTTCCTAACATTGCCCGGACCTTGCCCCGAGAATCTGTATAGCAAGGAAGTCTAGGAGGCATTTGGAGAGGCGGCCTACTTTGGAGAAGCAGTTAGGATGAGGGGATTATCTGCTGGCGAATAGCAGAGGACAGCGACAGCCCTGTGAGTCTCTAGGTTAAGGGCTGTACTCTCACGAAGGGAACAGAAGTAGAGAAAGGGTTAATCAAACTGCTGGAAAAGCTAAAAGCAAATTTTAAAACGCTGAGCTGCACATATTCTTGCTGGGATGAGAGCCTGCTTACATGCTTGTTGGGCATTTTGGTATTTACCAGTTAACATCTTTTCAGCTTCTGCAAGGGATTTCCACCTCCCACCCCCGACTCTCCCTAATGTAAACACAGATTTCTCAGCAAGTCATTTCTCAAGCCATGTCATTTCTAGGGTAAAAAAAAAATTGTAATAATGTGTCATCTGGATGATGTACTCGTCTGGAAGTACTAGTTATCCTTTTTGAACAGATTCTGAGATGATAGTAGTCTGTCAGTTTGGGGGCAGTGTGTAGTGTCTTTTCTTTTTTTTATAAATTTATTTATTTTATTTATTTATTTTTGGCTGTGTTGGGTCTTCGTTGCTGTGCGTGGACTTTCTCTAGTTGCCACGAGCGGGGGCTACTCTTCTTTGCGGTGTGCGGGCTTCTCATTGCAGTGGCTTCTGTTGTTGCGGAGCACAGGCTCTAGGCAGGCGGGCTTCAGTAGTTGCAGCACATGGGCTCAGTAGTTGTGGCTTGCAGGCTCTAGAGTGCAGGCTCAGTAGTTGTGGTGCATGGGCTTAGTTGCTCTGCGGCATGTGGGATCTTCCCAGACCAGAGCTTGAACCCATGTCCCTTGCATTGGCAGGTGGATTCTCAACAACTGCACCACCAGGGAAGCCCTAGTTTCTTTTTTTTAAGTTAATTTTTTTTAATTCCCTGATTGATGAAGACCTAAAAACTCACCAGTGGCAGAACAAAGTTCTGAAGAGCTCCTGTAGGTTGTAGAGACCACCCTCCCCAGACAGATGCTTCTCCTCAAGCAGCTCTATTTTTTTCAGAATTTTTTTCACTTAAACTTTTAATTTTTGGTTGATAAAAATTTCCCTTTTTTAAGAATACAGTTAAATAACAGACTGTTATCCCAACTGTCATAAAATTAGAAAATATTTTGTTTTGTCAAAGTAACAGTTCTTTCTCTGCAACATGAGGATTTTTCTTCTTCGGGGTTTCCTCTCCAGCCAATACAATGCAAAGCCCCTTCAGTGAGGAACAAGACTGGTTAAAGCTGCTACAAGTCAGTCTCCTAAACTCTACTTTTGTGTGGTCTTGGAAAAACCATTTCACCTCTTTGGTCCTCAGAGTCTTCATCTGCACCATGAGGAAGCTCAGCCATGTGACTTGTGAGGCCCACCTGACTCTTGGGTCTGTGAAATTGGGAGAAGTCTAGGGAGCTGGACTGTGAGGTTGGTTTGCTACTAGCTGCATGGCTTGAGCTAATTTTCTTAATCTCCGTTAGTCTGTTACCACTTCTGTTTTAAAAAGTCCGTTAATATCAATCCCACTCACCTAACAAGGGCACAGAGATCGAAATGGTGAGTGAGTCTGAATGCGCTGCATAACTAACACAGTGCCGCACGGAGTCAGCGGGAGAGGGTAATCTGCCCTGCTGCCGTCGAGGCACATGCCTGCTCCTTCCCACCTCAGTTTGGGCCTGACTTCTCCCCAGGCGAATGGGCTCCTGGTCGGGCGCCTTCTCTGCCCACAGCCTGACTGTCCCTCATGCTGGTTCTCACCTGGAAGTGTTTCCCTCCCCATCTCTCTGCCCAATTCTCAACCCGCTATATGTGATCCACTCTTTACAAAGCCATCTCTGACCACCACAGCCCCCCGTGTTGGACCTCTCCCTTTGTTATCCCTGTACTTATTCATAGAAGCATTTAACTCTCTCCTTTTCACTCTGATTTGATGGATAATAAGTAACTTCTTGAGCCACTTTTTTGGGTATGTTGTAAGGTGGCATTCAGGAAGGGTTGCTGTCTGCCCCTCGTAAGTGATCCAGGGAAAGCTTTCAGTCTGGGGACCCGAGTGTGTGGGCTAGTTCTTTGAGTAACCATGGAAGAGTCAGAGGGTGTGCTGATCATCAGGTACTAGCCTACAATCTGGAGGTTAAAAAAATGAAACTACCACCCCCCACCCAATATGTATAAGATAAGGAGGAAAAAAAAGTCAGAAGTGGGTTTTTGCATCCATTTCTCCCAAGATAGGTATAGTTTTTCTTAATACTCTAAAGATATTAGGAAACAGAGATCTGCATTATCAAAACTAGTTCTTCACATATATATGGAATCTAAAAAAAAAAAGTTCTGAAGAACCTAGGGGCAGGACAGGAATAAAGACACAGACATAGAGAATGGACTTGAGGACATGGGGAGGGGGAAGGGTAAGCTGGGACGAAGTGAGAGAGTGGCATGGACATATATACACTACCAAATGTAAAACAGCTAGTGGGAAGCAGCCGCATAGCACAGGGAGATCAGCTCGGTGCTTTGTGACCACCTAGAGGGGTGGGATAGGGAGGGTGGGAGGGAGACGCAAGGGGGAGGAGATATGGGGATATATGTATATGTATATGTGTAGCGGATTCACTTTGTTATACAGCAGAAACTAACACACCACTGTAAAGCAATTATACTCCAATAAAGATGTTAAAAAAAAAAACAAAGAAAAACTAGTTCTTACATAATTCAGAGAGCTGATATTCCAGTGAGTTGGAGTTTTGGGGGGATTAAAATCTGAGAGTAAGAATATGCAAAGATTCACTTCAGCAGATACTTACTGAGTTCCTCTTGTGTGCTGAGCCCTAGGCTGGGTGGCAGGGGCAGCAGACCGAGAGCCCTGACCCGGCTCATACGAATGCCCCAGTCCAGTGGAGAAGACAGACAAGGAGAAGATTGATGGCACGACGTGTGTTGTAGCGGAGGTGTGGAAAGCAAGCACCAGGGAAGAGTCACAGAAGAGGAATGTGAGTAGAGTTGTGAGAAACTTAGGATTTAGCCAGGCCAAGAATGGAGGAAGGAAAGACCTTGAAGTTGCATGTGGGGAAGTGGTAAAGAGTGAGGCTGGCTAGCAGGACTGGGGCCAGGTCTGGAGGAGCCTTTATTGCCACACTAATGATTTGTATTTGGCCTGAAAACCACAAAGAGCTGCTGAGGGAATTCAAGTAAAACAGTTAAGGTGATCATATTTGTATTTCAGAAAGGACTCGTATTTTTAAAAGGACTAATCACACATACACTTTGTTGGTTTTTTCACCAGCAGGCACTGGCCCACAAACTTTAGAAGAAACAGGAGTGCAGAAAGGGCTGGGAGTATGTCAAGGACAGTTTTTGAATTTTGCCTAGCACCTTTCAAAGCAAAACCTGCCAGTGTCCTGAAAAGTCTGAGTCCTGGTTTACTGTGTTATTTGGGGCAAGTCACTGCACCTCTCTGAATCTCTGTTTCCTAACGTATTAAATGGAAGGAAGGGTATTAGATCAAGTAAAATCAATTTACTGGATTATGACCAGTATTTTTTTTATGAAATAGAATATGTCTAGGAAAAGCATTCCCTGGGTTTCCTTTACTGTCACAATACTATCATACAGCACATCTGACACTAGATGTTATGGGTTTTCCACACATCAGACAAGTCTGCAACACCAG
This sequence comes from Globicephala melas, assembly GCF_963455315.2. Classification (NCBI taxonomy): domain Eukaryota; kingdom Metazoa; phylum Chordata; class Mammalia; order Artiodactyla; family Delphinidae; genus Globicephala; species Globicephala melas. Next base: position 64,965,924 of record NC_083316.1, read on the forward strand.
CTAAGTGTTCTACAATTTAGTTCAGTTCTCACACCATCTACCTGAAGTTAGCATCAGATCCTCCAGGTTAAGTGTTCAGTCCCATAAGACTGCCCCACTTAAGATACCAGTTGCAAGTCCCAGATTGTCACCTGTATTTCTAACTGACCAGCTATAAATCTGGGTTCCAATGACCCCCCTCCTTGGGTCCAGTAATTTTCTAGAATGACTCACAGTACTCAGGGAAACACTTACTTATGCTTATCAGTTTGTTATATAACAAAGGATATGATAAAGGATACAGAGGAGGAGCTGCACAGGTGAGGTCCGGAAGGGTCACAAGTGCAGGAACTTCTGTCCCCCTGTGGTTGGGGAGCACCACCCTCTTGGCATGTAGACGAGTTCACCACCCTGGAGGCTCTCTGAACCATGTACTTTTGGAATTTTTATGGAGGCTGCATCACATAGGCATGATCAATCATTAACTCCACTGCTAACCCTTCTCCCCTTCCCGGATGATGGGGGATGGGGCTGAAAGTTCCAAGCTTTTAATCAGGGCTTGGTCTTCCTGGCGACCAGCTCCCATCCTGAAGCTATTCAGGAGCCCACCAAGAGTCAACCCATTAGAACAAAAGCCACTTCTATCACCCGGGAAGTTCCAAGGCATTTAGGAGCTCTGTGCTAGGAACTGGGGCAAAGACCAATATATGTTTTCTGTTAGTTCACAAGTACATAGAAAAAAGTGCATTGCACATAGTGACGGTACCATTGTTTTGTGAAACTTTGATTTCAACTAGAAGTAGAAACACACACATATAAAATCTGTGTCTATGGTGTGTGTGTGTGTGTGTGTGTGCACTAGGTTGTGATGTAAACGTATCTCTAACTCCAGGGAGCAGAGATTTGAAAACTAATAGGCAAATAAACTCCCTTCCAATTCTAAGACCTTTGATTCCCTTCTTATGCTGCTGACCAGTAAGTTGCTAAAGGTTGTTCTGGAAGGTATAGGGAATACTTAACTATTAGCATGCCCATGGAACTGGGCTACTTTGATATGCACATAGGTTCTGGAAGCGCCCCTTCTGGGTTTTTATAGGGCTTGTCTGTAAAAGTGCTTTCACATTTTTATTCTTAAATTTCTTAGTGTTCTTTAAAGCAGTTCTGTAATGTAAACCCCTTGCTTTTGTCTAACTTTTGTGTTGTCAATAGCGACACCTAGTGGTAAAAGAGTCCTATTGCAAATATCTTGTACAGACTTAGAGCTGAAAAGTGATTTTAGAGATCACCAAGTCCCATTTTGTAAATTATTAAAAACAAACTGGAAACTCACATGTATTCCTACATTCATATAAACTTTACATGAGAATAAATAAAACCTATGGCTAGGTGGTGATTTCTTGGGTTACTTTAAAGCTTTTCAAATACCCAGAGATCACTGTTAGTAATAACAGCGAAGCAGAAATTTAACAAAGCATGCCCTGATAGGCTAACAGGAAGTCATAGTTCAGTATATCTGCAGCCGTTGGTGCATTGGTATTTACACATGCATGCCAGATCTTCAGGGTTTAGTATGGTGCCTGGCACTTGGTAGTACTCAATAGATCTCTGTGGAATGTTTGTGTATGTGGGTGATCACTGAGCCCAGGGGACGCCTCTCATGGTTTCCATTCTGCAGACGCTAAGGACTGGACCTGTTTTGCTCCTGGGAACTGACACCCACTCCTCTATCCTTTGAGAAGATTCATTTCCCCTGCCACCAGCAGCAGAGTGGGAGAAGGTTTCCATAGCCCCCTCCTTCAGTAGGTTCAGAGAGAGAATACCCAAGCCCTTTCCTGCGTAGTGAGAGGGAGATGGTTAAATATAGTAGCATATAGTAGTTAAGGGGAGTGAATTCATCTCCATGTATCAAAACAGGCAATTCTCGGGGCCTCCCTGGTGGTGCAGTGATTAAGAATCCACCTGCCAATGCAGGGGACACAGGTTTGAGCCCTGGTCTGGGAGGATCCTACATGCCGCGGAGCAGCTAAGCCCGTGCGCCACAACTACTGAGCCTGCGCTCTAGGGCCTGCAAGCCACAACTACTGAGCCCGCACACCTAGAGCCCATGCTCCTCAACAAGAGAAGCCACCGCAATGAGAGACCCGCGCACTGCAACGAAGAGTAGCCCCCGCTCACCACAACAGCAACAAAGTGTGTGTGTGTGTGTTGCGCACAGCAGCAAAGACCCAACGCAGCCAAAAATAAATAAAATGAAATAAATAAATTAAAAGAAAAAAAAACGGGCAATTCTCATAAAATGTTAAAACAGAAAACAAAAACTAGAGGCTAACTATGCATGCCACTTAACACTATATAAAAAATACACTAATACTACACATTTTCTGTAGTACATATAAAGTATATGTATCTAAAAACATTAAAGTGGTCAGAAGGACACACAAAACTTGTAAGAGAGGTTACCTCAGAGGTGGAGAGTGGGAACTTGGACTGGAAGTGATCAAAGAAGACTTGGGCTCTTTTTTAATGCAGTATACACATCTATCCAGAGACTGCAAAACTAAAAATTCACTAAAAAAAAAAGATTTTCGTCCTTATAGATAATTTGGAAGTCGCAGAAAAATTTGAAGGAGAAAATTTAAAACTTACTTGTGTTTATAACCCAGGGATACTACAGTTAAAATTTCGATATATTTTCTTGTTGTGGTTAAACATATTTAATTAGGATCATTCTGTATATGGTTTTACACCCTGATTTTTCCCACTTAACATTTTATGTGCAGCATTTTCCCATCATTTAACATTCTTTGAAGAAAAACAACTTAAAATGACTAGTATTTCTTTTAAATCAAAATGTACCAAATAGTTTTAGGGCTTTTGGGGTTGTTTCTAATTCTTCACTGTTTATTTAACATGCATTCAACTAGCACTTATTTCCTGCATGGTTAGGAGGACCTGTGCTAGGGATAGAGTGTTCAGTAGGGTCCCCCTCCCCCCAGGGCTTTCAAATGTAAGATATGTGTGCAGAAATAGTTGCTCACATTATGTTTCTCTGGGTTACACTGTTACTAAGGGAATGAAGGGATCAAAGGATATGGAATGTTTTAGGATTTTTGATTCATGTCGCTAAACTGTTCTACCAGTAAGGCTACACGAATTTACATTCCCCAAAGCAGTCTGTGTTTTACCATTTCCTAAAATCAATGAAAATGATTTTAGTTTATTGTGCTTTTATTATTGAACTGATCATTTTTCTCATCTAGTCTTGCTAAAATTTGCATGGATTCTCAGCTTTGTTCCTTCCTGATGTGTTACATATGTCTCAGTGCTCCTAGGGTTAGTTTCCAGCTTCTTTATTGTCCACTTGATTGTTCCATATCTTCATTTTGCCCCTATCAGAGCTGACTGTACTGGTTCTACTATGACCAGAGAGAGTATGGCAGTTAAGCAATTAGGACATGTATGTAATTTAAAAAAATTATTATGGGAAATTTCATACATACCGAAAAGTAAATAGTACAATGAACTTTAACATACCTATAAATCAGAATCAGCAGTTACCAAGATTTTTGCCATATTTGCTTCATTTAACCCTTTTTTAAAACTTTATAGTTGCTTAAATATTTTAAAGCAAACACAAACGTTGTGTCATTTGTTTTTACAGGCACACACTGCACATTTTTTATTTGATCTATTCTGTCAAGTTTTACTTCAGTCTTAGGTGTTAAAACATCTTTGGGTTTTTGCCCTCTGCATTTATTCCTGAGGTTGGGGCTTTATACACCCTCTTTCTGATTCTGTATTTACCAGTGACATTGTGGAACTTTTCTCTAAAATGGCCCACTGCTCCATAAGTAGATTAGCTGGTGCCGTCAAAGCAGTATGTGAAATGTGCAGGTTGCAGGTTCTGCAGCCTGGATCATGCATCCGCATATCCTTACCACTCTGGGGACATTTCATAAATGATGTCAAATCACAGGCAACTTCTCACGACTGTTCTCAGCTGTGATTAAATTGGAAAATTATGTAATAATCTGCTCACTGATGTACAAATTTAAACAGTAGCTGGTTTCTTGGGAAGGAACCATTCAAAAATCTGAAAAATATATAGATCCCTTTTCCAGAAAAATGTATGTGTTGGGTATGTGTGTGTGTGTGTATGCATACACGCACAGGTACATATTTATATCAGAAAATTCTACATACAGTTTCAGGAGATTCCTAGACCCTCTAAAATATAATCCTAGATCAAGACTCTTAATCAAATCGTTCAAAATGGCTTTCTTCTATTACACACACACACATACACACACACACCCATACATACACACACACATCTATGTTATGTCATGGGCAGGAGGAAAAGGGGTATGGTGACAGGGGGAAAAAAACTACCTAATTATAAACATAAGAAAATGTGTAAAATATAGAATAAACAAAGTCAACTATTGTATATACTGGAATTAAAATTCTAAGGAAATACCTGGAATCTATCAGGAACCTAAGCAGGGGCAGTGTGGTCCAACTTACCTGCAAACACACACAAAAAGAGAATACCTGAAGCTGTCAAGCTATATAGAGAAAACATATCTTCTTATAAACTGGATAAACAAATTCACCAAGCTGTTGGGGGAGAAAGATATGACAAGACAATCTATTTCATGTCATTGTTTCCAAAGCAGGTGTTAATGGACAAAACGTGTTTCAACAAGTAACATTTCCCTCAACTGTTCTCAGCTGTGATGGACATAAAAAAGAATTATTTAAAATGTGGTTCACTCTGCCCCCTATTGTACAGGTTTAAACGTTCACTGGTTGTTAAAGAGGTAAGAAAGCATTATAATATATTTATCAGCATCTAACCTCATCTTATTTGAAAATTTGGGTATGCTCAGCATGTCCTACACTTGTAACCCAGCCAAGTAACATGACCCACTGTTCGACTTCTACTTAACTACAGTCAAAGAGGTTTAGAAAGCTAGACTTAAACAAAAACTCCTACACTGTGAGTACATTAGACTATTCATGTCAATAATTTATTACCACAAATAAGCAGATCACTGGTAAGGACCTGCAGAGGAAGCTGACACTTCTCAGACTGCAAGGTCTGAAGGGGTGATCGGGGGCCACAATTTCCTCCTCTCCCTCCTACAGGAAAAGCTCTCCTTATCGTCAGAATTGCTGTTTGAAAGCTTCAGATCCTCTGGGAAGCAAGGGAGGTCAATGATGTTCATCAAGCCTGGCTCAAGTTCTAAGGGCTGTATGTGAGTGGCTCCCTCATTTTGAAGATAGACACCACATACTGAAGGCTTAAGTGACAGTCTGAATGAGGTGGCAACTGTTTGTGTGCATATTTGGAAATGTTGGTTATCTGTCACTCCTGGGTCCCCTCAAATGATCACTCTAAAATATTCAGTTGTTAAATGTTTTAATACTTTGCTCTAAAACTCCTGTGGTGACAATACCATGACAATAAGCTTTAAAAAGTCCACTTCTTTTCCTCACATACTAGTAAATATAACATCATTTTACCAAATAATATGGATAGAAATTGTGCTAGAAACTAAGAATGCTTAGTACATCCTGCCAAGGCAGTCCCCCAAGTACAATATCATAAGAAATGTGAGTTAATACTTGGATGATCCATTTTATTTTAGACTTTATAGGTCAGAATAAAGATTATACAAGCAGCTGTTAGTGAAAATTTTATAGTAATATGGTAATTTATGACCTTAGTCTCTTTTCTCAACTTTGTGTAAAATCAATAAAGACATGTTAGCTACTTTGACAAACGTGAAACAGGCTCCAGGAATGTTACCCACAGATGACTATTATAACAAAATCCAGACATTTACCTGGAATGAATTCATCTACACAAAGATATACATTCAAATTTGCACAGCTGTCAAATTAGAACTGTCTCTCAGCTCTATCAAAAAATAAAAGGAAAAAAACCCCATATAGTTGAGGTATTATGTATTTCCATAATACAGTTTACAACAAAAACTCTTATTAAATACCCAGCATTATGTATGCCATAATTCACTAAGGAGCCACCTGTAAGGTAGTGTTTATTATTTTGCTATGAGGTGCATCTCCTACAGGAACAGTTTAGTTTAGAGGACAGATTATTTTTCTAGTTTCAGCTATGCCAATTACTTGGGCAAATTATTTCAAAAATACTTGAGCTATTTTTGGCTTCTGACTTATAAAATGAGGTGGCTGGAATAGAGCAGTAGTATCCCCATAACTGCGGAAAGCAAGGGGATAGCTTCATAAAGACTGCCTGATAGTTTGTCGATAAGACAGATTTTTTCCAGAAATACTGTAAAGATTGTTTTCCAGAAGATCAGGAGAATTTGTATAATCTAACAAATACCTTAGGGACTCTGACGTTCTGGATTTGGGAACCACAGGACTAAGTGATCTCCAGATTCTTTCTGCACTAACAATTTCTGATTTGTTTGAGGTTTGCTAGGCAAATGTAAGAGGTCACAGAATTTAAATATTTACTCATCCACAATTTTTAAACCTTTTAATTTGTAACTAAGACTCACAAGAAGTTGCAAAAACAGTATAGTTTGTATACTTCACCCAACTTCCCTTAATAACATACTTGATAACCAGAGTATATTTTCAAAACCAGTAAATTGACATTACAACAGTATTAACTAAACTACAGAACTTGCTTTATTTCATCAATTTTTATATGCACTTTGTGGGGACTATGAAATTCCATCACAAGTATTGATTTGTGTAAATGCCACCACAATCAGGACACAGGACTGTTCCATCACCACAAAGACACTCCCTCCTGCCAGTCTTTTATAGTTTGTCTCTATCCCCATCATTCATCCTTGGCAGCTACCCATCTCTTCTCCATTGCTATAATTTGTCATTTCAAGAAGTTCATATACATGAAATGATACAAGACATATGTAACCTTTTGAGATTGCCTTTTTGTACTTGGCATACCACTAAGATCCATAGAAATTGTTGCACGCAGCAAGTGTCTTTTACGACTGAGTAGCATTTCATTTATGGATGCAACCAGTTTATTTGCCCACTGAAGGACATTTAGGTTGCTTCTAGTTCTTGACTATCACAAATACAGTTGCCATGAACATCTGTGTACAGGATTTTGTGTGGGCAGACATTTCATTTCTGTGTGATAACTACCCAGGAGTGCAACTGCTGGATCCTAAGCATATGTTAACTTTGTAAGAAACTGCCAAACTTTTCTAGAGTGACTACCATTTCAGAGTCCCACCAACAATCCAGTTGCTCCACAGTCTTTCCAGTGCTTGGTATTGTCAGTATTTTTAATTTTAGTCATTTGCTAGGTGTATAGTGATATCTCCTTATGATTTTAATTTGCATTTTCCTAACGGCTGATGTTAATCATCTTTTCATGTGCTTGTCATCTCTTCAGTGAAATGTTTGTTCATTCGTCCATTTTGTAATAGGATCGTTTTCTTACTTTTGAGATTAGGGAGTTCTTCGTATATTTTGGATACAAGTCTTTTATTGGATATGTGACTTGCAAATATTGTCTCCCAGTCTGTAGTTTCTTTTCATCCTCTTGACAAGATATTTCACAGAACAAAAGATTTTAATTTTGATGAAGACCACTTTATCCTTTTTTTCTTTTTGTGGAACGTGCTTTTGGTGTAATCTCTTAGAACTCTTCACCTAACCCTAAGTCATGAAGATGTTTTTGTCTATAATTTTTACAGCTTTACTTTTTATATTGATATATGATCCATTTTGAGTTAATTTTTGTAAAAGGTGTGAAGTTTAGGTTGAAGTCCATTTTTCTGCTAATCAAAGTCCCCACTATCTATTGAAAAAAGTATCTGTCCGCCCCCAATTACTTTTGTATCTGTCACATAGCTGTTGGTCATACCTGTGTAAGTCTATTTCCAGTCTCCTAGTTTATTGATGTGTCTGTCCCTCCTCCGACACCACACCCTCTTGATTACTATAGCTACAAATTGTCTTAAAACCAGTTTGTGATTCCTCCACCTTTATTCTTCGTTTTTGATATTGTTTTAGCTATTCCAGTTCTTTTGCCTTTCCATACAAATTTTAGAATTAGCTTTTCTATTTCTACCAAAAAGAGCTGCTGGGATTTTGCTTAAATTTTGCACCCAAGGTTAGTGCCTCATTTCCCTCTCTAGAACTTCGAGAAGGATCCAAGAATGAAGGGGCTTTATTCACAGGTGGTGGGGGAGTAGGAGGTGGGATGAAGGGAATACACAGGAGGCAGAGGCAACTCACATCAGGGTCAAACATTTGGGTCTGAGGCACCTGTGGTGGATTTATGGGTCAGTCGTCACAGGACAGAGGCATCCTGGGTGTACCCAGGAGACAAGTGCGAACCATTGTAGCAGGGTGTCTTAACTCCCAGGCTTGTTCATCTTTATAGGTTTGGCTGAGGTCTCAGCGCTGCAGGAGCGAGACGCGGGAGTAGGTGGCTGTCTGTTCCACCCGGCCTTATAATCCGACCCCTCCTCCCTTCTGCGCGCCCGCCCCTGAGCAGAGCTCCCTACTGCCAGGGGCCCACCCTCCCGCAAGGGGTGCCCTCCCAGCACCTGAGCCCGGGGGTTAAACTGTGACCCTCAGCAGCCTCTTCTGTTACAGGCAGGCGAGGCCCAGGGGCTCCCCATTTGGCTCAATTACACCCATCTGGAAGCATCTGGTCAGCATTTGGGAATGGCTTAACCAGTAACTGTGCAATTAGAGGCACTAGGAAGCACTGGGACGGAAACCAAGAACTGCCAGTCCAGTTACTACATACAAATGTACCAAATTACTAACACTGCAGAAATACAAAGGATCATGAGATATTACTACAAGCAACTCTATGCCAATAAAATGGACAACCTGGAAAAAATGGACAAATTCTTAGAAAACCATAACCTTCCGACACTGAACCAGGAAAAAATAGAAAATATAAACAGACCAATCACAAGCACTGAAATTGAGACTGTGATTAAAAATCTTCCAATAAACAAAACCCAGGACCAGTTGGCTTCACAGGCAAATTCTATCAAACATTTGGAGAAGAGCTAACACCTATCCTTCTCACACTCTTCCAAAATATAGCAGAGAGAGGAACACTACCCAACTCATTCTATGAGGCCACCATCACCCTGATACCAAAACCAAACAAAGATGTCACAAAGAAAGAAAACTATAGGCCAATATCACTGATGAACATAGATGCAAAAATCCTCAACAAAATAGGAGCAAACAGAATCCAACAGCACATTAAAAGGATCATACACCATGATCAAGTGGGGTTTATCCCACGAATGCAAGATTCTTCAATATACGCGAATCAATCAATGTGATACACCATATTAACAAACTGAAGTAGAAAAACCATACAATCATCTCAATAGATTCAGAAAAAGCTTCTGACAAAATTGAACATCCATTTATGATAAAAACGCTCCAGAAAGTAAGCATAGAGGGAACTTCTCTCAACATAATAAAGGCCATATGACAAACCCACAGCCAACATCGTTCTCAATGGTGAAAAACTGAAACCATTTCCACTAAGATCAGGAACGAGACAAGGTTGTCCACTCTCACCACTATTATTCAACATAGTTTTGGAAGTTTTAGCCACAGCAATCAGAGAAGAAAAAGAAATGAATCCAAATTGGAAAAGAAGTACAGATGACATGATACTATACATAGAGATGACATGATACTATACATAGAGATGACATGATACTATACATAGAGAATCCTAAAGATGCTAACAGAAAACTACTAGAGCTAATCAATGAATCTGGTAAAGTAGCAGGATGCAAAATTAATGCACAGAAATCTCTTGCATTTCTATACACTAATGATGAAAAATCTGAAAGAGAAATTAAGGGAACACTCCCATTTACCACTGCAACAAAAAGAATAAAATACCCAGGAATAAATCTACCTAAGGAGACAAAAGACCTGTATACAGAAAACTATAAGACACTGAAAAAAGAAATTAAAGATGATACAGATAGATATACCATGTTCTTGGATTGGAAGAATCAACACTGTGAAAATAACTATACTACCCAAAGCAATCTACAGATTCAGTGCAATCCCTATCAAACTACCAATGGCATTTTTCACAGAACTAGAACAAAAAGTTTCACAATTTGTATGGAAACACAAAAGACCCCGAAGAGCCAAAGAAACCTTGAGAAAGAAAAACTGAGCTGGAGGAATCAGGCTCCCTGACTTCAGACTATATTACAAAGCTACAGTAATCCAAGACAGTATGGTACTGGCACAGAAACAGAAATATAGATCAATGGAACAGGATAGAAAGCTCAGATATAAACCCATGCACATATGGTCACCTTATTTTTGATAAAGGAGGCAACAATACACAATGGAGAAAAGACAGCCTCTTCCATAAGTGGTGCTGGGAAAAATGGACAGCTGCATGTAAAAGAATGAAATTAGAACACTCCCTAACACCATACACAAAAATAAACTCAAAATGGATTAAAGACCTAAATGTAAGGCCAGACACTATAAAACTCTTAGAGGAAAACATAGGCAGAACACTCTATGACATAAATCACAGCAAGATCCTTTTTAACCCACCTCCTAGAGAAAAAGAAATAAAAACAAACAAATGGGACCTAATGAAACTTAAAAGCTTTTGCACATCAAAGGAAAACAGAAACAAGACGAAAAGACAACCCTTAGAGTGGGAGAAAATACAAATGAAGCAACTGACAAAGGATTAATCTCACAAATTTACAAGCAGCTCATGCTGCTCAATATCAAAAAGACACACAACCCAATCTAAAAATGGGCAGAAGACCTAAACAGACATTTCTCCAAAGAAGATATACAGATCGCCAACAAACACGTGAAAGGATGCTTAACACCACTAATGATTAGAGAAATGCAAATCAAAACTACAGTGAAGTATCACCTCACACCAGTCAGAATGGCCATCATCAAAAAATCTACAAACAATAAATGCTGGAGAGGTTGTGGAGAAAAGGGAACCCTCTTGCACTGTTGGTGGGAATGTAAGTTGAGACAGCCACTATGGAGAACAGTATGGAGGTTCCTTAAAAAACTAAAAATAGAACTACCGTACAACCCAGCAATCCCACTACTGGGCATATACGCTGAGAAAACCATAATTCAGAGTCATGTACCACAATGTTCATTACAGCTATATTTACAATAGCCAGGACATGGAAGCAAACTAATTGTCCATCAACAGATGAATGGATAAACATGTGGCACATATATACAATGGAATATTACTCAGCCATAAAAAGAAACAAAACTTAGTTATTTGTAGTGAGGTGGATGGACCTAGAGTGTCATAGAGTGAAGTCAAGTCAGAAAGAGAAAAACAAATACCGTATGCTAACACATATATATGGAATCTAAAAATAAAAAAAATTGGTTATGAAGAACCTAGGGGGAGGATAGGAATAACATGCAGACGTAGAGAATGGACTTGAGGACACGAAGAAGGGGAAGGGTAAGCTGGGACAAAGTGAAAGTGGCATGGACATATATACACTACTAAATGTAAAACAACTAGTGGGAAGCAGCTGTGTAGCACAGGGAGATGAGCTCAGTGTTTTGTGAGCACCTAGAAGGGTGGGATAGGGAGGATGGGAGGGAGACGCAAGAGGGAGGGGATATGGGGATATATGTATATGTATAGCTGATTCACTTTGTTATAAAGCAGAAACTAACACACCATTGTAAAGCAATTATGCTCCAATAATGTTTAAAAAGAAAAGCATATGCAAACTGACAATGTATTTAGCTCCTGCTCTAATGAAAGAGATATTTCTCATCTCTCCAAATCCTGTGGAATTGATTAGAGAATGGTACTATGTGTGTACGTCTATATTTGATATCTTTGGTTGAAATTTTCAGTGGAGATAGCCTGTTAAAGATATAACATGTCTACGAAAACCAACTTGCTCACGGGTAATTTGGTACACCCCCCTGGTATTATTCAAGTTGTGTGTGTGAATAAAAGCTTTCCCCCTATTAAACAACAGAAAAAAGTACCAAATTAACATGTACGTCTTAGTAATGTCAAATATATTTCAATCAAAAAACAGCCTGTCTCCACCCTCGTGGAAAGACCATCACACAATTGCGACAAGTATAAGCACAGAGAGTACAAGTATAAGCACAAGTATGAAGTGTGAATTTGGGATCAGAGAAGTCTGAGGTGGGAGGAGCAGCAGGTGACCTGCCAGGCACTAGCTGAAGCTGGCTGGGGAATGCAGGTTTGAGCAAGTTGAGAGGTCGTGCTGCTGAGCAGGCAGAGAAAAGACAACACACAGGGTCTCCGATGCCAGGTATGGATACTGGTCTTGATCTTAATGGGAGATAGTAAGCCAAAAATTTCCATTTTCCAAAGATCTTAAACATAACTCAGAGAACAAATTAACTCATACCTACTAATGCTGCCAAAAGCAGTTCTTCAGATCACAGATTTCATAAGGCTAATAAACTTTTTAAGATAATTTTACCGTTTTTTCCCATCAAAATCTTCAAGCAATTTGTGGACAGAGGACCCCTATGTACCCAACCAACACCCACTTCAATTATCAAAAGACAACCGACCCATCTGGACCATTTCTACCTAGTCACTTCCACTACTTTGTGTGCCTCGAAATAAATCTCAAGGTCAAAATCTTTATTACTGACAAGCTCAAGACAAGAGTACTTAGATCAATCTTTCCATAACTGGTCTCCCTTACGCCTTAATTTGCCTGGGATACACTTCCATTAACTCCTGTCTACTAAACTGTGTAGTGCCTAAGTTTTGCTATCATAAACACAAAATTACCAGATGGATCCTGGTGACCTTTAGATAAATGAAAATCACCAGAGCAGGGAGTAACCTGACCATAGTATCTATCATATTGGGTCCCTAAGGAGATGGATCCAGGAATGTACATTTCTCAGGGATCCCAAGATGATTCCCACTAGAAGCTCAAAGAGTTTTTTAGGCCCTTACACAGGAACACTGTATATTTATTTCAGATTTAAGCAATATTGTTTATTCCACGGAGAAGGGGAAAATATCTGTTATCAATTCCATTTACTCTAGAAAATCCTGAATTAACTGTTTTCTCAATCTCCTAAAATTGGTAAAGCATACAATGCATCTCTGTGGTGAGAAAAGACACAAAACATATTTTTGGCATATGGAAATTTATTACTATCCTGCTTTCATCATCAAAACTTATGATCTTGGTCTTTCCTTCTTGCCTTTATATAAGGCCAAAAGAGAGACATTGGCTACTTTGACAACCTTAAAGCGGACTCCAGGAATGTCACCAACAGCATGACCTTTGCGACCAAATCCAGCAACCAGAACTTCATCATTTTCCTGGAATAAAATCAACAGTTTACTTCTGGTGTAAGTGGCAATCACCAAAAATACCCATTTATCCTATAAACAACTGAGGGAAACAGCTGCTACCCCCAAAACAGAAACAGACTAAAACACTTACCTCAATAAAATTCAAACAACCATCATTGGGTACAAAGGCGGTGATTTTTTTGCCATTCTTGATTAGTTGAACCCTGACACACTTCCTGATGGCAGAATTCGGTTGTTTGGCTTCAACCCCTCTGAAACATAAACAGCATGTAACACAGTAAGTTGGCTTTCTGAAAAGGGACACATTTTAGTTCATTAAGCATAAAACTTACTAGAAATTGTAGTATTCCTACCTTTTCAACATAATCCTAAATTGCTAAACTTAAACGAAGTTTTTCTTTAGTCTTAGTTTCATTAGACCAATAGGGGAAACTTCTGGCCTCTTTATAGTTGTAAAACACGAACCAAGAAATAGAGCTAGAAATCCTGGATTCAAATCAGTACCACTAAATTTGATGGGATCATTTCGTAAAGTCAAAAAACTGTTGAGTGCTTGCAAATTCATGTGGCTCAATCTTAGCTGTAGAACATCAGGCAAGAAACTTCTCCATATTAGTTTTCTCACCGGGAAAGATGTAATTGTAAAGATGAAATAGTTGATGGGTGCGAATTATTTAGAATAGTTTCCACACATATTAAGCTCTCATAATGTCCCTTGTTTCATTATCGCTACTTTCTCCCCTCCGATGCCACCCCAATTCCTTCCAAACTAATGTTGAAAGTTTAAAAACCTCTGGAAATTATTTAACTTCCCAAAAGACACAGACACATAAAGACCTAGAATTTACATCAAGCCTTCTTTAAGCGCATCTATCCCGAGTTACCATACTAAAACCATGAAGTAAACAGCGATGGACTTTCACTTACACTTTTTCAAGCACAATTCCCTTGGCATGCGAAGCACCTCCAAAAGGGTTGGCCTTCAGGGCTGTGCCCAAATGGGCTTTCTTGTACTGCTTATCATGCCACTTCTGGTCTCGTCGGTGGCTACGGAGCTTCCTGGCAGTACGAAGACCGCGACACTTGCCTAAAATTGAAAATCACCTTAGATGCCCAGTAAAAACACCCAAATCTTATTTTACATTATCTCAGGTACTAGCCTCTTCTAGACTACAGGCCGGTAGGCTCTGACATCACACCCTGGCCCTAATACGAACCGCAAAGTTTCCCTTGAACCATCTAAGACGTGGACACAAGCGCTCCAACAGGTGTGCTCTCCCCAACGAATGAAGCCCCGCGCCAAAGCTCGGGGGGAAGCGGCGCCCTCCCCAACGCCCCCGCGTCCCTCTCGAACTCCGGCTCCGCGGCCTCCGAGCAGCCCTGGCCCTTTCCCGCCCGGCCATGTGCCTGCGGCAGCGGCGCTCCCCTGGCGCTCCCCATCTGCACCCCACCGTGGCTCTCCCTCACCGTTTTGTTTCTATCTGCCCGCCCGTCCCCGAAACCCCAGTTTGCTCGCGCAGCCCCCTCACCCCGGCCCGGGACACCTCACCCATGCTGCCGGCGCCAGGGACCTGAGCGAAAGAGAGAAGCAGCGCAGGAAGGAACCACAAACCATCGCGAGCAAGCCCCGCCCAGATGAGGACCCTTGCGGCTGTCTGCGCAGCGCCTGGTCCGGCTGGCGCCTCGCGGTAGAAAACGAGAAGTCTGCACAACTTTCCAGAATCTGCGTCGTGTTTAATTTGTGCGCAATTCAGAGATATCTAATTTGCACTGGGGTTTATTTCTTTTTATGTGAATGCCTTAGACAGAAGGAACAGGTACTACCAATCCCAGAAGCCTTTGCACGAGCCCCGCTCATGACGCAGGCGCCCTGGGCAAACCCACAGGGCGGGCTTTGTGGCGCTGGGTCGGAGGATGGAGAGGTCAGGCGTGTGGGTCTACGTGCTGTCGAGTGGAGGCCTTTTGCTTATAGTTTGGAAAATTAGACCTCGGAGCCTTAACTCCTACTCACAAGAAGCACAGTAAATTGAAAAACGTTTAGTGAAGGAAGGTGACGTAGTATTTAAAAACCCATGCTTTAGTGAGAGACCCGGCCTTAAACCTCAAAGCTGCCGTCTTGGTTGTGGAATCTTGGGTGATTCATTTAATTGAGTCTTTAAACTTCAGTTTCTCTTGGAGAATGAAATAGATATGAAAATTTTCTGGGATTTTGGTTCATTCCACAACTAGTTTTTAAAATGTATTCTCTGTTCCCGGCACTGTTCTAGGCACTTGAGGCTACAACAGTTAACAAGAGAGTGAAGGTTTCTGCTCTTATAAAGTCTATATTCTAGGTACGAGAAGACAAAATATAAGTGTATTTAAAATAAAAAGATAGTTTTATATATGGATAAGGTGCTATAGAGAAAATGCAGTTGGTTAGGTGATAGTGACTTGGGGATGTAGGTGGCTACCTTGGGTAGGGTGGTGTTAGAAGGTATCTATGTGGCGATTACATTTGAGCTGAGATCCTAAAGAGAGGGAGCCATTCAGACAAGTGTATGGGTAAAACCTTCCAAGAAGAGGGATTCTCCATAAGTAGAATGGGCTGGTGCTTCTCAAGAACTGAGGGATCAGGGAGGGGGGAGCTGAGTGCTTGAAGAGTAGTGTGGTAATAGGTGAGGTTTGAGAGGTGCACAGGGTCATATGGAACCTGTAGACCATGGTCAAGACTTTGTTTACTCTTCCTGTGATTGAATGCCTTTGGAAAGTTTTCAGCAGGGGAGTAACAAGATAGGGTTTATATTTTTTATAGTTTCACTCTGACTATTGTGAGGAGAAAAAAACTGTAAGATGAATCTGTGAAGCCAGTTGGGAGGGTGTTAACGCTACTTCAGTTGGGAGATGATACCCTTCTCAGTCCAAGGTGGTAAAAGTGGTTGGATTAGATTTACAGTTTGATGGTAGAGCCAACAGGATTTGCTCAGGACTGTAGGATGTGAGAGGGAAGTTAATTATGATTTGTGACCTGAGCAACTGAATGACTTGTGTTATTTACAGAGTGGAAAATACTGGGAGAGGAGCAGATTTAGAAAGAGATATTAAGGGTGCTGTTAAGGATGCATTAATTTTGAGAAGCTTGTTAGACTTCCAGGTAGGGATGTGAGGTGGGCAGTTGGATATACGGGTATGGTGTTCAGGAGAGTCATCAGTGAATAGATTGCATTGAAAGCCATGGCTCTGAGTGAGATCGTTTAGGGGATGACTGTAGGTGGAACAGAGAGAGGTTGGAGGCCTGAGCCTTAGGCACATGGAAACTTAGTGGTATGAAGAGAAGCAGATGAAGCGAAATAGACTGAGAAGGAGTGGCCAATGCCGTACTCTAATCAAAGCCAAGTGAAGAAGGTGGAAGTGAGCAAGTGTCAAGGAAGGGTAAGATGAGGACTGAGAATTGTATTTTGGATTTGGCAATGTGGAGGTTGTTCGTGCCTTTGTCAAGAGGGGATCCCGTGGAGTGGTGAAGATGTAAGCTTGATTGGGTTGGAGTCAGAATATGGGAGAGAAGGAACTATAGACAGCAATTATGGACAGTTTTTGCAAGGAGTTTTTCTATAATGTGCAGAGAAAGGGGGCCATATCTGGAGAGGATTGTGGAGCCAGGATGGATTTAAGAGGGCACATTTTATGACATTTTTGTATACTGATGGGATTATTCCAGTAGAGAAGTAAAAAATAGATAATTCATAGAGAAAAGGGATGACTGCATGAGCAAGTCCTTGAGTAGACTAGAGGGGTGCCTAAGTGGAGGAATTTTTTTTTTTTGGCTGCGCATGTGGCCTGTGTGATCTTAGTTACAGTCCAGGGATCGAACCTGCACCCCATGCAGTGGAAGCGCAGAGTCTTAACCACTGGACCACCAGGGAAGTCCCTAAGTGGAGGAGTTGACCTGAGGAATAATAACAATTTATCTACAGTAATAGAGAAGGCAGAGTATAGGGGTACAACTGCAAGTAAATTGGAAGATCTTTTGATAAGAAGACGTGGAACTTCTCTTTTGACTACTCTTATCTCAATGAAATTAGCAGGGTCATCAGTGAAGAGAAGGAGTAGGGAAAAGAGGTTTGAGTAAAGGGGGTAAGATGTGAAATCACGTAGGATAACAATGCTAGCATTAAATAGTATTTACTGTGTGCCACATATTTTATGGGCCTTATATATATTAACTCATTTAATTCTCATAATTCTGAAAGGTAAATACTTTTATTACCTCTTTTACTGAGGGATAGTGTCTTAATCCAGTCACACTACTGTAACAGAATACCATAGACTGGATGGCTTATAAACAGCAGAAATTTATTTCTCACAGCTCTGGAGACTGGAAAGTCCAAGACAAAGGTGCTGGAAGATTTGGTGTATGGTGGGAGCCCGCTTCGCGGTTCATAGACTCTTTTGCAATAACCTCAAGTGGCAGAAGGTCCAAGGCAGCTCTGGGGTCGCTTTTATTTATATTCTGTTTTTTTGTTGTTGTGTGTTTTTTTCCAGTTTTATTGAGATATATTTGACATTTTGGACCCTCCTTATAGGAGTACTAATCCCATTCATGAGGGCTCCACCCTCATAACCTAATTTACTCCCAAAGGCCCCCCACCTACTAATGCTATCACATTGGGGATTAGGTCTCAACATGAATTTTGCCTTCTAATTTAGAAGTGTGGGAGGATAGATTGACAAGAGAATGTAGGATTGTTGAACAATTTTGAGGACCCATTTGAAACCGTAGTTACAAAGTTACATCAGTTAGCATGGTTTTGTGTATTGTTCAGATTCATTCAGTGTAGTGACTGAGTAGGTAGAGAGTTAGCTTTTAACATGCCTGGGAGTGGGATCTAGTTAGGTGAATGTGATGGAGGAAGGGCAAGGGAGTTGAGAGTATAAGGAATCTCTCTTTCCATGAGATTGAAGCTGGAGGAGTAAAGAGCCAGAGATAGGCAAAACAGTTCTGAAGGCCTGGCCCTACCAGATGTGAGAAATTTCTATGAGGCTAAGTAAGATAGTGCAGCATTAGTACAGAAGTAGATAAATTGACTAATGAATAGAATAGAGAGCTCAGCAAAAGACTCCTATAGAATTAGTATAGAATATTATTAAATGACAGAATTAGATGTCAGATCAATGTGTAAAGGAAGGATTGTCAAACAGATGGAACTACACAAAAAGTGGTTACCCAAAGTAAATTGAATCACCATCTCAGGCTAAAAACAAAAACCAACTCCAGGCAGACTTGAGGGCCTGTATGTCAGCAATACAATTTTAAAATTCTTCATAGAAAATAAAGGTGAATATCTCCATGAACTTAGGAAAGGAAAATATTTCTAAAGAAGAAGAAAAGAATGATACATTTGACCATATTAAGAACCTTTGTTCAACAAAAACACCTGAAAGAAAGCAAAAAAACAAGTTACAAACTGAGTTGATATTCACAGGAAGTGTTCATATAAACTTGGGATGGTTTGTTGCTTGAAAGTTTAGTAAAACATCCTGTAAAATCATCTGGGCTGGGTGTTTTCTGTGTGGGAAGGTAATAAACCTCAGCTTAAATATCTTTAATTAAATCTCTCATTTAAACTAAATCTCTTAATTTACAGAACTATTCGAGAACTGTGATTTCTTCTCGAGTCAGACCTGGTAAGTCATTTTTTTAAGTTTGTCTATTTCATCTAAGTTTTCAAAATTGTTTCATAAAGCTGTTATGACATTCTCTTATGCATGAATATATGTATTTTTGTATATATGTACATATGTATTTTATATATATTTGTTTTTGGAAGGTTTTTAACAGTGAATATATAGTACTATATATAGTATATAGTACTATACAGGTTATCTCTTTCATTTTGAGTGAACTTTGGTAATATGTGCCTTTCAAGGAATTTGTCCATTTCATCTAAGTTGTCAAATTTATGGACATAAAGTTGTTTGTACTATTCCTTTATAATCTTTTAAATATCTGTAGATTTATAGTGATGTCTTATCTTCCATTCCTGATATTGGTAAGTTGTATCTTCTTCCTCTTTTTTTCTTGGTCAGTTAGAAGTTTTGTAATCTTATTGATGTACTCCAAGAACCAACTTTTGCTTTCACTGATTTTCTCTATTGTTTTTCTGCTTTCATTTTTATTGATTTCTGGTCTTTTTTATTATTTACTTTCTTCTGCTTGTTTTAGACTTAAATGGAAGCTTATGTCATTGATTTGAGGTCTTTGTTCTTTTTTAGTATATGTAGTATGGCTATCCTTCTAAGTACTGCTTGAGCTGCATGCTGTGTTTTGATATGTTATATTTTAATTTTAATTCATTTCAAAACATCTGCTAATTTCTCTTTTGATTTTCTTTTTGACCTATGGATTATTTAGAATTGTGTTATTTAATTTCCAAATATTTGGAGATTTTCTAAATATCTGTGTTACTTATTTCTAATTTAATTCCATTATGGTCTAAGAACATCCTTTTTTGATTGCAATATTTTTAAAATGTGTTGAGGTTTGCTTTATGGGCCAGAATATAGTCACTCTTGGTGCATTCTGTATGTACACTTGAAAAGAAAGTATATTTTGCTGAGGAAGAATGTCCTATAAATGTTAATTAGCCCCAGGTGGTTGATAGTGCTGTTCAGGTCTTCTGTATCCTGTATTCGAGATGATAGTGACATTATGTGGAGAGAGTGGGGATCAGAGTTGGATGTTGGGTTATGTTTACTTTAGGTAGTGGGTTTAATTATTATATTATTATATAAACCAACAAGTAAATAAAGCATGAACCAATGGTCAGAATGCGTTATGAACCAAGGATTTTGATTACTATGAAAATTTTTTAAAAAGGATTTAATTTTTGTTTTTGGAGCTTTGAATTTTTTACTTCGTGATAAAGAACTTATTATGTAATTTGGAGCCTGAAAGGAGACAGAATTTCCTTTGACCTTGGACGCTGAATTTTCTAAAACAGTACCCAAACAAGAATCAGCTTGAGGAGTTAGAGGAAAAGAAAGCTGCCATGGCTAAAGTGTAGTGAGCCAGCTGGAAAACAGAGGAAGGTGAAGTCCAAGAGGTGGGCAGGATCAGCTCATGTCCAACCTGTAGGCCAGGATAAGGAGTTTGGGTTTTATTCTGAGTGTGATGAGAAGCCACTGGAGGCTTCAGGTGAAAGAATGACAAGATCTGATCTGCATCTTAAAAATATCACTGTGTCTGCCATGGTAGGCCACCACAGAGGGACAAGAGAGGACTAGGGCTATCCAAGGAGGGGACTGTTGCAATAGAATAGGTGAGAGATCATAGATAAGTAGCATTGGAGGTGGAGAGATGTCATAAGGGTCAGGATATAATTTGGAGTTAGATCATGTTGGAAAGAGCAAAATCATTGACATCATCATCATCACTATCACCACCACCACCATCATGAACATCTAACAGATATTGAGTACTGTTTAGTGTCAGGCTTAGGATTTCACATGCATAATTTCTTTTATCTTCAAAACAACTCCTATGTGGTAGGTGCTGTTATTAGACCCATTTTACCATTTAAGTTGAGACTTAAAGAAGTTAACTTTCTTAACCAGAACACATTTGTTGGTTTCCAGATTAGTTATAAGACACAATTTTGATTTTTAAAGAGTTTAGAAAAATTTTTGATGAATGTAAAGTAAATGTGGTGCAAAATTGATGGGAAGTAATTTTCTAGCCAGTAAAACACCAGGAAATCTAAGGGGTATAGTTGTTAAGATTAAAGTATTCTTAATATAAATTGCAACCCCATATCCATGGGTTACTAGAGATATGTGAAAACCGACAGACACTTTGTCACAGAAGATCCTGTTTGGTAGTTCATAAAATGTTGGGGGGAACAGGGGCAGGAAGGAGAACAAGTTTTTCCTAGTATTTCCTCCAAGTAGAAGGTGTTAAATTAGTTTAACTCCTTATTTCTCTGCCAATCTACTCATTCCATGCCAGGTGAGATGAGGTGACATCTCTCTTCATGTGGTAAATTTAGAAAAAATAGTTTAGGCATGTTCAGTTCTTCCTTTTTTCCTTTTTGGGACCCAGCCTGCCATGGAGCACACATTTCCTCCTGTTTCTTCTGGGGCAGGCCTCTCTTCCCTATTGAGAGCCTAGTGCTGCTGTGATAGGCTGCCATGTCTGTCTTCTGCGGGGAGGGGTTCAGTTACAATCCATTTTGCTCCTGCACTAAGCTTTGTCCTCCAACCTGGCCTTTCTAATAAAGATGGTATTTGGGCCTCTGCTTGTCTTACTCCTTGTTTTATATCTCAGTTTAGCACTCAGGTGGGGCAGAAGAGTATTATTATTTGACTTCTCTCAGAGCCCGCCAACTAAGAAGAAAGATTGATCTTCATAAATTAGATCAGTTGATGAGGAGACTTAGGTCAAGGGTGATGCTGTTTCTTTGTTCTGTATGGGCAAGAAGTTAGCTTTGGGGAAGAATGGCTAAGAGTTTTAACAATGTTGACAATTGATTCTGGAGCATTTGGAATGGTTAGAAGTTACTCCTAGTGTTTTAGCTATAAAAATGGAGGCATTAGTTGCTGTGGAAGTGTGACAAGATAAAATAACAGCTTTATGGGGCTTCCCTGGTGGCACAGTGGTTGAGAGTCCGCCTGCCGATGCAGGGGACACGGGATCGTGCCCAAGCGGCGGAGCCGCTAGGCCCGTGAGCCATGGCCGCTGAGCCTGCGCGTCCGGAGCCTGTGCTCTGCAACGGGAGAGGCCACAACAGTGAGAGGCCCGCGTACTGCAAAAAAATAAAAATAAAAAAAATAACAGCTTTAAGTGGGGAAGAATAAGCAGTAAAAGTAAGACCAGTGAGTATACGCTCTGTATAACTACTATTAATAAATGTTGAGTGCTTCATTTTACCTGATTAAATTATTAAACACAACTTTTCCTGTATCCAAAATTAATGAGATTTCTTATCCTCTCATTCTAGCTACTTTTTGATGTAGTTGTTTCTTCTCATATACCTATTCTGTGGAACTAAAGAAATATGTGTATCGCCATATAATCTTACCAACATTCAAGCCTGATCTTTAAAATCTTGTTATTTAATTAAACCTCTGTGTAGGATCTAAGGGGAATTGACAGTGCTGTTCTTTGATGCCCTTTGTGAAGTTCCTGGAAGAGAGTTATCATTTTAATATGCATGTTAGAAGTTATTCTCCAGGTGTTCTCTAACTTGGCTGAAAACCAAACAAAAGAAAATAGGCCTCTATTTCATCAGGGACCTTTGAATTATAAGAAATGAAAGATAATTTTTCTCACTAGGAAAAGAAAATAACTTTCTTCACTCAATGGAACATTAAGTTTTAGAATCTTATTCCCTGGAGAGGTTTAAGAACCTGTAGATGGGCCAGATCTTTGCTGTCTGAGTTCAGTGGGGACCAGTTGATGTTTGTGATGGAGAATGGCTGGTGTCACTCTTTCTGCCTTTTCATTCCATAGTAAAATGAAGTTTCACCAGGACTATTTGTAGATTATTTAAATGTAATAATATTATAATATATAAATATAAAACTTTTATGAAAGTAAATGTGTAAAATTTTGAGCATTTTCTGTTACTAAGATTTTTATTGTTTAAAGGACTTTAAATAAGGTTAAACAAGATTTTTTTCCATAAATTGAAAAAAAAAGAAAAAGAAGGAATGAGGAAGTGGAGGAAGAGAGGAAGAAAAGAAGTGAGGGGTTCTGGGTTTTTATAGCTACACAAAGGACAGAGGTAATTTTTCCACTGCTCTAAAACATTACTTTTTGATCTTGTTGGTTCTAGCAGTCATTACTGATTATGAAGATAACCCAAATGAATGAATCTATAACCAGTTCATATATAAGATAATTTTTTGTACTATGTGCCAATGAATTTTGAAATTTACTTATATAGGTTTTCAGTTAAAATTTCCAGGCTTATGTTAATTATGCAGCAGACAACATCTTGGATTTTACCGAGTAGTTGTACATAATGCTCTGAAGTATTAATTTTTGTCCAAAGAATCCATTTTGCTCTTTCTATAAACGGCAGCTTAAAGTATAGGGCAACATCAAAAAGCACATATTCTCAATGTGAGTTTTATTTTATGAATTAAAACTCTGATTCCTGTCTGTTGAGGTGAGGACTGTGCAGGTGCCTGTGAGAGCATTTTTGAGAGTAGTAGAGGCATTTTCTTCCCTAGGAAAGCTGCTTCAACTCTTCAAAGGAGATAGTTATGACTCATCTCTTATCTCTTTATCTATTATATACCTGCCTCTCTCCCCCTCATCTAATCAGCCGTTGCTTGGAGTGGAGGTGCGACTTCAGAGAAGTTTGCTAGGTGAAACGTCCCCAAAGTGTTTACCCCAGCAATTATGTGTTCACATCTCTGCATATCACTCGTTTGAGATCTTTTTTGGGGTGAAGACTAGGTCCTTTTTACCTTGTATACCTGGCATCTAGCATATGACAATCAATGTTTGCATAATGGACAGATTTATGAAACATCAGACCTCCTGGTTCAGTTTAGCTTGAGAAACGAGAATGTAAAAGTGTGCCACTAATTTGGCACATTATCCACATTCCATGAAGTCAAAGGGGGATCTCAAGTAAGAAACATTAACATTTAAATCAAAAGCACTTGTGTTTCATTTGCTAACCTGATTCTAATCAACTCAAGTTGATCTGATGAAAATTGGTAGAAATCATGGCAGCAGTTAGGCTCTGAACTGGATAAAGAGTCCGTATTAGTCTGGATTCTCCAGAGAAAACCAATAGGAGATATATACATATATATGCACACATATGAATATGAATATATGATTTAATATAGGAGTTGGCTTTTGCAGTTATAGAGGCTAAGAAGACCCAACATCTATAGTCAGCAAGCTAGAGACCCAGGAGAGCCAATGTTGTATAGTTCCATTTGTAGTCTGAGTCAGACAGGAAAAGACTGATGTCCTTGCTACAAGACAGGTAGAGAAAGTGAAGTCTCCCTTACTCTACCTTTTTGTTCTGTTTGGACCTTCAGTGGGTTGGATGAGGACCACTCACCTTGGAAAGGGCAATCTATTTTGCTCAATCTACTGATTCAAAATGTTCATCTCATTCAGAAACACCCTGAGAGACACAACCAAGTATCTGGGTACTTAACAGCCCAGTTAAGTTGACACACATTAACCGTCACAGAGTCATACCCCTGACAAGGAGCAAGAAGTACATACATAATATGGTATTTTGCTAATAAACTAATGTAATGTGGGTTTTGTCCATTTGCATTTTCAAGCTACTGAATTTGATGGAATACTTGAATTAGTTGATTTTCTAGCTACAATTGCCTAAATATTCGGGCGCTAGGAGTCACAGCCATGTGGCATGAAGTGGGAATTAATTATGTAACATTTTTGATAGGTTTATTCATTATTCTGTACACTTTATTTAGCACCAACTTGGACCAGCAGCGTCTTGGTGTACATCAGTTAATTAGACATGTTCCCTGCCCTCACGGAGCAGGCCTTCTTATGAGGAAACGCAATGCAAATAAGTAACAAGAAAATAAATGTCTTGGTACCAATTGTGATATATGTTATGATGAGAGTGAACAGAAGGCAGGGAGAGCTAGAGGGGTGTGAGGTGATCCCTACAGAAAGAACAATATGTGCAGAGTCATTGAGGTGCAAAAAAGCTTGGCATATGGAGGGTGTTGAGAAGCTGAGTGCAAGCCAGTGTGCTGGAGCATGGTGGAAGAAGGGTGGCCATAAATGAGGCGAGAGAGACCAGCAAGGGCCAGGCCATGCAGACTTTGTAGGAGGTATATGGATTTGGATTTTGAATCAGCGTGCAAAGACCATTGTAATTGATTTGAACATTTGACTAATGCGATTTTCAGTCTGAGAGCATTTGGATGAATAGAGACTGTGGTCTGACAAACGCTAGATGCTCCTTGAAGTAAATATTAGAATTAAGATAGATCCATTTTTTTCCCATGAGAACTCAATTCTGTATACTTATATATGATTATGGAAGATAGATTTTTGATATTCATATTTTCAGGTAACATTTTGTTTAATAATATATAGTAAATCAGAAGATGAAGCAAATCCAAGTATTTTCAGTTGAAAAAAAGGCAGCATGGATGTACAACTTCCTGTTCTCTCATGGAAAATGTTGAGGGAATATTTTCCATGCACCTCTGTATTTTCTGTTTATCTTGTAAGTCACTAATTGCTCTTCGTTTTGGAATATCTTTAGGATGTTTGTATAGCGAACAGCCTTGAAAGGTAGAAATAATGTCTTTCTCTCTAGCAGAGGGGCAGGTTTGTTTATAGCCTTGGAAACTCAGGGTTTTTCTCCTGAAATGAAAGCCACCGTGTGTACAAGCATCCATCTGGGCCCGCCTATATTGCTTTATGGGCAAAGGGAACTAACACAAATAGACTGATACTCATACTGCTTGTTCTGTGGTGAGTAGTAAATAAAGTCCTTTGTCTCTGACCCATGAGTCTTGTCTTCTGCTAGTATGCATGAAGCCATAACAGGCTAACCTGTTAGCTCCCAAGTTGGGAAAAACCTCAGACCTTCAAAGTTTTGGACAGAGACCCCTTAGCTGTCTGAGCAGGCAGGTACAATGCCACACAGGTGATACCCTGTGCTTTGCAGTCTGCAAGCTATCATATTAGCATTTTTTTTGTCACTGATTTTCTCCTCCAGAGTCACAAGATGAGCTATTCTCAGACAATCACATCTTAAGTGTGACTTCTATTCTAAAATACATGTGTGAAACCTACTAACTACTAATTATTCTGCCTTAAATATTCTTAACCAAGTGGGAAAAAATTTCGACACCAGCAAGAATGCTATATTAAAATTTTAGAATCATCCAGTCATAAAACACATTAAAATGATACTTGATTTAAATAAAAAATGTTGTATATGTGTATGTGCCTGAAAATATAAAGGAAGCGTATTTTCAAGAAAGTTTGTTACATGATAAGCACTAAGGGACTAACACTGTGGTTTCTGAGTGTTCACAGAACCATTATTATCACAGTACAGGATCACCATGGGCTTGGGCTCTCACCTCCTCCTGACCAGGCGTTTGAGGAGCAATGTGATCAGCTACTCCTTCTACTACTGTGGGAGACTATGAGGTATTGCTCGGGCAGCTGGAGATGTTCTGTGTTTGCACTGTCCAGTACAGCAGCCACTAGCCACATGTGGTTATTGAGCACTTGAAGTTTGGTTAGTCTGAACTGAGATGTGTATAAGTGTAGATTAAATCAATATACCAGATTTCAGACTTAAGGCAGAAAAGGAAGGTAAAATATCTCATTAATAATTTAAAAAATTACTTATGTTTGGAATAATATTTTAGATGTATCAGGTTAAATAAAATATATTATTAAAACTAATTTCACCTGCTTATTTTTAATTCTTTCAATGTGGCTACTAGAAAACTTTAAATTACATATGTACAATAGCTCTTATTTTATTTCTACTGAGCAATGTTTTAGATCTTTGCTACTCACAGAGCAGTCCTCGGCAAGCAGCATCAGCATCATCCGGAAACTTGTTAGAAACAAAGAAGCTCATGTCCCACCCCAGACCTACTGAATCAGGATTTGCATTTTTAGAAAATCTCATGTGATTTGTATGCATGTTAAAATTTGAGTAGCAGAGAGTCCTTAAGACTAGGATTGCCAGATTTAGCAAATAAAAGTACAAGATATCCAGTGGAATTTAGTTTTCAGATAAACAACAAATAATTTCTTAGTATAGTATGTCCCAAGTATTACATGGGGCATACTTAGTAATAAAATTATTTGTTTTTTTATCTGAAGTTCACATTTAACCAAGTGTCCCGAATTCTATTTGGCAACACTGCCTATGACAAAACTCCTCCTGCCCAGACCTGTCTTGCTCCTTGAAATTCCATGGAATCAGGAAGAGGACAGAAAGGTAAAAGAAAAGGCTAAGGGTGGAAGTTGGGTGCAGTGAAAGAACAGAGAAGAAAGGAAATACATGCTGAGAAGTAGGAATAAGATGGGGCATGGACAGACCTTTTGTATTTTATAATTTTTATTAGCAATTTTCTTCCTTACTTCTGTTTTCTCCCACTTCTCCCAGTCATTGTGATTTAATCTCCTCATTTTCTATAGGGCTCCCTAGAGCCATGTTAGAAGATGGTATTTGTGCAAAGTGGACAGTGAGGAAGGTAGTATCTCATCAGGGTCAAGTCCCAAGTCTTCCTATAATGCATCCTCTCTGAAATGCCACTTACAAATAGCCCCTTTCAGCTACCAGTAGTTTGCCATTAAAAAGATCAAGGTTCTTAAGTGTCAAAAATGCTGACACTTGGGCTTCCCTGGTGGCGCAGTGGTTGAGAATCTGCCTGCTAATGCAGGGGACATGGGTTCGAGCCCTGGTCTGGGAAGATCCCACGTGCCGCGGAGCAACTAGGCCCATGAGCCACAACTACTGAGTCTGTGTGTCTGGAGCCTGTGCTCCACAACGAGAGGCCACGACAGTGAGAGGTCCGCGCACCGCGATGAAGAGTGGCCCCACTTGCCACAACTAGAGAAAGCCCTTGCACAGAAATGAAGACCCAACACAGCCAAAAATAAAAATAAGTAAATTAAAAGAAGGCTCAACATTAAAAAAAAAAAATGCTGACACTTTCATTTTGGAGGATTTTCTTTATTGTGACTTTTTAATTGTATGTTTTTATACAAAACAACTGTTAGGAATTTTGTTGTTTGTTTGATGCTTTTTAGGTGGTGGTGGGTTGAAGTGGAGGCTGGCAAAGAAGGAATAACAATAGATATTCTTTATTTAGCTAGGCATTGAAGTAAGAAAAGGCTTTCATCTGTGTTAATTATTTAAAATTTTATTATATTGTGATAAAAACACAATATGAGATGCAGTCTCTTAACAAATTTTTAAGTGTGCAGTACAGTATTGTTAAATATAGATGCAGTCTTGTACAGCAGATCTCTAGAATGTATTAATATTGCTTAAATGAAGCTTTGTGCCAGTTAATTAGCAAGTCCTATTTCCTCGTTCCCCAGCCCTTGGCAACCACCATTCCACTCTTTGATTCTATGAATTTGCCTGTATTAGACACCTCATATAAATGGAATCATATAGTATTTGTGACTGGCTTATTTCACTTAGATAAATGTCCTCAAGTTTCATCCATGTTGTCACATATTGCAGAATTTCCTTTTTATTTAAAGGCTGAATAATATTTCATTGTATGTATATATCACGTATTGTTTATCCATCCATCCATGAACAGAGACTTAGGTTTTTTCTACCTCTTGGCTATAGTGAATAGTGCTGCAGTGAAAATGGGAGTGCTAATATCTCTTTGAGATCCTGATTTCAATTCTTGTGGATAATGATCCATAAGCGCAATTGTAGGATCATATGGTAGTTCTATTTTTAATTTTTTGAGGAGTCTGCATATTGTTTTCCATAGCAACTGCACCATTTTGTATTCCCACCAACAGTGTACATGGGTTCCGATTTCTCCACATCCTTGCCAACACTTCTTTTTTTGATAATGACCACCCTGACAGGTGTGAGATGATGTCTCTTTGTGGTTTTGATTTTTATTTCCCTGATGATTAATGACACTGAGCACTTTTCATATACATGTTGGCCATTTGTGTGTCTTCTTTGGAGAAATGTCTATTCAAATCGTTCACCCACTTTAAAATTGTGTTATTTGTTTTATGCTATTGAGTTGTAGGAGTTCCTCATATATTTTGGAAATTAACCCTATATCAGACGTATGTTTTGCAAATACTTTCTCTCATTCTATAGGTTGCCTTTTCACTCTGTTGATTGTTTCCTTTGCTGTGTAGAAGCTTTTTAGTTTGATGTAGTCCTATGTCTGTTTTTGCTTTTATTGCCCATGCTTTGGGAGCATAGCCATAAAATTATTGACAAAACCAATGTCCTGAAGCTTTTCCCCTATGCTTTCTTCTAGGTTTTAAGTCTTTAATCCATTTTGAGTTGATTTTTGTATATGGTGTGAGATAAGGATCCAATTTCATTCTTTTGCATGTGGATATCCAGTTTTCCCAGCATCATTTGTTGAAGAGACTGTCCTTTTCCCATTATATGTTCTTGGCACCCTTGTTGACCAGTTACCCTTATGTGCATGTATTTATTTCTAGGGTCTCTAGTCTGTTCTACTGTTCTATATGTCTGTCTTTATGCCAGTACTATTCTGTTTTAATTACTGTAGCTTTGTAATGTATTTTGAAATCATGAAGTGTGATGCCTCCAGCTTTGTTCTTCTTTCTCAAGGTAGATTTGGCTATTCAGGGCCTTGTTTAATCTTCACAACAATTCTTTGAGTTAAGTAACTTTGTCCCCACTCTGCAAATGAAGAAAAGTAACTTGCCTAATATCAGATAGCTAGTAAGAGCTGGAGCTGGGAATGCACTTGAGTGCTGTCTGACTCCAAAGCCAGTGTACTTTACCATTGCATTTCATGCCTCTCAGCAAATGGAGAGTCATGAATTCAATAGGACACATACATAAAATTAGTTTAGCCTCAGAGAGTTTTACTTAGTTATTCACCTGAAAAATGCCTGTGATATTGTATACTTCATAGATTTTTGAGGAGAATTTGTTTCCTGAAAAGCATTATGAGATTCTGAAGAGAGTACCAAAACTATGCCAATTTCTAAAAAGAGCTTAATAATCTTTCATTGCGATGAATAATCAAACAACCTAAACAGACTCATTAGTTTCACTCTGTACTCTAAATTAAGCAGTATCAGGCCCCTCCTTCCACCCTCTCCCACACATAATACATCGTGGAAAGCTATCTTTTTATTGGTTGAATATACTAGTCAGTCACAAGGCGTAAAAAGTACTGCCTCTGCTCTATTTGCATTTATGAATTAACAGATGTGCCTGGTTTGAAAAACGGATTCATTTCTTGATGGGAAGAAAAATCTTTAGTTTTTCACTTTATTTTTTTAGTATGGGATTTTCACTAACCTTGGACCAGTTACTTGCCAGGAAGAACGTAAGGTGAGTAACTGCACATCTTTTAATATAATGCATCTGCAAACTGTAGTGCAAGTATGAAATTATGTGGTTCTGTAATTTCTTTATATTGTTGCACAGCTACATTTGTTAACAATTCAAAATGGATATACTAGATTAGATCATTTGGTAGCTACTAAAATCATTGAACGAGAGTTTATAAATAAGAGATTAAAACATAATCTTTATTATAAGAGGGAAGAGTTAATTTATTTGTTCAAAATATCCAAGAAACATTTGTATTATGTACCAAAGTATATCTCTATGAGAAAATGACTCAAATCAGTGTTCATGTTTCCTTTATACTTATAAGTAAATGTTAATTTCGGTTTCTCCTGCTGTTTTTATGTGAGAAGAGAGTAAGAAAACATTTAAAAACCTCAGAAATATGTTACCTGTCCCCCAAAGAACAGGTATTAAATCATTTTACTAGTAGGAGATGGTAATTGTGTGGAGTACATACTATTTAAAACTAACAAGCAAAATTTCTATTTCTATTTCCTTTGTCCTTTTGGCTTCTTTCCATACTGTATAAGGGAACATATAGAGATTTCTATATAAAGAAGAACATGCAAAATCTGAATAGCAATTAACTTATGTCATATCCCCCAATTACTCATTATGTGCTCTCACAACAAATCCATCAGGGGATTTAGTGTGAGCACAAAGGAAGGTGTCAAGCAGGATGATCTGCCAAAACTTGTGTTAAGGAATTCTTAAGTCATCAGCTAATAAAAACAGTAAGTACAGGTATTTTTTATTTGTTTCCAAATCAGTTAGTGCTTTCCTTCAGGTTCACTTTCAAGTAATAAATGACCTATACTCCTTAGGTGGTTAAAGCTTAGTAATGTTTCCTCACCTGGTTTATACAGAAATGACTGATTTATGTATTACACTGGTAAAATATACACCAAGAACTGTAAAAATCCCAATTCTGTTTTTGAAGCAAGATTAATGGGTTTAAATAATTTTAGTTCCAGAAGAAACCGTAGAAATCATACAAATCAGTGATCATTTGAATCTAATAATATGTCATATTAATTCATTATGAAGGAAACAACAGTTGCTGTTTTGTGAATGTTCTTTCATATCATAGATCTGGAATTTAAAATATATTTCAATTCTATGAGTAATTCAAGGTTCTTAAGTCTCTAGGAAGGGTGATTGTATTTTAAGCCTGATACATGTTACCTGAGCTTAGAGAAAGTAGGGGTCATCACTCTTCATTTACATAGTCCTTCCTCAAATTGGGTTTATACTTAAACAAAAAGGAAATCTTTTCCCTCTCACACAGCACCCCCCGTGATCTCCCATTTCCCACTTGCCTTTCAGAGTTTGTTCGTTCATTAAATTGTTAGTTCATTTATGCATGTAACACATAGTTTTAATACTTGATACTTTTAAATAGGCACAGTGCTAGGTGCTGGTTGTACAATGGTGAGCAAAACAGATATAGTCTCTGCCCTCATGGACCTTTAAATCTAGAACAGAGGTGCTCATTAATCAAATGAATGATATTGTTACAAATAAACTGTGAAATGTGCTTTGAAAGAAAAGTATGGTAGACTGTGAACACATATAATAGGGGGATCTGAACTAGTCTGAAAAGTTAGGGACAGTGTTTTTGAGGAAGTTATATTTGAGCTGTGATATGGAGGACATGACAAGGAGGTAGGGAGAAGGGCAGGATGGAGAACATTCCAGGTAGAGGGGACAGCAGGTGCTAAGACTCTTATGAGGGAAGAAGGGAACATGAAGCATTCAGGGAATTGAACTAAAGAACGCTAGTGTATCTGGAGGAGAGAGGGGCGGAGGCAAAATGAGCACAACTAGCAGGCTGAGGCCTTTCAGGGCCTTGTAGGCCTTGGTAGAACCTGATCTTCACCCTGAGCAGAACCATGAAGGAGCTACTTCACCTTCATCTTCATGAAGGCATACTTGGGAGACTCATGATGGAACACCTGGTAAATCAAAAATATTTCACCAGCCACTGCAAGCCTAGGGCTCTTGATTACTTTTCATGTATTGCAGAGTTCCCTTTTACTGGAAAAGGGTCTGAATATTTTAGTGCTAATGTAGGTTTACTTTTTTTACATTAAAAATCAGTGTTTCTTAGTTT
Organism: Globicephala melas; assembly: GCF_963455315.2. NCBI lineage: Eukaryota > Metazoa > Chordata > Mammalia > Artiodactyla > Delphinidae > Globicephala > Globicephala melas. The sequence continues at coordinate 64,998,487 of NC_083316.1, forward strand.
ATTCACATGGATAATTTAAACCAGATAATCCTTTAGTTCTACTTTAGTTCAGAGATCATGTAGTGATGTGAAAATGCATGTGTACTGTATTTTGTCTTTGGTTGAGATTATGGCTTCCTTTAAAACCTCATTAGTTTAGGCTTATGGGTGTGGGCAAGGCCTATCCAAATTAGGGTTTATTTGAAAAAGAATATAGCAGCATTATTGTATGTCCATAGATTCATTGAAATGAAAGTAAGCCTATTTTGTGTGCTAAAAGCTTTTCATTAGTGAACACGTGGCAATTTTTAATTAGTAGAGTCTCAAGCCAAGCATATTAATGATATGATAACTCATTCATTTATTCATATACTTTTATTCAGTAAACATTAAACTCCTTTGCTGACTAGATATTTTCAAATGACTTGATATATTATTATCTTATTTAGGTAAAATATATCTCAATTTTATGTTTTTGTTCATTAAAACATTTTAAAATTGAATCCTTAACCTTGTATCATGAATTACGATTTTTGGATAAAGTTCAAATTAAAAAAATTTAAAAATCTATTTGTATATGGTGATATTAGAAAGCTTGAAACTTTTCAAGAAATATTTCTGGAGTATTAGTCTTTCTTTCATGTATTCAGTTACTGTTTAACTTGTACTATAGAATTTGGAGTTTAAGTAGGTAGAGATCTTTCGGCTAAAGCATATCTCTATTGTGGTTATATGATTATTTTGATCGGAGCCTCACGCTTGCTGCTCAGGAAATTTAATTTCTTAGTGCTCCTAGGTGTGATTTGATTCAGAGGACTGATTAATGCTAACCATACTCACAAGAGACATAGTATAAATCAGAATGCTAATTTATAAATTTTTAAAGTAAGGCATCTTTTAAAAAAGAATAAATTAGAAAAATTTATCAAAGTAATACATATACATGGTTAAAACAATCAAATGGTACCAAGACACATAATAAATTATTAAAAAACTGTCTCCTATTTCGTCAGCTTTTCTCTAGTAACAAACAACTGCAAAATTCCAGAATCTTACAATCTCAAACATTTATTTCTCACCCCTGTTACAGCTACAGGTGGGCTGCCATGGCCCTGCTCCAGCTCTGTTTCCATGTCTTCTCATTTCAAGACCCAGACTTGAAATAGCAGCCTCTATTTGGACATGCCATTATCATATCAAAGAGAAAAGGGCAAGGGGTGGTAGACGCATGTAACACCTCTTAAAGTTTCTATGGAACTGGCACATTATTGCTTCCACTCATATTCCATTGGCCCATATTCCAAGACATATAGCCAAGCCTGATGACGGGGCAGGAAATATTCCCCCCACAGGGAGGTACTACAAGGAATATGGCCAAAGACAGAGATACATTCATCTCTGGGATTGCTGTTCCTAGGGAGTTAGTTGGGAACAATCATACAGTCCACGACTGTATGTATTAAATATTATTATTTAAATGATATATGCAGATGATTTCTCAATTTATACATTTTAGATTTTGTGTAACAACTTCCTTTTATCAACAGAGTATTTAACATATAACATGGTCTCTCAGATCCTCCTTTTGCATAGAGATCTCCCTCTAGGTTTCCCTTCTTCAGAGCCCTTTTGTCCTGTTGCTCCGATCTGGATTGATTCTCTCTAGGTCTGATGTGCAGTAGTCATCCTTAGGTTTCTCTTCATTGTTCTTCTGAGTTTGATCCACTGTTTATTAGAACGTATGCTTTCCTCTTTCTTGGTTTTATCCCTTACTTTCATGGAGCATGTCCTCCATTAGCTTTTGAAAGGGTGTAAGAAATACATTTTCTGAATCCTTGCATGATTCTTGTTTTTTATTTCTGGAAGCTTATAGGACATTTTCTTTCTTCTAGTCTTCAAAATGTTACAAGTACCATATCTCACAACTATCAACTCAGAATGGATCCTCACATAGCTAAATGTAAATGCTGAAACTTTAAAACTTCTAGGTAAAATGCAAGAAAAAATCTTTGTGACCTTATGTTAGGAAATATTTCTTTTAGACACAAAAAAATGGACAATAAAAGAAAAACAAATTCATTAGACTTTTGAAATTTAAAACTTTTGCTTTTTGAAAGTCACCATTAAGAAAATGAAAAAGACATAGAATGGAAAAAATGATTTTCAATGCATATATCTGACAGAGAACTTGTATCTAGAACATACAAAGAATTCTTTCAACTCATAAGAGGACCATGAACTTATTTTTAAAAATTGGAAAAAGTTTTAAACACATACTTTACAAAATAAAATATATGAATGGTGTTAGACACAAGAAAAGATGCTCAGCATCATTAGTCATCAGGGAAATGAAAATTAAAACTACAATGAGATAGCAACCCACACCCATTAGAATGGCTACAATTAAGCAGACTGACAATACCAAATGTTTTGTCATAAGAATGTGGAGCTACAGGAAAGCTCACATGCTGAAACTGATTGGCAGTTTAAAAGTTAAACAAACTTATACATTATGACTCAGCCATTCTACTTTGGGTATGTATTCAAGAGAAACAAAAACGTATTCCACAAAACCCCATAAATGTCCATCAGTGGGTTCATAGACAAAATGTGGTATATCCATACAATGAAATATTTCTCAGTAATAAAAAGGAATGAAATATTGATACATGTAACAAAATCAGTGAATTTTAGTCATTAAAAATCTGAAAGAATCCAGGCACCAAAGAATATATGTTACAGGTTTCTGTTTATAATTGGAGAAGATACAAACTAATCTAAAGTGACAGAAAGTAAGTCTGTAGTTGCCTGTGGCTGAGGTGAAGGAAACATCACTCCACTGCAAAAGTGCGTGAGGAAACTTCTGTGGGATGTAAATATTCTGTATCTTTATTGTGGCAGTGTGTCATAGGTATATGTCTGTGCCCAAATCCATCAAATGGTACACATTGAATGGACTAATGCAGTTTACTATACTTAAATTATATGTCAATAGAGCTGATAAAGTGAAAAAATAATTGCATGCATATATGAATTTATTAACAGCATCTAGTAGAATTATAGTTATCAATTTATCATCTTAAATTCTCACTAGCTGTTAGAGGTTGTATTACAAGGAGAATGGTGCATTTAATTTGTAATTGGTTCCATATAATTAATTCTAAAGCATTTCACTATAATATAGATTTAGTAACTCTTTAGATCCAAAATTATGTTTTGCATATAGATAATAATGTATAATATATATATTTCTCTAATTGTAAAAGTGTTGGGTTTATATGATAGTTATATATATAGGTCTTGGATAGGAATCTCTAAATATAGAATTTGATCTGTATTCTCATATATTACAGGTACAACTTATGAAAAATTAAAAATATGCAGTAAACTAAAAACTTTTATGACATGACACAATTGGAGATTTAAACTGATGTGATATTTAATATTAAAGAATTATTAATATTTTCTAGATATAATTGGGCTGTTACTTTTTAAAGTCCTTATCTTTTAGAAATACATACCTAAATAAATATAATTTCTGATATTTTCTTCATAATAATACTAGAGTGGGGAAGTGGGTGGGCACATAGGTAAAACAGGATTGGTTATGACTTGATAATTACTAAAGCTGGATGATGGGCACAGGTACTTGGGGAGGGTGAAGGAGCTTATATTTTTCTGTTTAAATTTGTATATGTTTGCAATATTCCACGATAAAAAGATGTATATATCTTCTAACATAGCAATTTCACTTCTAGGAATTTATCTTAAGGAACTTCTCAGGAGTATGAACAAATAATCCATGATAATGTTCAATGTAGTATTGTTTATTAATTGGAAACAACTTAAATACTTAATAAGTTTTTAGTTTAAATAAATTAATACATTTGTATGATATAATACCACATGGAATTCAAAATTATGTCAGAAAAATAAGTAATAACATGGGAAAATATTTGTGATATATTTTTAAGTAAAAAAAAAATTACACACTTTAAAACGGGATGTTTATAAAAATCTGTTTAAATGATATAAAAAATAAATTATATTTGTGTGTAGGGTGTGTATGCATGTATGTAGAGTGAAACACTGGAAGGATATATTATTATAATTTATATCTTCATAATTTTCAGAAATACCTTTTTGGCAATAGAGTCTGTCTTTTTTTTAAATAAAAAAGGTTGAATATTTTTGCTTTAATATGTTGACAGTACAATGTGGTATAAAATTTCACTGTAAAATATTTTATTATGTTTTATTATTTGGTTATTTGATTTATTATTTGGTTATTATTTATTTTTGGTTGAACCTCAGTGTCTAGCATACTGCTTGGCACATAGTAAACTCTCAGAGTAGATTGTTTATTCAGTGAATGAACATTAGGGTTGATATTTAAAAATTTTTTCTACTTTAAAATTTTCAGTCTTTTCCTTATTTTCTTTGAAGAGCATATATAGTATTACTTTTTAAATCAGAAATTCACTATTCAAAAGTGAACAGTTTTGACAGGCAAAGGTTCTGCTCCTCTACTCTGAGATGTAACAAACCAAAATGTCCTTAAAATTACATATAAAATCTAAAATGTAGATATTTGTTCAGCATCTTTTTATTTTTGTTTCTTCTAGTTTCAGCTCTCCAACATCTTCAAATAAAGAAGTGGTTATGAACAATGGTAAGACTTGTGATTTCCCTTATGATTCCTTTGGGGGTGGAGGAGGGGTTCTGTCTGTGATGGGCTTCCCTGAACACCAGTACTGGCATCAGCAGTCTGATATGAAAATCTCTGAAACTACAGTATTCTAAATTATGAGCCAAAAGAGACTTAAGCCTGTACTTAGCATATTATTGTCACTCAATTACATTAATAAATATATGACACTTAGCCTTCGTACTCATATCATTTTATTTGACAGATCAGCAGAATAATGGAGGAATGAAACCAGTGCAGGATTTCACAACAATACGAATCACACAGGTATGAACATGTTAGGAAACTAGATTGTATCATAAAAAAAAGTAAACACATTTCAATCAGGTCAGAGCCACTGTGAAAATATAAGTAATAATTTTATTAATAACTAACATTCTTGCTTGAACTTTAGGTAAGGAAATGTATTATGGTAATCTTATAGTTGAGAAAACACTAAAGTTTCACTTGCTGTCATATACAGTATTTTCATTACAATATTCAGTTTTACTTTTGTTCCTTTCCAGATAGGGTCACTATAGTAACAGTTTATCTTTGGTTACTGGTAAACTTGGGTTGTTGCTGCCTGTTCAATTTCTCTTTTATCTCTATTTACACTGGAGTAATTGGTATGGAATACTTGCTCTAGATAAGTGGATCTTCTTTCGGATAGAGACCTGCCTTTATGATCTCCAGAGTGACATACTGAAGTGCATTGTCTTGGGCTTCCTGGAAATCTGCAAAGGTTTCATAAGATGTAGAATAAGGTTAGAATACCTTGCTAGTTTATGTATATTAAATGACCTGGAACTACACTGTCCAAGACAGTAGACACTAGCCACATGCTGCTATTTAAATTTAAATTCAAATTGGATAATGTTAAGTAAAATTAAAAATTAAGCTCCTCAGTTGTACTGGCTACATTTCCAGTGCATAATAACCAATATCACAGGAAGTTCTGTTGGACATTAACGGTCTGGAGAATTACGCTTGATTTTCAGAAACCTCTTGTTTTCTTTGTTTAACATATTAATGAATTTATTTAAAGTTCTGAATTATTTGGGTTCTTATGATATTATTTTTTGAAAAGATTACCGCCATTAGTTTTAAGGCATGGTGAACTTTAAAAAAAAATTAATAGACTTTTTTTTTTAGTAGTTTTAGGTTTATAGAAAAAACTGACCACAAGTACAGAATATTCCCATATACCTCTCCAGTCTGCAGCCCCCACCCCTGCTAATTTCCCCTGTATTTAAAATCTTTCATTAGTGTGATGCATTTGTTAAAACTGATAATCCACTACTGATACATTATTAACTAAAGTCCATAGTTTACATTAGCATTCATTCTTTGTCTCGCACATTTTATGGGTTTTAACAAGTGTATAATGATATCTATCTACTATTACAGTATTATACAGACTAATAGTTTCATGGCCCTAAAAATCTGGTGCACTCCACCTATTTATTCCCTCTTCCTCCCCCAGCACGGTGACTGGTGACTTTTTAAAGTCATTATTGCTAATATTATTACTTTCAAAGTTGGTTTTTGGTTTGTTTGTTTTTATAATTTGGTCCTTTACATTTTTGGTGCTTTGTGGAACTGGATTCATGTGCCTTTCAGGTATACTATCATTTTTAGGCTTGATAGGTCCACCCATCTTTTCCCCACAATAGCATGGACTCTGAAGCTAGCAGAGTTTCAACAGGTTTTGAATTGGCTCTTTTACTTCCAAGAAGCCTTTTGTACCATGGATACAAATTCGTATCTTAAATTTCATTTATTTGGTTAATTAGGCTCTCAATTACAATCTGAGCAGACAAAGATTTAGAAAAAGAACCTTGGAATGCATTCAGCCATCATAGCCTGGTTAATGTCTCTGTGGATGGAATTCCTTGCATTCTCTTTTGGGCCAAAAGAATAACAATTAAATTTAAGAATCAGACCTGGCTGGACCTTACAGATGAAGCCATTGGCCACAAGGCGACAGTGGACGCTGGCAACTCAAACTGCAGTGAAGGAAGTGCCATGTAACTTGACTGCTTTGCCGGAGCAAGCCCTTAGGGCGAGTGTAGCCTGTTAACTGGGTGGTCCAGTTTTCTGTCATTTCGGAAAGTAGAAGTAGCTCCTTTGTACATGACCCTGACATACATTTCTGAGGAAACGTCTAATGTCTAAAATGAAAGAACAAGTCAGAAATTAATTTTTTTAATTTCTTATTTTTTTTCCCAATAATTTTCTTCTGAACACTTTAGCTAATTGTCATAATACTTTGTGGAAGTTCAGGATTCTGAAAATGAAGTTTCCCAAACTCGTTCTGAAAAAGAGAAAGGATTCCAGGCTCTATGTCAACTCCAAATGTGAGGTGTCAAACTACTTTTGTCCTAGCAGGAAGGAAATTGCATATCGGTGAGCAGAGTCATACATATTCTAGTGGGTGAAACAAAGAAAGCTGACTCCATCTAGCCAGGGCAGATATTTGATTCTAGGAAGTGTTCTGAAGTTATGGAACATTGCCTGTTTGCAAATGTGCAAGGGTAACTTTGAATGGCCAAATTTCAGAGAATTCTTTAGGACATTTAAAAAATGATTAGAATAATTATTTTTGACTTGAGATAAGCAGATTAAACAACTATCCCTATCGAAGAGGAAGTCAATTTCCAGTGCCTTTCTCTGCTTTTCAGCCATCCAAGCAGATATTTTTTGCTTGTATTTGTTTTGGTCCAGAGGGAGGAAGTCTGGCATGTCCCACTTGCTTTCTATAAAGCTCCTTGCTTTCAACATTTGTTGGCATAATGGAGGCTTTTGGAAGATTCTCTGCATTTGTTCTGGCCTGGTTTAGATGGGCAGAATGCTTTGTATAAACCATAACATGCTCTGTGTTTGTGGTGTGTGTGTGTGTGTTTCTCTGTATTATTCTTATATACTTTGGTGGGAACACTTCTTTATTTCTGAACTTTACTTCTCATTTAAAAATTATTGATGATGGGTAAAAAATGGATTATATTCATGTATGCTTACAAGTTACATTACAAGTTTTAGTAAGTATGTTGCTATTCACAATGACTGTCTCTTATCAGAGAGCTAGGGAATTGTAAGCAAAATCCAGAGTCCTCCCGGATTTGTTTATTCTGTTACAGCATAACTATCAAAGAGACTCCAGCATTGCTGAGAGCTCAGGACTGTTTCCTCAGCCTCTAATTAATTCCCTACAGTGCTCTTTATTTGTGGTCAGCTGCGGGGAGAGAGGCTGATTGCCTGGGGATAGTCTTGCCTGTCCATGGCTGACTGGCCCTCCTTGATTCCATTTATCCTGACGCCAGGGAATTTGTGGGGTAGATCAGGGCACCACAGCTTTTTGCTGGACTTTAGAAACCTTGATTATCACTGGGAACCTAGAGACAGAAAGAATGAAAACTTAACTTCTAGGCCCACTTCTGCCAGTGAGCTCTGTGACTTTATAAACAGGAGCCACTCTAAGATCATCACGTGTGAGATGGAGATGGTGGCATCTATTACTAGCAGCTAACAGGACTGGAGCACTTGGAATTGGCCAGGCACCTTGTGAGGACTTCACAGGTATGTTATCTGTTATTCCTCACAATGCTATTGCGAGTTAAGTCCCTGAGTCACAGGTACAGTTATCATCGGTGTTTCAGGTGAGGGTGAGCTTAGGAAACTTGTTAAGATCATATAGCCTGTATGGTAGTAGAGCTGGGGTCTAAAACATCTTTAACAATGCCATTTTCCCTCCTCTCTCTTGGCCCTATCTCATTGCAGTGTGAAAATCAAATGAGGAAATGTATGCATGAGAACTTTGCCAAGTGCTACTCAAAGTATAAGATACTAATGACAACTAGAGTAAAATAGTGTCTAGTTACCTGGTAGAGAGGCCTAAGGAACCTTTGGTTTTCATAATACACAAGTTAATGATTTTTTTTTTCTTTGTCACTGCCCAAGAATTCTAGTGGGTGAGTTCTGAGCGTGTATCATCCACATTTTAGAGTCCTGCTCAGGTGAGTGTGCAGGCATCCTGGAGAGCCCTCCCAAGGGCATGAGGGGGAGGCTTCCCAGGATGTGAGGCATTCAAGGACCAGCTGCTGAGACTGTCCCTGATTCCTGTGAATTGCGTAGATTAGTGAGATGCCTTTGTTATGCTGGCAAGGAAATCTTATATTCAAGAACCAGAAAGGGAGTTGCGGAAAGAACAAACCCAAGCTAAGACATAACCATGTAAGGTCAAAAGCACAGATTTTAAAAAAATGACCATATTTTAGTGCTTGGAAACAAAATGTTCAGGGAAAGGCAAATTGTTGGCAGACAGATCTGCTACAGAAGTCTTTTTAAATAGTGAAAGCCTTACAAACAGAGCATAATCCCAGCATCTGTGTGTATTTTGAATTTAGGCAATTAAAGTCTCAAGAATTCAGAATCTGTTTTAAACATGGGAGGGTAGGGCGCTTGGAAGAGTAAATGAAGCTCTTTTTTGAGTGACTCCCTAGGTTGTATTTCCCCTTTATGGTGCAGCATGTGGTGCAGTGCTTGGCACATAAAAAAATCTCACTGAATGATTGCTGAATTTGCTTTGTTGAAATTGGGCCTCATGTTCTTTACTCCACAGCAGAGCATGTTAACAGCTTTCATTGAAACCAGGACTGCTGGAGAAAGCTCTTGGGACATCAGAAGCATGGAGGCCATTGAGCTGCTCCACCAGAGATTCGGGTGGGCGCAACGTGGCTTTGCTTGGAGCTTCAGTTCATTAGCTGGAGAGCCAATTTGTGGGTAACTAAGCTATTCTGATTCCTTGGAAGAACCAGAGAACTTCTGTTAGAGTAAGTGACCAGTCAAATTTATAAAGTACAATCCAAGAAGTGCACTTCATTTCTTTAAAGTATTTTCAGTAATTTGTAACATTATCAGAATATTGTTAGAGAAAAATCCTCTTGAAAACTTGCTTTACCGAGTAAATTAGCTTATAAAGTGTTTGTAAATGAGTGCTTCTAAGGTACCTAAGCTTATGATGTTAGGAAATAAAGATATTTCTTTTAGTGATCTTATTAATATGGTTAATTTTGTAAATACTCCTTCCCTTTCTCCATAAGTAGTAGGAAGATAAATGAGCTCAGTCACTGACATTTCTATTTCTTGATAAGTGGGACCAAATTGATGAAATTATATTTGTGTGATTTTTTTCAAATTTGTAATTGGACATTTTATAACCACCTACTTTGGCTTTTTTGTTTTTATAATGTATATTGAGGTGTTATAACTTCAAGACATTATAATGTCACATATCAGCGTCATCCTTTATATATTTAAATTTCTCACATTTTCCCATTTCAATTGTATTTAGCTTTTCATCATTCTTATTTTTCAACCTTTTTGAAATTTAAATGAACTATAATAAACTGCACATATTTCAGGTATACAATTTGGTCAGTTTTGACATATGTTTATACCTGTGAAACCATCATCACAAGCAAGACAGCAAACATTTTCATCACACTCAGAAGTTTCTTTGTGCCCCTTGGTAATCCATCCCTCTGCCATTCCCACCTTTCTAGGTAACCACTGTTCTGCTTCCTATTGTTATAGATTAGTTTGCATTTTCTAGAATTTTATATAACTATAATCATACAGTGTACGCTCTTTTTTAGTTTAGCTTCCTTCACTTAGTATAATGATTTTGATATTCTTCTACATTATTGCATGTGTCAAAGGAGTATTTCTTTTTACTGATGAATAGTAAGTATTCCTTTGTATGGATATATCACAACTTATTTATCTTGATGGAAATTTGTTTTTCCTCCAGTTTTTAGATAACTTTCCAAATAAAGTTGCTGTAAATATTCATGTACACGTCTTTATAGGAGCATATATTTTCATTTCTCTTAGGTGAATACCTAGGAGTGGAATGGCTAGATCATATGGTATGTGTATGTTTAGCTTATTAAGAAACTGCCAAATGGTTTTTTAAAGTGGTTGTAGCGTTTACCTTTCTACCAGCGCTGTATGAGAGTTCCAGCTACTTCACATCCTTACCAACATTAGGTATGATCAGTGTGGGACTACAGAGAAAATATTATTATGTTTCTGTATGGTTAGCAATTTCTAAACAAATTTTGCTCGGACCTGGGTTAAAAGATAAGTCTTGGAGTTAGTAAGGGATGTACCTCCTCACAGGAATGTGATTACATGTCAAGGAGTAATGAAACTCAGCACCATTGAGATATTCCAGGGCTTGGAAACCCAGAGAAGCTTCTTATCGTCTCCTTGGAGACTTTATTTACCTACATGGGTATTAGACATGCACCCATTTGTTTCCTTTATGGTGAGCTGTTTGCTCCCATCCAAAGGCTATTAAAATTCATACACTTTTATTTTTCCAAGGAAAATTTCTGACACTAAAGAAGCAGATGTCTTTCTCCTTCTCTCAGGAGTTGAAGGAGGAACGACTGTCTCCTGTATGAGCTCCCAGGTTCATAACTTTAGTGTTCCTTACCTGTGTTGTAAATCCCAGTATGTGTAGGATGGCATCTGGCTTTCAGCAGGGGAAGAATTCGGCTAAAAGGGGAACCAATGTGGTTATTGCTCTGGGTTAGTGATAATCTATCTCCCCTCCAGGAAATCTTGTGTTAATGTTCCAAATAATGTGAATAAATATAGATACTAACAGCTTAAGAGTGTTTTTTTTTTTTTTGAAAAAAGTTTTAACCATACTGATTACTGTACTATGGCATCATATTGTGGTTTCATTTTATATTTGCTTGATGACTAATGATATTGACATCTTTTTATGTACTTACTGGTTATTTGTATATCTTCCTTTGTGAAGTGCATGTCTTTTGAACACTTTAAAGTTGGGTTTTCTCCTTATTATTGAGTTGTTAGTGCTATTTGCTGTATTTTGGATACAAATTCTTTGTGTATATGTGTTGTGAATATTTTCTCCCATTCTGTGACTTGCCTTTTTCGTTTTCTTAACAGTATCTTTTGAAGAGCAAAGGTTTTTAAAATTTGATAAAGTGCAATTTATCAGTTTTTTATTTTATAGTTCATACTTTTACATTTTTTCAAGAAGCTGTTTCTTACCCCAAGATTGCACAAATGTTATTTTATGTTTCTTCTATGTGTTTTATAGTTTTAGTTGTTACATTTAGACCTGTGATCCATTTGGAGGTAATTTTTGAGTATAGTGTGGAGTAAGGGTTATTCATATTTTGATGGACTGTGTTTCTGTTTTCTAAGGTTGTCTCTGAAGTTTGGTGATGCTGAAAATCCCAGAGGTATTGATATAAGGTAGGTATGGATAGCACTTTGGAATGTCATAGGTTCAGCACTTCAGATTAGCTCCATATAATTTATTCATTCAACATGTAAGTATCAAGGGACTGCTGTGTGTCCAGTATTGTGACACATGAAATGCCACATTTATCTAATTACACTGAAAAGTCAGTGATGTTATGATGGGATCCTATAGTAATACTTTCTTTAGTTTCTACCAAAGCAACTATACTTTTTCCCTCTTCCTTTAGCGGCCTAGAAAATACATGAACCTGAGAATGTGATACCTCTTTCCTCTGAGCAAAGAATAAGATATGTTTAAAGCTCCAAAACTGAGGCTCTAGTTTGAAGTTATTTTCTGTATAGCTCCTTACAACTGAGTCACACTTATCATTTAACTGTAACTAAAAATTCTCTGTTAGCTGAATTCCCCAGCAGACAATCAACATAGGCCTGCATTTTTCTGTTTATGTATGGAATAATGCATCTGCCAACGTTGGCTTATCCAAGCAGTTAGGAACTGCTCCAGGGGTGGGGAGCAATCTGAAAGCATTAAAAATTTTTTCTTATAAAAATATAATGTTTCCTTTCCTATAGGAGCAACCTTTTAGTGGAGATAAGCAGCCGTGTCTTTAACATTTCTTGAAAAACCAGAAGGATGTGCTAGGGCAGTCTTTCCTAAGCTGTGTTCTATGGAACACTTTTGCTCTGTGTAAATGTTTATAATATTTCCAGAAAAGGGGTCCTGTGGTGAAACGTGTTTGAGAAAGACTGCACAGCGTGTCCTCTTGGAGATTCACGGTATAAATCTGTATGTTGAAGTTTCTGTGAAGACGCGCTCTTAAGGAAGATTGCTGCACTTGGTGACTTTGATTAACCTAGCATTTCCTGTCTTTTCTTGTTGTTGTTGATGGTTGTTCAGCAGTTAGTTGTGATTTTGGTGTTTTCGTAAGAGGAAATGAGCTCAAGTCCTTCTACTCTGCCGTCTTGTCTCCAGTCCCCCTTTCTTTCTTTTTTTTGCCTCTAACCTAGCATTTCCTATGTTTAACCTTGGAAAGCTCTTTCCTCAACATGTGCCTACATATCATGGGATACGAGTGTTTCACTGGTCATAATTTAGAACATGCATGCCATCTTCTTTCAGAGACACGTTATAGAATCTCACAAGGTGACCAGACACATATACATATTTGTTTGATATAGGAATGGGGAATATTTTTGATTCAAATAGCACCTGTTAAAAATTTTTCCCTAGAGGAAAGTAGCTTTTTGATTATTATTTTTTCTGATGGTAAAGCTGTGTGGCTGACATTGTCAGTGTACCTTGTCTATATCCTCTTGGGCATTTCCATTTGAGTGCACTATAGTCCACCAGCTCAACTTTTTTTTAAAAAAATGATTTATTTATTTATTTAAAGATTTATTTATCATTTATTTATTTATTTTATTTATTTTTGGCTGTGTCAGGTCTTAGTTGCAGCATGCGGGATCTTGCATTGCGGTGTGTGGGCTTCTCTCTAGTTGTGGAATGCAGGTTTTCTCTCTTTAGTTGTGGAGCGCAGGTTCCAGGGTGCATGGGCTCTGTAGTTTGTGGTACGCGGGCTGTAGTTGAGGCGTGTGAGTTCAGTAGTTGTGGCGCACAGGCTTAGTTGCTCCATGACTTGTGGGATCTTAGTTCCCTGACCAGGGATCAAACCTGCATCCCCTGCATTGGAAGGTGGATTCTTTACCACTGGACCCCCAGGGAAGTCCCCACCAGCTCAAGTTTAAACTTCCAGCCTTTCTTTGCCTAAAAGCTTTCTCTGGCCAAAGGGGCCCACTGCCTCCCATCTGTACCCCAGCAATGACTGAAAGAAGTCTGTAAATATCCTAGCTCCCTCACCCTCGGGTGAGATAACTCAGAGGTGTGTGTTCTACGCTGTCTCCCAGGATTCCCTGTGGGCATTATGCCCCTGTCGCTCATGGTGGAAGCTTGCTTACCTTTGTCCTTTGGGGCTGCCTTCCATTCCTCTGTCATTTCTCTTCTCTCTCTTCTACATACTTTTGTTTGTTTGTTTTTATTTGCAATACTTCATTTAAAAATTTTTTTAATTGAAGTATACTTCAACTATAGTTCATTTACAATGCTGTATAAGTTTTGTACAGCAAAGTGATTCAGTTATACACACACACATATATGTGTATGTATATATATATATATTCTTTTTCATATTCTTTTCCATTATGGTTTATTTCAGGATACTGAATGTAGTTCCCTGTGCTATACAGTAGGATCTTGTTGTTTATTTATTATATATATAGTAGTTTGTATCTGCTCATCCCAAACTCCTAATTTATCCCTCCCCACCCCTTCCCCTTTGGTAACCATAAGTTTGTTATTTATGTCTGTTAAGTCTGTTTCTGTTTTGTATCAGTTTTTAGATTCCACATATAAGTGAGCATTTGTAGAGACGTGGATGGACCTAGAGACTGTCATACAGAGTAAAGTAAGTCAGAAAGAGAAAAACAAATATCGTATATTAACACATATATGTGGAATCTAGAAAAATGGTACAGATGAACCAGTTTGCAAGGCAGAAATAGAAACACAGATGTAGAGAACAAATGTATGGACACCAAGGGGGGAAAGAGAAGGGGTGGGATGAACTGGGAGATTGGGATTGACATATATACACCAATATGTATAAAATAGATAATTAATGAGAACCTGCTGTATAACACAGGGAATTCTACCTCACTTTGCTGTACAGTAGAAACTAACACAACATTGTAAAACAACTGTACCCCATTAAAAAAAAAAAAAGAATACTACTCAGCCATAAAAAAGAATGAAATAATGTCATTTGCAGCAACATGGATGGACCGAGAGATTATCATACTAAGTGAAGTAAGTCAGAAAGAGAAAGACAAATGTCATATGATATTCTACGTTTTTTGGATGACTAAATTCCCCAATAAATTTGGGATCACCTCCACAAAATACTTGTATTCACATCCTTGTCTCAGGGTCTACTTCTGTAGGAGCCCAAGCTAAGACAAGGTTATATATATATCTGTTGAAAACTGAAAGATTGGAAAATACTGAGCTATAAAAAGAAAATGAAAATCATTCATAATCCAGCCACCATTGGTCATCACAATTAACATTTGTTTTTTCTATTTTTACTTTTTTTTATTGTGGTAAAAGTTACATAACATAAAAGTTACAATTTTAAAGTGTTCACGTCTGTGGCACTTAGTACATTCACAATATTGTACAACCATCACCTCTGTGTAGTTCCAGAGCATTTTATCACTCCAAAAGGAAACTCCCTACCCCTTAGCAGTCACTCCCCATTCCCCCTCCTAGCCCCTGGCAACCACCAGTCTGCTTTCTATCTCTGGATTTGCCTGTTCTGGACATTTCATATAATGGGATCATACAACATATGACCTTTTATGTCTGACTTTTCCAACGTATCCTTTTAAAAGAGCAACTTGGAAGGGCAGGAACAGAAGTAGGCACTGAGCTGTTCCATCCACTTCCCTCCCTCCCTCTCCTTGTTTAACAACAGGCACCCTGTGTGGTTGCCAGGGGCTCTCCTGGGCTGCTGGAGCACCCTTTGCCTGCATGTCCACCAGAGGGCCAGACATCCCCCAGGGCAGCCCTAACCAACAGGCGTTTCCAGATATCCCAGCAGGACAGAGCCAAAGTCGCCCTCCAGGGACCCTGCTGGATGCACGCCCTTACTTGTTCTCCCCTCCCTCCGCCTATTTCACATCTTTCCTCTCCTGTCCTCCTGGGATTTTCTTAAAAAATCACTTGCCCACAAATCCTTGCTCAGGCTCTGCTCCAGGAACCAGCACAGGTTTGAGAGGCCAGGGCAGAGGGTTTCATGTCCCCCAGGCCCATGGGCGTGCCATTCCTGCCCTCAAGTGGGCCAAGAGACACAGAACCAAAGACCCTGTGGGCTGGACAGCTGTTTGGCAAAACGACCCGGTGTTTTCACCAGGAAGGATTTTTTCGAGCAGTTCCGTTGGTGCATTAATGTTCCCACCGCACTGAGGCTGTGTCACAACAGCCTCAATCTCAGGCCATTATCTGAAATAGGGCTGCAAACAATGTGGCGGGCTCCACCCCAGCCCTGAGCACAACAGAAGTCACTTCCAGGGAATCCAGAGCCAGCCTGCCCTTTCTGGGAATGGCTTGTCTCTCCCATTGCCCTCTGGAACAGCTGACTCCAGAGTCCAGATCTGAGATGTCCACCACCTCCATCCTTCTGGCCTTCAGCATTCTCGGTGGTTTGTTGCAGTGGGCGGGGATGGCCAGACTCAATTGCATCCCTCAAAAAACCTTTCTGTATCTGAGTCAGGAGCCCAGGGTGAGCAGGGGCTGTCCCAGATAACAACGAATGTTTTATAACACCAGGCCAGCACAGAGCATTCTATTTAAACGAGCACAACCTATTTTACAGATGAGGAAAGCAAGGCCCAGTTGGGTTGTTTAACAACACTTACCATACCACTAATAAGAGCTGTATTTCTGAGAACTCTTTTGGCTGCATAAAGTCAAAAGGTAACTGATTAATAGGATTGAAAGTGTTAGCTTCAGACACTTAACTTACCTCACCAGGGCAGCATCTTTCTCCATCTCTTGGCTCTGCTGTCCTTGTGTCAGTTTCATTCTCAGGCTGGAAAGATGGTGGCCAGCTGACAGTTATCCACTTAAGCAACATAAAAGAACTCTGTTGTAGCACAGCTTACATCTTATTGACCCAGCCTGGGGCATATGCCTCTCTCTAAACCGATCACAGTGATTAAAGGGCCACAATACACTGATTGACAGGGTCTGGGAGACCACTGAGAGGGGAGAGGGTCAGCCCTATACACACCAAGATGCTGTTCCCAGAAGGAGCAGGAACATAACCTACAGGTGGGCAGAGCCAGGATCAAAACCCAAGCTTTCACCCTGAGCTATACTGATCTCAGCTGCTTTCTTTTTCTTTTTTCCATTTAAAAAAATTGAAATATAGTTGATTTACAATGTTGTTAGTTTCAGGTGTATAACAAAGTGGGTAATCATATTAACATTTTGATCTGTCTTTCCAGAATTTTTTTCTATGCAGTCACACATTTTTAATGAAAAAAGTGATCATGACATATGCATGTTATAACTTTTTTATTGCTAGAGAATATTCCATTCCAAAATGGCTAAGAGTAAGGGCTCTGGTCTCAGATGGGATTCTAAGCCCAGCTCCAGTGCTTACTCTCTGAGTAAACTTGCACAAGTTAGTTACTTAACCCTTTTGTGTCTTAGATTCCTCATCTGCAAAATGAGGATAATAATATTCTCTATCTCATGGTGTTGTAGTGAAGATTAAATAAAATATACATAAAGAATTTAGAGAGATGCTTGACACATAGTAAGAGCTATTTTATTTTTGACCATTATTTATTTAGCTACTTCTATATTATTGTCCATTTAGTTTTTCTCAGTTTTTTTGCAATAATAAAATTATTTTAATTTTAAAAAAGAAAAAATACCCAAGCTTTTTGTGTTTTTCCTTTTGTAGGAATTTGTATTGCTCACTTTGGGGCGTTCTCCTGTTACTTGCTTTCATTCCCACCCATCAGGAGGCTCTTGTTCAGAACTAGAAAGTAAAAGCCTCTCTCTGAGCCAGTTCTACTACCTGACAAAAGAGGGCGCACTTGTACTGTTCGTCAACAGTGTCCTGCATCAGCAAATGTAAAAGTGCTTTGGGGGTAATACTGTTTTATAATCATTGTCAGATTCACCCTTACCAGTTACAACAAATTGTCCATCCAGAGCTGGTTTAGTTTGCACCGAGTCGAGGTTATTTTCAATAATTCAATTCCAATAACTTTTAATGCAACTGGCATGTTTGCTCCATCAAGTTACTCCTACCACTGCCAACGCGTCAGCAGCCTGCAGTGGTATGATGCCCTTTTGTTGCCCAGCGACACCAATGATATGTCAAGCCTGTGGGAGGTCACTTTTGTTGATTTCCAGGTAATAAACTAAAGCATATGCTCAATGCACCTGTGTGTTTGGTGCCAAAGAAATTCTGTTTGTTTGAAAACATAGATGTTTAAGGAAAAGAGAGGAGTAGATATCTTTAAAATTATATTGGTATGAATTATGTTCTTTATCTTCTAAGGTATGAAATAGGATAGGATCAAGTATTTCCTCTTCCTGCACAGTGATCCCCCTGCCCCCCAGAAGGACTTTCTTTTATATAAAGGTTTATCCAGTCACTCATAATTATCAGTGAGGAATGCCAGCAATGTAAGCCAGAGTGAAGCTGTGGCATGAGCCCAGTGACTGACACTTCCTGGAGCAAGAGGCCCTTCTGGGGAGAGGAATTGTCGGACAATTATTTTATTTCCTTCAGGGAGAGGAGCAGTGATCCTATCAGGGCAGATACGAAGTACATCTAAAGTGTGAGTGACAGCTTTGGCATTTAGCATAGGAATGGAACTGTCAGCCAGGGAGTCAAAAATATCCTAAAGATCCTCTTGAAAGTATTTGGGGAAAGGCATAGAGGCATAAGAAGTTCCTTTTCACCAACAGAATCTCGGGCTGAGAGACATCTGTCAACTTCCTCTGACCTGTTTACCTGTGAAAAAAGCTTAACTTGTTCTTCCAACTCCCTGAAGTAGGCAGGGTTTTACATGTCCCTTTTATGGGTTCTTCCCAATCTTTTCCACATAAATATATATTTATTCCCCTTCCCCCCAGGTTGGAGAAGTGTGGTGAGGTAGTTTGGGGTAGGGAAGGAGTTCGCATTTTGGAGTTCGAAAGACATGGTTTTGAATTACTTATCAGCCACTTGGGCAAGTTACTCCACCCTCTCGATTTCTGACCTATCTTTATGGATGTAAAGAATTCATGGCCTAATATATATGTGGCAACACCCAGGACCGTGTTAGGCATGGATTAACAATAACTAATACTTATGAGTCCTCTTTGTGTGTTGGCACTGTTGTAGTTATTTTACATATTTTGTCTTCAAAACTTATCATAATGCTGCAAGATAGCTGTTATTATCCCTCTTTTATAAATGAGATGACTGAAACTCTGATGATTACATAATTGTTCAAAGTGATATAATTGGTAACTGGTAGAGGCAGAATTTGAATTGTGGACTGGCTCCAAAGACAATTTATAATACATGTAATATATATATATATTTATATAATATTTATAAAGTATATATTATATCTATTTCTCTCACACTTTTAAAAGAGAAGTAGGTGGAAAGGGAAATGAGGAGGTAATAATGAAAACAAGGAATAATCCACACATAATCTTGCCTAACAGATGAATTGACTGATTTATATCTCTACCTTGTTCCAGAAATGACTTACAATGACTTATAGAAATACTTCAAGAAAAATAACTTTGAAAAATGGGCAAACCACTTCACACCCATTAAGTTGATCATTATAAAAAAAAAAAAAATCCCCCAAACTGAAAATAACAGCTATTGCAAGGATGTGGAGAAATTAGAACCCTTGTACATTGCTGGTGGAAATGTAAAATGGTGCAGCCACTATGGAAAACCGTATGGTGGTTCCTCAAAAAATTAAACATAGAATTACCATGTGATTCAATAATTCCACTTCCGATTATATACCTAAAAGAATTGAAAACAGAGACATGCACATATATTTGTGCATCCATGTTCATAGCAGCGTTATTGACAGCAGCCAAAAGATGGACATAACCCAAATGTCTGTCAGTGGATGACTGAAAACAAAATCTATCATGCACATACAATGAAATATTATTTAGCCTTAGAAAGGAAGGAAATTCAGATAAATGCAACAGCATGAATGAACCTTGAGGGTATTATGCTAAGTGAAATAAACCAGACACAAAAGGACAAATATTTGTATGATTCTACGTATGAGGTACTAGAGTAGTCACATTTGAAGACAGAAAGTAGAATGGCAGTTGCTAGGGGCTGGGGGAAGAGGGGACTGGAGAGTTCGTGTTTAATTGGTACAGAGTGTCAGTTTTGCAAGATGAAAAGAGTTTTGGAGATGGATGGTGGTGACGGTTGCACAATGATGTGAATGTACTTGATGCCCCTGAACCGGACACCTAAAAATGGTTAAGATGGTAGATTTTATGTGTATTTTACAATAAAAAGTATAAACCAAAAAATGGGAAGACATGGGATTAAGGAAAACAAAAGGAGGAAAAGATCAGCTAAACCACTAGTGAAGTTGGTACACAAAACCATGAGACCATCTGTCTGCCCTGACTGGAAGCAGCACAGTAATTTCACTCTGAAGCTCTTGAGCAGCCAGCATAAGAAAGAATCACCCTTTACGTGTTCATGGGGTTCATAAGACTACTGAGAATGTGCTTGTGAGGAGCACATTCATCCCTGGTGTTGTGCAATGCGTGACAGCATCCTCAGCAGCAGCCTCATGGGGGACAGAGCACTGGGTGTCAGAGGTGGACCTTGTAAAACACTCTTCATGTGGACAGATACAGAATCAAGCCCAGTCCAGGGAAGAGGTAGTGCTGGTGGTGATGGAGGTTAAGGTATGCATACAAAAGGCTGCGTTCCACATCTACAGCTTTGCTGATCTATCTGGTTTATTCTAGGAATAAAGTATAGAGTGATGTCACATGCATGGCAAACTCAGGTGCCTCAGGTGAAAGCTCACATGCCTCAGGTGGGCCAACTGGGGACTTTGGCAAAATGTAGCCGGCATCACAATAGGTATATTTTATAAAACTTCAGCTAATTTTTGCTTTATAGGAATGCAGGCCCAATCTTGCTGGATCTTCTGACTTTTCAATTAAAGATAGAAATGTAGATTCCTGGGGGAGGTTTTCAGGATGTTCAGAACTCTGGGCCAAACAAAACTTACCTGTGGGCTGGATACAGAGTGTTTACAATCTCTAGTCCAGAACATGGATAGACAACGTGTCCCTCAGGCATCCTCCACAGATATTGTTCTCAGTCAAGTCTTAAGAGGTAAGTGGCAGTCAGCGTGAGGACATTCTCTTTGGCTGGAGTTGTAGCATCAGATGAGGCCATCTTTTGTCATTGAGGAGCTTGACTCTTCAGGCTAGTGCCTGAAGAGAAGGCCACTTTGCCTCTTCATAGAGTGGGCAGGCCAAGTATCCTAAAAGCCAGGCCAAGAGTCTCCTTCAGCAGTTGTTTTGGTTCAGTCTAAGCACAGGTAGTTGGGCAAGCAAGGCCCCTAATGTCTACGGTATGATGGGTGGCTACAATCATTTTAGCATGGAAACATGGTAAAGTGCCCACCTAAGTCTTAAAAATGAATCCTCTGTAAAGCATTCATGGATAATTCAATTTTCTGATGTACCCTTTTAAAACCAACTAGGTGACTGAATGAGTTGTAGGGTTATATTCTAAAAGCTAGCTGAATGTGGAAGCTGCCTTCTACAAATGATTGTTCTCATTTAGAATCATTACTCTGTAGACTCTGTACTCCCTGTTTCTTTATTGTGATAGTATTTAGATAATGGGGCCAGTTGTCGATTTGAACCTCTCCTAGTTCCAAGTAATTAAATCACTTCATTGCACATATGAGAAAGCTTTTCTTTGAATTCTCTGAGCAGACTGCAAGTGGTATACAGGTCTTCCAAAAACAGTACCAAGTCTGCATGGTACATCTGATAAAGAAGGAGAGTTAGTGATGGGGGGAAAAAGAGACACAATATACCAGGAGTTATGGAGTTGTAAACTGAGAAGTGCCTCTGAAACCAGACTGCTAAGGTTTGAATTACAGCTTCATTGTACTTAATACTGTGTGACTCTGGGCAAGTTACTTAACTTTTCAGTGCCTGTTTCCTCATCCATAAATTAGGATAAAATAGTAACTTATTCATAGGCTCTTGTAAGTATTAAATGAGTTAAGGCAGTGTCTGGTATGTAAAGAAAAAAATCTTCAATAAGTGTTAGCTTTTATTATCTATATTTTACGTCACTGGGAATCATATCTTCCCTTAAAAGACTCTTCCTATCTACTTCCTGTCAACAGAATCAAAGGCAGAGAAAGTGAGAATTACTATTCTTTGCGAAATTTATATTAACACATAAAATTTTGAGTAGGCTTTGAATTTTAGAGACAACAGACGTGGTTTTAGGTGAACTAAGGATCAGATAAAAGAGGTTTTATTTCAGAGCCTTGAATTTCTCTGGCCACTTAATTATGACAACCATATATCCCAGAGTTTCTGGGTCAGTCTTGATTTAAAATTAAGTTTCACTGTCCCCACGAGCACACTCACATTTGTTAGATAATGTGTTTAAATTATTCAGCAAGTATGGCCCCAGTATTTAAATTTGACTGATTAGGGCTCTAGAACCCCTAGCCCAACTGTGAAGCAGATTTTCAGAGGAAAGAGTATGTCACTTCAGCTCTTTTCTCTTGACAGATCCAAGGCTTTACCATTAAAGGGGGGACAGTTTTCCAAGGCCCGAGACTGCACCTCTTCCTTCTCACCAGCCATTCCAATCAGCCTGGCAATGTCCCTGATCCTGCCCTGCACATGCTCATCTACCTGTGCTATCTGGACTGGCACTATGATTTCATCGCCTCTCTGGCTCACGAGCCAGTTGAAAGCTCGAGATGCATCAGAAGAGAAGGAGCTGCTGAGGAGCCAGGGAGTCGAATGCTATGAACTGAGAAGCCAACAGATCTGCAAAATTTATGTTTAACAGCACAGGTCCCTCTTCCTCAGGAAGTCCACGATAGGCTCTGAAAGGAGGTGTTCCTGTTGTGTGCTGTTTGACTTGTGATATAAGATTTTCACCAAAAGGCTTGATTTTCTTTTTTTAAAGGAAATACATGCAAAGAATACATTTTGGAACATCCACTGGCCTTCTTAGATAGACTTGGAGCAATGATAAAGGTATCTCAGGAATCCCACGGAGATAAAAATGATTGCTGCCCCAAGGTGTCTTGAAAGTAAAAGAATATTTCAAGTTAGGGACCCCCCCCCCAAAAAAAGAATGATGCAATATAAAGAAGGGAAAACACACTTGGTCTTCCTTGCCTTTGTCAGTTTGGATGTGATAAATATAGAAATGATAAATATAAGGTTATCTGGAAGTTCAGAATTTAAAGTATTTTGTAACATAGTTTGCATTTTTCAGAAGTTATATCCCAATTTTGTTTTAAAAAATAGTCTTTTTTTTCTCTGTCACAGAACTGTTTAGGGAAGACTCCTGTCAATATGGTGGAACACTTTATTCAAGGGCATTCTTGTCTTTTTCTTTGCTATTCAGAGGCAGCCCAGTTCAGTTTCTGAAGGAGCAATAATAGTCTTGGCAGTATCTTACCTTTCTTATTTCATTGTGGTGCCAAGACTTGCCTCGTGTGTCTGATTTAGACTTCCATCAGCTCTCCTAGGTACCACTTAAACAGCTAAGCTAAATAAAAACAATTTGCTTACTATGCAAATACATCTCCAAGTCCCCTTCCAGTGAGATAGCATTCCCTAAAGAAATTCTGGAACCACCACTCATCTTCTTATCACCATTTTCTTCCACATGGATTTCCCCATAATCCTTTTCAGTTCTTGGCAGATACTGAAGAAAGGCTCACTCTGCATCCTCACCAAAGCTTCTCTAGTATGACTTCCGTGTTAAAGAGATCTTATGTGTAAAAACTACATTGCGTTTCCCTAACTAGGGTTTCACACATGAGCTAGGTTCTACTAAGATATCCTGCACAAAACCTCGAAAGCAGTTGAGAACAATGCAAGATAGGGGGTCATGCACAGAGAAATTGGATCCTCTGGGCAGCTGTGGTGATGGGTCTGTAGTCTGGTCTCATCTTTGATGACAGGTGTGACTGATCATGACTCTGGGATTTCTGATAAAACAGTCTCATGTTGGACATTTCTTTTGGCTGCAGTATTCTTGGCTGTGAATGTAGATTCTCAGAATTCTGTAAGCTCCTATTAGTCTGTAGTGAATTCCTTTTTGTTTTTTTTAATTGAAGTGTATTTGATTTACATCCTTTCTGTTTTAATACCTGGAGCAGATTCTATAGCCTGCAACTAAGAATCTTAATTTATGTACTTATTTGTAGCAAAGATGGTTGCAGGGAGCACACCCTCAAGAAAATGGGAATCTAGGATTGATTATCTGACTCTGTTTAGCTTAAAATTATAGGGGACTTTGTTAGCATTAGAGGATGGAAACTGAGAGCCCATGCCATTCCATAAAGAAATATTCATTGTGGTTGCTTTGAGTGTCCACTGGTGGTATAAATGGTTGCTGTGAGAGGCTGTAAGTACATGAAGGGTCAACATAATTTACTGTTCAAGCTGGGACACTTGAAAGTAAAAGTGAATGTCATTGACCATTCTAAGATAACAGACGTAAACGGGATGGCTCCAGGCAAACTGGGGTATATAGTCACCTTAGGTATGGTGGTAATCCTGTAAGGTAGGCTAGCTCTTTCTAGCTGTGCTGGAGGGTTTACAGAAAGAAAATGATAGCTCAGGATTTTAAATTCACAGCTCAAGGCATGGTTAAAAAAAATCCAGGGAGTTTCTATAACTGATCTGCAAGGATCTCTTACCTCTTGTCAAAGGGCTGACATAGTTGAAAATCAGACACAGGTCTGATCCTGCAAATTGGTAAACTGCATTGCATGTGGAATTCACAGCCTTGCCAGGTCTCTTACATATACATGAGAACATTTGTTTCAAAATAGAAGGAGACTGAAATAGGAATGGTAACTGTTGGGAGAGTTTAGACGACTTAAGGTATATTGAATCCCAAACTCCATTAAGTTTTTCTTGCTAGCAGAAACATCCTCTCTGAGATAAAATGATTCTTGCCTTGCTTGAAGGTCCTGTGATGACCTCATCAGAGACAGTTACCTTGCCCATTTTCCTCAATGCCTCTAGACAATTAGTGTCATATTCTAGCATATTCCAGGGAACCAATTGCAAAGTTAAATATGGGAGAATAAAATTGCAAGGTTTTGCTAATTTATGCAGCATAAGACTTGGGGAATATATTTGTGAATGGATTCTGGAGGTGCTAGCTCAGAGAGTGAGGTGTATAATTTTAGATCAGGCTGAATCTTTTGAGATAGGTTCTCTTACCAGATTTTGGATTAATTGTGGTGGTTTGAGCAGCTGGGAGTATTTCTAACAGTTTCCTCAGTTGGTTGCTTACAATCTGAAACTCAACAGTGACAGACACAAAATAAAATAGGCCAGAAATTTCTTGGTATACTATGGAGAAAAAAAAAATTTAAACTTAGAAAATTGGGATATAGGAATGGATTTATCATGTATAACCTGTTCTCCATCCTTATAACTATTTTCCTCTGTGAAGGACCAGAGGATACTCCTTTTGTCATAGCACTGAGAAACACATTGGGAACATGGTATCAGCATTTTTGAAAAGTGTTCCAGTAACTGTCCTCTGTAGTCTATGGGTGAAGGTAAGAGGTGCTATCCTTGAACTAAGGATTCCACTTAGTCTCATAGGGAAGCTGGGATCCTGGAGTGGCAGGGGTCAAATAGCAGCAGAGCAGCCTTAAGGGGCTGAAGAGTGGAGTGTTAATCAGATTAGTTATGTTTATTAATGGTATTCTATGGTAGATTTGTCTAGACAGTCCATTGGAATACTTATTTATCTTAATAATAATAATAAATGATCTAGTTCTGGTGTAAAAAAGACCTTACTTGAGCCATCATGGTGGACTCGGAGCTGAGTCTGTTCATGACTTAAGAAGAGAGCCCTTGACTGAAGAAGAGACCTATTAAAAGAAGGTCTTTGGTCTTCGTATCTAATGTTGAATATTATGAACAATTTTATGTTTATCCATCAGGTATCTGTCTTTTTGTATCACTTCTGGTATGTTCTGACTTTTAGGTAAAGAACTGACACTATTCCCATGGGTACTTTTATTATTAACCTAGTATATATGTGATTATTGTCCTGTAATTGTTAGTGATGCAGGAGCACAGCCTAAGAGATGTCTGTCTTCCTGGGAGGTCTGGAAAAATATGGCAAAGAAAGTGACGTTTGACATGAGTAGCAGTTAACCAGACAGGTAACATGGAAAAGGACACATATGGCAGAAGGAAACACATATGCAAAGATTGGACCTTATCATGTGCAGGGAACATGATAGATACATGTATATGGGTTGGCAATACAATGTATTTGGAGAGTGAAAGAGAGATGCAGCTGGAAATGGAGAGAGGAAACAGATCACTGTGCTCAAGTAAAGACTTAGAATCATGACTTGAGTTAATGGAGAGGCCATTGAGAGGATTTTGGAGGATTCAGAGGTTGGTTCAATAAGACATAGTGACCAGGTGGCAAGTCAGAAATAACTGGTAGATAACTTATTTTGGGTGCTGGTGGAAGGTGATGCCGATCTCTGCAATCAGGGAGAAACAGGTGAGGGTGGGAGTGGGAAATGGGAGATTCCTCTAGGCAGGTCCTGTAGTAGAGGTCCAAGTAGGTGGTTGAATGTATGAATATGGGGTACAATGAAGAGGTCTGGACTAGAAATAGAAATTTGGAAGTGTAGTAGCTGCTGTCAGTGTCCACCTTTGCACCTTACCATTTCAGTGCATCTTGGCCCATCTCTCCTTCTTCAGTAACTGCCCTCAGAGGCTGCTCTGCCTGTGTTCATGGCAGGCTGGAAGTGCTGAGGAATTAATGTCCCCTGGGAGTAACCTTCATATAATGACTCTCAGGAGTTGTGTATAAATACCCCAGCTCATTTTCCCCTTGACTGGAATAACTAGAGTGTTTACACCATTTCCTGGAGCTCCTCAAAAACTATGCTCTTTTGCCCATTGGGGCATCTTTGCTTGATAATGTTCATTTTATTAACTCCCTTCTTTGCCCTGTCTTACTTTCCTGTTTCCCTAATGATGTTTCCTGGCATCACCTCCAAAATAAACTGCTTGCATTCAAATCCTTGTCTTGGGATCTGCTTCTCAGGAAACCCAAACTAAGACAAGCAGTAGTGGTCATAGGGGGAAGGTTGAAAACAAGGTGGTAGTGGTGATGGAGAAATGAACGAGATCAGCCAAGGAGAAAGGGTAGTTTGATAATGGATCTCTGGGGAATGCCATTATTTACAGAGTAGGATGAGAAAGAGAACTCTGTAAAGGAGCTAGAGTAGGAGCAATCGGAGAAGAAAGAAGGCAAACCAAGAAAAGGACATTGTCTTAGAAATTAAAGGGAAAAAGGCTTCCAGGATGAGGGGAGTAGTCAGTTATGTCAAATTCTGGAGACAGATCAAGTAAGAAAAGAACTTAAGAAGTGTTTATTCCTTGGATTGATCAATAGGAGGTCATTGATGAACATCAAACTTCATGGAAAAAGATTAGAGATACTCTGGGTATTTATTGCCCCAGTTTTCTCCTGGAGGGAATACCTTGGACTGGTTGTATCCCTTGTCTGAAGGGCACTGCCTCTTTTAACATGGCCTCCTACACATGACTCTCTCCTGGCTTTCAGTAATTTCTTATTCCCTTGTCTCTTTGAGCTCAGAGGTGGTAACAACGCCATTGATAGTAGCCCCAGGTTACTGCATTGTCCCTTATGGATCTCCCGTACCCTACTGGGACCTGCGTAATGTTTTCTTTGTAAATAAACCCTCCTTAAATTATCCTATTTTGAGGGTGCCTGCTTCCTGTTGGGAATCAGACTTATACAGAGGTTTAGAAAAATTAAAATTTATTTGTTGCAATTTTTTATAGCTAGCAGTTTTTCAGAAAGAATTTTAAACATTTTAGTAAGATAGAAGAAACTTGAGTTATGTTGTAGGGTAAGTTAGCAGTTCTGAGGTTGTGGTGGATTTTTTTTTTTTTTTTTGCCTCCTGTGACATTATGAATGATGATGTTCACATGTGTAATACTCTCCCATAGACATACCCACATGTTGTTACTCTGTGCACCAATTTTCAGGGCCCTATAGCCTGGTAGTCTTCTGAGATCCCTGCTGCATAAAGGTCCATGGGTAACAGAAATAGGTAGCTACAGGCTACAGACAATTTCCAGGTAACAAACTGAGGCTTTCTTACTTAAAAAAGCATATTGGAATGTGAGAGTGTGTTATTATAGGGCAGCCCTTGACTATTCTCTGATTTATGCAAATAGTATAAACAATCATTGCCAACAAGTTGTATGGGCACCCCATAAAGTTGATTGCCTCTATAGTTGGGAACCCCTGGACTGGAAGGAAGGATATAGAGTCCAGGGTGTAGAGAAAGGTTAAAAATATATACTCCAGAGAGGGGAGAAAATTGGTGGAACAAGGTCCTCTGTGTTACAGATTTTCTTCTGGGGATGGGGTGGAGAAGGTACTTGTGCTTCTTCAGTGGAGACACATAGAAGGAACAGCCTTCCAGGGAGAATACTGAACAGTTGTCCCTTCTGTCTCTATCCCTGCTTGTGGTTTTCATGACCTCACCTTTAAGAGTTAGACGGTAATGAAATGAACAGATCCAGTTTTCCTGTAACTCTTTGGGACAATCTGTCTTTATTTCAGATTCCTCTTTTTATGGTAGAACTTGCAGTGTTTGCTATATGATACTTTCAGTTACTGAGATGAGATCAACAACATTTTATAAGGACCGAAAGAGCAAAACCTCTAGTTCCAAATAAATGGAATTTAAAATGTGCTTTGGACCTTCTGATATTTTATGAAGGACAAATAGGACAAATGTTGGTAGTCAAATTTAGTTGTTCTAATGTTTATTATTTTGTAACACATGTAACCCTGATGGTGGCCACCTGGATGTCCCCAAACCCTCTGGAATCATCCTTTAGTTTACTCTCCTAATAGAGTGGCTTGAGTCTCCTTAATATGAGAAATAAGTCTGTTCCCCAAGATAGCTGGGAATTCAGCAGGAGGGTGGATTTGTGGCATGAGCAGTAGTGACTTGTATTCTTGTTGTTTCTCCTAGTTCTGATTCCTTGCCTCTTTTGATTTTCAGACACCCCCTCGGTGGCCTCACCTTCTCCCATTGCTCTCAGTTCCTGGAGCTGCTGTCTGACATTGACACGAGTGTCACAGACTTTTGCTGAAAGTTAGGGAATGATATATGGTGTAGCTCTTAAGGCAAAGAGCCTTTCTCCCTCTTCAGAATTCTTTCTTTTTAATCTACCTGGATTAAACTGCAGTCAGGTTTAAAATAACATCTCTTCATTTATTGACCCATCACTCTCTCTCTTTCCTTTATCCATCCATCTGGTACATATGTAAGATGAATGTGGTTTTACAATGTTAAAAAAACTTGAAAGGTGTTTAAAAAGTCTATATGTTTAGGCTGTAAAAGATGCATACTAGCTCTTCAAAAGTTATCACAGAAAAGCTTAGGAAATATGAAGCAAAGAAATTTTTGTGTTCTTAGTAAAATGCTTAACTGTAGAATGCATATTATCACAGTTTTTAAGAAGCTAAATTTTATTTCCAACCCTATTACAGTGATAAAGTGTTCATTTTTATCCAGCAATGGCATTCTGAGCAAAGCTCATCTTTGGCCTTAAGAGTTTGTTGTCACATTTATGTGAGGCATTGGATTTAGAAACCTACTCAGTAGTCTCAGTTCTTCTCCTTAAACAAGGCATACTCTTGTTCCTACTTCAATGAATCATTTCAATGAGTTTTGAAAATCTCTTTATGTGTTACAAATTTTTCTGCTTTTTGGAGGATCCAAGGACAAGGAGATTATGCTTGTGGAGATTTGGATTAAATGTTCTAACCTTAATTAGTCTTTCCCCCCTTTCTGCAGCTCCTGTGCCCTCGATTCCATCCCTCTTCTTGTTGAGGATGTGCATGTTCCCAAGACTGAGCCTGATTTTCCATTACAGCCCCTTCTTACAGTGATGTTTTCCTTAATGCAGACTGAAATGAGTTCACTTCATGTTTAAATGCCTTGTGGTTAGAACTCAGGACTTGCCAGCCTTCTCCATTTGTTTGCAGTTTGCATCTACTTCACCCTGCAGCTGCAAAAGGGTTTTCTGATTTGGTTTCAGGGAGATCAATTCTGAACTGACCTCGAGTGCAGGAAAACCTCTGCAGGGACAGATGCAGATTTTGAAGCACTATTTAGAAGACCCTCTTTAGGAAAATGAATATAAAATTATAAATATAAATTAGGCATAAAGGTGATTATCTATTTAGAGAAAACAATAACAAAAAATTTAAGAGTTGACTGAGTTTGAAATAGTTTATTTTTACAACTTTTTCAAAAACATACTTTCTGAGAATGTAATGCTAAGGACCTTTCTAGGGCCATGGAAGAGACCTGTATAAATTGTGTGTGTGTGTGTGTGTGTGTGTGTGTGTGTGTATGGGATTTTTACAGAGATTTGACATTATACACAACTGTGGATGCTGGTTAAATAGTCTCTCTAGGCATGTTGTATTCATGTCACATGCTAAAGCTTGAAGTCTGCATAGCAAACAATTGGGAAGGGAAGATGGATGTAAAGTGGGGGAGAGCAAGGACAAGCTAGAATCCACGAAGAGGAGCCAGGATCATGAGAATGAACTGGGACCTGTGTCAGTTTTCACTGCCTTCATCTTTATAAAATAGTGCCCTTTTTTACAGAGCTAAACAAATGTCTCAGGAAGATGTTGAAGGAGGATCCCAGGAGAAGGTGGAGCAGCTGCAGGTCTGGGTGCTGCCCTGTGGCCAACAAGGTAAACCAGCAGATCAATGATAATGTGCTTGAGCTAAAAATGTACCTGACTCCACCTTTTGAAGGTTAAATATAATATGGCTGCTGCTTCACTTCCACCTTCTAAATCTCATGCAAATAGGTCTCTCAGATATGGTTCACCATAACCAGAAACATACAGAGAAGAGAATGCTAGGAAACATGGTTCAGCCTAGGTATACTGAGGTATTACAAAACCACCATAGTCTGCCCATTGTCACCTTGCCACCCATATACATCTCTGTAAACTATACTTATTTTAAAAATAAATACATTAACAAAGTCATACTTCTGCCTAACCTGATACAACTACCCTACGTACAACTGAAAATATGCTAACCCTTTCCCCCCTAAGTGGATACTAATTCCCTTTTGTGTTTTTGATAATGTTCATTCTTAAGTTATTCAAACTCCCCCTTTGTTATCCTGTAACTTAAATACTGAAATATAAGGTTAACAATTATCCAGATATCTTATGTTAGTTGCTCAGGAAATGGGAGTAGAAAAGAAAATAAAAGTATTTGTTTAGTGTATAGTATTTTGATATGATAAATTCATGTCAAAATAAGGAAGAAATACAACTACGATACTTCTCATTTCTGCACTTAGTTACATGGTCTAGCTGGTATTTATAATTGCCTTCTTCTGCTGGTTGGAGTTCCTCTCCTGGTGAGGTAACCTAAACATTTATTCCTGAAGTTTCTGGACCATTAGTAGTCTTGCATGAATTGACTTGTTTTAGTTTTCCATTGACTTTAATCACATAACAAAGGAATGCTGAAAGGCTCCCAGCGTTTCCCTCTGCCCCCACTGTACAGTAGCAATCCAATTTCCTCTTGATAGTGAGGATCAATCACCAGGATGATTTGAGCAATCCAGGATTTCCATACTATTGGCATTTTGGGCTAGATAATTCTTTGTTGTAGTGGGCTGTTCTGTGCATTGTACGATGTTTAGCCACATCCTTGACGTCTAACCACCAGGTACTAGTTCACTCTCCTCCTGCAATTATGACAACAACAACAAAAAATGTCTCTAGACGTTACAAATGTCCTCTGGACAAAATTGCCCACAGTAACCCTTTTCTTTTGCCAGTCAATTCATAGACATAAGGACCCCAAAGTGGCTATGTGAAAGTCTCAATTTCCGGTTAATGGAATCACTGTTTTGTCTCTTGCTGAAAGCATTGCTCTTTGGGGAACTACAGCCTCCAAATCAGCCGAGCCTAAAGTTGCAGGGATGGAAAGCAAACACTTTGTTAGTCAATCACTAGAGGTATTAGTGAGAGCTGCTATTCCTATTTCTATTCCTTGATTCCTAGATTCATGAATCCTGGTTATGGGAGAAACAGGACTGTACATTTGTTGTCAGGTTATAAACTACCTCCTGGTCCATATTGCCATAGCTTTGAAAGGTACTGTCAACTATCTGGCACTATAACTGAGTGTTCAAAAAGCCATTCCATTGTTCTATCAAGTCAGCTACTTCAGGATGATGAGCATCATGGGAAGACCAGTGAATTCCATGGGGATGGGCCTATTGGTTGCACTTCATTTGCTGTGAAATGCTTGGCTGGAAGCAATGCTGTATTATACCATGATGGTGGATAAGGAATTCTGTAAGGCCACAGACAATGGCAGAAGCATTGTGGGCAGGGAAGAGAAATCCATGCCTATGGTAAGTGCTTATCCAGTGAGAACAAAGTGCAGCTCCTTTCATGACAGAAGTGGTAATGTAATCAGTCCACCATCAGGTATCTGGCTGATTGTCCCTAGGGAATGGTGACATTTTAGGGGCTCAGTTTTGGTCTCTGCTGCTGAAAGATTGAGTACTTGGCAGTGCTGTATTCAGATAAGCCTTGATGAGTAGAAGTCCATTTTAGTAGGTTCATGCATTACCTCTATCCCTGCCAATATGGCCATTATATTTGAGTCCATTTGACAATAACAGAAGTAGATAGAGAAAGAAGTTCACCGACAGTCCCAGAATATCTCATTCTATCCACTCAACTATTAAAATCCCTCTCTGTTGAGGTCACACTTTGGTGAGCATACACATGGGACACAAAACATTTTGCATTCTGTGCCCATTTAGAGATGTTTATCCAATACTTCTCCAGATCTTTATGTTACCAATTTTCCAATTGTGTTTCATCTAATTCCTCGACCACCCAGCCAAACCATTAACCATACCTCAAGAATTACTGTAGACCCATACCTCTGGTTAATTTTCCTACCAGGAAAAATGAACAGCTAGGTACATCATTCAAAGTTCTGTCTACAGGGAGGATTTCCCTTTACCATGGTTCATGAAGGCCATCCCAGCATAGGGCTATAGTGCTATAGCCACCCATTTTCAGGTTCTGCCTGCACATATTAAGTAGAACCATTTGTAAACCAAGCCTGAGTTTTTTCTTTTTCAGTTAACTGTTCATAGAGAACTCCCCACAAGGCCATAGGTGTGGGTTGAGAGAGAAGGCAGTTAACAAGAGTGGGGGCATGGGCATCTCGGCAACTTTCTCATGCAGCTGACTTGTGCCTTCAAGACCTTATTGAGCCTGCTTTCTATCTACCACTTTTACTTGATGATGGAATGCCGCAACTGTACATGCCTAGCTTTATGGGCTTGGTGAGTCAGACTATCTACTTCATGATGGGCACCTCAGGTCACATGGTAACTTGGTGGCCCATGGTCAAGTGTTCAGGTCTACTAAGGTCAAGTAGAAAGCCAAAAGCTGTTTCTCAAAAGAAGAGTAGTTATTTGCACAGGATAGCGTGGTTCTGCTTCAAAATCCTAAGGGTTTTCATTGTGATTCACTAAGAGCAAGGCTGCATACAACATCCTTATCCATCACTGACACTTCAAGCTGACTCTTTATGCACAATCTCCCAGGATTTCAGCTTTTGTTTCTCATTACTCCTAATTATACTTACTTCTAGGGGAAGGATATATAATTCCTAAACTCTTGGTGTGTGTGTTTGATATGGACCCTGGGGTGAACAGAATAATGCCCCTTCCACGAAGCTGTCCATGTCCGAACCCCTGGAATCTGTGAATGTGTTAGCTTTCGTGGCAAAAGGGACTTTGCAGATGTGATTAAGTTAAGGGTCTTGAGATGGGGAACTTACTCTCTTTTATCCAGGTGGACCCAATGTAACTGCCAAAGTTCTTATAAGAGAAAGAGGGAGACAGGAGAGAGACAATCAGAGAATAGGATATGGATGTGACAATGGAAGTGGAGGCTGGAGTGATACAAGGAAGGAGCCATGAACCAAAGAATGCAAGTGGCCTTAAGAAGTGGAAAAGGTAAGGAAATAAATTCTCCTGTAGAGGCTCTAGAAGGAATACCACCCTGCTGTCACCTTGATTTTAGGACTTCTGACCTCCAGAACTATAAGATAATAAATATGAGTTTTAAGCCACTAAGTTTGTGGTGATTTGTCACAGTAGCAGTAGGAAATCTTGACATGAAACTGGACCCAAAAGGAAAGGCCAAGTGTCTGGGTAGAGTCCTCTCCCTCCCTGTGCACTCCTCCTCCCCTTCCCAGTCTCCATCATTCTCCACAAGACTGGCTCCAGGCAAACTATTGAAGGACACAAAGTCATTGCAAGACTCTTCTTTCTACCCCTTCTGTACCCTGTGTCTTTATGTAACCCCCTGGCTACCTGAGGTTCCTGAGTTCTTCCTCTGTCCCATCAACTTTTTTTCATCAAGCCTTTAAAATTCTTCTTTTGCTCAGGATTTGAACTCTAATAGAAAAATGATAAATTGTTATTGAATCCGTGACTTCTATTTTCAAATATATCTGAAACACATTTATATTTCTATAGTGGTTTCTTGCAGACTCTAAGTCACAGAAGGAGTTACTCTAACGATGAAAAATTTCAGTTTTGTGGCAAGCTAATTCTGGGAAATTTGGAGTCTTTCAAATTACTTCAGGTAAATGCCAGTCTACATGCAGGGCATTTTCTGACTGCTTATTGCTTATCCCCAAGTGTCCATTAATGTTTCCTGTTGTAGCATAATTACCATATCTTTTTTGTGGTGAGATCACTGAAGATGCAATCACTTAGCAACTTTCAAGTATACAATACAGTATTATTAGTTATAATAAACATGTACATTAGATCCCCAGAACTTATTCATCTTATAACTGGAAGTTTATAGTTAAAGAGATACTTTTTTTTTTTTTCATTTTGGTGCTGGCATTTTATTTTTATTTATTTATTTATTTATTTATTTATTTATTTATGGCTGCACTGGGTCTTTGTTGCTGCATGTGGGCTTTCTCTAGTTGCAGCGAGCAGGGACCACTCTTTGTTGTGATGCACGGGCTTATCATTGCCGTGGCTTCTCTTGTTGCAGAGTACAGGCTCTAGGTGCGTGGGCTTCAGTAGTTGTGGCATGCGGGCTCAGTAGTT
Organism: Globicephala melas; assembly: GCF_963455315.2. Taxonomy (NCBI): domain Eukaryota; kingdom Metazoa; phylum Chordata; class Mammalia; order Artiodactyla; family Delphinidae; genus Globicephala; species Globicephala melas. The sequence continues at coordinate 65,033,569 of NC_083316.1, forward strand.
GCGGCACACAGGCTTAGTTGCTCCACGTGGCATATTCCCGGACCAGGGCTCGAACCCATGTCCCCTGTATTGGCAGGCGGATTCTTAACCACTGTGCCACCACAGAAGTCCCTAAAGAGATACTTTTAAATTGCCATGGTCACAATGCACCATCTCCACCCTGACAGAGTTTGCAGTGCTGTTCTTTGGCTAGAGTCTTCTCTTAGACTATTAAAAACAGCTGTCTAAGGCTTTCCAGACTCTAGGCTTCAGGCTTGCAACCATCCCAGTCCACAGTTCGGCTTTGTGAGCCCACGCCCTGAATTTGGTCCTCTCCATCCTATGACTCTGTATATAACAGGAGGAAGCCAGTAGGGAAATGGAAAATAGCTTTTCTTCTGGGGCCTTAGGGCAGAGATGGACTAAGCACCATTCCACATCTCTTTTGTTAATAGACCCTACCCTAGGCCTGGGAGGCCACCTGTGGTGGACTTTTTGCAAAATGGCCACTATTATTCCCTTCTCTTTATCTGCATCCCTTGTGATGTAACTGTGCAGTTGCTTACCTTAAGAGGTGGAGTATATTTCCCCAGCATTTGAATCTGGGCTAGCCTGATGATTTATTTTGGAATGCAGCAGAAGTGTTGCTGGGTCGATTCTGAGCCCAAGGATCTACCTGTTCTCCTGGAACACTGCTCATCTGCCAAGTAAATAATCACGGGGGCAAAGCTTGCTAGAGGGCGAGAGACCACCTGGAAGCGAGAGAAGCCATCTGAGCAGAGGTCACCCTAAACTAGCCAGTGCCGAGCTGTCCCAGCCGCTGACCGCAGATGTCTAGTGAGCCTGGCTGAGACCTGAAGAACTGCCAAGCTGAAGTCAACCTAATTGCCCACCTGCAGAATTATGGCTAAAATTTGGTTGTTTTCAGCCACTATGGCTTGGAGTGGTTTGTTATGCAGCCAAAGTTTATTGACTTGTCATCAAGGTTAGAAGCATTTCCAAATTACAAGTTACATGCACTGCTGAATTATCACACCTGCCACATAAGAGGAAAAAAAAGGCAAAGGGTGAACCATATATGGAAGAGAAGAGATATAAAAGGAGGAATATATAGGCAGGTTGCTATTACTCTCAGGTAGTTCTGATTATAATCCAGTTTCTTCTCCCACTAAATGGATCACTTTACAATTCAACTGGAATCTTTTCTTTACAGGACTCAGAAACTCCCCCACACTGGCTTAAGTAAAGGAAAATTAGTCTCAGGGGTATCTCATGGATTCCAAGTATCTGGATCCCAAGACCCAGCTAGGTCTTCTTGAGTGACTGGCCCTAGAACTGGAATATAGTTTGGAACCAAGCGAGCTACTTTTTCTGCCTTGTTTTTTCCACTTCTTTCTCAAGATCTCTCATCGCTTCTGTATGTTTGCTTCACTTTTTCTCTCTTCACTTCTCTGCTTGCACATAGCTTCATTGTGCCCATTCCAAAATAGCAGGCTCAGACTCCAGTCCTCAGGACCTTCTAGCTCACCTTCCATAAATTCAAATTCCCATTCAGAGAGAATCCTATTTGGTCCACTGTGGGCCAGTCAGTTATGCTTGAGTGGTGGTTGGCAAGGCCAATAAAGATACCCTTTTTTTTTGCTTTTAAAAAAACACATTTTTTTAAATTATTTTTTTAAACATCTTTATTGGAGTATAATTGCTTTGCAACGGTGTGTTATTTTCTGCTTTATAACAAAGTGAACCAGCTATACATATACATATGTCCCCATATCTCCTCCCTCTTGCATCTCCCTCCCACCCACCCTATCCCACCCCTCTAGATGGTCACAAAGCACTGAGCTGATCTCCCTGTGCTATGAGGCTGCTTCCCACTTTTTTGACATTGGGCAGGTATCTTTTGTAAGAACCAGAGGACTGCATTAATATTCTTAATCTCTACTACTGGCAGGAACTACACCTTACTTTCTGGAACTCCTTTTTTACCAAGTTACCAAATAGATTTTTACCTTTGCTTTCCAGTGGAGGATCAACTTCTGCATCCTTCCATTGGAGGAATATGAATGACAATTATCAGCAATCTCCTTTCCTGATCAGGCTGGGGCAGGGCTTGGAAAGTCTTTCTTAGCCCTGAGTCCTTCCTCATATGTCTTTATGATGCTCCTGGTGTCCCAAGACTCAGGACTTCCAGCCTCTCCTTCCTATGAAGCTAGCTTCCAGTGTCCTTAACATTCTACTCAGCATCTGGGTCTGCTTTCCTTTTTTAAAAAAAATTGTGTTTTGTTTTGTTTTATTTTACAGTAGTCAAAATCTAGAAGCCTGCTGATCGAGACACTCTCTAATAGCAATTTATAGTTATATGGATTTTATGGAATAGAAAATTTTCAAAAATAAATCTGGGTACTGACATATGGTTACCAGGTCTATATTTTGCCACAGAAAGCCATTATAAGCTCCCATATCCAATCATCATCATTTAATGTTAGATTGAAACCAAGGAAATTGCCATTTTTGTAGGTCAAAAACAGTTGAATATTGGCAATTTCCTGTGGTTCAATGTAATATATTGAAGCATATTTTAACTTGAGAACTGTAGGAAGGATATACTCTTATAATAAAGAACTGACCTTTACAGTGAGCTTATTTAACTTTATGAAAAATGCACTACACTTTCCTTAATTTTCTTATTTCATCATGAACCATGAACACTTTAAAATGGTCTGGCACTAGTTTTTGATGTGTCCTTTTTTTAAACACAGGTCTGGGGAAACACATCTGTGTGATCCTCCCAGGATCACTCTAATTCCTAAGAATGCTTTTTTCCTAGCCTCTGAGGCAGGGTTCTGGCCTTTTTTTGATTCAAAGTCATTTTCAAAGAGCAGTCATCTTCTCTCTCAGGCCCTCTCAGACTGTTGTTGGGTGAATTCTTCACTTGCACCAAACTTGGGTATTTAGGGGACATGTTTTCAGCATTCAATTCATTGTCACATTCCCCCTCATGAAGAACATGGTTACATTTACGAAAGGAGCCTCAGTAACCTCCCATGGTTCCGCAGTGAAATATGCAAACCAGTTTTTCGATCAACCATGAGTTAAAGATCTTCCCTTTGGATTGTGTTTCTTGCACAACTTTTCTATCTCAGACAACTCCCCCATCACCCTCTATTTCCTACCCAAGGGATCTTCATCTCTTACAAGCAAGATCCAGACAGATTGTATGACAAACTGGCTTTGGTTATTAAAAACATCTTTTTAGCTCTTGGCACAATAAGCAAAACCACCCCTGATGAAAAGAAAGTCTCTCTCTACCATATGGTTCTTGAAAGAAGTACAATTTTCTGAATTTACTGTACATGTGAAAACAATAAACAATTTGCATTTCTTTCTTTTTCTAGTAACTCAAACTCTAACCTGAGGGTTTTTAAAGAATGGATTTTGTAATTTCAACATTGTACCACTTTCTGAAATATTACTGATTCTCAGCAAAGTAACTAAGCCTTAGCCAAATGTTTCAGTTTATCTCTCTTTTTTTTGTGAATCTGTAAATGCGTCAGAAAAACGTTTACTGTAATGTTAGAATGTGCATGTGTTGGCATTAAAACTGTGGTTTTGTCCCTACGGGGAATCAAATGGAAGCAAAATTACAGTTAATTCCTGGTATCTATGGTAATGGGGAACAGACAGAGTTTGTACCAGTAATATTTGAAAAATTTATTTTAGAAATTAGGTTGAACCTTGTCCTACATTAAACCTTTTGCCAGAGATCCACAAGTAGTCAAGTTGTTCTTTTCCCTCCTTCTCCTGGTTCACCAGACTCTGGGGTAGAGAAATGGCCAGCAGGAAAGAAGGGTAGAATCAAAAAACTTATTCACAAATCTCATGATCATTAGATTTTTCTCAGCATGTTGACTATGGCTCTTTTGTGGGAAAAGGAAACTATAGGAAAAGAGGATGACAGTCTTTCTGTTCCTTTAGTAAGGTGTCTTGTCTTTCCTTATGATTTAAAAGATAATCATACACCGAAACTCATGTTACCTCCTTTCCAAATTCAGTTTTCAGTTTGTAACTGAAAAAAAGAAGTAAAAGGATTTTAGAGAATTCTGAAGCCTCTTTGAAGCTATTCTCTCAGAAAGGGAAGATTTGAAATATAGCTGAATGGGAAGGAAGAATGCTACCACAGAGCCTTCTACATCTGGCCAGTAGCCTGCAAGAGAAAGGATTTATTTTATCTGGTTCAGTCTCTGACTATTTGAGAGAAGGAGATGATATATAAACTCTTTATGGCCTCATGGCTCCCACAAGGGTTTTCAATAGACTGGAGGGGCAGGGTCTCACTTTTTCTGGATCTGGAGTGTTTCTTGAATGCAAAAGCTCATACACTTGTAGGGACAAGAGTGCATTGCATTTGTGGTGTCCAGATGTAATGCTCTAATGATGTAAACCACTAATTTGTTCTGGAAGTATTATTGCTGGAACTATTATTGTTATCCGTTAAAGAAGACTTGGAAAATGACTTCCAGTTTTAAAAAGTCCTGGAGGACTTTCCTGGTGGCACAGTGGTTAAGAATCTGCCTGCCAATGCAGGGGACATGGGTTCCATCCCTGGTCCAGGAAGATCCCATATGCTGTGGAGCAACTAAGCCCATGCACCACAACTACTGAGCCTGCGCTCTAGAGCCCATGAACCACAACTACTGAAGCCTGCGTGCCACAACTACTGAAGCCTGTGCTCCGTAACAAGAGAAGCCACCCCAATGAGAAGCCTGCACACCACAACAAAGTGTAGCCCCCGCTTGCTGCAACAAGAGAAAGCCCGTGTGCAGCAACAAAGACCCAATGCAGCCAAAAATAAATAAAAATAAAATAAATAAATTGATAAATAAATAAATTAAAAGTCCTGGAGAATTTTGTAACTCACTGCTATTCATAGCGGTAATCCTTACACAACTCTGCAAAAGCTTTGTGTGTGTGTGTGTATGTGTGTGTGTATGATTATGGTATGGTAGGGATAGGGGAAACCTTAATTAACTACACGAGAAACTCAAAATACAAATGAAATGATGGTTTTAAATAAGCCTGGATATCATAATTAGTCCCAGATGGTTCCTTTGTAGTCAGGAGAGTTCTCCCAAACAGCTACATTTCTTTGTTTGAATGTCAAAATAGAAACTGAATTAGACCCCTGCACTGTGTCCTCACACTCACAGCTTTTTGGGGGTTTTGCTGCATAGACTTTGGGAGATGTCCATTGAGACAAAGAGATTGTGTCCTCCATAATATATTCTTTAGAAGGCAGCAGATGTTCTCTGAACCAGCTTTTACAATCTCAGAACCAAGGGTTTTTCTTTCCTACTGGTTTTCTGGTTTGGAAAATGGAAAATATTTTCTGTTTCTATGGTTCATCTGTTCAGTAGACTCACTGCCCTGGGGGAACAGGCCTCATAGGCCTCAGGGTATCAGCTCCATTTGCTGTAGGAAACCAGATTTATCATCAGATAGGGAGCTCTGATTCCCATGGAGAATAGTCAGGCAGAGCAGGGAGAGGTGTCTTTAAGCAAATACTGTTTGCTACGGAAAACCAGGGAAAATCAAACCAAAGAAAACACACAGCTGATGCCAAAGAGGGTGTTGTCTTTAGTTATTTCCAAGAGACATCAGTTGTTCCTTGATATCTCTAATAGAAAACTTGTCAGAATAAGTAAATTTATTTCCAGTTCTGTCCTACTAACAAGTTTTGCCGATTAAATTAATTGGTTGCAGTCATCAGTAAGGAAAATGTAGACACACCCAGCCTTTTCCTATAAACGATTCCCCCAAATCTGCATTTATTTGTTTTTGGGATTCAAGGTTCCTTTTTGAAAATCTTCAAAATATTTCCCTTTTAAGTGGATGGATTAACACACTCATTCTGTTTCTTCCTCACTCAGAGAAGACTAAGTTAATGATTCGTTGCTTGTCCATCAGCTGGTATTTGATTCACAACAGAATGAAGTAGGCCTTATTTCTCATGATGTAAATTGTGGAATTCTCAAAGTCCATGTGACAGCAAGGAGTGGAGTTAGGCATTTTGTGTCTAGTCAGATTCATTTGTATTTAGAGTCAAAAAATGATACTTATTATGTAATATTTGGGTGAATAAACAATGGTATTTCCTCCCTCTCTCTAGATTAATATATTCATTTTACCTTTTTTTTTTTTCTTTTTTTTTTGCTGTACTCTGGCCTCTCACTGTTGTGGCCTCTCCCGTTGCGGAGCACAGGCTCCGGACGCACAGGCTCAGTGGCCATGGCTCACAGGCCCAGCCGCTCCGCGGCATGTGGGATCTTCCCAGACCGGGACACGAACCCGTGTCCTCTGCATTGGCAGCCGGACTCTCAACCACTGCGCCACCAGGGAAGCCCAATATGTTCATTTTATATGCTCTTTTATTTTTGATTAGTAATATAGTAACAGTGTAGTATTATATTAGTAATATAATAAAAAGTAATGCATTTTGTAATAAATGTAACACGTAGGTGACCAGTGACTCATACTAAAATTAAGTTTTACTGTGGAATAAAGATTACTCATTATGTGTAACTACCAGCTTTTCAGGAGCAAACTGAGACTATTTCTCCGATCAGGTGAAATAAAACCATCCCCTAGTTTTGTATGAGGTATCTAATGGAATGAGCAAAATATATTTCCCCTTTTGCAATAGGTGGATAATTGCTGAAATTCTCCACTCTCCTCTGTAGTGAGTATATTGAATTCTGCATTGAATTCAGTGCATTGAATAATTGAATACCGCAATTTTGAAATAGAAATATGTATTTCACTTACTGATATAAAAACACCTTATTTGTTTTTAATCACCCCATTATTTGTACTTTTCCCAAAGGACATCTTGCTTTTACAGCAAATTTGAAACAAATGATCAATATGCAAACACTGACTAACCAGCAAAATTGTCATCAGCTTGGCATTCTCTTATCAATATCAAGGTGATATTGATTATGCATTCAGGAATTATCAAATGCTTGAGTATCATAATACCATCTAAATTATAGTGCATATGTTAAGTTAAATTATAGTACATCTTTTATTAATATTTATATATCACACATACTGTTGATCTTGGGCTTTGTGCCTATAAGCTCATATAGATTCATATAGCCCTATTATTATATTTAATACCTTCTTGGTGGAGCTGATTTCCCAACTGTGGCATTTTTTTTTTTTTAGATTAGGAGCACTGAAATTTTGGTATTAGAATTGTGAGAAACTGGGCAAGTCATTTAAATTAGTTTTATATTATTTAAGAATGAAAGTAAGACTGCTGTAAGACAGTAAATATGAAGTGTCTGTTATTAATGCTATATAGCATTTGTCATCCTTAAAATAGATATTTGGAATAAGTGATCTGTCATTTATTCATCATTCATTTACTTATTTATTTGTTCATTAATTCAGTAAATAGATATTGAGCACCTACTATGTGCTGAGATACATGGATGAGAAAATTCAGATACAGGCCTTGCTTAGAGTTTAGTGGAATAATGGGTAACATTTATTGAACATCTAATCTCCAGTTACCTTCAGAATTCAGACATTCCACAAATCTAAGAACCATTCAATTATATTATAGAATCTTTAATCCTGGTGGAAGTCAGGGTGATAAAAGTGAGAGCCTGCCTATTCCTTGCTCACACCCTTAAACGTGGAGAGCAGAGGGCTTGGAAAGGTGACATGGTGGGAATGTGAGTGGAAGAGTAGGTAACTACCCTTGGGAAGCCCATGGTAAGGATGGCTTTATTTTTGTTGGAGGGTGAATGTAGCTTTATGTGTTTGTTGGGTACATGAAGGTGATGATTGTGTTCAGATTAAGGACAAGCAAAGTGCAAATCTTGTCTTTTAGTGATTGAAGGAATGTCCACACCAGCCTGGGAAATACACACTGTGGAAAAATACCTCTGAGGTCTTCTGTTTTGAGGTCTTTCCATTTCTTCTGTTGTCTAAAAAATTGTGTTTTCTCTGAGATCTTTATTGATTTTACTCCTCTATGGAATGAGGAGTAAAAGAGATGCCTTAAGGCCAATGAAATAAAGGAAATCACTTTTCTGAAAGGAATTTATGTGTTAACCCCTCTCTAGTCTCTTGAATTTCTTGGGCTTGCCACTAATGGATTGGATATAATAATCTTGCCCATAGTTGTGTTTCTAAATGAACAACTCTCTGGATATGCTGAGTACTATTCTTTGTACAATAGATTTGTTAGGGGACTGAAGAGAGTAACAATAGATTATCTGACTAGATTTTAGTGCAGCATCTTTTTTAGGATTTGATGAAATATGACCTATGAAGCGAGTTATGGATGTGCTGGACAATATGGGTTTTTTGACCTATGGGTGAAGACAGACTGCGAGAATCAAGGGCTGAGGCTATATAGATGTCTACCACATTGTGGAGAGACAGATGTCCTAGGCATTGAAGAGGTTGTGAGGTGCAGGCTCATTGAACATCTTTAGAAATATTTTGCTGAAAGAAGACAATAACACATAACTGACATTGGGTGAAGAAGCGTATTAGGAGAGCCTTCCAATGCCAGTGAGCAGAGGCAGCCAGAAAAGTCTGAAGCTTGGTAGGTGATTTTTGGCAAGTGTAGCTCATTTGAGAAAGAGGGGATAGAGGTTAAAATTTGATGAACTGGACACAAAACTGATGCTTATGTTGACACTGATGAATGGCAAACTCTATGTACTGGGAAAATGACTCTTTTAACCTGAACCTTGATTCTCAAGAAAAGCAGATGGACAGAGAGAAGTTCTAGAAATGAGCAGTTCCGATGGGGAAAGTGAGAAATGTTTGAAAGAAACAAGCAAGTAGAAGAACTAAAGGTGATAAGGTGAGCATAAGGAACTCATTGTCTACCTCAGTCTATTTTATATATTATAAAGAATTATTCCTGCCAGGAAGAATTATACTTCAAATAGGGTAAGTATGTTGAGAAGGAGAAAGAGCAATAACTCTTAAAACTCAGAGTAAAGTTCCTTAAATAAGAGGGCTATTTTAGACCATATGATAGGTAACACTGCCAGGGGTCAAGGAATCCAACATGTGTAGGGTACAGAGCTTTGCCCCTAACTATCTCAGGAGCAGTGACCCCCCTGACCCCTCAGGTTGTACACTGAGTGACTTCTTTTGGGGGTGTGTCCTGAACCTTGTATTCTGACTATTTCATCCTCTCAGATCTGAGGCTATGAAGGACCACATCAAGGCTGCCATTTCCACCATTGATGGTGTGATGGTACACAGAGTCTGAGATGAATTAGATGCAGGATTGAGCCCTGCCAGGTGACATGCGGGATGCATAATGAACATCTGCAGGAGAAAAGAAATAACCATGAAGGCTTTTTAATAAATTGGTTTGACTGAAAGTTCATATAAAACTTAGGCACTGAAAATAAATTTCAGAAGTGTTCAATTAATTTTGAATAACCATACAGGTATTCAATAAATATTTGAAATGAATCAGTTAGGAAGCAGTGTTTATTACATGTCTAGTGTGTTCCTAGAACTCTGATAGAACTGTAGGAAAATCTTTAAAAAGCTCCAAGGAGTTTATAATTATGTTGATGTTTAAAAATAGATGTACTAAATTCTTAAAATTTTTATTTAACAAACATTTATATATATAAAGAATATTATATATATATATAATATATATATTTTTCTAGGTGCTTTATAAATATTAACTCCTATACTCATCTAGATTAAAGGACCCTTTATTGAAGTGAATTTATGTAGGACTTTTATGTGTGAGTCTTTTGAGCAGAGGAATATGAGAGGTTGGATATGTACTGTGAATTTGTGAAAGCCTAGAAATGGACTCTGATCTATTATTTTTCACGTCCAGAGTGCACTCCACGTACATTTGTCAAGTAGGCAAAATTTGCCTACATGTTATTCTGCCTTCTGATGTCAACTGAGCCCTAAGGTTGTTTTTTTTGCTTCATAAAGTCTCTCTCTCTGGTTTCCTGATTGAGTTTATCTACCTGTGATGTCTAAGACACTGGAGTAGGCTGCACACTGATGCCAGTGTTGGGTGCCAGGAATTATGGTAAGCTGTTTAGGGAGCTATGTGGGATGTGTTTTGGGAAGGTGTCCAGTGATTATTCTTGTGTCTGAAGTTTTTGTCTTTCAACAGTGGAAGATGTAGTGAATTTAACCAATTAACATGATGGTTTAGGCTCATGCTGACTGGAAGTACCCCTCACCTTTCATGAGAAAACTCAGAGCTACGGGTAAATTATGTTGAGGAATTGGGTTTCAGGAACTTCTCTTTACCCACAGGATGATTTAAAACGTTCAAACTGAAGTTACAATCCCCATGCTCCGTCCTCACCAGAGCAGACATTCCTCTAGTGGAGGCGCCAACCTGATCCCATCCAAATTCAGTGTCATTCCTAGAATAGCTAACAATCACTGCTAAACATTTCCCAAGTAATCCTAGCTAAGAATAGTGTCTTATTTCTAGAGCTCTAACACAAGGAACTCAACACCCTGTTGGACTCAGATAAGCCAAACTTTTTTTTTGAGAGCTTTGTCCAAGTGAGACTGAGAAGGATGGAGCCTGAGAAAGACTCAGGTTGATGGAGTCTAGTAAGACTCTCTGTGTCATCTGTGACATGGCATTGAGTGATGCTATATGAGACTAAAAGTGCCTGTGGGTCTGCCTAAATGCTAAATCGACTATCTGTCAGTGCCTTGGGCACCAAAGAAGCATTCATTAACTCTGCGCAACAATCAAATTAAAATTTCACTCTTACTATCTTGCAGTTCTTAAACACTAGTTGGTACGTCTGATACCTTACCTACTTGTTCTGCTACAGTTTGTTAGAAAGCTGAAGCTCTATCTTGCTTTATTAAGCCAGAAAGACATATTTCTTTTTTAAGAGGATTGGGGGCTTATTATTAGTCCCCAAATTTACTATCACCTTGTAATTGATATGGTACTTCATCCTCCTGAGGACTTTGAGAGAGCAAGAATTATCATCGCGTTTTTATTAATAAGAAGTAGAGGCTCAGACAGGTACCTACTCATGGTTCATATTTAGCAAATGACATATATGGAACTAGATACCAGGTCTTTGGACTTTTCTTGTGTGATATTCTCATTACTTTATCCCATCTCTGCTCACATGCCCTAGTGTCCAAGGCCTGGTCCCCCACCTGCTCCAGCTCATGTATCTGCTTTAGTTTGGCAAGAAAAAAAGGCTTTGGGACTAGGAATAGGTCTGTGCCCACAGCACAATGTTTGAGGCAAATGCTCTAATTTTCTCCAGTACCAAAAAGGATCATTTCTATAATATTTATTGTATGATTTTTCTGTAACCCATAAGAAAATCACAATATCTTTTTGTCTGAAGCACAAATTATATTGTTTCAGCATGGCTGCATTTGTTTAACATAGATGGTTTGCATACCTTGTGCTTTCTTCTTTGGCCTGAATTCTTCTTTCCAAGTTAGAATGTTTTTTCTTCTTTGGCATCCATTAAAAATCATCAGTAACATGGCCACCCTCCAGAAACACTTCTGTAATGCCAACCACAGGACTCAGTGTCTAAAAATAAGAATTGAAAATGAGATTTAAGTTAATGCTCAGAAAGAAATCTTTCCACGTGTCTTTATAAAAATTTGGTAAAACCTATACTAGGGAGAAGTGTGAAATACATGAACCCTTTATTGCTACTTCCTATAAAAACTTTGGCTGAGTAATTAGTGAGAGCTTGTCCTTTTTAATCTGGTTCTCTCCTATTAGCTGCGTTTCATTCTTCAACTTAAGGTTATGTAAATTCAGAGGAGATTCTTATTCTCATATCCAGAGCCCACAGCTGCACAGGTTTCCTGGGAAGAAGCATGACTCCTCAGTAATGATTCCCAAGCTCTTGAAGTTTATATTTTCATTTGGCCATCATTTGTTTCTTCCTTTATGGAACTGATTAAACTCACCAAATGATGAAACATGAAATCAAATAGTTTTGGAATGGTGTGAGCAGTTTAAAATGTTTTAGAAATTTAGTGTGGAAACTGTAAAATTTACCAAAAAAAAAATCAAAATTAATTAGCTGGGATTTCTACCTTTTCTTCCATCTAAAACTCCCTTCTGGTTTGTTCCATAAGAATAATTATATCCTAAAACAAATCATTCATATTTACTTTTTATATGCTTTACTTAGTTTTCCCCTATACTTTTCATCTTACTTCTGATTTTGAAGAACACAGTCTAATGATAAAGCTTTAAGTTCAGTCTAGTCACTTATAATTCCTCAAATGCTCCAAATCTGGTGTGTTACTAGCCCTTCCTTCCTCCCTTCCTTCCTTCACACAAACTATCATAGAAATTCTTAGGGCAGACTGTTAGGTATTAGTAAGTGTTATGATTACCTTTTCTAGAAGATATGAAAATAAAAATCAGGCTGAATCCAAAGATGAGACAGTAAATCCATTTAATATGTAACAATTCCTGACTTTTTTCTTATTGCATTTTCACAGCTTTTATATGTGTTTGGAGAAGTGTTAGGGACATTAAATCTGGAGAATAACAGGACAATTCTGCAGCTGTTTTTTGCTCTTCAATAGTCTATAAACCTCGTGGCACGGCATCTCATACCTTCACCCAGATTTCACTTTAGATTAAGATATTTAGTCACTCATCCAGGTTTGTAATGTGTCAGCCTTATTGTTACTTTCTAAGAAACCTTAGTTTGTTACTTTCTAAAGTTGACTGTTTTGTCTACTGTGGATTGATACAAACCTAAAACTTATTTTTTCCCAGAATAATTTTGTTCCCTATTGATTTTTTTGGACTCAGATATTTCTGGCAGACCTTCTCTTGTGTACATAAATTATGATGTCACAAAGTTATGGATTTTAAATTTATATGGCAGCCCTTAGGGCGTATCCATATTTTTTCAATAAGACAGTCTTTTGTCCCAGGCTGAACCTAGACTGATCAGCTTTCAAAATGTTTTCTCTTGAGTTTCTGGGGTCATGCTAGGACCCATTGAACCAAAAAAAGGACTAACAAGTCTATGGTTCATAGCCCATAGGGGTTTTTTTTTTCCATTTAATTTCATTCCAATTTACTTCATCTCATTATTACCTTTAATATTATACTCCTACTGTTTTTCAGCTTTATTGAAGTATGATTGACAAGTAAAATTGTATATAAAGTACAGTGTGATGATTGTATGTACATACATGTTGTGAAATGATTACCACAATCAGGTTAACATATCTATCTCCTCATATGATTACCTTTTTTTTTTTTTGGTGGCAAGAATACTTACAATCTATTCTTTTAGCAAATTTCAACTATACAATAATTATTAACTACAGTCACCATACTGTACACTAGGTCTCCAGACTTTTTCATGTTATAACTGAACTTTTGTACCCTTTGGCAAACATCTCCCCATTTTTCCCATCCCCCAGCTACCATTCTTCTCTTTGCTTCCGTAAAAAGTTCTGTTCAGCTTTTTTAGATTCCACTTGTAAGTGACACCATGCCATAATTGTCTTTCTCTGGCTTATTTCAGTTTTCACAATGTCCTCTAGTTTATTCGTGATGTTGCAAATGGCAGGATTTCTTTCTTTTATTAAGGCTGAATAATATTTCATTATATACATAGATTTTAGACATTTTATTTATCCATTTTTCTGTTGACACTTAGGCTGTTTTCATATCTTGACAGTTGTAAATAATGCTGACGTGAACATGGGAGTACAGCTATCTCTTTGATATTATATCCAGAAGTGAAATTGCTAGATCATATGGTAATATAGTTCTATTCTTAATTTTTTGAGGAACTTCCATACTATTTTCCATAAAGGCAGTATGAATTTACATTCCCACCAACAGTGTAAAATGGTTCCCTTTCCCCACACTTAGCCAAAACTTATCTTTGGACTTTTTGAAAATAACCATCCTGACAGGTGTGGGGTGATATCTCACTGTGGTTTTGGCTTGTATTTCCCTAATACTTAGTGATGTTGAGCATCTTTTTATACACCTGTTGGCCATTTGTATGTCTTCTTTGGAAAAATATCTAGTCAGGTCCTTTGCCCATTTAAAAAATCTGATTAGTTGTTTTTCTGCTATTGAGTTATATGTGTGCCTTATATATTTTGAATATACCATATCAGATATAGGGTTTGCAAATATTTCCTCCCGTTACATAGATTTTCTTTTCATTTTGTTGTTTCTTTTGCTGTGCAGAAGCTTTTAATTTGATGTAGTCCCTCCTGTTTACTTTTGCTTTTGTTGTTTGTACTTTTGGTGTCAAATCCAAAAAATCACCGAGACCAATGTCAAGGAGCTTTCCTCCTATGCTTTCTTCTAGGAGTTGTATGGCTTTAGGTCTTATGTTTAAATTTTTAATCCATTTTGAGTTGATTTTTGTGTATTTGTGTGTGGTGTAAGGTAAGGTCCAATTTCATTCTTTTGCAAGTGGATATCCGGTTTTCCTGGAGAAAAGGAGATGAGTCCACCTGTGATGTGTCCGATTGAGATGTGTCCACCTGCAGGCAGCATGTGTCCTGTGGGATGGTACACAATTGGGCCTCATGGATGATCTATCACATAGTCTGCACTCATTTGGTAAACTGAACATGTGACTTGTCAGGAACATTTTTCTTCAGTGCTTTAGCATGTGCCTTGTAAGGGAAATTTAATCCATATGTGTCAAAGATTAATTTACACTTAAAATCATTAAAGCACTCTTCTGAGTTTTTGATGTCTAACAAGTCTTTTGACTTTTTCCAAGCAGTTCTAAGTGCTTTAAGGAGGGTGAACCTAATGCCCAGCACCAGAAAATTCAGGTTTTCTACTTGAGTCTAAAATTCGTACTTCCATCTTACAGAAAAGTTCCTTAGTTTCCTAAGTTAGGAAATAAGTTCCTACCTGCTTCCATTTCTAAGTGACTCAGAGCAACGGAGCTCTGGAAGAGCAAAATATGATATGGCGTGATTTACACATCTGGCCCCTATCTGGGCCTGTTTTCTAACTTGGCAGGAAGTACAGGATGTATTTTACTTTCATCTACCTCTGCTTCATTGCATACATTGTGCAACACAAACACCAGATGATTCTGAATTCATTTGGTCTATGGAAACAGAAAGGAAGAAGCCCTTTTTCATTGCAAGGATTTGGGACAAACATATTAAAGAGCGTGAATACTCAGAGAAGAAGTATTATATTTTCATTCTTTCCAAGACTAAAGCTACTCTGGTGGATCTGTGTTTTGCCAACAGTCTTATGTTCCTCACCTTACTAATAACTTCAGTTATCTTGGTTGATCCTAGGATCCTTGGGCTGATCCTAGGACGACGTGGCCATGCAGGGAAGGCTGCTGCAATAAGGCACCTCTTTCAGTATCTCTTCCTTCTTTTTCCCTTTTGGCATTTTTCTTTAACTCTTTCCCTCACTCATCTCTTCTTGGAGATTGTCCCAGGTCCTTCCAGTCATCTAGGAAAACATAGATAAGTTAAGTCCTATGAAGTTGTTTCTGAGAATATGCTACTCTCCTAGGACTGGTGACAAATTGAGGCAGGGATTATGTGCCTTTCATTTCTGTGTTCCTGGTGTCTTGGACAGCGTCTGGCATACAATTGGTACTTAAGTCATGTTTGCTGAATAAATATAGTATCTTTGTACATGAGACAGTCAAGCGAAATTCAAAAGACTGAGT
Source organism: Globicephala melas (assembly GCF_963455315.2). Taxonomy (NCBI): domain Eukaryota; kingdom Metazoa; phylum Chordata; class Mammalia; order Artiodactyla; family Delphinidae; genus Globicephala; species Globicephala melas. The sequence goes on from NC_083316.1 coordinate 65,049,279, forward strand.
ACCTGACCATGAAATTTCAGTTGTTGACCTAATCTCAACAAACATCCTCTTCTTTCTGTATCTTGCCTAGTGGCTTCACCCATTCAAACCTTAAATACACAGCAGAAAATATACCAACTAATGACAGCCCATGGGGCAGTGTTTTTGAGTGGAAGTCTTTCCCCTATCCTTCAATCGCCCCTGGAAGTGTAGGAAGTGTCCTACCCTCAGGACAGAGTGAGGCTGACCCTTCTCAGCCAATTGGCTTGCCCTTGCATGCAGTATGTGGGGCTATATCACTTGCTTTCTGGGAGATTCTGGTCTCTTCTCTGTGAGTTGAAGTTTTCACCTCTATAGTGGGAGGGTTAGGCTACTTCAGTCATTCCATACCTTTCATTTTAAAAAATTAAAAAAATTTTTATTGCATAGTTAATGTACAATATTATACAACTTACAGGTGTACAATGTTGTGATTCACAATTTTTAAAGGTTATACTCCATTCATAGTTATTATGAAATATTGGCTATATTCCCTGTGTTGTATAATATATCCTTGTAGCTTATTTTATACATAATAGTTTGTACCTCTTAATCCCCTACCCATCTCTGGCCCCTCTCCCTCCTTTCCTATCCCTACTGGTAACCACTAGTTTGTTCTCTTTATCTGTGAGTCTGCTTCTTTTTTGTTATATTCTAGTTTGTTGTACTTTTTTAGATTCCACATATAAGTGATATCATACAGTATTTGTCTTTCTCCGTCTGACTTATTTCACTTCACGTAATACCTTCCAAGTCCATCCGTGTAGTTACAAATGGCAAACTTTCATTCTTTTTTACGACTGAGTAATATTCCATTATATGTATGTACTGCATCTTCTTTATCCATTCATCTGTTGATGGACACTTTGGTTGCTTCCTTATCTTAGCAATGATAAATAATGCTGCTATGAGCACTGGGGTGCACGTATCTTTTTGAATTAGTGTTTTTGTTTTTTTCAGATATATACCCAGGAGTGGGATTCCTGGGTCATATGGTAGTTCTAAGTTTAGTGTTTCTGAGAAACCTCCATACTGTTTTCCACAGTGTCTGCACTGATTTACATTCCTATCACCAGTGTACGAGGGTTCCCTTTTCTCTACACCCTTGGCAATGTTTGCTGTATTCTTGTTGATGATAGCCATTCTGACAGGTATAGGGTGATACCTCACTGTGGTTTTGATTTGCATTTCCCTGATGATTAGCGATGTTGAGCATCTTTTCATGTGCCTACCTTTCATTTTGTATGGCAATTTTTCTGAGCATAGTTAGGCTTTAGAAAGGATTCGGCCTCAAGTTATTTGGGAGAGGGACATGGCCAGTCTATTTCTGGCTATCCCTACTGGTCTCCTTACTACCATTTTGAGAACTCATGTAAGCCAATTCACCCAATGACAGTGTCAACTTATTTTGGTGATTATTGGTAGCCTCCAACAGTTGGAAGTAAGTGGTAACTGGAAAGCTCCTTCCCTACACCCCTAGCCACCAGGTGTTAGGAATCAGTGAAAGCAAGTCTCAGGCAGAATTCTACTGTAATCCAGCATTTACTAGCAGGCAGTCATGCAATTGGCTTCATGAGGTTTTTGTGCCTTTTAGGCACTTGGGCTGAACACGTTGCATGAACATTCACTTTAAGGCAGTAGAACAATATTCTTGGAAGGGAAAAATCCTTTTAGTTTAACAGGCAACATGGAGGACTGGACCAGACCTAGGGTCTCACACTGAAGGTGAATGTGGCAAATTTGTATACTTTGTTCATGCAAAGGTTGGGGTGCCTGCATACAATTTTCATTTGACTGCAGATCTAGAATAATTCTTACTTCACCTATGAAAATTTATCTAATATCTTTATTTAAATTAATCTTCTGGTGCAGATTTGGAAAGCCATATTGAAAGCTGCTTGCAATAGACTCCTCGGAGAATGACCGATTGATTAGGGTCTTTTAAATTCTAACTAATCGCCCCTGGAGAGTTACATTAGTTAAGGTTCACTTACAAATTCCCTGTTTGAGGGCAAGTATTTTAGAATAAATTAGACACTGTAACACAGCATTGAGAATTGATAGTCTTTACAATCCTATCAATAAAGGTGAGATTAGGCTCCTTCTAAATATATGTACACAAAAGACTAAAATGTCAAACTAAAACAATTTTGAGCCCAGGTTAGAAAGTTTTGCATGGCTTTTTTACCTTAACATCAAACGATATTCAAAATGATCTCAGGCATCTGTTGTTTTTAATGTGCTTATTTTAAATGAAAAATTGAAGTAATGCTTTTTAAAATGAAATTATTTATGTAATCAATTTATTATTCACTACACAGTCAACATAGGTATTTTTTTAGAGTCTTGACATATTGTTGAATAAGTCATTTTGATAGTTTTAAAAATTATATAATATGGTACCTTTGTGAAATCACGTATTTGTATAAGGGAATGCATTTTAGTCACAGCAGGGAAATTTCATCTGACTCATTCAAGCGTGACTCTTACATTTGTTAGGAATGTGGTCATTGTATTCTCATAGTAAAAAATTTTTTTATTTTGCCATTATATATTGCAGTTTTAGATACAGAATTAATTTCTGTCATATCTTGCCAAAATAATTGGCCCTATTTCCAAGCAATCCACATTATTTATTTATACTCTGAGCATTTTTTCTAATATAGAAAGGTTTCCCCTTTATCATCCATGCATAAATCCAGACCTCAAAATCCATCACTGTATATACATGATGGTTAAATATGGCAGTGGGATGTCTTGCTTCATTCAGTCTATAACTCTCTCTGAGTGCCTACTATGTGCCGGGCACTGTGCTGAGCACAGTATTGGATGTGTGTGTGCAGCAATAAGCCAACAGGTGTGTCCCCAGCCTCTTGGAGCTACAGCCATATAACAAAGGTGTGTCGGATTAATTGGCCAGATAACAACCTTGTGTCTTCCCACTCTGAATTTCATTGTGAGGTCAGCAGTTTTCTTGCTGATTTTGTTTCAGGGTATGTGTGTGTGCGAGGGGTACCAGAGAAAAGTAAAATATGATAGCAATTAATTCTGTATGTAAAACACTATCATTCTCAACGTTTTAATTGCTACCCATATACTGATAACTCTAAAATATTAATCTATAGTTCTGATTTTCCGTACTTGTATATGCAAATGCCTTTTGGGCATCTCCACACAGACATGCTTCAAGAATCTCAAATTCGAGGTGAACCAAGGTGTTGCCTCTCTAGAACTGTGTGTCTCACCCTCTTTCAGTCAGTGGTGCACCCAATGCTGTGACAGAAATTTGGGGAGTCCTTCTGGACTTTTCTCACTCTTTTAGCTGACATCCAACCCAAGGGCTATTGATGTCCTATTGCTGTGTGGGGAGCCCCAATAGCGACTGGGTTACATCTCCTGGGGGCTTGAGTTGGACTCAGGCTGATTTAAAGAATATGGAAGAAGTGTTCCCTCTTACCCACCTAGGTTCGTGGACTAAGTTTTATGTCTGTCATATTATCTTTTTTTGGCTTAATATTTGATATATATTTTTTCTTATCCCATTAATAGCTGACATTGATATAAGTACCTTGTGTACATCAGCTCATTTAATTCTCACAACAGTTCTTATAGGGTTGACCCCCATTAGTATCTTTAATTTGCAAATGAGAGAATAGTGACATAAACAACCTGCCCTAAATTCTGGCTAATGAGTGATGGGATGTGGATTTAAACCCAGGCCTACTGGATCTGGAGTCTGTACTCTCACCCCTGCACCACCCATCTCACCTGTGCTGGGTTGTGGGTAGATGCCATCCATCCCTTTGAGGACCATACCTCGTGCTTCTGTCCTCCTCATAGGGCTCTAGTCAGTGAGGAGCATCAGAGGTGATCAACGAATATGAGTTAATTCACTGGTTGACTCATTGGCACCATAAGCACTTACCTTCCTATGGAAGGCGTCTGGCTTCTCAGTCCTGGTCCGCACCTGACGTTGTTTGGCCAAGAGGAGAAGGGTGGTTTGAGATGAACTCCTTTCCATCTTGATCTCTCAATTCTCCTGACCTTTCTGCTGCTTGCCAAACCATGGGGAGAGCAAAAGCCGCATTATCCACCAGCTGACTCTGTGTCCTTTCTATGGTTTTGGTCTTTCAGAATGTGTGTGTGTGTGTGTGTGTGTGTGTGTGTGTGCGCGCGCACAGTGGAGAGGTGAGGGCATTCTGAACCTCTGAATGCCACAGCTACTCTCCTTTCTCTGACAAACTCGGTGGTTTTACTCCCAGGAGTTTTCTTAGTGCTTGGCAACAAGAGCCCAGAGGAGCCTCAGATGAACAGCAAGGATGTTTGGGGCTGTGGTGGTCAAAGAGGCAATCCCCAAGAAAAAATTTGCTTGTGATCTTTGTTAGAAGACATTTAAAAGTCTCTTCCAGTGCAGAGCGATAAGGCCCTTGTGGAGAGCCAGATTCCCTCTCAAACTCACACTCTTATTTCCTGGGGAAGAGGTCACGTCGGCTTTTGTGACTTGATTTGAAACCACTGAAATTGAATGTGCCAACAGACAGAAGAGCTCTGTGCAGGGCTGTCGGCACAACAAGGGTGACAGTGTGAACCCTCACGGCACACCACGCCAGGGCCTGGCCAGAGACGACAGAGGGTGATTCATGCCCATCTGGGGCCGCTCCGCTCTGTGAACTTTGGCAGGAAGTGTATGACTGAGGGCTTTTGTAGCTCAGGGGCTGGAGGATGAAACATGAACCATTTCTGTTTCCCTGCCTTGTTCTCATCTAAGCCCAGGAAGTGGAATGGGCTGAGGGCTGAGGAGACAGTGGCGCAAGCTGTTTCTGGAAGGCTCGTGCTGGCTTCCCACAGGACCATGGGACATTTTCTGCTGACCCCTGTCAGGCTGACCCTAACCCACTCAGTGTCGGGAATGTCAGACCTCCTTTCAAAATCAGAGCAACTCATCAAACACGAATGACCACAGGCTGAATTGGCCTCTCCCCAAGGATTCAACCTTGGTTGTTTGGGGTATTGAATTTGGTGGTTTCTGAAAAGTGCTCGTGGAGCTGTAGAGGATGCCGGGGGGTATCTATCCCAGCTACATGCTGAGCATTGAATCCTGTAGCCTGTGTGCTGGCCTGGTTCCCAAGCAAATGAAGGAGTATTATTAATAATAGGTTGTGTCTAAGAATTGCTGGAGAGAGGGAGCCATGCACTAGTTTTCTCGCCTTTGCTTTGAGTTCCATATTTGTTCAGTTGCACAAATCTACCCCCTCCCCAAATCTGATTAGAGGGCCCAAGAGAGCCTTTGTTTCTTTACAATTACACAACTTTTTAAACTTGAGCATAGAGCTGCTGAGCCCTCATTCACAGAACTCCAACTCTGTGTCCAGAGGCCATTCATAAGGTAACTGTTCCCAAATGCTCAATTGGCCTATAGCAGGAGGATCCCAGGTTTGAGGTTGGGTACACTGGTCATCCTGCTGCCCTCCCCTACCCCCAAGGAAGGACACAGGCTGATAGCCCCCTCCTTGGTTTGGTGCCAGGTAAGCCCTTGAGACCTGTGGATGGAGTGGTGGGGGAGACTCACACCCTCATCTTTGCCCTCTTCCCCAGCATGCGACTCTACTGTGGCTACTGCATGGTGTGCATTTCTGTAGATGTATCTTTGGCTCTCAAGATGCAGAGTGTTGGCTGGTCCAGTGCTGGGGGCTGCCAACAGGGGTGTCATGTGCTCTGCGTGTTTTTGTGTGATTTTAACATTTCCATCTGGAGTTTTCCTGCTCACTGCAATAAGACCTCTCTTTGGTGTACGTTTAGCTCTCTTCTATCTGTCTTGGTGAGGAAGAGAGATGGTTTTAAAGTAAGAAGGGTAGATGTTCTTCACTTTCTCCCCCACCATCAACATTCCTTTTGCCCTGTTTTTTTCTGGCAGGACCCAGCCCTGCTCTGGGCAGTCCAACCCTGTAAACTGGGCACACCCAGGATCTACATGAGAGCTCAGCCCTGGGCCACCTGGGAAGAGCATCCCTCAGGGGAGCAATGTGATCTCCCACCCAGTGGCAGAGTAGGGTATGGTCTCTCTGAAGGGCAGAGAATAAATACCTTCACCAAAAAGGGGTCTGAGCCCTGCCTCCTTCATGGCATCTCGGGCTATATTCCTGAATGATGCAATGAGTGAATTACAGGGGAAAAAGAGACATACATGAGCTTGATTTTTCTGTAGTCCCATGGGCCTGCCCTTTGTCCCCCAGACAGTGTGGCTAAGATGAGATGTGGAGCTGAAGGGCAGGCCCTCCTTGGACCTGTGTATGTGTTCATTTTGTAGTCATGCCTTGTAGCCATGAATTCTAACCACTGGTCCATGCCCTGCTTCTGACATAATCTACTTGCCCAGGCTGATAGTAGCTTCTCTCATTTAAGGATATTTCTTCTTATGGGTAATCATTTTCTAGTTAATCATTTTCTCTTAATTTTTTGATTAAAGGAGACCTGTAGAAATGAACTTTTGTCAGAGATGATCTCCTCAGGCCTAAGTCTAAACTGTTGATCTTCTCAGAGAATGAGGGCTGGTTCTTGAATTTCAGACACTTTGGCATTTACTGGGGAAACTAGGAGAATGGAGGGAGTGAACATCAAAGCACTGTATTGAATATAATGGTGGGCAGACTTGCCAAAGCCTGGAAATGATTTTCTTCTCCTAGCACTAAGACAATCGGTCCAATTTGCCAATTGTTGAATGACCAATTTGCTGAATTTACCGAATTTACTAATTCACCAAATTACTTTTACGCATTTATAAAGACTTGAGCAATTGGCGTGGGCTGGGTTGGCAGGGCCTGAAAGGGCTCTGGGGAGTCTGAAACAATGGTCTCTGCAAACAGCCCTGTAGGCAGGCAGGGCACAGGGGACTCCAGGGGGCGCCACTGACCAGATGGCCATGTGGACTGGGTAAATGGGTGGGGAGTTAGATGAGGATTCACTGCTGAAATACAAAGCATTTGTGACAACTGCTCAGTTGTTTTTAAACCAATTCTTACTTTTTTACCATTCTTGTTTTTGAAAGTTGGCTCACCAGGGTGGACTCTTCACTGGCTACTTTGCCTTACACATTCCCATCCTCCTACCATGTGTCATTGGTTTGGCTCTGCATCTCTCCTCTTTTCCCCTCTCAGTCTGGAGCGATACCAAGTCCCTCTCATTTTCTCCTGTGGAGCTCTAGCAGGACAGTTTAGCTATCTCCTTTATTGCTTTTGTTCCTATGACCCTTGTACCTTCAGGGTCCCTCTTCTACCACAACAGACTGTCCAAAAGAAAAACAGTTTCTTCCCTAAATGCAATCATAGTGTCAAATCTTCAGCTAATTAAAATATTTTTCCTACACATAAGTATGCTCTTATGATTTTGGAAAATAGAAGGAAAATAAAATTTTTGCAAATTCAGTGTGATAACCTTCATATATTAGGCACTCAATAAATATTTTAGGAATTAACAAATAGTTGGTTTTTGTAATGAAATCATATAATAGTTCTTTACTCTCTCCCCTCTGAAGTTGTAGGTTTGGAAGGGTGCCAGGAGATGGACTTTCAGAGCAGACTGCCTCACTTGGTTTCACCCTAGATCTTAGGTGAAAAAGAGGAAACTGAGCTCAGCAGACGGAGTCAGATTAGGGGCTAGACACAGAAGCTCTTGCTAGGAAATAAGAATTTTGTCCAGAGTCTCTGCTGACTTCTCAGAATCCTCAAGTGTGGCACCTGGGGCTGGGTGGTCATGGGCTATAGGGTCTTTGGACGAAAGGTGAGAACACAAGACAGCAGGTCTTATATTGCACAATTAAAATGCATATATATAAAGGGGATTTGAAGGAATGACTTAAGTTTTAAGAACAAAGGCAAAATGCCCCAGGGGAGAAGGTACCTAAGTGAAGAAGGGATCTAGATCAGTGCCTCTGGTCAGTGGGAATCAGGTCTTGGTGGGATTAACTTCTAGACTGGTAGTATATGCGTTGTGTATAAAATCTTAGTCTGCTTGGGCTGCTGTAACAAAATAACATAGATTGGCTTAAATCACAGAAATTCTGGAGGCTGAAAGTCTGAGATCAAGGTGCCAACATAGCCAGTTTCTGGTGAAAATTCTTTTCCTGACTTGCAGACAGTCATCTTCTTGCTGTGTCCTCACATGGAGCGGGGAGAGAGTACCAGCTCTCTGGGGTCTCTTCTTATAAGGGCACTAATCCCATCATGAGTGCCCCGCCATTATGACTTCATCTAAACCTGATTACCTCTCAAATACAAAATCTTCAAAGGCTGTCATATTGGAGGTTAGGGCTTCAACATATGAAGTTTGGGGAGACATGTTTTAGCCCATAGCATTCCGCCTCTGGTCCACCAAAATTTATGTCATTCTAGCATACAAAATACATTTGGTTCATCCCAGCAGCTGCAAAAGTCTTAACTCGTTCCAGCATCAATTCTGAAATTTAAAATCCAAAGTCTCATCTAAATATCATCTAAATCAGACATTGGTGAGACCTGAGGTATGATTCATTCCTGTGGCAAAATTCCTCTCCAGCGGTGAACCAGACAAAATACAATTCCTTCCAAAATGCAGTGGAAGGTCAGGCATAGAATAGGCACTCCTGTTCCAAAAGGGAGAAATTGGAAAGAAGAAAGGGGTGATGGGTCCCAAGCATGTCCAAAACCTAGCAAGGCAAATTCCATTAGCTCTGAATACTTGAGAATACTCCTCTTTGGCTTGATGTCCTGCTTCCAGGCCCACTGTGGTGGCAGTGTCACCCCAAGGTTCTAGGCAGGGGTTCCACCTGCTAGGCTAGGGTCCCAGCCCATGACTCTGTCATGCTGGGATCCTGCCCCCAAGGCTTTGGGAGGCCCCACCCCTAAGGCTTCAGGTATAGGCCATCTGGCCTGTGAAACTGAAGCCGGGGCTCTGATGATCTCTGGGGGTCATTTCCCACTCTTCTTGAAGAATAGCACAGTTAAATAGCTCTGTCTTCCAGTCCTGTCAAGTGCAAGAAGTTCAATGGCCTTCCTTCACTTCATCCTGTCTCCATGCCCTTCAGTTCAAGCTGATGGTATTTCTGCTCATAAAATCTCATAAGCTATTTGTTGATAATCTAGCTACATACTTGGTATTTTCTAAAGAACATGCTTTCTCATTTTTTGTAATATGAATCGGCTGAGAATTTTCTAAATCTCAAGGTCTAGTTCCATTTTGCTTAACAATTTCTTCATCTCTCTCCTTTCGCATTTTACTATCAGCAGTCAGGAGGAGCCATGCTGTTCCTTCAACAGTTTGCTTAGAAATCTGCTCACTTAAACATCCAAGCTCATTGCTTGCAAGTTCTATCTTCCACAAAACACTAGAACACAGTTCACCAAGGTCTTTACCACTTTATAACAAGGGTTGCCTTTCCTCTACTTTACAGTAACATGTTCCTCGTTTCTGTCTGAGACCTCACCAGAATCACCTTTAACATCCATATTTCTAGTTTGCATCTCAAAACTTATCCAGCCTCTACATATTTCCAAGTTCCAAAGCCACTTCCACATGTTTAGGTATTTGTTGCAGTAGCACCACACTTCTCAATACCAAAATGTGTCTTAGTCTCCTTGTGCTGCTGCAATGAAATACCATAGACTGGGTGGATTAAATAACAGAAACTTATTTTCTCACAGTTCTGGAGGCAGGAAATCCAAGATCAGGGTGTCAGCACAATTTGTTTCTGGCGAGAACTGTCTTCCTGAGTTGTGGACAACTGCCTTCTTGTTGTGTGTTCACTTTGTGAGAAGAGAGAGAAAGAGAGAGAGGGAAACTCTCTGATATCTCTTCATGTAAGGACACTAATCCCATCATGAGTGCCCCACCCTCATGACCTCATCTATACCTCATTATCTCACAAAAGCTCCATCTCTGAATAGCATCATATTGGGGACCAGGGCTTCAACATTTGAATTTGAGGGGAACAAAATTCAGTCCACAGCACTGATTGAGAAACTAGCTTGCTTTTACACAAAGATCATGGTCCTAGGTTTTGATATCCATGATAAAGATATTGTCAAGTGTTGTTCAGTTGTCTCTGCTCTTTCTAAACTGGGTTGAGCTAAGAAAGCAAACCAAAGCAAAAGTCTACCTGCTTCTCTTTTCCCCTCCTCTTAACCCTTTGATTAAAAAGCTCTCTGACACCATAAATGTCTGGGACATGACTCCCCATTAATCAACCATTTATAACTATGAATATGTTTATTTTTTGGACCAAACATGATAGATTTTCTGGGAAATCCTATGCTTCTATGAATGAGAGGAAACTGCCCAAAGATGAGTCCAGATTAAGTAGGTTCTTCTGGGCCTGTTTCTTCTATCACTGGCTTGACCTATTCAAATCCAGACCACTCAGAATTGAGAAGGGCTTCATCTGACGTGGTGAATTTTAAAAATGAATTAGAGGAATGTGTTTATGATCTTGGACTAGAACTTCAAGGCAAAGCAAGAGCTCAGTAAGATTTATAGGTGATGTGTTTGCAGCCCACACACCATTCCTATCGAGGTGATCCACCTCTTTCTATTACTGAGATGTGATTAGTTCAAAGCCAAGAGGAATTACAATCTAATTCTAGAGAAATGTCCTTCTAGTACATATTGGTCAGTATATATTTTAATATAAGATATATATATATAATTTTAGTAGTTAGATAAGAAAATTTGGAAGAGTAAAACAAAATTTAGGTATAAAAAGTATACCAAATAAAGCATCAGGTTAAAATAGATACTTATATTTCTTTTACCACAAATCTATAGAGATTATTTTTATTTGTTGGGAAGGATCATCTCTGAAAGAAAACTTAGCTGTTTCTTTTTTTTTTTGAATGTTTAAAAAAAATTTATTTTATTTTTTGGCTGTGCTGGGTCTTCGTTGCTGCACGCGGGCTTTCTCTAGTTGCGGTGAGCGGGGGCTACTCTTCGTTGCGGTGCACAGGCTTCTCATTGCGGTGGCTTCTCTTGTTGCAGAGTATGGGCTCTAGGCACACGGGCTTCAGTAGTGGCGCCTGGGCTCAGTAGTTGTGGCTTGTGGGCTCTAGAGAGCAGGCTCAGTAGTTGTGGCGTCCGGGCTTAGTTGCTCTGCGGCACGTGGGATCTTCCCAGACCAGGGCTCGAACCCATGTCCCCTGCATTGGCAGGTGGATGCTTAACCCGCTGTGCCACCAGGAAAGCCCAGCTTCCCTGTTCTGTTTCCTGAGCTTCACAATGAACTGAGAAATCCAGTCCTTTGTGAAACTAAAACTCAGCACTTAATGTTGAATCCCTTGGGATAGTCCACTTGATGCCCCTGAAGAAACACTCTCCTGGCAGAAGAAGGGTGAAAAATCAAAGGCAGCAATAGCATATTCTTGTATTTATCTGAGAGTACATGTTGGTATGTATGAGAATCAAGTAACAAAAGACCAAGTGAATGTCAGGGTGAAGCAAGATGTAGGAGCCCTTTGAATATATGAGAGAAACTCTCAGTTGGATGCTTTGAAGGGCAAGGTGGTTTTTGTTCTGTGGACAACCCAGGTAAAGCAATGAAAATGGACAACAAGGGCCCAGTAAGGCGCAGTGCCCTCAAAGGCACATAAGGCAAATGGGATTATAACACAGATCAAGAAGAGAAAGAATAGAGAAACAAAAGTAGATGGAAAAGTAAATGACTCAAACTGTCCATTATTGAAAGTTCCAAATGTTTCCTTAATAGAGATCACCAAATTGTAGGTCTTAATTTTGCCCCATTAACATTCCCTCATCTTGCTTCATTCTATTTATTACAAAAATGAGTTCCTATTCTGACCGCTTGGGGTCTCTAGAGAATCACCGATCAGTTTCTGAACCTGATAACCTGTTGGTTTTTATCAACCACTCTAGGAGGTGGAGGTGTTTGTTTTTCAAACAGGAATAGTCACAGGCAATCCAGGGCCTGAATCTTAAATTTCCAAAGAGTAAAAAACATTTATAGTTAATTCAGTGGGTAGCTACCTATTCAACTCCAAGCTGGCACAGACCATCATCCCTCAAGCATATCCCTTGCTATATTCATGATGGAAATTCCACTCTTTCACTATTATTTCTTAGAGTAACAGCACTGCTTCTTATGAAAAAGGCAATGCCCACAGGGGACTAACTTGTACAATCATTATAAGTAATTTATACCTTAGTATGAGTTACTCTGTTGGAATTTCCTCAGTGTGATTACTAAGGACAGACAGATCAGGGTGGGTGAAGAGGCAATGAGGAGAGCAGTAAAAGAGGAGGTGAAGACAAATTTCATCTACTTCACACCACTGCAGAGGTCTGACCCTGGGTCCTCTTCCCACTTCCTGCCACTTGGTGAGTGCTAACCCTGGGATCAAGAGAACAAACTGCCCTCAGCTTCCTTAAGCTCTCATATTTGAGACGATGACTTCCAGACTTTCCAGGGACACTGACATTATCGCCTCCAGAGTCCTCAGTGTGTCTCCTTTCCTGGTCACACAAACTATAGCTATTTTGGGTATGACTGACATTTCTGGTAGTGTCAGTGATGACAAGGGCACATTTCAACAGTCCATTATCTAGAATGCTCATGTAATTATTTGAATTATTTGTAATGAATCACTGATGAAATCTAAGGAAGAATGAAGTCACCCCAGTGTTTGGAGGATTCACATGGGAAATTTTACTTTGATGATCTCTCTCATTTTTATCTCAAGAATTTTGGATACTATTTCCTGATGTATTCTGGTGTACCTTACTTTTTCATACATTTATCCATCTATCAAACATTCATCGAGAGTTACTTTCCACTTATCCTGAAGTCTCTATGAATAAAAAGGTGAATAAGAATAGGGCAGGGGTTTTATTAAGTCCATCAATCAATGGGAGAGGCAGATGTGTAAAGGCAATTACAAAGTGCATGATGAGTATGGAAGTACTAAGTGCTTTGGCACCAAGAGAAAAAAAGACTTAGAAAAGTAAAGATCTTTTTCTCAGCTTTTTTGAAAGCAGCCATCTGTTGCTGTTGTTGTTGTTATTTTCAGGGAATACTAGTCTTCCTGATAACTTACCTTGATGCCTTTGATACATTTTTTTAATCGCTCCCAGATGCTTTAAAAGGCACTGACCACAGCCTTGTAGGGTAGAGTATATGAAAAGCAATCTGGCCAGGTCCTGCTGATATAACTCATTCTGCGGGAGCAACCTCTTATCTAATTCAAGGGAGACCAGTGACCAGTGGGGCTGCCCATATTCATACAATGGATGTCTTGCAACTCCTGGGTCAGTAGTGCTGGCACGTGGACAACTCCCTACTGAGGGGAATGTTATAAAGTGCATTCGTTCTTCACTTCTACAGTTTTTCAAGGAATGTGGCCATCCATCTCTCAGCGACCTAATCTTCCTCTGGAAACTTGCTTACAAAACAGACAGTTAGGTGAGTGTCTTGAGATTTGGAAATGTGTATGTAAAGAAGGGAAGAGAATAAACTGTCTTTTGAGCAGAGAGGTGGAATGGAAGCTCACCACCACCCTGGGTCCAGTAATCTCAGTAGGCTGTCTCTTCTGCTGAGGATAGTTTCCTGCAATTTGGTATGAATATGTTTTATTTCTGACCCAAGTAGCATTTGCACTCAGTTCTTCATGTGAGAGCAGGAAGAAAAAATTTCATCTCTTTGTGTCTTGGGTGAAAACACATATTTTTTTATAATGAAGTAATCCATTTGGCTTTTTATTTTTAGGTGGGCATGAACTTCTATTAATGCCAGACCATCCTTTTTCCTTGGAGAATCACTTCTGTTTTTTCTTAAATTAAATAGATACATCGTTCTGTATTTTCTTTTCTCTGATACTCTTACTGGGAAAAATATTATTATTTTTCAAGCCTCCAAACCACAAAGTGAAACAACAGGAAACAGTGTTCTTACAACTGGGAAGAGGTGTGTGTGTGTGTGTGTGTGCGTGTATGTGTATGGGGGAAGGGGGAGAGGTGAGCGGTAGATAAGCATAACCAGCATGTTCTGATGTCATGTACAGCAAGCTATTAAATAACTGAATATATATGAAGACCTAAGTGGGAAACTCACCAACCAGGAATTAAAAAGGATTTCTGAATCTAAGCTCTAACTTATTTTCAAAGTACCAATGTAGGTTGGTTGACATTTACCACATGCGCTTTGTATCAGGCATTATGAGAGCAGATTGTGGAGAATGTGGGAACCTGAGATGAACAGTTGCCAAGTTAACATCTTTATGTCCCTGAACAGAGGAAGGGATGAGGTTGTCATGAGATTACTCGGGGAAGGCTCGTGCATCATTCTCTCTGTCTCCCTTTCACAACTAACATGACTTAGAAATCCCAGAGGCCTTTTCTTTGTCTTTCTGCTTCTGTGCTTCAGGGGACCCTGTGTCAGGCAGTCATCACATGGATGCCCAAAAAAGCCCAGAGTGTGTAATTATCTGTGCATCTGGTGGACAGATATTTACATAGGTTGCTATCATCATCTTATTCCTCCCTCCACCCCCTAGGGGCTTTGGAGCTAAGACTACTCATCACCATCTTCGAGGAACCAATTTTCCCTCTTTGATACCTTTGGATGCTGGGGTCTTAGAACAAATCTATCTCTTGTGAAAATGACAAAGTCTAGAGGGGGATTGGAGAAGAGAATGAGGCCATTAGCAGCTTGATAACCCAAGAGCAGAGAAAGTTATTTCAGGATAGGTTTTCTTGCTTTGGACGTCATATGTCTGTCCCAGTTTTAGGAAAAGGAGCTCAAGGGCTGCATGAGGCCTGGACAGCCCTCAATTTGAGGTCTTTAATCCAGGCCTTTGTTTGCCATGCCTTAATGTCACCAGGACCAAGGGTGATGGAGCCAAGTTCAGATCAGCATTGGAGAGAATGCTGTCCTCACCCTGTCCTCTGCTCGAATTTTCTCAGATCCATTAGAGGGGCAGGGTAGGGGGCCACTGGGCTTTAGGTTCACATAACTGATGGGCCTCAAAATTTGACTTCTGAAGTTATCTTCAAAATAAGACATATATGTGCTTATTAAAATTATTCTTGGATCAAAAGCATTCATTTGCTAAATGTAAACATATTAAAAATATAATTTTTGCCACCATGTTTCAGCATTTATTCATTTTTAAATATATTCATTAAATTTCCAAATTTGGAATTGGCTCAGACCTCTCTCAGCCTCTGAGAGGCCCCTAATTTACCATCAAACAGAAGCCAACATTTGAGGTCCCTGGGGCTTTTGTCCCATGCCAAATGACCCAGCTGGTTCCTCTGCTTATAGATCCAAAGAACAGATTAGATTCACTACAGCTCCTGATTTTCCTTATATGAGTACTTCAAAGTGGGTCTTGGACATCAGTTTTTAAACTTTACTCTGCACACTTATAGAACTCTAGCACTTTTTGACTCATGAGAATTAATATTTTACCAGTTGAAAATAGTGCCCTAATTGAGGATATTTCTAACTATTTTAAGTGGAAAAATGGTTGAAATTTCCAGACTACACCAAGAAAAAAGTGACATTGAGTCTGCCAATATCTATCTGGTACTCCATAGGAACAAAGCAGGGGAAATGAAACCCAATATTTGGGTTGTGTTTATGTGTGTGTGTGTGTCTGTGTGTGTGTGTCTGTCTGTCTCTGTACAGGTGGCAGATCAACAGGTTTGTGTGGCCGAGGCTTCATGCATACACATATGGAACTAGCTCAGGTGGTGGCCTCCAACTGCAAAAAATTATTTTGTCTTTCTCTGAGCTGAAAATACTACCAATATTATTTGAGCAATCCATTTCCATTTGGATTTGGAGACTTAAGGCTCTAAAACTTTCCAAAAGAAATGTCCAGTTGGGCCAGTAGGGAAAGTCATGATGCAATCATAGTGTACTTATTTACTGTTTGATTGCAGTTTCCTGAAGATACTGTGTTTATATACTATAAGGCATATTTTCCTTAAATGTATGATATATGTATTTTTTGTTCTAATTTTTCTGATCATAAAATAATGCATGCTTCTTGTAGAAAAGTTGGAAATGTAAACTATAAAAAAGCTAAAAAATCATGCATATTCTCAGCAAGTGTTGTTATTTTAAGCTAACTTAATTCTAAAAGAAGTTTTATTCTTATTACTTCCTATGCATGCAGTCATTTCATTGAAAATAATGATAACATAAGCATTAGAGTTTTATGCTTGACCGTCTAAACCTATTTACCGTGACCCTAAAATACTACGAGGACCTGTTGAGATGCCGTCTAACATCCAGAAATTATGTGATATGTGTCCTGAATCTTCTGTTTCTGTTTTAAAATGAGCAGTGGGATTAATACTTATTGCTTCCTCTGTATCTGCCACTGGACTTAATTCTTTACATGGATCAACAATTTTAACACTTACAACAACTTTATAACAAAAGTGCTATTGTTAGATTTCCATTTTACAGGTGGAAAAGTTCAGATAAGAGATATTAAGTAACTTGACCAAGGTTACTCACTAGTAAGTGGTAGATGGGATTCTGACCAGCCCCTGTGTTCTGAAACCCTCAGAATCCTTCTCCTAAACTTGAAAGTGCTTAGTTTCTTAAAGAGATAAGGGCCCAGCCACGTCAGTCAGGACATATTTGAGAACATGAAAGGGCAGCAAAGCACATCCCTTCACTTTGATTTCAGCAGAAACACGTCCCCTGTATCAAGTGATGACAAGCCCCATGGGGGCTGTGCTCAGGCGACAGGCTGGAAATGCATGTGTGTGGCAGGCAGCCTTGTGAGATCACATCCGAAGACTGGCTGGACTCATTTCAGACCTTTGGAGTGTTGATTTAGACAAGGGGGAGAAGACGCAAACCCCTTTTCTTTGGCTTAGAAGATTATGGATCTGCAACTTCAAAAGCTGTTTGCAATTTTATATTCACATCTCACTGCCAAGGTGCTTGTCTCATCTTAAGTCAATTAGCTGGGGCTGCTCTGAGTAATCTGGGCGGTTTCCTTCTGCTTTTGGAAGGCAGTAGCAGGGGCAAGAAGAGGGGCAGGCTGTGGAGAGGTACGCATGGTTGAGAGGATGATTCTAGTGAAGGAAGCGTACTAGGCTGAGAGGAGGGAGTGAAGGAGGAGCAGGGAATGAGAACTGATGCGGGGGCAGGAGAGGAAAGGAAAGGCCCTTTCCTAATCTGTGCTGCTGTGGGAGGGGCGACGATTCAAACAGAAGTCACACAGAACCCAGGGTCAGACAGAGCTGGTTAGAGTTCTGGCTCTCCAGCTTTGTGACCTTGGTCAACATACTAAACCCCTCGAGCCTACATACCCTTTTCTTGCACTGTTTGTTCTATTGTCTCTGGTTTTTGCTGGGCTCAGGTGGTAATGTTGCCCTAACGTTACATGCCCAGCTTGATCTAGAAGGAAGAACGCTGGTCTGGGAGGCAGGGGTTCAGGATTGATATTCTGTCTTTACTCCTCATCAGCTCTCTTACTCTGGGCAAGACAAAGCTGCAGCAGCTTCCAGTTTCGTCACCTGTCAAATCTGTAATGTACATGCCCTTCTCACCTCACAAGGTTTTTGACTCAAAAGGGATCAGGTATTTGAAAAGATTTTGTAAACCTAAAAGGATTATACAGTCATCTCCTATTATCTCTGAGGGATATGTTCCAAGACCCCCAGTGGATGCTGAACACTACATATACTATGTTTTTTCTTATACATACATACTTATGAGAAGGTTTAATCTACAAATTAGGCACAGTAAGAGATTAACACAATAACTAATAATAAAATAGAGCAATTATCACAATATACTATAATAAAAGTTATGTGAATGTGGTGTCTTTCATCCTCTCTCTTAAACTATCTTACAAATTTAATGCCTTTTCCGTCTTAGCTGTGGCCATAACTTCTGTTTTTTGAGGAGTGATAGCAAAACTAGCACAAATTTCTTTTTCCTTCTTTACAATTTCACTGATCGAAGATTTGTTCCTACCGTGGATCTTAGCAACGTCAACATATGATTTTTTTCATTTCTTAGTAAGACGAGAACATTCACCTTTTCACTTAGGAAGCACTTTATAGCTTCTCTTTGGCATATCCGAATTGCCAGCATCATTACTCTTGTGCTTCAGGGCTGTTATTAAATAAGGGTTAAGTAAAACAAGTGCTTTTGTGGTAACATACCATGACAGTGGATCTGATAACCCAGATGGCTGCTAAGTGAACAATGGGAGGCATACTCTGGACAAAGGGATGATTCACATCCAGGGCAGGATGTAGCAGGATGTGGTGAGATTTCATCATGCTACTTTGAGTGGCACACAATCTAAAATTTATGAATTGGTTAGTTCTGGAATTTTCCAATTAATATTTTCAGACTGCAGTTGACCACGAGTAACTGAAACCAAAAGGCAAAATCGCAGATAAGTGGGGACTACCGTACAATGGAGCTATTCTAGGTGCCGGGCTAACGGTGCAACTGAGCACAAAAGGTTGTTGGGCTAGTTGATTCGCACTCAGGGATGGCAGATAGGTTTCAATTTATAAGCCAGCTCTCACTGACTGGTGGTGGCTGCCTGGAGTTCCACATGGTGAGGAATTCTGAGACTTTGGCTAGGCTCAGTGGAAGAGTGCTTGTATTGATTATTAATGTCTGCCATGGACAAAGGAGTAGAAGTGACTCATGTGCCATATGTTTGTCCTTTTGCTCTAGGCCAGTGATTCCTAAATCTGATTGATCATTAGATTCATCTAGATACTTTCCTAAAACCGCCTCAGGCTGCAGATTTCTGATTTAGTAGGCCAAGTGTGAGACCTGGGGTTAGGGCAGAGAACCTTCATTTTTTAAAAAAGACTTTCTTTCCAGGGTATTCTGATAGTTGTGCAGTTTTGGGCACCCTCACTCATATCTAAATTAGGGGAGGGGCGGAGATTGAGTCTCATGGAGCTCTGAGAGTTGAAAGAACAGGGCAGAGAAGAGTTAAGCAACTTTTCTTGACATGGTCAGAAGTTTAAAAAATGTAGATCAGGCCTGTGGTTTTTAGTAGGTTGCCTAACTCCTTCCGCATTAAACAAATTGGTTGCATTGTCTGTTGCGATGATTCTACCGCTGGCTTCAGGCCAGATACTTTCTCCTTGTGTTTCAGGCACTGGCTCCAAAAGGGCCAGATCCTGAGACCCATTCCCCACCCCTGTCTCCTACTTTGAGTCCACATCAGTTTGTGACTAGTTTTCATAAATCAGGAAAAAGAAAAAAAAGATGAAATTAGCTTCTATGTTAACTAGATGTGCTTTGAGATGTCTGCATTATATTTAATCATGTTGACTTTAGCTTTTATTATGAATCAAAACTGCAAACAACATTATACTTGCATATGTACCTCCCAAACGTGCTGAGGAAGCAGCCTATATTTCATCATATGAGAACAGTTTGTGTCTTCAAGTGACAGAGGTGCAGGAGGAGAACAGTAAGGAAAGGGATGCCTTTGTCCCATTCCTGTTCATCTTCATTATCTGAGCTGACAGATGGCCAACATGTTGGCTGAGAAAACTTTTGGAGAGAGAAGAAAAATTTAAACTTTAATTGAAAAAATGAATTCCTTCTCATTCAAGTCCACCATAACTTTGGAGGCTCTGGTGCTGTTGTCAGCCATTTTGTTAGAAGACCCAGGCCAGCCTTCCCTAGAGCTTGCCATAGTGGGGACCCTTGGCCTAATTCGAGTTCTGCAGAAGAGCTCTTGGAAACGGTCATAGCCTTTTCTGAGTAGGAGTAACTACATCTCTGGTTGCTTGAGGAGTAACTAGGGAGAGTAGTAGTTCTGAGTAATGGAATTGTTTTAGTGCTCACAGAGTGGAGATGGGGGCCAAGTTAAAAGTGTTTGCTACTGTAGGAATCTTGATTATCAAGGAATATGGGTGCAGGAGCTCTTTTTCTTTTTGCAGAAGCTGACGCCTCTGAATCCTCCCTGTATGAACTATATATAAACTAAGAGTCAGTATTCTTTTTTCTACCCTTTCTCTTTCAATCTGAAACAAAAATACACATGTGCCCATAGGAGAGAAAGGAGGAGTTATAATACACAGTACATATACTGTGTGTGTACTAAACCAGGGGTTGCAAACTGGCAGCACAGCACATGCTGTGAATTTGGCCCTCAGATGTGCTTTGTTTGGTTAGCACAGTGTTTGAAAAACTGAGTGGGGATGCACACCCCAGTTTCCATAGGCTCCGACTTTCTTACACCTAGGATTTTTATAATTTACATCAATAATTCTGGTCACTGAAGCTATTGGAGTTTGGGACCAGTGGATTAAATCTTTGCCTGTCTTGCACTTTCTGAGATCTTGTGTAAGAGTGAAAAGAACAAACCCCAAAGCATTCTGACGTGAGGCTATGGCATTCATTTCTCTGAGGCAGTGTATCATTTTATAGCATTTAATTTCCTATGTAAGGGATACATTAGTTGTAACAAATGAACCTTCAAATTCCAGATACTTGAGGACATGTACTGACTCGAACTTTGAGGGATTTTAATTTTTTGCTTTATTTATTTATTTTTTTAAGGATGGGAGTGAGAGGAAATTCAGGGGCACCTAAAGAGGCAAAAGGGCAGGAATGATTGATGGCCATAGAAAGTCCTGACAAATTTGTAGTCAATATTGTTTGTCTAGAGCAGCTTGTATGACAAAAGAAGTGTCAGCAGCTGCCTGAATTCTCATTCTTCAGGACCTGGCCTTTGAGTAAAAATAGGCGGCTTGAGTGAAATGCCTGTCGTGGTTAATTGGAAAAATCACTCCAGATGAGTGAGGGAGGCTGACAGTTATGCATTACATGAAGAATTGAGTGTGTCTTACAATGTTGATACAGGCACCAAAAGTGACTGGGTTTAGTCTTTCCCTAGTTAGGAAGGCCATGGAAGGATAAAACCTAAGAAAAGAAGCAACGTATTATTGCAGATTCATACACCCTTGTAAAAGACTTCTAGCCCCATTTGCTTCATGGTCACCCCCAATCTTTGCCCCAATTCCTTTCTTTTTTTAAAAATTTTTATTCTGTTCTTGCTTTCTAATGACTCCATGGAACAGGGACCAAGGACAATTTTAGTGAACTTGTGAGAGGAAATGATAGACTGATATTCTCTCTGCTCCCTCCCTCACACTTTCTGAATGTGAGTATTTGCTTGGCTCTGTGGAACTGGTCAGAAACATTTCCAGCTATTGCTCCAGTGCACAATAGGCGAAGCTCACTTTGTCATTTAGTAACTTGTTTATCTGTCAACATTTCTCACCCTCAAATGATGTGGCTTCTGAGAGAGCTGTGGTTTCTCATCCAGATGAAGTCTGAGAACTTATGATTCTGTTAGGGCTGGAGAGCTTGGTGGATAACTGGTTCTCTGAGCTTCCAGGAGCCTGCTGTCTCAGGGCCATCACCACCAACACTTGGATGTGTGGGTACAAATCGGTCATGGGCCTCTTCAATTTAATTTTCATCTTTGCATCCTGCGTCTTGGCATCGTTCTCTGTAGTGCCATAGATTTTTGAGAAGCAGAGGACAGCTTTTTGGCTTTAGGCTTCTGAGTCTGTTTAGCCTCCAAGGCTTTAACCATCAAGCTATAAAGTAATGTTTCATTTGTGTTGTCTTGTGGTGATGTGTAGAGGCTGGTGGCATTTTATGAAAAGGATGTGGCCCTGAAGACTTTGCGTAATTTAAAACTTGCATAATTTAGGCAATAGCCTCAACTCAGTTTTACAATTCATTTGGCTT
The DNA here is from genome assembly GCF_963455315.2 of Globicephala melas. NCBI lineage: Eukaryota > Metazoa > Chordata > Mammalia > Artiodactyla > Delphinidae > Globicephala > Globicephala melas. The sequence continues at coordinate 65,071,048 of NC_083316.1, forward strand.
GGCAGCTTTGAAATTATGTGATCCTTGAAAAGAACTTAAATTTGGGAGATTTACATTACTTCAAATTTTGAACATGAAGAGATTTTATTAATTTTTAAATATCGCACATTTCAAATTTGCATGAAATATAACCAATCTAGGGTATTCTATTGGGGTTTATGTTTGGTTCTCTTATAATTTTTTAGAGCATACTCTCCTTTCTGGGGCCAAGTATCCAAAATCTGCTTATATAGAAATATAGGTCTAAACCTTTTGTAAGAGAGAGGGTAACCTAACAGGACTTGGAAAGAAAATTTGAGATCATTTTGGGGGCTCTTATTACTACTTTTATATGTGGCAGCTTGGAAATGCCTCAGAAACAAATCAATTTAATTGAATTCAATAAAGATTTATTTAGTACCTACTAAAGACCAGGCAGTGTAGCAGACATTGGGGCTGCCATAAGGATCAGGAGTTGAAATGAAGTCAGTGAATTGAAACTAAATGTTTCGAGAATTTTAAACTAAAACCAGCCATGCGTGGCCCTGAACATTGCTTAATTTTTCTTATTCTCTACATTTTTATCCTATTCTTTTATGAAGATGAACATACATTGCCAGTTGATGTGAGGAGAAATCTAAAAGTATTTAGGACATTTGGGGAATGCCCAGAGAGGTAATGGAATATCTATAAATTATTTTATTTGAGTTTTAAGTATAAAACTTTTAATTTTCACTATGGGGGCTCCATGACATTTCCTAGCTGTGTGTCCTTGGCCAAGTCACTTAACCTCTCTGTGCCTTCATTGTCCCTTCATTCAAATGAAGGAATAAAAGCAACTATCACAAATAATTGTTATGAAGGTTAAATTGAGTTAATATTTGTAAAACTCTCAGCACATGCCTGACATATTCTAAATGATATATTACTTTTGATAAATAATATCTTTTAAAAATGTTTTCATTCAATATTTAAATTTTGGTATGTATGGAATGCTTGTACAATGGAATCTTTGTCTATGATATAGAAATCTTTCAGTGCCAATTCAACTTTCATTGTCCAGAATGACAGCTCTAAAAGTTCTAGAAAGTGGAACTTAATATGTACTGACTATAGAACTCAACCCAGGTATCAAATTGTTTTAATGAGATTTATTTCTCTGGTGAGAGGGTGATTCAGAAAACATTCCAATCCCAGTTAATGCAGTTTTAAAGTGTAATTGTAGTCTGGAAGTGTAGGATTAAGTGGTGTTTATACTCTCATAAATTCTGAGCTCTGTGATGGCACTGATGGTCCTGAAAATGTATTTTTGTCAAGTGCTTTTAAAAGTGAAAAAAAATGGAGCTAAAATGTCGATTCTTTGTTCAAATCTGTTCAAAATTTGCTTTTTTGGAGGAATTTTTCATTTTCTGAAAAAAATCCTATCGAGCTTGTTGGCACATATAAATATGGATTCACTAAATGTGGGTTTACTTAAAAATAAGATATGCCCAACTAACCTCATTTCCTTTTTTGATAGAGTGGGGAGACTGGTGGGGAGGGGAAATGCCACAGACAAAATGTGTCTGGATTTCAGGAAGACCTTTGATAGAGTCTCTTATGACGTCCTTGTGGTAACGATGAAGATATATGAGCTGGGTGATAGTTAAACTAGGAGGACTCATGGCCAGTTGACAGTGATATGCAAAGGGCATTTGGGAGGGAGGCTGCAGGGCTCTATTTGTGGACCCCACCTTTTGAACATCCTGACCTGAGATTTGGATGATCTTAATAGAAAAGAAACATTAAGAAATGAGAATAAAGAAAAATATGAAGTTTAAAATAAATAAATTCTTCCTTTTGGTTAAACATGTAGTGTGCATTTGTGGTCTGGGGGAGGTCTCACTTTCTGGATGAGGAAGGCTGAGAATTCTTGCTGACTGTGAGCTCTGCCTGAATATCAATTGGGTGTAGGCGGCTGTGAGAATCAAGGTCATCTTCAGCTGCCTTTAAATTAGAAATATGGTTTTGACAAAGGAAGTAATAGTCCCACTATGCTTTGCTGTAGTCAGACTACATTTAGAGTGTTGGACAGCACTGGACATTAGATTTGTATTTTGTGGGGAGAGGTGATAATAAGCTGGAGTGAACCTCAAATGTGAAAAGCCTGGAAAACTAATTATACAAGTAAGAGTTGGACGACTTAGGGAGGGTTAGGTTGGAGAAAAGAAAGCTGGGAGATGGGGCTGGTGACCTGATACTTGATTTCAAATATTTAAAGGCATGCCAAGTAGAACAGGGATTAGCCTCCTACATAGTTCTAAAAGACAGAATAGGACCAAACGGTACAAAGCATGGGGCGACAGGAGTTCTTTAAGCAATAAGGGCTGTCAGATAATAGAATGATTGCTCATTGTTGGATAAATTCAAGGAGAGGGGACAGGACAGATGTTTAGGAGAGTTATGGAGGCCATATGTCAGGATGGCTAAAAGCACGGGCTTGCGGCTTGAACTGGTTGATGTTTGAGTTCTGGTTTCCCTAGTGGCTGTGTGAACTTGGGCAGTTTATTTAATATCTCCATGCCTCAGAGTTCTCACCTGTATAATAACAGTTTCCTTCTCCTGTGGTTGTTTTGAGGACTTAAATTAATCCCTGTGAAGTGCTTAGCACATTACCTGGCACCTAGCAAATACTTGACAAATGACAGTTATTACTATTAGTAGTCCTGCTGTGAGGGAATGTTGAAATGGATGGTCTCCTTTCCAAACCTAACATTTTATATTTTGAATCCATATAAGGTATTAAAGTGTCAAACATATCTAGGTCATAGTTGTAAAAAACCTTTCATTGCATTGGAGTCTCCCTTCTTCCCATTGCTTCACCTCAATGCTCCCTTCAACTTTTTCAGGGGTATATCCTGGAGCACAAGCATCAGTCTTCTTTTTCTTAAATATATATCACCATAAATGAGGTGGCAGTGGCCTTGAGAAGATGGGTTCCATTCCAAAGACCTAGGGGTATGCTTTTGTTCATTTTCTTGGGAAATGGTGATCACATTATACAGCAAACTGGAGAAGGATATGCCTAAATTAAAATTGTGTTAGAGAATTTTATGCCTACCAATTTGTTATTGTTTCTATGCCTTGTATTAATATGAGTTCATAAGTATTGAAATAATTGTGTAATTAAAAAGAATTATAGTCATTGTTAGAGAACAGAAGACAAATACCACAGAGGCGTAACCATGTATTATGTATTTACCTTACTTCCTGGTTGGATACTGCCACAGTTTTCTCATAGGACACCCATGCGACAGGTGTCCATTTCCAGGAGTCCAGCTTCTCTGTGTCCTTTTCCATAGTCACCTCCTGTCTCTAAATTGCCTGAACACGCAGCAGAAAGTCACCAGAGGGCATTCTCAGACCATCTGTTATCAAGGGACTCCAGCTGGGAAGTACCAGACAATTCTCACTTAGGTCTCCTTTTGGATAAAGAGGCAGTTTCTGACTCTCACTTGGAAACACTTGGAGCCTGAAGGCTGCCTTGCTAAATAAACCAGCACCCCACTCTGGGGTATCAGCAGAGACATTTTACTGAGTCACCACAGACTTCACATCTTTCTGTTCCTGTACTGATACCAACTAAGGCTATCCTCAAAATCTGGACAGCCCACATGTCAAGCAGAGAGACCTCTGGCCGGAGGATCCAGAGACATGAGAAATTTGGTTCCAGCTTTGACTGATTTCTTGACCTTCAGCAAATTACTTTTGTGCCTCAATTCTCAGTTTTCTCCTCAGTAGAACAGAAGACTAGAAAGAATGCTTGAAGATCACTTCAAGTTCTAACAATCAATGACTGAATTGCTTCCTTTCTCCTCCCTCCCTCCTTTCCTTCCTGATTAAAGGAGAAACTGGGATTTACTGACACTGTGTTTTGGGCAAGTGTGTTATGAGCTTGTAGTGCTGAAGAGATAGTCTCTAAAGGAGACTGGACAAAGCATACCGGACATTCTGGAGTTGGAGGCTGAGCATCTAGGTTCTGAGTGTAGATTTCCCCCACTCAGGATTACCAGACTGGGGCGTGCATGTCTTCAGGGATGGAACAGCCATGGGACCATTATAGTCCAGGACCTTGGAGCATTGGAGCATTGATTCTACTCAAGAATTCTGGGGAAAAAAAAGAAGAGATGTTTTATGTTAAACACAAATATTATGAAATATAGTTTAAATGTTTGCATTTTTATTGTGAAATAGATTTCAAAATGTGGGGTTTGTAGTTGAACGCTTTGGGTTACACTTCTGGGTTTCCTAGAATTAGAATTATTTCCTCATTTCATTAGAGGTTCCTTGGAGGCAAAGTTTAGGAAAGCTTAACCCTTGGAGTATGTTACGAAAGTATCTTAGGTTGGCTTTCCTAGAAGCAGAGCCTGAGGTAGGCATTCTGCTACATGTAATTTACTAAGGTTATGCTCTTTAAAGAAAATAGCCTTCTAATAAGTGAGGGAAACTGAATAGGAAAGAGGAAACAGCTGAACAATGATATAGTCTCAAGGAACATAATCTGATTTATGGGGGTAAGGAATAAATCACATCATAGAATTGACTACGCTTGAGGCAAGAGGGCTGAGATTTTGTATCTCCATATCAGTTAGTCATTGTCTGCAGGCTATCCCTGCATGAAGACTGAGAGGTGACTCCCTTCAGTGGGAGTAGGAAGGAAAAATGGGGGGCATTCCCCAAAGAATGGAACAGCTGTGTGCAGCCATTGCAGCCAGTGGTGTGCTGGAGTCAGCTCATACAGCTCATAAAAGCTGGCTGTGTGCACTGCTTCCTAACTCCCCATTCAGTCACCTCATCCTGGTAGTTTGGAATCAGCATAATGGGAGCATTTGCATCATGAAAACTAACGAAAGGTACAAATCAAGAACTTCTACACCCCCACCAAGAACTAGTTGTTAAACATTTACTGGCACACCCCTGGCCAACACTCTCAACTAAGTGATGGTGCCCTGGCTGGTGAAGGGCATCTGGGCAGGACACTGACATCATCTATTACAGAGGCGTTACTGAAGACCTACCCACAAATGATCTCCCCAGCTAATTTGTCAGTTGGCAAGCCATTCTTTTAGGCTTTCCCTAGCCTCTTTTAAAATGTACACAGTATTGGGAGGCATAGAACTAATAATTCACAACAGGCTGGTCAAAACAACTGATCATGTTTACTAAAGTGCAAGAGAAGGGTAGAGTAGAGGTAAGGAAAGAGCATGTAAACTGAATTATCTGCAGTAAGGGACAAGGAAGGACTGTGCTATTATGCTTAGGGACAGAATTTAGGATAACTATGGCATATAGTATTTTCTGGAAGATATTTTTCAGAACTTATTTAAAATACTACACAGGGGCTTCCCTGGTGGTGCAGTGGTTAAGAATCCGCCTGCTGGTGCAGGGGACACGGGTTCATGCCCTGGTCCGGGAGGATCCCACATGCTGCGGAGCGGCTAGGCCCGTGAGCCACAACTACTGAGCCTGCGCGTCTGGAGCCTGTGCTCCGAAATGGGAGAGGCCGCGACAGTGAGAGGGCCGTGCACCGCGACGAAGAGGGGCCCCCGCTCGCCGCAGCTGGAGAAGGCCCGCACACAGAAACGAAGACCCAGCGCAGCCAAAAATAAATAAATTGATAAAATACTACACTTTCCTGAGATGATGGAGGGTGAAACGTTTTATTATGGAAAATTTATTAGGAAAAATTTCAAATATACAAAAGTAGACAGAATAGTATAATAAACTCTCATATACTCATCATTCAGATTCAATAGTTATTAACTTATGGCCAATCTTGTTTCATCTATACCCTCATTCGCTTCCCCCTGGGAGTATGGGATGTTTTGAAGACTTAGTTAATTGGATAAATGTTGAATGTGGTCTAGAAAAAAGCCAAATTCACTAAGGACAGGGGGAAAATTTTTTGACAGAATGAAGCCCCAGCAGCTATGACCACTTTTCCTAACATATTGGGATTTTGTAGGAATCATTAGAAGACACACGAAATGCATTATATGGGAACTGTATTCTGATTAACGTCAAGATTTTTTGTCTCCAATTCCTCCTGAAATGAAGAGCTGGTGATGGAGAGAAAAGAGGAGAAGAATTACAGGGTTTCTATCAAAGGAACTCAATACTCTTTGCTGTCTAAATATTTCTTACCCTTGGGCTTTTTCTTTTTGTTCAGATATATAGGAGCAAAATATTAGGACAATTCTAAATGATCTCCCAACCTAAGAGCAAGGCTTGTCACATCACAATAAGGTAAAAATCTTGACTCTTATTTGATAGGCAAAGAAATTTCCATAGAAATAGAAATAAGATTGGGCCTTCTTATAATAGTTTTACTATACTTACAGGGGTGGATTATAGTCACTGTACTTTTCGTTTTCTTTTTTTTTCCTTTCATTGTCTTTGAGGATTTGGGGTAAGAGATGGCCTCTGACCGTTTTCTAAGAATAGCAGGTTTCCTTCTCTCTGCTTTCTGACCATTCTACTTTCCTTCTCACTAGTTGTAATTCCAAAGATAATGCATATTTGAGCCCTTGACCAGCTGGAATTGAAAGAATAAGTAATGGGGGCCCAGGAAGAGCATGTTTGGAAAATTAATAATTAATTCACCATGAATGAATGAGTTAAGGAAGACTTGGTTTAGTCATTATGTGTTTATCACTAGAATCTTTTACTAAGGTTAGTTGGAAGTAGACAAAGGACTTGAAAAATGAGACCATTGGGAACTTCAGGAAGCCAGTGCTGAGGGAGGAGTAGATGTAATAACAGCAGAGAAACAGCACTGTCTAGATTACTGTCTTGCTATTTTCTAGTAAATTGGTTGCAGCTAGTTTATTGGAACTGCTCATGATAAAGCCTGGTCCTTTGTGCCAGCAGAGAACCTGAAAAAGAAGCTACTCTGATGCTGTAGACACGTGTGTGAGCTGTTTATCGACAGAAGATTTTCACTTGCTGGTTGCTTGGAAGAGGTTGTTGACAGGTTGTAAGCCTGGGCCTGTATGGATCACAGGCAGAAAATAAAAGAAAGCATTCTTTCCTAAGGGATGGTTACTGCCAAAGATTGAAAAAGGCTGTGTAAGTTATCAATTCCTACCCATCTCTTCTAGCTAGTAAATCTTGATGATATGTTTGTTAAATTAAAAATTGATAATGTACTGGCTGAATTTCTGTTGAGGTTTTCCCACAGTTATTGGGAATCAGACTTAATTCTTTTAGTGGATTTCTTGGTGTCTTTCTTGGAGCCCGCTTTTTATTGTTTTCTTTATACTGAAATGTCATGATCTCAGAGTAAAAACAATGCAATCAAGCTGCATTAATATTTCTTTTTTTTTTGACTGCGTTGGGTCTTTGTTGCTGCACACAGGCTTTCTCTAGTTGCAGCAAGCGGGGGCTACTCTTCGTTGCGGTGCCTGGGCTTCTCACTGTGGTGGCTTCTGTTGTTGCAGAGCATGGGCTCTAGGCGCACGGGCTTCAGTAGTTGTGGCTCGTGGGCTCAGTAGCTGTGTCATGCAGGCCCTAGAGCACGCGGGTGTCAGTAGTTGTGGTGCGCAGGCTCAGTAGTTGTGGCACAATGGCTTAGTTGCTCTGCCGCATGTGGGATCTTCCCGGACCAGGGCTCAAACCTGTGTCCCCTGCATTGGCAGACGGACTCTTAACCACTGCGCCACCAGGGAAGTCCCAAGGTGCATGAATATTTCTGACATCTCATCAAACAAAAAAAATGTTTCCTAGAACATATGCATATGTGTATGTATAGTAAGAGAAGTTTGATCTCATTTTTTAATAGGATTTACTTTTTTAGAGCAGTTTTATTTATTTATTTTTATTTTTGGCTGTGTTGGATCTTTGTTGCTGCACACGGGCTTTTCTCTAGTTGGGGCGAGTGGGGGCTACTCTTCATTGCGGTGCGCAGGCTTCTCATTTCAGTGGCTTCTCTTGTTGCGGAGGATGGGCTCTAGGCACACGGGCTTCAGTAGTTGTGGCACGGGGCTCAGTAGTTGTGGCATGCGAGCTCTAGAGCGCAGGCTCAGTAGTTGTGGCACACGGGCTTAGTTGCTCGGCGGCATGTGGGATCTTCCCGGACCAGGGCTCGAACCCATGTCCCCTGCATTGGCAGGCAGATTCTTAGCCACTGCACCACCAGGGAAGCCCTAGAGCAGTTTTAGATTCACAAAAAAATTGAATGGAAGGTAAAAGATTTCCTGTATAACCCGTACCCCCATATATGTGCAACCTCCCCAGCTATCAACATTTTGTGTCACAGTGGTACATTTGTTACAACTGATGAACATATACTAATACATCACTATCAAGGACATGATGATGCATCATTACCACCAGAAGTCCCTATTTTACATGAGGGTTTATTTTTGGTGGTATACATTCCATGGGTTTTGATAAATGTATGATGACATGTATTCACTACTATAGTATTATTCAGAATAGTTTCAGGATTTTATTTTTAAAAACCTAAATTCTTACATAACTTTTTTTCTAAATTCTAACATAACTTTTTTTCTCTTTGGCTGCCCCAACCTGTCCTCCAAACAAGCAGTATTCATGGTGATTACATGTTACAGTCTGCATAGAAGTACATGTTATAAAAAGTACAATTAGGCAAAAAATTTTTGTCAGAGCATATACTTAGTGAATAAGGGGGTAAGAATTTTGAAATGTAAAGTCGTTATCCCAAACAATAATTCCCTGAAAGAATGAGGATGTTGGTGTGTATTTAGTCAGCCTAAGAAGAGGGCTCCTTCAATTCAAGATCATCATTGGGCATTGATTCTGGTAGAGGCCAGCAGACAACAGGTCTTCTTCAAAAACTCTTTTACAAGAATCTCCTTTGAGTTCCTTTTGAACTTCTGTCACCCAAACTCTTTCAAAACGCAGAAAACATACTCACCTGGGAATGAGTTCCCATCAACTTGATTCATACTAGTTTATCTTTATGGTGGAACAAGCAACCAATACCTTTAATTTCCTCAAGTGGTCCTGGGATAATCTAAGGCAACCTAAGTGATCAAGTGCTAAGTCCTCTTGACCTTAGATACATGGTAATGGCTTTAGTCCCCTTAAAATTCTAACAGCATAGTGAATTTATGACCTAAAGGCCAAGTTAAAGAAATTCACAGCCCTTATTATGCATTTAATTTGTTGTGACAGGGATAAACGGATATAGAGGATTAAGAGTAAATGAAGGATAAAAAATGTAGATTAGGAAAGTGGTGGAACATAAATGTCAAAAGTGTAGGGGAGAAAAAATAAATTTCCCCCTAACCTTCATTGTTCTTTGCTAAAAGCCCCTGTAAAAGAGACAGACTTACAGGAGGAAACAAACAAACAAAAACTTTAATGACATGGGTACATACAAGAGCCCCACAAAGATATGAGACTCAAAAGGCAGCCCAAAGATTGAGGCGCATATACCATCCTGAGCTAGGGAGAGGGATAGGGTCCGGGATTTCAGAGTGAGGAAGGCAGTTCATGGGACGGTGAGAAGAGGAGATGATTGGTAACCAAAGATTACCCTGATCTTAGAAGTTCTCATCACAAGGAAAAAAAAATGTAACTATGTGAGGTGATGGATGTTAACTAGACTTATTGTGATCATTTCACAATATATGTATAGATATCGAATCATTATGTGGTACACCTGAAACTAGTATAATGTTATGTGTCAATTATATCTTAATAAAAACAAATCAGAGGTTGTCCTGCCCTGTAGATAAGTCTCAGGTAAAAAAGTGATCTCTGGTAATAGTTTCTTCCTGGTACATGTTTCCTTTCTAATGTAAATTTTCCTTACAAAAGGGTAACTTCTACTCTGTTTTCAGAGCTTCACTTGTGTCTGCAGCTCAAAATAATCCTTATGCCAAAGAGACCATATTTTGGGCTGGCATGTTCTGCTACCCTTCAAAAAGCGTATGGTTAAAGAGAAAATGTGAACTGCTACCAAATGTACATATCAGTTCTTCAGCCCATGGACATGTGTATTAGTACTAATTACCAAAGGGCAGAGCAGCAGTGAGATGAAGAAAGAGTTTGGCTCTGAGGCTCACAAAACTAGGCAGATGCAGATCTACCTACTTCCTGGGGTTGCTGAAAGGATTAAAGGAGGTAACATTGTGTGAGAAAAGTACTTTGTGATCTACAAAGCTCTAGTTACAAGCAGATATTTTAACATAAGAATTGGCACTTATTCCTAAAGATCTTGTGACAAAACTAAGATGAATGAAGCAAAATGACATATAATCAAATTCTAAATTAGGTTATATATGGAGATGATAATTACTTTAGGAGACCAGGCATGAGAAAAATCCAAGTTAATTGAAGTGCTTAGTGAATGTTCCATGGAAGAGAGCAGACTTGAGCTTGTCCTTTAAGTGCAGGTGAAATATGCCATGAGAAGTATGGATTTGGGGAGAAGCATTCCAATCGGGGAGAACTTTAAGATAGTATAGGTTGGAATGGGGAAGCTGTGTGAGGAGATCTGTGAAGAAATCTACAACAAACAGTATCTATTTATTCATCCAATAATCACTTATGGAGCTCCAACTCTGTGCCAAAGACAATAAACCAAGGTCTGTGGCCTCAGGGACTCGTATCTGGAGTACCTGTATTGAAAATTGTTGGACAGTATGGCAGAGGTAAGGTTGGAGGAATATAGGAAAGCTAGTCAGTGATGAAAAGTGAACTTGAACTATGTGATTATGATCAAGGAGCATGAGAGGAGAATTCAGAGCTAGGAATAACACTAAGGTAAGAATGAAGATTAGTTTCTAGACTGAACTCACTCCCTACTAGCAGTGGGTCCTTGAAATTTGTTGCTTAACTTCTCCCTAACTTCTTAGTTTCTTTAAGTGTAGGCGGGGATGGTAGACAGTATGGGCAGACCACTTGTCTTTACCTGATATTATTGGTAAGGTGAGGGTTTGGAGTCAAGGGGAAAGCAGTTGGAAGTGGAAGGTAAAGAGAGTATAAAGAAAGAAATGTAGAGGACTGGGAAAATAGAGAAAACAGAAGCATGAGGAAAGCAGGGATAAACAGGTAAAATCCACAAGAAGATGATTTCAAAAAGAATAGAGAGCACATTCAAATGAAAAGTAATAGGAGGCAAAGCCAGGGGAGAAAATGGCTCTCCGTATAGTGGGTGGCAGCTGCAATGTCAGGGCAAGGGCTCGGTCTGGAGCTTGAATGGCTGCGCAACTACCTGATCATTTAATGACTTAGAGCAAGTTACAGCCTCATTTGGTTCGTGGGTATAATGCAGCAAGAAACACCTGACACATAGTAGGCACTCAGCAAATATTTAAACGTGTAATCTATTTATACTGTAAATACAGGTACTTATGAGGGTAAAACTAAATAGCATACAAGTTGAACATAAGGGACAATAAACAAAGTGAAGCAAACAGGATACTCAGGGTGGTGTAGCTGTGAGGCTAAAAGTCCAGGATTTTGACATACCTTGGCAAAGGGTTATTTATTTCTTCTTTCTCCAAGGCGGTGATATTTACTGATGAGGTAAACCTAATGATCATCTACTAGATTTTCCTGCCAGTAGCTCACTGATGTTGCCCACCTGTTGCCCACTCACTTCATTAAGGAGTATTTTTTATATGACACCTCATTAGGCTCTCCATACCTCCAGGATGCCGTATGAGGGAAGCCATTCAGCAGGAACCCTGGTATTTCCCGAATACACGAGGGTGGCTGCGTGGGAGAGATGCTCCTGACCAAAAAAGACCCTGCATTCAGCAGCCCTTTGAAGGCGAGGTCTTTGTGGCCACAAACCTGGCCCTTGGTCCAAGTAGCTGATGCTGTGGTTGTGCTTTGAGTTAAGGCATGAGAATCATGAAGAGGTGTGGGTTTGAGGGATGGTAGATCATAAGGCTCTGTGGCCACAGCAGTGGTTTGGTAACATATGTCTGTGACTGAGCCAGAGGGCTGACAAAGGAAGAGATATCCTCGCACTTGATACTGGAGGGAGCTTGAGGTCTATAGATGCAGCTGTTCGCGGACTCTGAGAAGCAGGGTAGGTTTTTTTTTTTTTAATCTGACTTTTAATTAGATTATTTCAGCTGAAACTGGAAGTCAGATATTGAATAAATATCTCCAAACTTAGTTTAAGTAATATGAGAACCTATTCAACCTAGCTGTCTGGAAGGCTTGGACTTGAATTTTTTATTTTATTAACAATTTTATTCTCTACTATTTGCCAAGCTTTGGTTCAGGCATTTTGCTGAGTTGAAAACTGTGGAAATTTGTTGTAATTGGAGGGGAAAGAATCACATGCGGTTTCTTCCAAAACTTTTTCCAATTTTTTTTTTGTTGTTGTTGTTCTGAATTCCATGGGAAAATTACCCAGAAGGGTTATTTTCTCTTTTAATGATGCAACAATGTTTGGTTTGCTTTGCCTGTTTTTATTTTCTAGCTACATTATAATTACGTTTTCCCACACAAGTTATTTTCTTTCTTCCAAATTAGTAGATATAAAATTCTGATGGCTCTTTAGGGAGCTAATCTTCAGATATTCTCTCCTTGAGGTGTCCTTTGTGTGGGAATAGATGATGCTGGACAGCCAGGCCCTAGTCTACCCGCTTAGCGGTAATCTATCACCCCAGGCTTTTTAATTAGCAGTTGCAGGTGAATCACTAATTGGTCTCACATTTGCATACATAAGCCAGAGATCTGCAGGTTTAGAGTTATAAATCTTAGTCATTAGGGCAGGGCATAAATGTTAGAATTCATTGTTCATCCCTTACAATTGCCTCATCAGCTCTGTACAAAGTGTTGTTTTATATTGGTAATTTTAAGTGGGTGAAAAATGACTTGCTGTATTCGTTAGAAAAACATGGTGTTTTAAAGAAGAAAGTAGTAAAAAAAAAAAAAGCAAAGGCACTTATACAAGGCTTCTTGAGATAGCGGCAGTGGGACATGGTACTTGAAAAACGGCACTTGGTTTAATTTTGTTATTGCTTTGAGTTCTTTGGTGGCATTAGCATGCTAAACATGAGCAAAGAGAAGGCTCGCAAGGAGTTTATACTTTCTGAGACAGATCAGTTTAAGAAACAACAGGGAAGGCTTCTTTACCGTGGGCCCATATTGACTTCTACTTTTAGGAACCTGAGAGCAATTCAAGTTTACTCACATTGTATCTCATCAAAGGTCAGTCTATTCTCAGAACTCATCTTGACTGCAATCAGTGAGGATGCTGTGGGCCTTCAGGTGGCTACTTGACTCATCAAAGTTTATGATCCTCCATCTGTCTGGAGGCAGAGATGCTCTCAGCTCCTGGTCATTTCTGAGAACATCCCAATTGATAATTCAGTTAAAGACATAATTACCAACATAATATCCAATACTGTTTACCAAAAGAATCACATGTGTTGAGAGATAGACTATTCATTATGTTCATAATGGAGCTAGGCTCCATTATGAATGGAGTCTTCCAGAAATGGAAGTAAATTATTTGAGTTACTTTAAAAATTACTTTTGGTATTTGGACTTTATTTTCTTGAATGTAGTATTACTCCAATCTTGGACCACATAGGTCTCCTGGATTTTATGGGTTACATACATATTGAATAAAATTTGGTGGCAGACCTGTGGAGGGTTTGAAGTGAATTAGCACCATCACTGACTTGTTTGTGAATATTCTCACTCATCTTCTGGGCCTATGTTATTCACTACTGTGCCCATTCAGTCCTTGGAAAAGGGAATGTGATTTTTACTGGCATATCAATTTGGGTTTCTCTATGGAGTTATGCACAGCAAAATTATTGGCAACATTCTGATTTCTTACAAGCTTTATCTTTTAGTCAAGAAGTGTACCACTCTACAGGCATATTGAATATATGTGTTATAGTTTATCAAGTGCTCTTTTAATATAAGAGGTATTTGGCAGTTTACCCCCAAAGAGATTAGCCACATTGAATAAAACATTTCCAAATTTTATTTAATTCCAAATATTCCAAAAATTTAAATAGTTCCTGACTGTAAAATTTTCTATTTGGAAGTTGCTTTTGCACTGCAGAAGAACTGGTTAATATTGCCAATAAGTTGACTTCTGTGGCATTAAGTTGTAAACAACAGCTGACTCTGAGTTGGGCTGGTTGTGAACTTATACAGATTACTCTGTTGTCACTGTTGGAGGTTGGGAGAGAAACATCTCTCTTGCCCTCTCTGCAAATTCTTTTTATAACATTGGTGATTCTTTGGACATGATATTTATTTCCCATGAAGAAATAGCATTTCTTGATAAGCAGACTTGTTTTCTCCATCAAATACCTTCTTTTTCAAATTAAAACTGGTTCTTTATTCTATTATAGTTATTCAGTAAAAGGATGGAAAGAAATTTTGGTGAGTCAGTTGGTAGTAGTCAAAATTGTCTGTTTCGGACTCAAAAAAACCTGAGTTCCTCTCCATGATCTACTTTTTTTTTTTTAATTTAACATCTGTATTGGAGTATAATTGCATTACAATGGTGTGCTAATTTCTGCTTTACAACAAAGTGAATCAGTCATACATATATATATGTTCCCATATCTCTTCCCTCTTTATATATTGCATGTTCTTAGTAAGTTGACTTCATCTCCATGAGCTTCAGTTTCCTCCTCTGCAGGATGTGGATAATAATAGTAAATATCTGACGGAGTTATTGTGGGGACAAAGTGAGGTTATGATCACAAATTACTCAGCACAATGACTAGCTCATAGTAAATGTTCAATAAATATTAGCTACTAATATTATTATTAATAATTTTATTAGTGCCATAGATAATAAATGGACATGTGAACCTGAAAGACTGACATTTGAGTCATTTAGCTGTGAACTTTCTATGAACTTCCTTTTTCTTTGAAAGAAAAAGATTAAGGTTTTTAAAAAACTGACACGATCTATAACATACAATATAAGTGATAAAAGAGAAATAACCATTGTAACCTATTAACTGAACATCATGTAATTTTTTTCTTTTGGTTGTATGGAATTTTAACTAGTGTATTTTCTCTCTTTGTTGAAGTTATCTGGAAACCCTATCTAGGGTTTTTGAAACTTATGGAAATTGCAAAAGCTCCTTGTCCCTTTTTTGTATCCTATGTATTCACTCCTATTCTACTCTCATCTCACCGTTTAGACCAGTAGTTTTCAACCATGGATGAATTTCAGAATCACCCAGGAGAAAATATTTGCGAATCATATTTCTGATAAGGGGTTAATATTCCAAAATATATTTAAAAACTCATACAACTCAATAGCAATAAAACCAAACAATTCAATTAAAAAATGGGCAAAAGATCTGAATAGACATTTTCCCAAAAAAGACATAACGATGGCCAACAGGCATGTGAAAAGATGTTCAGTGTCGTTAATTATCAGAGAAATGCAAATTAAAACCACAATGAGATATCACCCGACACCTGTCAGAATGGCCATCATCAATAAGAACACAAATAACAAATGTTGGCGAGTATGTGGAGAAAAGGGAACCCTCCTACACTGTTGGTGGGAATGTAAATTGGTGCAGTCACTATGGAGAACAGTATGGAGGTTCTTCAAAAAACTAAAAATAGAACTACCATATGACCCAGCAATTCCACTCCTGGGTATATATCTGAAAAAAACAAAAACACTAATTCAAAAAGATATGTGCACCCCAGTGTTCACAGCAGCATTATTTGCAATTGTCAAGATATGGAAGCAACCAAAGTGTCCATCAACAGATGAATGGATAAAGAATATGTGGGGTTTATATACAATGGAATACTAATCAGACCTAAAAAGAATGAAATTTTGCCTTTTGCAACTACATGGATGGACTTGAAGGGTATTATGATAAGTGAAATAAGTCAGACATAGACAGATAAATGCTGTATGATATCATTTATATGTGGAATCTAAAAAAATGCAACAAACTAGTGAACATAACAAAAAAGAAACAGACTTACAGATACAGAGAATAAACCAGTGGTTCCCAGCAGGGAGAGGGAAGGGGAAAGGGCACAATAGGGGTAGTGGATTAATAGGTACAAACTACTATGTATAAAATAAATAAGCTGCAAGGATATATTGTACAACACAGGGAATGTTGCTAATATTTTATTCTAACTATAAATGGAATATAACCTTTAAAAATTGTGAATTACTATATTGTACACCTGAAACTTACATAATATTGTAGATCAACTATACTTCAATTAAAAAAATATATGAAGAACTCATACAACTCAATAGCAAAAAAAACAATTCAATTAATAAATGGGCAGGAGATCTGAATAGACATTTTCCCAAAGACAGATGGCCAACAGGTACATGAAATCATGCTCAACATCTCTAATCATCAGGGAAAATGCAAATCAAAAACCACAATGAGGTATCACCTCACAGCTGTCAGAATGGCTATTATCAAAAAGACAATAAATACCAAGCATCGGAGAGGATGTGAAGAAAGGGGAACCCCTATTTACTGTTGGTGGGAATGCAAATTGGAGCAGCCACTATGGAAAATGGTGTGTAGATTCCTCCAAAAATTAAACATGTTTGTGAATGTGATCCAGCAATTCCACTCCTGGATATTTATCTGAAGAAAATGAAAACACTAACTTGAACAGATATATGCACCCCCATGTTCATTGCAGCACTATTTACAGTAGCCAAAACATGGAAACAGTGTAGATGCCCATCGATGGATAAAGATGATGTGGGGTATATATACAATGGAATATTATTCAGTCATAAAAAAGAATGAAATCTTGCCATTTGTGACAATGTGGATGAACCTTGAGGGCATTGTACTAAGTGAAATAAGTCAGAGAAATAAACTGTATGATGTCACTTATGTGTGGAATATTTAAAAAAAAAAAAAAAGCATATGGTTACAGAGAACAGATTGGTGGCTGCCAGAGGTGAGATGTGTGAAATAGGTGGAGGGAGTCTAGTTATAAAATAAATAAATCATGGGGATGTGATGTACATCATGGCAACTACAGTTAATAATATTGTATCGCATATTTGAAAATTGCTAAGAGAGTAAATTTTAAAGTTCTCATCACAAGGAAAAAAATCCAGAAAAGGCAAGAAAAGCATGACCAGGTGTTGTCAAATAGCGCTCATCTCTAGCACATAGGGATTTGTCATTTCATTACATGTTACTTTGAATTTTAGGTCTGGAAGAGCCCTTAGAAATCATGTGGTTTAACTTCCTTGTAGACTTTGGTTCTTAAAACTAAGGTGGATTCCAGTTTGTTTATTTTTAAACAAAATGATCAAAACAACCAATGTTGTCAACTCATTTTTCTCAACGAAGGACAAAACAAACTTATTGGTGTGGAGAGCTACCGGGAGGAAATGCATTTCTGCATCTAGCTGCTGCTGAGTGCATTCTTTTTTTCAGGGGGCCTATGTTCACGGCACATTTGCAGAATGGTTACCTCTTATTCCGTGTTGGCCTTGTGCCTACTTGTACTTTAGTGATATTAACAGCTACTAAGGAAATAAGACTTTTGGAAAAAGCTTTATAATCCTGGTCGTTCCAAAGTTTTATTGAGTACATTTTTACCATGAAATAGCCTCGAGAGTTAGGCAGACTAATAAACCAGACATGATAATCACTTCACGTGTATAGCAGAAATTATGCTTATTCCCCAGTGAAATAAGACTTCTCAGGTCTCAGTGGAGACAGATGAATTTATCATTCTGTAGCAGCAGGGTGGGTCATAGCCTGGGTGGCAAGCTATGTAAATATTAATGGAGATTCCAACTCAACTGTGTTTGCAGTAATTTCGATGTCATGTTAGCAGCTGAGGGTCAAGGCCAAAAAAGAGAGAAAAAAATGGTGTGGGAGGGACTTGGATCTTTTCTAATGTAAGGAAAACCCTTCTGTTTATTTTTTAAAGTTCTTTTTGTCTCTTCAGTGTCTGTGGCCATCTTAAAATCTCAACATGATGCTGGGAGAACACTTTACTCTGGAAATCCACTGACACTTTTGCTATAAGGTTATTTGACCTCTTTCTTTCTAATTTTACAGTGGTCAGTCTTTGAGCTGAATAATTTCAGACAGATTTGCCTCCCAAGAACCCTTTTCTTTGTGGAGCAAACCATGAAGAAACACTTGACTAGTGGGTGAAATGACAAATACTCTCAACCTCAAAACTATTAGAAATCAGTTTCTCAGGCATCAGATCTAATTATTCTCCCTTCCCCATTTCAATGCAGGAATCCCAAGGTTAAGGAAAAGCAGCTGAGAAAACAATATTCTTGGTTGATGTTCATGTACTGCCCATTTTTTATGTAAGTAAAGGATAGGATGGGGAGACAACTTCCAAGATATGCCCCTTTAATTGCCAAAAAAGACACAGAATGTTCAGAGAAAGAAAATATCTCTGCTAATATGCAGAGATAACAATGTTGATAGGAATATTGGAATTCCACTTGTCTAACGGCTCTCAGAATGTGCTCTCTATTGCCAACGCCAGGTATTCTTTTAGTTGGGAGGAACCTAACACGGAAGAGCTGGAGGTCCAGCTGATGTGGCCGCCCGGATGGCCAGGAGGGAAAAAGGGGCTCACCTAGGCTGCTGTGAAAAGGCACAGTGTCTGGGTGACACTGGAATGTGTTTGTATGTGTGGAGGCGCAGAAGTAGCAGAATGACAGCATGTAGAGGGCATTTGAAATTAGAAGGCAGGAATAGGAAGTTGCACTGCTAAACGGGGTAGGTGATCTTTGGATCATTACAACAGACCCCAAATTTGTAGAACAAATAGTTTTGAGAATTAATCTTCCATCCTAGGCCCTGTTTCTCTGTGTTAAGTTATTCAAGTTATCCAAGATAATTTGAAGATGAGGGATAGTTTCCATATATACACTTTATAGCAAGTTTAGTGTTCAAGCTCCTTTAGAGTCAAATTTTTTTTTTTTTTTTTTTTTTTTTTGCGGTACGCGGGCCTCTCACTGCTGCGGCCTCTCCCGTTGCGGAGCATAGGCTCCGGACGCGCAGGCCCAGCGACCATGGCTCACGGGCCCAGCCGCTCCGCGGCATGTGGGATCTTCCCGGACCGGGGCACGAACCCGCGTCCCCTGCATCGGCAGGCGGACTCTCAACCACTGTGCCACCAGGGAAGCCCTAGAGTCAAATTTTATACATAATATAATAGTCACATTCATTATGTAACTCTTGTTGAAGTCTAAGACTATTTCTCTTGTCAGGTGTTCTGGAGATGGAGAACAACAGATGGAGTAATTAAGACATGTTTTGATTGCAAGTGACAGAAGCCCAACTCTGCCTAGCTTACCAAGAAGGGAATTTATTGGCAAACATAACCAAGCTATGGAAAGAGCGGGGTATGGCCTACCTCAGGGCCCTGGAAGAAGAGCCTACAATGCTATTAGGTCTCTCTCTTCACTCTGCTTCTCTCAGTATGTTGGCTCTATTCTCTCAGCCTGGCTTTCTCTGTGAGCAGCAGCAATTCCCACTGATAGTTCCAGCCTTGTGCTTCCCAAAGTTTTCCACTTGAGAAGAAGCATCTCCCTTGAACTTCTATATAAAAACCATCCAAGGGCAGGACTGTGATTGACCCAGTTGGTGTCAAAGTCTACCCACCCCCCAACCCGCCTCTTACGGTCTGGAGGGAATGAATACTGTGATTTGGCAGCCCAGCTTCAACTACAACATCATGTTAGAGTCAGGCAGAAGTTTCTCTCTTCAAAAGGGGAATATTACAAATGTCCCTTCAACTGATAAAAATCTTTCTTTTCAACCTGAAAACTCTCAGTTATCTGTCGGGCTTTAGTTTTCTAGAATCGTAATCTTAAGAATTAAACTGGAATGGATAATCGATTAGAAACTCCTTGAGGACAGGGGTTATATTTTATAAACTTTTATCCTCTGCTTTTGCTCAGGAGAATTTTGAAAATATGCTAAATATTGACTTGGTTTGGATTACTTGTGATAATAAATAGATTTGTAAAATTAATAACAATGATGGTGTTGGGATTACTTATGGGAAAACTTATGAACTAAATATTAAAAAGGGACTGGGTGGGCTTCCCTGGTGGCGCAGTGGTTGAGAGTCCGCCTGCCTGCCGATGCAGGGGACACGGGTTCCTGCCCTGGTCTGGGAAGATCCCACATGCCGCGGAGCGGCTGGGCCCGTGAGCCATGGCTGCTGGGCCTGCGCGTCCGGAGCCTGTGCTCTGCAACGGAAGAGGCCACAACAGTGAGAGGCCCGCGTATCACTAAAAAAAAAAAAAAAAAAAAAAAGGGACTGGGTGAGGTTGTGAGTAGGTTGGGTAGTTAGAGAAAGTTAGCAGTTTCACTTATGTTAGACCTTATTTAAAGGTTTTTCTTTTTGAGGTGGTGCTTTTTAAAAATTATTTTTAGAAGATAAAAGAATCTTAGATTTTGGACAACAGATTTCCATACATGATATACCTCACTTGAGATTTTCAAAGTCTTTGTTAAAAGTGCCTTTTATAATTTTTCATATCACATTGTAGGAAGGGCCAGTGTCATTTTGAACATTATTAACCATGCCTGATACCCCCTTTCCACCATAAATTAAGGTAGAATGTTGGTTGAAGTGAAGCTAGATGGATCAACCTGTCAAAAGCACCGATTTATAATTCTGCTACTCACATTTCTTACACACTGCTGCCCTCCCTCTTGTTGGCTCACACAACTTTGAAGTACACAGGGAATGAACTAATATGGTAGCTCCTATACCTCTAACTAATCCTGTCTAAAGTGTCTCTACTGGAAGTATTTGAGAGACGTATTTATTTTCCCAGTGTGATTTATGTAAACTTTTGTCCCATTTGAAAGTGGCATATTAATGCCTAATTCTGGAAAAAAAAAAGGAGGGGGGAGGTAAAAACCTTCTCTGCCTGTCTAGACAGAGCCTTGTTAGTGTATGTCTGATCATACGGGGGCTCATGGCGGTAATATTAATCGGTGGGAAATGAGCCAAGGAAAGACAGCCCTATCTACCAATTAAATTTACTGAGCTTACAGGGTGGTTTATAAAGTCAACATGCTGGGCAAGGTTTACATCTGACCAGGGTAATTGTTGTTTTCTGATCCCCAGTTGGCCGTCAGCCACTCCAAACACAAGACAGATGTTGGCTTTACTAGGGTCAGGGTTATCACAGGGTGGGATGAATAATCATTGGCTCTGGAGTTTGCTACTTTTCCTTTGCTGATGAATAAAAGCAAATAAAATTATTTCTGAATGTCTTGTGGGGTGGGGTGGGTTGGTTTCATTTTGCAAAGCTGGATTGGGGCACTGAAAATCAACATCACAGCAGCAAACTTCTCGTGTCTCTGACATTTCTTAGTTCAATTTGATCTGAGGACAACTGATTCACTATCTCGAAGGGCAAAGGTTAATGCCTTTTCATAAAGATAATGATAAACACAAACAAGGTATTCACTCTGATATATTGGTTTCTTATCCGGGGTATCAAGGCAAAAATGTGGGAGAACTGAAAACACAGAGTTTGAAGTAGCATCAAAGTAATTTGTTGGTTTTTGAAGTAGGAACTTTTTAATTAAATGTTTTCTTCTAATACAATTCAGGTGTATAATAGCATGAAACCCAATGAAAACTGTGAAATTCGGAGATGTTTTCTGTGTTTGCTATGTGTCAAGTGTGCAAACCCTGCACATGTGATTCCTACCCACTTGTGTTTGTCTTTTGGGATGGTTTCGTTTCCATTAGGTGCTAGGAAAACTAGCCATGCACCATGGTCCCCCCAGGATGAGAGCCAGACTTGAAAGAATCCTGTCTGTGGAAAGGCACACTTGTGGTGGGAGCAGAGTGATGAGCCCCAATGCTGGGGCTTTGGGATCCATGTTGGGGGCTGCCAGGAATGTCATCTGACACTGGGCAGCAAGTGAGAGCAGGAGGCTGCAAGTTAGTAAAACGTTGGGTGCACTTCTGGAAGAGGAAAATACACACAGCCTTTAACGAGGCTGGAAATATATAGCTAAGTTGACATAATTTATTCTGGGAATTGCATGTTAAATTGTATTCCAGATACCAGGTTATATTTGATGGTTGACTAGAAAATAGTATACCGTTTGTCTGTTTAAGGCTAAAGATCTCCAACATTGCCTTTTAAGCCTACAATTGCCCATGAAAATAAACAGATATTTCCCTCCTCGCTTGAGCTGCCTTTCTCATCTGCTCATTCTGGAATGCTCTTATAAAAGTTATCTGCCTCTCTGACCACATTTATCTTTCAAATTCTTTTTCATTCAATGGCGGTTCCTCTCATCACCTCATCCACGTTATGCTCCAGACTTCGCCTCGCTTTGGCTGCACCCAGATTTTCCGGGCCTGGCCTCATTCCTGTCCTCCTGGCTCTCAGTGTGTGGTCACCCCCAGGCCAGCCTCCTCTCCCTGAACTCCTCCTCCTAAGTCTCCCTGGTGGCTTCCTCAAAGCTCCTGTGGTCTGCCAAGCTGAGCGCTGACCCCTTTCTTTTGGAAGATTCCTTTGCTCCCACATGCCCATTGCTCCCTGAATTGAGGGCTCTTAACCTCTGACTTTTCCAGCTGGAGCCTCTCAGCCTAACTGATGCTGTCTAATCGTGCTTGCATGCCTATCGGGTGCTTTCTTATTATCACTTCCATTTATCAGTCATAATGTTTTGTGGTCATTTTTGGCGATTTCTTCTTGCTGCTTCTCAGCCTACATTAATGCGACTTCAGCATTAACATTTATGAGATGCTGCCTGTGCTGGACGTGAGGACCCAACACAGTAACCTTCCCTCTGCAGGCTGTCCTCCTCACCCCAGGGTGTGGTGGACAAGCCCATCTGTTCATGTTGGCTGGGCTGAGGCAGACAAGGCCTTGAGACCATTGGTTATGTTTTGATGAAGCTATTTGAAAAGTCATCATTTCAGGCAAGTTTCCGCCCTCCACGTGCTCCTTCACAAAGTGATTAAAACACAGATCTGACGGTAAAATGATGAGTCATTAGGTTTATGGAGACGTTAGGCAGCAGAGATGTAGTTATGGAACTCCAGGTCACAACTTTTTATCATTTTTTTGGTTTTTTTTTTTTTTTTTTTGATCCTGTGGCATCACTGCTGTCTTCTGGAAAATTTTATTTTGGGAAGTTGTCTGGCTGTGAGTCAGTTTCTTTGCCTGAGAATGTTGTCTGGGACAGTAACAGAGCTGTATTGTATTTTTCCTTCTATCTCCCTTTTTTTTTTTTTTTTTTTTTTTTTTTTGTCCAAAGGAAAAATTTGGCCAAAATAACCTGTGCGTTAGATTCTGAGTTTATAATTGGCTGAAGGAAACTCTCCTGTCAGAGAGTGGAAAGGAGAGTGGGAGAGGATGGATAGAATTTTGGCTGAGAGGCAGTGTCCCCTACTGTCCAGAGGGACCATAGGTAGTTGTTCCTTTCTCATTGTTGCTGGGACAGTGGCTGACTTGGTATATATGGGCCCTGGCCATTCTTTCTGTCTTTTCTGTGCTGCTTGATGCCATAGAGAATGTGGACTGTGGAAGGCCTTTTACCCTGTTCAGAAAACCAGAAAATTTCTATTTCTGTATCGTAATTGGGCTACATGTGTTTGTTAAATACAAACAAACAAGCAAACAAAATAGAAATCCCAACTTCAGAAGCATCAGGGACCCTGTATTCAGGAATTGGTCTCTTATATTCTCCCTGTGAAGCTAAGTCTGAGAGTTATATACACAGTGAATGAAAAATGAAGTAGAAATAAAATATTGTAAATCTCATAATGTCCAGAGATTTCCCATACTATATGGGAAATCTGCTTGGCATTCATTCATACTTGACTTACCTGAAATGAGCCTGCCATTGATGTTCAAAATCAAATTCTATTTCAGATTTTTTCTTACATAATGTCATCATTCTTCTAAGACTCACTGAGGAACCTAGTACTTTTATGAAAAACTATCCCATGATGAGAACTGTGTAACACAGTGTTTTCCTTTCTGGCCTGGCCATTGAGAGCTACCTTTGGGGCTTAGTGGTAACATATCCTCAGCATAGGTTTTCTAGTACATAGTAGAAAGAATAAATGCCTCTCTACTATGTGACCTTTTTTGACTTCATATTAATGATCATTTGCATATTTTTCTTTTATTATAACATATCTCAAATAATTCTGAGAGAATTTCTGACTTAGAGATCACTTAATGACAACGAAGAGACACAAAGAGCAGTGTTTATCAACCTCAGAGCTGTTGACATTTGGGCAGCTGGATTCGGCAGGAGGAGCCAATCAGGTCACGATGCAGATATGAATGATGCCTCTGCCAGACCACTGGGGGGATTCTGGACTGAAGTGTGCCTGTGGAGGAGTCCTGCACTGGGTGAAAATGGCTAAGCCCTTGTTCTGTCCGTTTGCTTGGTCATTTGTTGGGTTATCAAAAGAAATGTGATTTTGGTCACCACCACTAATCACTGGCCACACCCTAAGAGGAGTGTGGGCTCAGGTGGCACACTGAGAGGTTGCTGAGGTTGCTGACAGTTGGAGACTATCAGCTAATCACATTCTTTGAAGCTGGGCAGGGAGATCTGCCAAGGTTACTCTGCCCATTGTCTTACATCTCTGTTTTCCTATGAACTCCTTTATACTGCTCTGTCCATAGACCCTCTTCCCCCTGTTTTCCTATGCCATTGAGCTTAACAGGATGGCTTTAAGGAGCCCTATTTTGTTAGTTGAAATATTAACAGAGTCTGAATAGACTTAACTGGATACTAGTTGGGGTTAGGTGTCCACTCATGGGCCAATCTACTACAGTGTCACAGAGAAGAAACATGGCTGCAGGGCACCACTTTGGTGGGTAGAAGTTCTCAGGGAAGGAATGCCTCGAGCTGGGATGATACCTCCAAAAGTCCCTCCTGCAAATGTGTGATTATGTGCAGAGTTGGAACGTGAAGCCAGGCCCTGTACCTTTAAGTGCAGTACGCTTGCTAAAAACATGGTGTCTTTCACTCTGTCCATCCTTTCCTTGATTTTAACCCATCCTGAACATGGCTGCCAAAAAGAATCTTCTTCCAAACCTAGCTACATGTTGTAGAACCAGGCTCACCATGGCTCCATGGCTCACCATGGCCAATATGATTAATTCTAAAATAATTGAAAACCCTTTAAGACTTGCTCCATTGAGCATTATAGACTTAACACTAATCAGCTACTCTGCTAGAGCATAGACTATAATATCCCTTGAACATGCCAATACATTCCTTAGTGGAAGAGCTGTGTGACAGAACCTAGTTCTGTCCAGCATCAAATTCAGAGTATTTCTACTTTTCATGCTGCCTCTTCACCTTGTTAAGTTCTACATAACTAAAGGTCAAGTTCTACTATATCTACCTAGCTCTTTCTGATAATTCCAGTGATTAATTATGTTCTCTATTTAATCATAACACTCAATTAGTATTTAATGATATCATGCTTTATAATATATTTAAGTGATCATGTGACTATATTTTCCCACTAGACATAAGCCACTTGAAGTCATGACCATGGATTCAGTGCCCCATTCAAAAAGTGGATGAGGGACAGCTCCATAGGTTTAAGGTTCAATAGAGGCAGAAACAAAGTTCACTAAAAACCAGAATAAGCCCAGAGCAAGCTGTCAAATTACAAATAAACAGAAAATGAAATATGATAGGAAGTTATGAAACAAGGATAATTAAGACAAGATAGGAATATATTTGTAAGATGGAAGTAAAATTCTAGAAATAAATAAGCAAGAATAAGTATCTTGTTTTTGATGTGTTGACAAGACTCTTGAGTATACTAAACGTACGCAGCAACATGTCTTGATTTCGTAGTGAAGTTTTGTTTCCCTGTATGAAACCTTTGTTAGAATGAATTCAGATTAGCTTTAAAATTATCTCCCGAAAAATATACAGAAATGTATTGAAAAGAGAAGGGATTATTCTCTATTATTTATTTTACAAACAAGCTTTAATTATATCAGAGCCTAGTAATTTCAAGTTGATAATTTAGATGTATCTGGAATGAATTATGGCATATATACAAAGCACATGTGTAACATAAACATGATGATGTACAATTTAACCTATTTAAAAGATATTCTAAATACATTAAAATAATCAATTAGCATATATATTTAGGTATTGTTCTTCATTAATAT
The DNA here is from genome assembly GCF_963455315.2 of Globicephala melas. Lineage (NCBI taxonomy): Eukaryota > Metazoa > Chordata > Mammalia > Artiodactyla > Delphinidae > Globicephala > Globicephala melas. The sequence continues at coordinate 65,097,206 of NC_083316.1, forward strand.
AGTTCATGTTAATAATTGTAGTTGAAAACACCAAATCATATTTTAAAATCATGTAATTAATATTGTTGGATTTATAGAATAATATTACTGCTGATTAATTTGAATGAATGATAAAATCTTCAATAAATCAAATATGTCCTAAGTCTTGTCATATGCAAAGTGCTGTGGCAAATAAAAAGAAACATAATTTAGCTAGGGAAGGTATTTAATAATAATTAAATTTGAGTAACAAGAAAAAAATTACAGTTGATGCAAACATTGCCAAATGAGATCAGCAGATGGAAAGAGCAATGTAGGTTGAATGGTGTCAAAAGGTTATAAGGAAGCACTTTGAAGTGACTTATAACGATCATAAATGTGGTCAGGTAGAGGGGATGGATCCAGCATGCTAACCAGTCTGGCAGTCTGTGAATAGAATCTTTTAGCGTGAATTAAGATTCCTATAGGAGGAGAGTAGGAAGGTAAATTGGAGCTATATTATGGAGAAGTTTGAATGGTAGACGAATAAATTTGAACAATGATAAGTTATTGAGCGTTACTATAGTCATTTCTCACCAGAAGGTTTATCTACCTTCACTCAAAGTACATTCATTATCAGCCATTTGTAAGAGGCACTGTGCTAAGTATTATAGGAAGTTAAAAAATTAGCAATGATGACTTCTGCCCTCAAGCAGTTGATGGTCTACTACATAGGAGAAAATATGTGTATATAAACAACTATTGAATAAGTCAGAATATGACAGGAGTTACAAGAGAAGTAAGAGAAGTGTAAACCAAGTATTAAGATAAAACAGGGGAAGAGAAATTAATTCCAGCTGGGAGGATTCAGGAGCACTTGAGGAAAGAGCAGGCATTTCAGTTGGTCCTTGAAAGATGGAAGAAATTTTGACAACACCTTTTCTCCATGAGGGGAACATGCTTTTTAAATAGGAAAACCAAGGGCACAGGAGTAGGAAATTACAGACAAATTAAAGGCCTAGAGAGTAGTTTAGCTTGGCTAGAATCCAAAGACCATAAGGAGGAGGAATGAGAGGTAAGGGCAGAAATGCAGAGTGGGGCCTGGATATGGAGGGGCTTTAGTGACAAGCTTAGATGCTTGCACTTTATTCTTTCCTCTTTTATTTCTCAACCACGAATGGTTGGGGAGAGGGTGAGTCTTAAAAAAAGACTTCCCCTGAAGTTCTCATAAGCACCTCCAGGGATTCATGTCCTGGTGACTGATACACACATGATGAATGATAAGAACTGTACTTTGGGGTAATTACTAGGGAAGGAGAACAGTGGTGGGATGAATTAGAAAGGGAAGTTACAGGCAGGAAGAAGTTTTGGGAGCTGTCACAAGGTGACAGGTGGGTCTATGAGGGTTAGAACTACTAAGTTCTTTCTTTTCCTTCCCCATCTTATTGAGATATAATTGACATATAACATTATGTAAGGTTAAGGAGATTTGATACATGTATATGTTGTTGAATGATTACTGCAGTAAGGTTAGTTAACACATCTGTCACCTCACATAGTTACTACTAAGTTCTTAATTGGCCTCTCATCAGTCTACACTTTCTGCATGGACAATGGAAATCCAATGACTGACTAGATGTGGGGATCAAAATTAAGGAGGAATTAAGGATAATTTCATGATTTAAGTCTTTGTTGACTAAAAGATATCTGTCTTAAAATTAAACAAAACATGGAAAAAGCAGAGTAAGAAGAGTTATTTTCGTTGCCTGCAATATAGTGCATTTGGATCCAAGATTTCAAGCTGGCAGACCAAGCATGTTTATTGACTTGCCCTCCATCTCTAATCCAACTGATGTCACAGTAAAATGGTTAGGCTAGAAATTCATAACAACCAGGAGAAAGGGAGGCAGAAGTTATAAGAAAATGAGAGCTTAACAAATTTCTGGAAGACAGAACACAGAGAAATGTGAGGAGGGACACAGAATAGAGGAAGTAGCTGACTGCTGGGCATATGGGAAATGGAATGGAAGATGACTGGGCTCAAGTTGGCAGATGTGGAATGCAGAAAACCAAAGTGATGGTTTCAAGGTTGGTCAATGCAATATGATAGGTGCATCCTTCCCTACCTCCACGCATAAAACTGCTAGGAAGCCTGAGAGCTGTGGAGCAGCAAGAACTCCTGGTGGATCTTCTCTGCCTGGAAGCGGTCCAAATGCTCCAATAAAAATATCCCTTCCAATATATTTGTTGGTGTGAAAGAGTTTTGCAAGCAGTGTTCTGCTGAATTAAACTGTCTGAAGAAAACCAAGGCTTCTAGAGAACTACTGTCCTCACTCTGACCACCAGTTTCCCTCTTGCCCATTCAACACTTAAAAACCTCACAACCCATGAACACATAATTTATAGTCAGTCTTCCTGCTCAGGTGAAGAGCCATGCCTAAAAACAGTGCAGAGGAAACCTCAATCAGTTATCTAGAATGATAAACACACATCTTCATTCTTAAACATAAATGGAATCCAAGATTCCAGACAGTAGAGAAAAAATAGTAGTACTGAAAAACATTGAGATAAGAAAATATATTAAAATATGTTACAAATATATAAAAATATATATTGACTCTGGAGGAACTAGAGGTAATTTAGGGAACAGAAGAGAACTTTAAAAAATTCTGTCCCGTTAGTATTGCCATTAAGATTTGAGAAGATATTACATCCATAAAACGAAAGCAGGTTGCCATGAAAAAAGAATAAGCAAAATGAGAAATGACTTTTATAAACTACAAATGATTGCTGAAAAGTAAAACTCCAGTAACATCAAGCAAAAACAGACAAAAGCACCAAAATATTAAAAAGAAGATATGATAAATCTGGAAGGTCCAAAATCAGATTAGCAGGAGTCCCAGAAATGGAAAGCAGAGAAAAGAGAGAAGAAGAAATGAACAAAATAATGAAAGAAAATTTCCCAGAGCTGAATGTAAGATTAGGAGAATTCATCATGTGCTGTTAAGGATGACTAAAAATACCCCCCACAGATACATTCTTATGAAATTTCAGATCATTTGGGATTCAGATAGGAAGTTTTCAGAAAGAAAAAATTTCCCTTAAAAGGATGAAGAATCAGACTGGTATCAGACATCTCATCAGTCATATGGGGTGTTTGAATAAAATAGAATTATGCTTTCAAAGCTCTGAGGAAGTTATTTTGACACAAAATTTCCATAACCAATCTATGAATCAATTAGGGTAGAAAAAAGACATTTTCAGACATGCAAGGATTCAGAAAATTTGCCTACCATGTATCCTTTTGAAGACATTTCTCAGTGATAGCAAAATGAGAAAGGAAACCCAGAAAGAAAACATAGTGTTTTCAGCCAGATGTGCAGTGTGGGAGAGCCCAGGATGAGAGCTGGGGTGAGGTGGAGGGCCCAGGTCTACAGGAAAATGTCTCTTGGAAAAAGGAGATTTTGTTATATGGTTGAGAGTAAATTTCAGGATATAGTAGAAGAATATATTTCTTCTATTTACAAGAAGAAAACAAGATAATTAAACATCTCCTCCTCTCTGTCCTCCAAACCAGATCAAATACAAACTGTATAAGAAAATCATGGACCAAATGTGGAGCAAACAGAAATTTGACAGGATTTGGTATAACTGAAGCCACACAACAAAATAATTCATTTGACTCTTATGTAGGATTGCTGTCCTTGGGGTCATGCAGCACAGGCACATGGGACTTGAGAAATAAAGGTAAACTAGCATATTTCTTAGTTCTGCAGTAAATAATATTTAGATAGTTACAATGACATAGATAACTGTTTATTGGTTTTTAATTTTTAGAATCTATATGCAGACCATTAAAGACAATTACAGTTACAGTACAGAACATAAATTATAAAATTAAAGGTTTAGATAACAGGACTTAGAAGAGATAAGGAAGAAGGAAAAGTGAAGTAAAGGGAAGGGGACTAATAATATCTTTAACTCCTGATACAGTGGGAAGTTGGTAGATCAGGTCAAAAGTTTACAGAACAAGAATACAGATTTTAAAATATTTAAAATTCCAGATGTGACAGGGAGAGTAATTAATGATGATAATCAACAGCAACAACATACAGGGAGGATGAGGAGGGATGAATTAAGTGAGCTAAATGGTCATCATTCATAAGCTTATCTTTGATTAAAAAAAAGAAAGAGGTAAACAACAGAGGAAACGAAATCCAAATGGTTAGAAGTGCTTACCACTAGGGGAGAGATGGTGGAGGCCATTGATTTCAGCTAAAAAAATAGTGCAGTTTAGTAAAACTAGACACCTGAAAACCAGAAGAAAGAAAATACCTGAATATTCAATGGTAGATAGGTCTGAAAACTTTCTTATGAAACAAACAAACAGGTATATTTATAAGACCGAAATCTGCCTAATGGGCAAGGACTGAGGAAACAGTCGACAAAACGTTCTAGTAGGTGAAATCAAGAGGTCAAGTTTGAGAATCAGAAAACTGAGTTAGGGTGTGTATAGAAGTTAAACTTCGAGGGAAAGATGTTTTCAAGTAGTTTGCTGAGTTAGGAAGTACTGAGTTCTGTGGTAGTTTCTTAGATGTGTGGTAGTTCCCAGCTTAAAGAGTTTAAAAATGTGTTGTTTTTCTGATTATAAAAGTAAATAGATGTTCTTGCAGAAGATTAGAAAATTAAAGTATAAAGGAACCCCAAACGTAATTAGTATGTGGCACCTTACCACTCCCAGTATTTTCACTTCTTTTCTTGAGGTACCAAATGAAATAAACTCCCTCCTCCAACCCCACTACCAGATCAAAATCACTTACTAGTGGCACGGCAAGAATCACTAGCTAAGAGGGTAAAGTAGCTTAGCTTAGCTTGCTCATGGTATTCGCGAGTTCATGATGTTCCTGGCCGCGGAATACTTCTCTTGCCCTGCCATTGCTGGTTTGGCTGCGGTAGGCAGCTGTCACCGGAGTAACTGACTGATGTAGACTCAGGTGTTACTCTCCCAGGGGTGGTAGAGTGAGCAAACAGGAATTTAGTATGCATGAGAATCATCAGAAGAGCTCAAACAGTACAATTTCCATAGCTTCAGCTGGTCAGGAGTGGAGACTAGAAGGCTGAATTTTTAAACAAGGACTCTAAGTAAACTTGCTACTCCATTGCGGCCCATGGGCCAGCAATGTTGACATCACTTGGGAGCGTATTAGAAATGAAGAATCTTGTATCCACCCCAGACCTACTGAATCAGAATTTACATTTTGATAAGATCTCCAGGTGATTTGAGAAGCACTGGGCTGGGTGATCTTATAATTGTTCTGGGAGCCATTTTGTGTAAAACACCACCTAGCTGCTTTTAATTAAAGCAATCCACTGAGAGCCAGCGGCAGTAGCTTCCCATCACCATCTCCTCTCCGTCCGTCTCTTCCTCTTTGGGGCTTCAGTCTTTTCACTGATATTCAGGAGGATGCTAACCACAACTTTTTCGGGTTTAACCTGAGTCTGAATCAAAGGAAGGAGGCCCTGAAGACTCCTGAGGACTTTCAGGATGATGGGTAAGCTGGGGCGAGGGAAGATGGATATTCACAGTGAGAGCAGCTAGCAGGGACCTGAGGGATCCTTTCTAGTGGGGTCTTCCTTTGTTCACTGCTGAGGAATAGAGCAGGTATCAGAGTCAGATATCTATGTTTTGCAAGGTCTGTGGTATTCTGTGGTACTTTTACGCATTGCACACAGCAAGCAAGACAATTAAGTAAATTAGCACTCGTTCTTTTTTTTGTTTTTCAGTTTAAATAATAATTTTATTCCTGTTATGAGTTGAATTGTGTACCTCTCCCCCAAATTCATATTTTTAAAACCTAACTCCCAGTACCTCAGAATGAATTAGCACTTGTTCTTAGGTTTCAGCTCCAAGAGAAAACAAGCTATAAATAATCACAATTCAAATTCACAGCTGAGGGGTTTTAGTAGTTGATCAGAGGTTTGACCTCCAGAACACTGATTATTATGGGAAAGGTTCGTGCAGGCCAGAAAATATTTAAGTGGGACTAACGTTTTGAAACTATAAAATAGGAAACCTTTGATGTAGTTATTTTGGGGAGTGAAAATTTAAATTTGTGTTTTCTTTACATATTTTACTTCCTTTGAAAGTTGATTGAAAACAGTCTGGGGTATGTGCATCAAAGTTATATTTTATTTGTTGCTGGCTTGTCTCTTGCCTCTGGGCAAGAGTATGTGGGGTTCTTCGTGCTCAACAATATGAGATTTCTTTCTATGCTTAAAACATTCTTCCTCAGAATGGACTGTAGACCTTATTGTAACGTGTGATGATTCAGTTGCTTAGCACACGGTTCATTCTCTGGCTGCTCTGGTTATGGGTACACTGTGCTTGTCTTGGGTTTGAGCCAAGTCTGAGCCACGTCTGTCTGCACTGGCTGGCCGGCTGTGCTCTGACTCTGGTCAGCACTGGCTGTTACTCTCCTAGTCATCTTTTTATCTTTCTGGGTAATCTTGGGCTTAATTTTGTTCCTGCCTTTAATACTCCCATGTGGCTTCTTTCTTCATTTCTTTTTTTATAAAAACATCTGTCTGAAACTTATATAGTCATCCTCATGACCCCTTGGTTATTTACAGTAATGTTTCTCTTCTTGTGTGGAACTGGGGTCTACGAAAACTCCTTATATAGAACATGAAAGAAATTAGCTGCGAGTTTGTGTAACTCTTTAGATGGCTGTGAGGATGTTCAGGTCATTTTCTTCTTTGGTCTCTCTGACTGGTACCTGTACAAAGGAGAAGTTACCTTGGGGACAGAGAGTTTGTCCTCCCTCCCCCTGAAAAATATCCGTTGTCTCCGAAGACGATAATATTGTGTAGGCACTTTGATCAAACTGATGCAGATAAAAGTAAGACCTATTATATAAATTAACTGTTAGATTACTTTTCTGGAGGAAGTTTATCTTTTTGCCTCTCTGTTTTTGTTAAGTATCACCTCTTGATTTTTGTTAAGTATGTTTTTGTTAAGCATCACCTCTTGATTTTTCGTTATTCTTCGTGATACATTTACTGAGGGATTAATTTAAGAGATCTCAATTAGAGTTAACAGCGTTTGTCTTTTGCTTACCTTTTGCTGGTTATAAGATTAGTGGCTAAATTTATTAACCTCAGTGCTTGCTTTAAAACATAATTTGAAGTAAAATGGACATGTGGAAATTTTCGACGTGATGAACTTGTACCGTACATTGTGTTGGTCATTAAGCTACTGTATACATTTGTCAACACTCATCAAATTGTACACTTAAAAATTGCCAAATTATGTGTTATAAATAGTACCTCAGTAAAACTGATTAGAAAGAAAGAGTGCTAAGTAAAAATGATCCAAATCTTAGACTTTCCTACCCCGTATTAGCACTGCTTCCTTGAAACCACCCCAAGTTATCTTCTTCCTTTTGTTCCTTAGGTATTGTATTAAGTCTGTTTGGGCTGCTTATAAAAGAATACCATGGACTGGGTGGCTTATAAAACAGACAGAAATTGGAGCCAAGAAATTGGAGTGCTGCTGTAACAAATAGCAAACAAATGGAAGCAGCTTTGGAACTGGACAATGGCTGGAGGCAGGAAGAGTTTAAGTGTGTGTTAGAAGGAGCCTACATTGTTGTGGGTCGACCTTTACAGGAGATTCTGGTGAGAGTCCAAAAGAAAAGAGGAAAGCTGTAGAGAAAGACTCAATCTTAGAAAATACCGAAGTAATCCTAAACAGAATGTGGGTAGAAACAAGGACAGTAAAGGCCATTCTGATGAGGTTTCCGTTGGAAATGAGGAACGTGTTATTAGACAGTAGAGGAAAGGCCATCCTTATAAAGTGGCAAAGAACTTGGCTGAATTGTATTCATGTTCCAGTGTTTTATTGAAAGTAGGACTTGAGAGTGATGACATTGGATATTTAGTTGAAGAAATTTCTAAGCAAAGTGTTGAAGGTGAGCCATGGCCCTTCCTGACAGCTTATAGTAAAATTTGAGAGAAATGACTTAAAGATGGAATTGTTAAGCAAAAAAAGAACTTGAAGACTTGAGAGTTCTCAGCCCATTCATACTGCAAAAAATAAGAACACTGAAGGCGTGGCCAAGTGACTGATTGACTAGATGAGTATGGATCAGCCATCTCAACGGAAGCCAGGAGCTATTCTCCAAAGCAATAGAAGAATGACCCAGAAGGTGATTCAGAGAGAACCAGCGCTGCCAGTCGCATCACAGGCCCCTAGTGCAGGGAGAGGGGGTTGCAGTGGCAGGCAGGGTGGTTTCAGAGGAGGGGCTGCTGCGCCTGCGGGCCTTCGGCGTGTGATGCCAGCGCCGCCTCACGTCACAGGCTCTACCCCCGCCCTCTGGTTCAGTGCTCCTTGCTCCTGGCCCATCCCAGGCATGGCTGCAGTGGGCCCAGCACAGCTCAGCCACTATGGCCAGCTCTCCAGAAGGCACAAGCAGCAAACTGCGGTGGCATCTGCATGGCTCTGTCTCAGCCGGCATATGCAGAGTACATGGCCGCAGGGGCTTAGCAGCCTCCACCTAAGTTTAAGCGTAGAACTGCCTAGAGCCTTGAACCTGACCCCAGCCCAGGAGAACTGTGGCATCGGGAGGATGGGGGCATCCCCACCAAGCCGTGGGGATGATGTTGCCACCCTAATGGGCCTGGAAGGCAGAGCATTGAGCCAAAGGGGATTATTCTTGAGCCTTAAGATTTAATGTTGTCTGCCTTGTTAGGTTCTGGATTTACCTGAGGCTGTTACTCCTTTCTTCTCTCCATTTCTCCCTTGTGGAATCGGAATGTCTCTCCTATGCCTGTCCCACCATAGTTTGGTTTCACACGTTCACAGGTGGGGAGGAATTTGCCTCAGGATCAATCATGCCTCAAGTCTCACCCAAATATAATTTAGATGATATTTATTTATTTGTGTAGTTATTTATTTATTTATATTTGGCTGTGCTGGGTCTTGCGGCACGTGGGATCTTCGTTGCCGTGTGTGAGATCTTTAGTTGCGGCATGTGGGATCTAGTTCCCTGACCAGGGATTGAACCCGGGCCTCCTGCATTGGGAGTGTGGAGTCTTAGCCACTGGACCATTGGGAAAGTCCCTAGATGATATTTAGATGAGACTTAGGACTTAGACTTTAAAGTTGATATTGCAACAAGTTAAAACTTTTGGGGCTATTGGGATGGAATGGATATATTCTGCATGCTAGAAAGATAAGGATTTAGGGGGGTCAAGGGAGGAATGCAATAGATTGAATGTGTCCTCCCCCAGATTCATATGTTGAAACCTACTCCCCAACATGATGGAATTTGGAGGTGGAGCCTTTAGGAGGTGATTAGGTCATAAGGGTCAAACCCTCATGAATGGGGTTAGTGCTCTTATAAAAGAGGCCCCAGAGATATATGTATATGTATAGCATATTCACTTTGTTATAAAGCAGAAACTAACACACCATTGTAAAGCAATTATACTCCAATAAAGATGTTAAAAAAAAGAAGAAAAAAAAAAGAGGCCCCAGAGAGCTTCCTTGCTCCTTCTACCAGTGAGGACTCAGCCGACGTTCTATAAACCAGGAAATGGGCTCTCACCAGACACTGAATCTCCAAGTGCCTTGATTTTGGACTTCCCAGAACTGTGAGAAATAAATGTTTGTTGTTTAAGCCACCCATTCTATGGTATTTTTGTTACAGCAGTCTGAATGGACTAAGATATGTGTTACATTCTTGGTTTCACCACTCAGTGCTGGTCATAGGAAATGGGTTCTCAAGGTCCTGTCATTTTCACCAGATTTGTGCTGATTTTTCTTAGAGAGATTAGGTAAATCTAGTATGAAGCAGATCCTTGTTAACTACCACTCTTGCTGCTTATAAGGAATAGTCAGAGGAGCAACCCACTCATCACTGATCAGATATTTGTGTGTGTTCACTCATTGAATAATTATTAAATGCTTATTGTGTTCCAGGCTAAACAGTAATACGTGTGCTTAATTGCATTTCTCTGGCCCTTGTTCATGAATCCATAGCCTAGGCTGGCTTTCCAGAATCAAGCCAGTCTCCTGATTTTGCACTGCTCCCTTGTCTTTCTGGAGTTAAAAAAAAAAAAAAAAAAAAAAAAAGATCAAAATCCTAATCCCCTCCCTGCTTCAAAAAAATGCTTGTGTGTTATTTCATTTTTATCTCTTTCTATGTATTATGTCTGCCAAATAAGACTGTAAGGTCCATGAGGGCACACACCGGGTATCCTTCATGCCAAGCAGAAAACTTGCCATGTGCTGAGTAGGTTTTAAATTTATGTTCTTCTAGCAGCTGATTGCTTCTGTTATAGCATTTACCACACCTGACTAAAATTATCAACTTGTGTGGGTGACCTTGTGAAATTATAAACTCCTAAATGGCTTATGTTTTTTTTTTATTTTATTGTATTCTCAGTGCACAGCCTAGAACTTGGTAAGACATTCAAAAACCTTATTGAAAAAGCAGGTTTATTAACATAAGGGGTGCTGAAAGACACAGCTAACCAAAATATTTACCCCTTTGTTCTGAAAAGTTACTTGAAATTGCTACCTCAGATTTCACACTTTCATTCTGAAATTGTATTGTGACCTATTGGGGACCACATGTTATCTGCGTGGAATAATAACCCTATGAAACTAACAGCCACGTTTAATTTGGCTAGTGTTTCTCAAATGCTTTTTGGTGGTGATCCATTTAAAAAAAATATTTACCCTGGGCTTCCCTCGTGGCGCAGTAGTTGAGAGTCTGCCTGCCGATGCAGGGGACATGGGTTTGTGCCCCGGTCCGGGAAGATCCCACATGCCGCGGAGTGGCTGGGCCCGTGAGCCATGGCCGCTGAGCCTGCGCGTCCGGAGCCTGTGCTCCGCGACGGGAGAGGCCACAACAGTGAGAGGCCCGCGTACCGCCAAAAAAAAAAACCAAAACACAACAACAACAACAACAAAAATATTTACCCTGAAAACAGGAAATAAAATATAGGTACACATGTACAGATACATATATACAGAATATGTATATACAGAGACCATAGTTACACCTACCTTTAGCCTTAATTACTACTGTGATGTACTCTGATATTTTTTTCCTTATGTTCTATTTATAGTTTTGAAAATACAGGCTGTAGGATCTACTTTATTGATTTCATGCTCACTAATGCAGTTTGAAAACACTGGTTTGGTTTATTGCTTAAACCATTGCCATTATCACACATCTATCTGTGCTAGGTGTTGAAAAGAAAAAAAAGATTTCTGAAATATAGGTCTGAACATTGAGTGTTGCCAGGGGAGAGATGTTAGGCAAAGAAAATATCCTGGGGCCCTGGATTGGATGAAAGGAGGGCATTCAAAGAAAGGGAGATGTGAGAAGAGGCTACTAAAGATAATTTCTCCTATATCCCATTGCATTTTAAGTCCAACATACACCTGTCTTTCCAGCTGGATTGCGAACACTTCTAGGACAGGAACTATACGTTATTCATCTTCATAACTTCATTGCCTAATAAGGGACCTGGGCTCAAGGAATATTTACTAGGTTGAGGGTAAAATAAAGAGCTAATATTTATCAAGCACTTACGATGTGCCACACAAACATGTGAGTAGATGCTGTTGTCTCCCTGCTCAAATCCTCTTACCTGCTAATGAGGACTGCTTGTTAATGCTCACAGCTACCCTCTTCTTCACAGAATTACCAGTTGGCCCTTCCCTCCCTCCCTTTCCCAAGCCTCTAGCCAATGACCAGTGACCGACTAACTCCAGAATATGAAAGCCCACCCCCTGCCTCAAGATGAGACCAACTCTGTAGTATAGTTCCTGCTCCAGAGCTTCCCATGGATCAGGCTAAAGGTAGTCTCCAGCTGAGACCACATCCTTGCTCAGCTTTCTTACTCTGCTCTGTTCTACTTCTCTTACTCTCTCAAAAAATCACATTCATGAGAAGCCCAACCTGATACTCTGCTTCTAGGGAACCATCCTAAGAACCTGGTTCCAAGCAATTTATAGTATTGTCTATTTATTTTGTCCTCAGAGCAAGTCTTGGAGATAGCTATTTACTGATGAGGAAACAGGCACCAAGCAGTGAAGTCACACAGTGGTGCCCTGAGATACACACAGAGACAGTCTGATCTGTGCCAAGGCTCTGCCCCATCACACATACTACATCCAGGCTTGGGACTGTGTCTGGCTGACAGGACCAGTGGGCACACCCCTGTTGGATGGGCACTTCAGGAGGGGTGGCTGGTTCCCCAGTTCTGCACATTGACTTATTTTATTAGCACTATTCCAGTTACAGATAACATTATTTAAATTTTTGAAAAGTACAACATAGAAATATTTATTAGTTTATTCCAAATTTTGCAGGTAGATAGAGGAAATCTCAACTTCCATCCTATCAATTCAGCAACAGAGAATTCATTTTAAAGGTAAAACTAACATGAGAGGTGATATTTGTATACTCTCAGTTTTTCACTGAACTTGACTAATCCACAGACATCTGACTGAAAACTTGCTAGTGCTGGTGGTTGGAATCCAGTTTGCAGTAAGTCACTTGTTCATTGCCAAGGTTAACAGTTTCTAAGCTACAGAGAGATGAGGAAAGTCTTTGTAGTCAGTAAATTACCATTTGCCCCTTTTTGAAAAACATGATTCTAGGTTTCTGTTTCATTTATTAGCTCTGTGGTTGCTGCTGCCTGTTCTTCTATAACTAGATTATCATTCGCTGCAGCCAACACCACATATACTTATCACAGTATAGGAGTTTTTAGGGTTTTCTTTTTAATATTGACATTTTGAGTATCGAGCACTTGGTTATTTACTGCCCAAAGTTAATAAAAGATGCAAAATACCATAGCAGTTCAGCACATTTTTGGTATCAGAACATGCTTCAATTTTCTAACTGTGTGACACAGGGTATGTTATTTAATATATCTGAGCTCCATTTGGTTTTTTTTTTTGGAATTTTATTTTATTCTTTTATACAGCAGGTTCTTATTAGTCATCCATTTTATACACATCAGTGTATACATGTCAATCCTAATCTCCCAATTCATCACACCCCCACCCCCCGCCACTTTCCCCCCTTGGTGTCCATACGTTTGTTCTCTACATCTGTGTTTCTATTTCTGCCCTGCAAACCAGTTCATCTGTACCATTTTTCTAGGTTCCACATATATGCGTTAATATACGATGTTTGTTTTTCCCTTTCTGACTTACTTCACTCTGTATGACAGTCTCTAGATCCATCCACGTCTCTACAAATGACCCAATTTCGTTCCTTTTTATGGCTGAGTAATATTCCATTGTATATGTGCACCACATCTTCTTTATCCTTTCGTCTGTCGATGGGCATTTAGGATGCTTCCATGATCTGGCTATTGTAAATAGAGCTGCAGTGAACATTGGGGTGCATGTGTCTTTTTGAATTATGGTTTTCTCTGGGTATATGCCCAGTAATGGGACTGCTGGGTCATATGGTAATTCTATTTTTAGTTTTTTAAGGACCCTCCATACTGTTCTCCATAGTGACTATATCAATTTACATTCCCACCAACAGTGCAAGAGGGTTCCTTTTTCTCCACATCCTCTCCAGCATTTGTTGTTTATAGATTTTCTGATGATGCCCCTTCTAATTGGTGTGAGGTGATACCTCATGTAGTTTTTACACGCAGGCTCAGTGGCCATGGCTCACGGGCCCAGGCGCTCCGCGGCATGTGGGATCTTCCTGGACTGGGACACGAACCCGCGTCCCCTGCATCGGCAGGCGGACTCTCAACCACTGCGCCACCAGGGAAGCCCACCTCATGTAGTTTTGATTTGCATTTCTCTAATAATTAGTGATGTTGAGAAGGTTTTCGGGTGCTTCTTGACCATCTGTATGTCTTCTTTGGAGAAATGTCTATTTAGGTCTTCTGCCCATTTTTGGATTGGGTTGTTTGTTTTTTTAATATTGAGCTGCATGAGCTGTTTATATATTTTGGAGATTAAACCTTTGTCCGTTGATTCATTTGCAAATATTTTCTCCCATTCAGAGGGTTTTCTTTTTGTCTTTTTTATGGTTTCCTTTGCTGTGCAAAAGCTTTTAAGTTTCATTAGGTCCCATTTGTTTATTTTTGTTTTTATTTCCATTACTCTAGGAGGTGGATCCAAAAAGATCTTGCTGTGATTTATATCAAAGAGTGTTCTTCCTATGTTTCCCTCTAAGAGTTTTATAGTGTCCAGTCTTACATTTAGGTCTCTAATCCATTTTGAGTTTTTTTTGTGTATTTTTGTGTATGGTGTTAGGCAGTGTTCTAACTTCATTCTTTTACATGTAGCTATCCAGTTTTCCCAGCACCATTTATTGAAGAGACTGTCCTTTCTCCATTGTATATCCTTGCCTCCTTTATCATAGATTAGTTGACATAGGTGCGTGGGTTTATTTTTGGGCTTTCTATCTTGTTCCATTGATCTATATTTCCATTTTTGTGCCAGTACTGTATTGTCTTGATTACTGTAGCTTTGTAGTGTAGTCTGAATTCAGGGAGTCTGATTTCTCCAGCTCCGTTTTTTTACCTCAAGACTGCTTTGGCTATTCAGGGTCTTTTGTGTCTCCATACAAATTTTAAGATTTTTTGTTCTAGTTCCGTAAAAAATGCCATTGGTCATTTGATAGGGATTGCATTGAATCTGTAGATTGCTTTGGGTAGTATAGTCATTTTTGCAATATTGATTCCTCCAATCCAAGAACATGGTATATCTTTCCATCTGTTTTTATCATCTTTAATTTCTTTCATCCATGTCTTATAGTTTTCTGCCTACAGGTCTTTTGTCTCCCTAGGTAGGTTTATTCCTAGGTATTTTATTCTTTTTGTTGCAGTGGTAAATGGGAGTGTTTCCTTAATTTCTCTTTCAGATTTTTCATCATTAGTGTATAGGAATGCAAGAGATTTCTCTGCATTAATTTTGTATCCTGCAACTTTACCAAATTCATTGATTAGCTCTAGTAGTTTTCTGGTGGCATCTTTAGGATTCTCTATGTATAGTATCATGTCATCTGCAAACAGTGACAGCTTTACTTCTTCTTTTCTAATTTGTATTCCTTTTATTTCTTTTTCTTCTCTGATTGCCGTGGCTAGGACTTCCACAACTATATTGAGTAATAGTGGTGAGAGTGGACATCCTTGTCTTGTTCCTGATCTTAGAGGAAATGTTTTCAGTTTTTTACTATTAAGAATGTTTGCTGTGGGTTTGTTGTATATGGCCTTTATTATGTTGAGGTAGGTTCCCTCTATGCCCACTTTCTGGATAGTTTTTATCCTAAATGGCTGTTGAATTTTGTCAAAAGCTTTTTCTGCATCTGTTGAGATGATCATGGGTTTTTTCCTTCAGTTTGTTAATATGGTGTATCACATTGACTGATTTGTGTATACTGAAGAATCCTTGCATCCCTGGGCTAAATCCCACTTGATCATGGTGTATGATCCTTTTAATTTGTTGTTGGATTCTGTTTGCTAATATTTTGTTGAGGATTTTTGCATCTATATTCATCAGTGATATTGCTCTGTAATTTTCTTTTTTTGTAGTATCTTTGTCTGGTTTTGGTATCAGGGTGATGGTGGCCTCGTAGAATAAGTTTGGGAGTGTTTCTTCCTCTGCAATACTTTGGAAGAGTTTGAGAAGGGTGGGTGTCAGCTCTTCTCTAAGTGTTTGATAGAATTCACCTGTGAAGCCATCTGGTCCTGGACTTTGTTTGTTGGAAGATTTTTAATCACAGTTTCAATTTCATTACTTGTGATTGGTTTGTTCATATTTTCTATGTCTTCCTGGTTCAGTCTTGGAAGGTTATACCTTTCTGAGAATTTGTCCATTTCTTCCAGGTTGTCCATTTTATTGACATAGAGTTGCTTGTAGTAGTCTCTTAGGATGCTTTTATTTCTGTGGTGTCTGTTGTAACTTCTCCTTTTTCTTTTCTAATTTTATTGATTTGAGCCCTCTCCCTCTTTTTGTTAATGAGTCTGGATAATGGTTTATCGATTTTGTTTATCTTCTCAAAGAACAAGCTTTTAGTTTTATTGGTCTTTGTTATTGTTTTCTTTGTTTCTATTTCATTTATTTCTGCTCTGATCTTTATGATTTCTTTCCTTCTGCTAACTTTGGGTTTTGTTTGTTCTTTTTTCTCTACTTCCTTTAGGTGTAAGATTAGATTGTTTATTCGAAATATTTTCTTGTTTCTTGAGGTAGGCTTGTATAGCTATAAACTTCCCTCTTAGAACTGCTTTTGCTGCATCCCATAGGTTTTTGATCATCGTGTTTTCATTGTCATTTGTCTCTAGGTATTTTTTGATTTCCTCTTTGATTTCTTCAGTGGTGTCTTGGTTATTTAGTAACGTATTGTTTTCCCTCCATGTTTTTGTGTTTTTTACCTTTTTTTCCGTGTAATTGATTTCTGATATCATAGCATCATGGTCAGAAAAGATGCTTGGTATGATGTCAGTTTTCTTAAATTTACTGAGGCTTGATTTGTGACCCAAGATGTGATCTATCCTAGAGAATGTTCCATGTACACTTGAGAAGAAAGTGTAATCTGCTGTTTTTGAATGGAATTTCCTATAAATATCAATTAAATCTATCTGATCTGTTGTGTCATTTAAAGCTTGTATTTCCTTATTAATTTTCTGTTTGGGTGATCTGTCCATTGGTGTAAGTGAGGTGTTAAAGTCCCCCACTATTATTGTGTTACTGTTGATTTCCTCTTTTATAGTTGTTAGCAGTTGCCTTTTGTATAGAGGTGCTCCTATGTTGGGTGCATATATATTTATAATTGTTGAATCTTCTTCTTGGATTGATCCCTTGATCATTATGTAGTGTCCTTCCTTGTCTCTTGTAACATTCTTTATTTTCAAGTCTATTTTATCTGATATGAGTACTGCTGCTCCAGCTTTCTTTTGATTTCCATTTGCATGGAATATCTTTTTCTATCCCCACACTTTCAATCTGTTGTGTCCCTAGGTCTGAGGTGGGTCTCTTGTAGACAGCATATAGATGGGTCTTGTTTTTGTATCCATTCAGCGAGCCTCTGTCTTTTGGTTGGAGCATTTAATCCATTCACGTTTAAGGTAATTATTGATATGTATGTTCCTTTTACCATTTTCTTAATTGTTTTGGATTTGTTTTTGTAGGTCCTTTTCTTCTCTTGTGTTTCCCACTTCGAGAAGTTCCTTTAGCATTTGTTGTAGAGCTGGTTTGGTGGTGCTGAATTCTCTTAGCTTTTTCTTGTCTGTACATCTTTTGATTTCTCCATCAAATCTGAATAAGATCCTTGCCGGGTAGAGTAATCTTGGTTGTAGGTTCTTCCCTTTCATCACCTTAAGTATATCATGCCACTCCCTTCTGGCTTGTAGAATTTCTGCTGAGAAATCAGCTGTTAACCTTATGGGAGTTCCCTTGTATGTTATTTGTTGTTTTTCCCTTGCTGCTTTCAATAATTTTTCTTTGTCTTTAATATTTGCCAATTTGATTACTATGTGTCTCAGCATGTTTTTCCTTGGGTTTATCCTGTATGGGAATCTCTGCACTTCCTAGGCTTGTGTGGCTACTTCCTTTCCCATGTTAGGGAAGTTTTCAACTATAATCTCTTCAAATATTTTCTCGGGTCGTTTCTCTCTCTCTTCCCCTTCTGGGTCCCCTAAAATGCAAATGTTGTATTTAATGTTGTCGCAGAGGTCTCTGAGGCTGTCTTCATTCCTTTCATTCTATTTTCTTTATTCTGTTCCACCACAGTGAATTCCACCATTCTGTCTTCCAGGTCACTTATCCATTCTTCTGCCTCAGTTATTCTGCTATTGATTCCTTCTAGTGTAGTTTTCATTTCAGTTATTGTATTGTTCATCTCTGTTTGTTTGTTTTTTAATTCTTCTAGGTCTTTGTTAAACATTTCTTGCTTCTTCTTGATCTTTGCTTCCATTCTTTTTCCGAGCCTGGATCACCTTCACTATCATTATTCTGAATTCTTTTTCTGGAAGGTTGCCTATCTCCACTTCATTTAGTTGTTTTTCTGGGGTTTTATCTCGTTCCTTCATCTCATACATAGCCTTCTGCCTTTTCATCTTGTCTTTCTTTCTGTGAATGTGGTTTTTGTTCCACAGGCTGCAGGATTGTAGTTCTTCTTGCTTCTGCTGAGCTCCATTTGTTAATCTTTAAAAGTAAGAATACTTTCTGCCTTATAGGATTGTGGTACTAGTTCAATAGGATGCTTAACATGGTACCTAATACTACAAAAGTGCTCATTAAAGCCAGTTCCTGTTGTCATTATTATTATTATTACTATTACTACCTGTTGTTGTATTTTAGCCACCATCATTCATTCTTTTTCTTTCAGTAACACTGCCCCAATTTCCTTTTGGTGAATGGCCTCTCTGCTATTCTGGGCAATCTTGTTCAGATTGTAATTTAAGGATATTTGACCTTCCTTAGTTGAGGGGTCATATGTGTCCTAAAATAGGCTATTAGACTCTTCTGGGACTTTGGTGCCTTAGAGGGAAGATGCAAGAATGGAGGCTAAACTAACAAAATAACTAGAGCAGATTCATCCTCATGGCAGCTTTGTTGATATGGGAAAACTCAGGAGTAGCTCTGGTCCCTTCCCTTCCTGAGCCTGCTTCTTCAGGCCTTTGGTTCTCTGAGCCATACTACATCTTGAAATGAATTCTCTTTTGCTCGAATTACTCAGAGTTGGATTGTTTTTCTTGCAACCAAAGAATGTAAGAGGATATTAATTATATAAATATGATTAAGGCCAATTTTTCAAGGCAGGAGAACTGCTGTGAGTCTGAAATACATTATTTCTTGGACCTACTATTATACTGTTCTCCTTACTGTAGGCATCCATGAGCTGCAAATATTTTGAAGACTTCCCTGTGGTAAGATCCTTACTCTTGTTCACTGTTATACTCCTAGTAGAGGACCCAGTGCTCAGTATTTGCTGAATGAAAAGAGGAATATTCTCAGCCTGGCTTCTCAGTTAACATCATTCTTGGGGTTAGAATGGTGTTCTAATTCTTTTATGGGATGTAGACCTTTTATATACAGCTTCTTCTGAGTATAGAGTTAAGCATTATGCTAGTACTCAAATGTAGTACTCAGCTAATCCTTACAGTGATTTCAAGAGGTGGGTGTTTTTCATTTCCATTTTCCATTAGTAAACTGTCTCTCAGATAATTTAAGCAAATCACCTGAGGTTACACACTTAGTAAGAGAAACAGTCAGGAGTTGAACCCAGCTCTACCTGATTTCCAAAGTTTAATTATTTCTCGGCATACTGTGGAAACCTCTAAAATATTTCCTTTATATCATTTCCTTTTGTTTCCTATTCTTTTCATTCAGAATTGTCTGGCATCCTCTTTTTGTGCATTTCCTTAGGGTAAATACAAAGAATGGTGTTATGACTATCAAGTAATGAAACTGACATGTAACCAAGTATGTTAAAACTTGCATGTTCACATGAGTGTTGTCCCTTTCGAAGTGCTCATTGTGGGAAGTTGTGCTTTCTATTATTAACATATTGTCTGCAAGCCTGTGTCTCATTCTTTTGAGTGCCCTTAATGCAACAATTCTTTGTTCTTTGAGAATACATTTGATCTTTAAAACAGCCAAAGACATTTGAAGGGCAATCTAGTGAAGAAGATGGGCAATCATGTTGTGAAGGACCATTTTTAGTGAAAAATGACATATGAGTGTTAAGTGTTGAGACTTGTCCATTGTGGCATTTGAATTGTTCTGAAGGTTGCTCTCCAGGAGGGATCCCTAAACTCTTTTCTTTCATCCATCAAATATTAGGACCTGTGCCAAGCACTGGATATTTGGTGATAAACAAGACAGACATGAGTCTGGTCCTCATGGAGCTCTTAGTCTAGCAGTGAACAGATATAACAGCAAACAATGGGTTTTCATTACTTTGGGGACACATGCACCAGGAAAAGCCCAGGACAGGATGAGCACCCCATCTCTGAGGAGTCAGGAAGGCTTCCCTGAGTAATTGCTAGGTGGTAGGTGAAGAGAGCACAAGGGTAAGGTAGGGTTTCTCAACCTCCACAGTACTGACATTTGCACAGGATTCTTTGTCGTGGGGCTGTCCTGTGCACTATGGGCTGTTTAGTAGCATCCCTGGTCTCTACCAACTAGATGCCAATAGCAGCCCCCTCCAGCTGTGGCAATCATCATAGTCTCCACACATTGTTAAATGTCCCCTGAAGGGCAAAATTACCCCAGGTGAGAACCACTGGCGGAGGTTAGAAAGGAGTGTTCTGTGCAGAGGCAGCAGTATGTACAAGTCCCCAAAATGGGAAGGAGGAAGGGAAGCATATTGAGGAACTGAAAGAGTGCTAGAAAATTATTGGTGAGACAGTTGTACAGTTAGAATAGTTTGTAGTCTCCATAACAAAGTCAGGCATCCCTGTCCTATTTGAAAGATAGTTTCATCTCCTACTAGTTGCTAGAGCAGTGCTGTTGGCATCCTGCCTTTGATGTGACCCATTGCTATTTGTTACTGGAAAACACTTTGACATTCTCAGGTGAATGGCATCATTCCTTTCAGTGGGAAAATCATCCACCATAGCTTTCTTATTCCTAAGGGGACTGATTTTAAGCCTCTATCAGTTCATTTTTGTTGCTGTATGAGCCCCAGAGTGTGTGAATGTCCCAGTTTGAAGCCTGTCATCCTCACGAGACTGGAAGGTAGGAACAGCTGCATCTGTTTTGCTCACATAGCATCTTCACTGCCCAACAGGCATGTAATAGACTCCCTGTAACATTTATTGAATTATGATGGTACAGTTTTCCCTTGTATCTGTGGAAATTGGGTCTAGGACCCTCCACGGATACCAAAATCCGAAGATGCTCAAGTTTCTTACATAAAATGATGTAGTACAGTTAGCCCTTCCAACCCACAGATAGGAGGCCCAACTGTACTTGGTCATGGGAAGGGGAGGAACCCAAGGGAAGAAGACTAAAAATAGTAAGTAGGGAAGTGAGAGGAATTAGATTTTTTTTTTTTTTTACTGGACATAGGATGGAATCTTGGGCACTTTTTATGTACCCCCTTAAAGGTTTGGTTGACTTCAGCTTATATGTGGCTTAGACAGAGGTTAGATGTGATAAGAATTTGCTTATAGTTTACGAAGATTAAAAAATACATTTTAAATTGTTTATTTGTACTGAATAGGTGCTCTACTATATTGGGAGAACTCATAGTTCATAGTCTGACATTTCAAATCAGTGTATTTGTACCTAGTTGGCTTTGCAGGAGAAACAATGAAGAAGGGCTGGGTAAAATAAGGAAACTTTCTTTCCTTTAGTCAGCCTGAATTGTTCAGGAACCTGACCTCCTTAAGATGGAAGTTGTCCCCCTGGCATGAGGTGGGGCTGGAAGTGTGGGGCTTGCAGCTTCCTCCTCCTCTGCCTAACTCACATTTATTTTCTTACCCAGTTTACTTTTCTTTATGTTTCACTGCCTTTCCCCCCTTCACTGAAAAACATGTCTGAGATAACAGAGAATCTTGGGTGGAATTATATTTAGGGCCAGACCAGTACTAAAAAACAAGTTACCTTGAACAGTAGCAAATTAGCATTTTGTGGACAGCAAAGGTTTACTTAGGAAGTTATGCCATGTAGTCAAAAGCTTTTCCACAGGTATGAATGTAGGTTGGCTTGAGGAGAATATTTCTCTAAACCCCAAAGCACAGTCACTGATGGTTAGTGAGTCATTCTCAGATTCATGTACAAGACCTTCTAGGTTGGGTTCAATAGGGCAGGGTTTCAATTTTCTTCAGCAGCCGCTTGTTGAGCAAGACCCGTGTTTCTATTGGCTCTGCCCCATATATATGAATTGCTATTGATTATGCATTGAGGTCGTATGAGGAGTGGAGAAATTGTTTTTGACAAACATTACTGTTTGGAAATACTTGACCTAAGTAGGTTCAGGTGTTTTCTGAGAGTTCACAGTTGTAATGAAGATGGAACTTGAGTTGTGTATCAGAGAAAGAGAAATAGAGAGATACAACTCATTGAATTTATATATATTGATATTTTCTGTCCCTGATGTGATTACATTCTTTAATTCCCCCAGTTAATATTTTAAACCATTTGTAGGGAGGAAACTGGGTTTAACTAGTGTTTCCCAGCACAGATTGTAGCATAAGTACCTTACAGACACTTGGTAAATTCTGACTGAGGGCAAGTGTGTACTCCTTGGTACTTGGTATTTTCCATGAGAAGCAAACCCAGTGTTGAAGCATCGTTCCTCTAGATTGGGATGGTTTCCCGAAAGCTTTCAGTACGATGACACAGATTACCTGCAAGACTAATTGCTCTACCACCAACCTTGTTTCATAGGCAACTCATGCCCAAGGGTAAAATAACACGCACACTGAGGCAAATTTTCCGACATGTGCCCCTAAACCTTCCCCCTGAATGGAGAAACTGACCTTTTGGTGAACAGATATTCTTTCACCTTCACTGTTTTAGAAGTTGTTAACACTGGGCCAGCTACATGATTGATGCGCGAGCTTTCCTCTTTTCTGTGGAGTAAGTTCTACTCTTTCCCCCTCAGAGCTGTGAGCTTTTTATATTGTTTTCCTTTGATAAGGTGGCTGGGCTACCCATAAATTTGAATGTATTTTTTAATGACCTGGTGGCGCTGAAAGAGTGTTATTCTGCTTTTGTAGTCTTCTGGTTTTTCTTCTGCAGCTCACACTACCGGTTAAACCTTTTGTGAATGTGCCCTTCTATTAGTAATCTGTTTGAAATTTAAAAAAAAAAAATTTAAGATGGGTTTCTTACTTATGGTTTAGTTTGTCTCAGGCAAATGAGAATATCTTTTTTAAGTCTGTTAAAGAGGGCAAATCTTTTGAAGTCACTCTTTCCAACAAACTTCAGAGTTTTCCAAGTGGAGGAAGTATTAAAAGGATAGAAAACCCAGTGCCTGTACCAGTTTTCTTTAATAATTTTAAATTTGGAGGTATGAGGGTGGATACTTCCTCAAAGCTCATTATTGCACACTCTGACAAAGGGGGAGATTGAGGCAGTGTAGATGCGTGATTAAGAATACGTATTCTGGGGTGAAGTGTTTGACCTTGGGCAAATTACTTATGCTGTCTCTGCCTCAGCTTCCTTGCCTGTAAAATGGGAATAGTGGTAAAAATAGTACCTACCTCATAAGGCTGTTGTGAAGAGTTAGTGGGTTTAATATATACAAAGTGCTTAGGTCAGAATGCCTGGTGCATTGTAAGTGCTTCCTGAATGTGAGCCCTTATAGGGTCTCCAACAATTCTGCAATCCCAATAGCTCTGAACTCAAACAATAGTTATTTTCTATTTTAAAAATAATTTATTTTGTGGCAAAACTGAACGTGAAACAATATGAGACTATTTTTGTCTTTATTCCATTTAATGTGAATATTTATAAGTTTCTCTGTGGAAAATGTTAATGTGTTTGATGTGGAGTGCTGTCCAATATACTAGATGAGTTACATATGTAAGGTGAATGCACCATATTAGATTTCCAAAGTCAGAAAAATTCTGAATTCTGAAATACATCTGACACAAAGAACTGGACATATGCAGAGATAGGACAATATATTGGCAAAAATACTCCCTGTTTGATCACCCATCCTACTTCTTGGTTACATCCCTTGGTATTTTCTTATAGGAATTAAAGAAAATAGAAATTTCTCAGGCTATTCACTCATTTACTAAATAGTTATTGAACCCCTACTATGTGCCAAACACCCCTACTTTCAGGGAGTTGATTGGCCAATGGTAGCTTTACTTCACTGAGGGCCTACTATGTTCAAGGCTTAATCTAGATCCATGATTAAAATCATCTCTGATCCTGTAGAATAATCAGTTCTACAAAAGAAGAAACAGAGGTTCAGAATTGCTAGGTAACCTGCTCACAGTTGGTGAATGCCTGAGCTGAGACTTAACTCTGGTCTGAGTGGCTCCATAGCCCCTGTTCTTTCCACTTCACCATGTTACATTTGACTGGGAGCACTTGGAACTAATGGCTCTTAAAGAGGGTCTTGTAGATTTTTATCTCTGTGACATGTCATGTTCTGTAAGGCCTTGCAAACAGGAAAGGCCCAGCCCAAGGGTGGGCTCACTAGTGTTCTTACTGCTTGACCTCCCTGGAAGGGTTGTGTCATGACCTGCAGGAGGCGTGTGAGCAGCCAGAGGGCTAGTCAGCCAAGTCACAAATGAAAAGTGTGCAGTGGGGTATACATGAAATATTGGAAAACTACAAAGTCAGTTTTGTTTAACAACTCTTTCTAACATTTTTATGGAAGTAAAATATGTATACCATGAAAATCACAGATCTTAAGTTTCCAATTCAATGAATTTTGATAAGAATTATACATGCATATCTAAACCCTAGAAAGTGTCTTGCCCTCTACCAGTCAAACGTCACCCTGTAGGCACCACAGTTCTGATTTTTCCCTCCATAGTTTGGTTTTGCTTGTTCTTGAGCTTCATATAAATGGAATCAAACAGGATGCACTGTGCTGTGTCTGGCTTTTTTTGAATAATACACTTTTTCTGAGATATATTTAAATTGTGGTGTTATCAGTAGTTCATTCTTTGTTATTCTGTGTAGTATTGTATTGCCTAAATATCCTGCAATTTATTTTTACATTCTCCTGTTGGATATATGGGTCGTTTCCAGTTCGGAGCTATTGAATAAAGCTGCTATAAACATTGTACAAGTCATTTACGGACAAAATTTTTCATCGTTCCAGGGTAAATAACTAGGATTAGAATTGCTGGGTCACAAGACAGGTGAATGTTTAATTTAATAAGAAATTGCTAAACAGTTCCAAAGCGGTTGCGCACATTTTATACCATTAACGGTCTGAGAGTACTAGTTGTTCCTCATCCTGGCCAATCAGGTACAGTCAGTCTTTTAAATTTTAGCTATTCTAGTAGGTGTGAAATGGTAAATCATTGTGATTTTAATTTGTACTTATTTGATGAGTAATGATGTTAATTAAGTATATTATTACGTGCTTATTGGCCATTTGTATATTTTCTATTGTGAACTGACTTGCAAGGCTTTGTTCATTTTTTTATTGGATTCTTTGTCTCTTTATTATTGATTTGATTTTAGGAGTTCTTCATATACTGAGATACAGATCTTTCTCAAATGCATGTAGCAAACTTTTTTTTCCCCATTGTGTGGAAAACTACAAAGCTTTTTTTTTTTACATCTTTATTGGAGTATAATTGCTTTACAATGGTGTGTTAGTTTCTGCTTTATAACAAAGCGAATCAGTTATACATATACATATGTTCCCATATCTCTTCCCTCTTGCGTCTCCCTCCCTCCCACCCTCCCTATCCCACCCCTCTAGGTGGTCACAAACCACCGAGTTGATCTCCCTGTGCTATGCGGCTGCTTCCCACTAGCTATCTATTTTACGGTTGGTAGTGTATATATGTCCATGCCACTCTCACACTTTGTCAAAGCTTACCCTTCCCCGTCGCCATATCCTCAAGTCCATTCTGTAGTAGGTCTGTGTCTTTATTCCTGTCTTACCCCTAGGTTCTTCATGACATTTTTTTTTCTTAGATTCCATATATATGTGTTAGCATACAGTATTTGTCTTTCTCCTTCTAACTTTCTTCACTCTGTATGATAGACTCTAGGTTCATCCACCTCACTACAAATAACTCAATTTCATTTCTTTTTATGGCTGAGTAATATTCCATTGTATATATGTGCCACATCTTCTTTATCCATTCATCCAATGATGGACACTTAGGTTGTTTCCATCTCCTGGCTACTGTAAATAGAGCTGCAATGAACATTTTGGTACATGACTCTTTTTTTTTTTTACATCTTTATTGGAGTATAATTGCTTTACAATGGTGTGCTAGTTTCTTCTTTATAACAAAGTGAATCAGTTATACATATACATATGTTCCCATCTCTACTCTCTCTTGCATCTCCCTCCCTCCCACCCTCCCCATCCCACCCGTCTAGGTGGTCACAAAGCACCGAGCTGATCTCCCTGTGCTATGCGGCTGCTTCCCACTAGCTATGTATTTTACGTTTGGTAGTGTATATATGTCCATGCCACTCTCTCGCTTTGTCACAGCTTACCCTTCCCTGTCACCATATCCTCAAGTCCATTCTGTAGTAGGTCTGTGTCTTTATTTCTCACTTACCCCTAGATTCTTCATGACATTTTTTTTCTTAAATTCCATATATATGTGTTAGCATACGGTATTTGTCTTTCTCTTTCTGACTTACTTCACTCTGTATGACAGACTCTATGTCCATCCACCTCATTACAAATAGCTCAATTTCGTTTCTTTTTATGGCTGAGTAATATTCCATTGTATATATGTGCCACATCTTCTTTATCCATTCATCCGATGATGGACACTTAGGTTGTTTCCATCTCCTGGCTACTGTAAATAGAGCTGCAATGAACATTATGGTACGTGACTCTTTTTGAATTATGGTTTTCTCAGGGTATATGCCCAGTAGTGGGATTGCTGGGTCTTATGATAATTGTATTTGTAGTTTTTTAAGGAACCTCCATACTGCTCTCCATAGAGGCTGTACCAATTCACACTCCCACCAGCTGTGTAAGAGTGTTCCCTTATATCCACACCCTCTCCAGCATTTATTGTTTCTAGATTTTTGGATGATGGCCATTCTGACTGGTGTGAGATGATATCTCATTGTAGTTTTGATTTGCATTTCTCTAATGATTAATGATGTTGAGCATTCTTTCATCTGTTTGTTGGCAGTCTGTATATCTCCTTTGGAGAAGTCTCTATTTAGGTCTTCTGCCCATTTTTGGATTGGGTTGTTTGTTTTTTTGTTATTGAGCCGCATGAGCTGCTTATAAATTTTGGAGATTAATCCTTTGTCAGTTGCTTCATTTGCAAATATTTTCTCCCATTCTGAGGGTTGTCTTTTGGTCTTGTTCATTGTTTCCTTTGCTGTGCAAAACCTTTGAAGTTTCATTAGGTCCCATTTGTTTATTTTTGTTTTTATTTCCATTTCTCTAGGAGGTGAGTCAAAAAGGATCTTGCTGTGATTTATGTCATAGAGAGTTCTGCCTACGTTTTCCTCTAAGAGTTTGATAATTTCTGGCCTTACATTTACGTCTTTAATCCATTTTGAGCTTATTTTTGTGTATTGTGTTAGGGAGTGTTCTAATCCCATACTTTTACATGTACCTGTCCAGTTTTCCCAGCACCACTTATAGAAGAGGCTGTCTTTTCTCCACTGTATATTCTTGCCTCCCTTATCACAGATAAGGTGACCATATGTGTGTGGGTTTATCTCTGGGCTTTCTATCTTGTTCCATTGATCTGTTTTTCTGTTTTTGTGCCAGTACAATACTGTCTTGATTACTGTAGCTTTGTAGTATAGTCTGAGGTGAGGGAGCCTGATTCCTCTAGCTCTGTTATTCGTTCTCAAGATTGCTTTGGCTATTCGGGGTCTTTTGTGTTTCCATACAAATTGTGAAATTTTTTGTTCTAGTTCTGTGGAAAATGCCAGTGGTAGTTTGATAGGGATTGCATTGAATCTGTAGATTGCTTTGGGTAGTAGAGTCATTTTCACAATGTTGATTCTTCCAATCCAAGAACATGGTATATCTCTCCATCTATTTGTATCATCTTTAATTTCCTTCATCAGTGTCTTATAATTCTCTGCATACAGGACTTTCGTCTCCTTAGGTAGGTTTATTCCTAGATATTTTATTCTTTTTGTTGCAGTGGTAAATGGGAGTGTTTTCTTGATTTCACTTTCAGATTTTTCATCATTAGTGTATAGGAATGCCAGAGATTTCTGTGCATTAATTTTGTATCCTGCTACTTTACCAAATTCATTGATTAGCTCTAGTAGTTTTCTGGTGGCGTCTTTAGGATTCTCTATGTATAGTATCATGTCATCTGCAAACAGTGACCGCTTTACTTCCTCTTTTCTGATTTGGATTCCTTTTATTTCCTTTTCTTCTCTGATTGCTGTGGCTAAAACTTCCAAAACTATGTTGAATAAGAGTGGGCAACCTTGTCTTGTTCCTGATTTTTCTTAGTGGAAATGCTTTCAGTTTTTCACCGTTGAGGACGATGTTGGCTGTGGGTTTGTCATATATGGCCTTTATTATGTTGAGGAAAGTTCCCTCTATGCCTACTTTCTGCAGGGTTTTTATCATAAATGGGTGTTGAATTTTGTCAAAAGCTTTCTCTGCATCTATTGAGATGACCATATGCTTTTTCTCCTTCAATTTGTTAATATGGTGTATCACATTGATTTGCGTAAATTGAAGAATCCTTGCATTCCTGAAATAAACCCCACTTGATCATGGTGTATGATCCTCTTAATGTGCTGTTGGATTCTGTTTCCTAGTATTTTGTTGAGGATTTTTGCATCTATGTTCATCAGTGATATTGGCCTGTAGTCTTCTTTCTTTGTGACATCCTTGTCTAGTTTTGGTATCAGGGTGATGGTGGCCTCGTAGAATGAGTTGGGGAGTGTTCCTCCCTCTGCTATATTTTGGAAGAGTTTGAGAAGGATAGGTGTTAGCTCTTCTCTAAATGTTTGATAGAATTCGCCTGTGAAGCCATCTGGTCCTGGGCTTTTGTTTGTTGGAAGATTTTTAATCACAGTTTCAATTTCAGTGCTTGTGATTGGTCTGTTCATATTTTCTATTACTTCCTGATTCAGTCTTGGCAGGTTGTGCTTTTCTAAGAATTTGTCCATTTCTTCCAGGTTCTCCATTTTATTGGCATAGAGTTGCTTGTAGTAATCTCTCATGATCTTTTGTATTTCTGCAGTGTCAGTTGTTACTTCTCCTTTTTCATTTCTAATTCTATTGATTTGAGTCTTCTCCCTTTTTTTCTTGATGAGTCTGGCTATCAATTTTGCCTTCTCAAAGAACCAGCTTTTAATTTTATTGATCTTTGCTTTCGTTTCTTTCATTTCTTTTTCATTTATTTCTGATCTGATTTTTATGATTTCTTTCCTTCTGCTAACTTTGGGGGTTTTTTTTTTTGTTCTTCTTTTGTTCTTCTAATTGCTTTAGGTGCAAGGTTATCGTTTATCCGAGATGTTTCCTGTTTCTTAAGGTAGGATTGTATTGCTATAAACTTCCCTTAGAACTGCTTTTGCTGCATCCCATAGGTTTTGGGTCGTTGTGTCTCCATTGTCATTTGTTTCTAGGTATTTTTTGATTTCTTCTTTGATTTCTTCAGTGATCACTTCGTTATTAAGTAGTGTATTGTTTAGCCTCCGTGTGTTTGTATTTTTTACAGATCTTTTCCTGTAATTGATATCTAGTCTCATAGCATTGTGGTCAGAAAAGATACTTGATGCAATTTCAATTTTCCTAAATTTACCAAGGCTTGATTTGTGACCCAAGATATGATCTATCCTGGAGAATGTTCCATGAGCACTTGAGAAAAATGTGTATTCTGTTGTTTTTGGATGGAATGTCCTATAAATATCAATTAAGTCCATCTTGTTTAATGTATCATTTAAAGCTTGTGTTTCCTTATTTATTTTCATTTTGGAAGATCTGTCCATTGGTGAAAGTGGGGTGTTAAAGTCCCCTACTATGAATGTGCTACTGTCAATTTCCTCTTTTATGGCTGTTAGTATTTGCCTTATGTATTGTGGTGCTCCTATGTTGGGTGCATAAATATTTACAATTGTTATATCTTCTTCTTGGATCGATCCCTTGATCATTATGTAGTGTCCTTCTTTGTCTCTTCTAATAGTCTTTATTTTAAAGTCTATTCTGTCTGATATGAGAATTGCTACTCCAGCTTTCTTTTGGTTTCCATTTGCATGGAATATCTTTTTCCATGCCCTCACTTTCAGTCTGTATGTGTGTCTAAGTCAGAAGTGGGTCTCTTGTAGACAGCATATATATGGGTCTTGTTTTTTTTATCCATTCAGCCAGTCTGTGTCTTTTGGTGGGAGTATTTAGTCCATTTACATTTAAGGTAATTATCAATATGCATGTTCCTATTACCATTTTCTTAATTGTTTTGGGTTTGTTATTGTAGGTCTTTTCCTTCTCTTGTGTTTCCTGCCTAGAGAAGTTCCTTTAGCATTGGCTGTAAAACTGGTTTGGTGGTGCTGAACTCTCTCAGCTTTTGCTTGTCTGTAAAGGTTTTAATTTCTCCATCAAGTCTGAATGAGATCCTTGCTGGTTAGAGTAATCTTGGTTGCAGGTTTTTCTCCTTCATCACTTTAAATATGTCCTGCCAATCCCTTCTGGCTTGCAGAGTTTCTGCTGGAAGATCAGCTGTTATCCTTATGGGCATTCCCTTGTGTGTTATTTGTTGTTTTTCCCTTGCTGCTTTTAATATGCTTTCTTTGTATTTAATTTTTGACAGTTTGATTAATATGTGTCTTGGTGTGTTTCTCCTTGGATTTATCCTGTATGGGACTCTCTGTGCTTCCTGGACTTGATTAACTATTTCCTTTCCCATATTAGGGAAGTTTTCAATTATAATCTCTTCAAATATTTTCTCAGTCCCTTTCTTTTTCTCTTCTTCTTCTGGAACCTCTATAAGTTGAATGTTGGTGCATTTAATGTTGTCCCAGATGTCTCTGAGCCTATCCTCAATTCTTTTCATTCTTTTTTCTTTCTTCTGCTCTGCAGTAGTTATTTCCACTATTTTATCTTCCAGGTAACTTATCCGTTCTTCTGCCTCAGTTATTCTGCTATTGATCCCTTCTAGAGTATTTTTAGTTTCATTTATTGTGTTGTTCATCATTGCTTGTTTCATCTTTAGTTTTTCTAGGTCCTTGTTAAATGTTTCTTGCATTTTCTCTATTCTATTTCCAAGATTTTGGAAATAGAATCTTTACTATCATTATTCTGAATTCTTCACCATCATTATTATGAATTCTTTTTCAGGTAGACTGCCTATATCCTCTTCATTTGTTAGGTCTGGTGGGTTTTCATCTTGCTCCTTCATTTGCTGTGTGTGTTTCTGTCTTTTCATTTTGCTTATCTTACTGTGTTTGCGGTCTCCTTTTTGCAGGCTGCAGGTTTGTAGTTCCCGTTGTTTTTGGTGTCTGTCCCCAGTGGCTAAAGTTAGTTCAGTGGGTTGTGTATGCTTCCTGGTGGAGGGGACTAGTGCCTGTGTTCTGGTGGATGAGACTAGATCTTGTCTTTCTGGTGGGCAGGTCCACGTCTGGTGGTGTATTTTGGGGTGTCTGTGGACTTATTATGATTTTAGTCAGCCTCTCTGCTAATGGGTGGGGTTGTTCTCCTGTCTTGCTAGTTGTTTGGCATAGGGTGTCCAGCACTGTAGCTTGCTGGTCATTGAGTGCAGTTGGGAGTTGGTGTTGAGATGGAGATCTCTGGGAGATTTTCGCTGCTTGATATTTCGTGGAGCTGGGAGGTCTCTTGTGGACCAGTGTCCTGAAGTTGTCTCTTCCACCTGAGAGGCACAGCACTGACTCATGACTGCAGCAGCACCAAGAGCCTTTGATACATACGGCTCAGAATAAAAGGGAGAAAAAGTAGAAAGAAAGAAAAAGAAAGAAAGAAAGAAAGAAAGAAAGAAAGAA
The DNA here is from genome assembly GCF_963455315.2 of Globicephala melas. Taxonomy (NCBI): domain Eukaryota; kingdom Metazoa; phylum Chordata; class Mammalia; order Artiodactyla; family Delphinidae; genus Globicephala; species Globicephala melas. The sequence continues at coordinate 65,128,770 of NC_083316.1, forward strand.
AGAAAGAAAGAAAGAAAGGGGATAAAAGAAAATAAAATGAAGTAAGATAAAATAATGTTATTAAAATAAAAAACAATTGTTAAGAAAAAAAAATTTTTTAAGTAAAAATACAAAAAAAACCCGGAAGGGTAGAACCCTAGGACAAATGGTGAAAGCAAAGCTATACATACAAAATCTCACACAGAAGCATACACATACACACTCACGAAAAGGGGAAAAAATCATAAATCTTGCTCTCAAAGTCCACCTCCTCAATTTGGGATGATTCGTTGTCTATTCATGTATTCCACAGATGCAGGGTACATCAAGTTGATTGTGGAGATTTAATCTGCTGCTCCTGAGGCTGCTGGGAGAGATTTCCCTTTCTCTTCTTTGTTAGCACAGCTCCCAGGGCTCAGCTTTGGATTTGGCCCCACCTCTGCGTGTAGGTCGCCGGAGGGCGTCTGTTCTTCGCTCAGACAGGACGGGGTTAAAGGAGCAGCTGCTTCGGGGGCTCTGGCTCACTCAGGCCGTGGGGAGGGAGGAGTCCGGATGCGGGGTGAGCCTGTGGCGGCAGAGGCCTGCGTGATGTGGCATGACGTTGCACGAGCCTGAGGCGCGCCGTGCGTTCTCCTGGGGAAGTTGTCTGTGGGTCCTGGGACCGTGGCAGTGGTGGGCTGCTCAGGCTCCCTGGAAGGGAGGTGTGGAGAGTGACCTGTGCTCTCACACAGGCTTCTTAGTGGCGGCAGCAGTAGCTTTAGCATCTCATGCCCGTCTCTGGGGTCCGCGCTGTTAGCTGCGGCTCACGCCCATCTCTGGAGCTCCTTTAAGCAGTGCTCTTAATCCCCTCTCCTTGCGCACCAAGAAACAAAGTGGGAGGAAAAAGTCTCTTGCCTCTTTGGCAGGTCCAGACTTTTTCCGGACTTCCTCCCGGCTATCTGGTGCACTAATCCCTTCAGGCTATGTTCATGCTGCCATTTCCTTCCCTGCGCTTGACCGAAGCCCGAGCCTCAGTTCCCAGCTGCGCCCGCCCCGGCGGGTGAGCAGACAAGCCTCTCGGGCTGGTGAATTCCGATCCTCTGTGCGGGAATCTCTCTGCTCTGCCCTCTCCACCCCTGTTGCTGCGCTCTCCACCGCGGCTCCGAAGCTTTCCCCCCTCCGCCACCCACAGTCTCTGCCCGTGAAGGGGCTTCCTAGTGTGTGGAAACCTTTCCTCCTTCACAGCTCCCTCCCACTGGTGCAGGTCCCGTCCCTTATCCTTTTGTCTCTGTTTATTCTTTTTTCTTTTGCCCTACCCAGGTATGTGGGGACTTCCTTGCCTTTTGGGAGGTCTGAGGTCTTCTGCCAGTGTTCAGTAGGTGTTCTGTAGGAGTTGTTCCACATGTAGATGTATTTCTGATGTATCTGTGGGGAGGAAGGTGATCTCTGCGTCTTACTCTTCCGCCATCTTCCCCTGGCCTCCCAAAGTCATTTTTTTAAAAGTAAAATTTCCTCAGTGAGATGGCTTTAAGGTTTTAGTTTCTTCCTCATTCTGATTACAGTATTTGATAGAATGTTTTCCTTTTTCAAGCAGGTTTCTTTGCAATTGGCAAGAGGAGAGATATTGCAGGAAGAGTTCTCATTGCTTGTGTCCTCCCAATTTTTCCCCTTATCACTCCTCTGATGTTATAAAGGGAACATGTGGTTCGTCCTGTAAAAATTTATTTTACCCTGTTTAGGATCACATTTATTTAATTAGAGGAAATAAAAATGGGCAAATTAAAACAACAAATCTAAAAACTGGTTTTTCCCCCCAAAAGGAACATTTAGAAAGATATGGTAATTGTTTAAAAGTTTTCTTTTTAGTTATAAAAGTAAACACACTTCATGCAGAGTAAGTTGGCAAATATTTTTAAAGAGAGGAAAACTGAGTACTGAAAGTTAAAATGACCAGTTCATTTAAAAAGTAAATAAAACAATCCATAGATTTCTAAATTTCACAATTAATTCCTATTTTGCTTTTGTTAAACAAACCATGGTGTATTTCTTTCTAAAGAGAAATGTATTAACAATTTGGGAGATTGGCTAGAATTGGCTCTTGACCACATAATCAAGTGACATCCTTGAAAAGGCTGAGAGATGGAACTGGGCTCATTAATTTCCAACATCAAATCTACTGCATATATCTTCCTGTTTGAACTCTCATGTAATTGAAGAGAAACAGTGATCTAAGGCCACATTAGGGGAAGGAAGTATGAATTTCAGCCAAATTTTATGCCCTTGAGTATGTACTAGCTGTAGCTATGAAGCATTTTTCCCATTTGGACAGTAGTAAAGTTGGGTGACTGTTCAGAGCTTCTTCTTACCCTTTGGGCTTTATCCTTTCAAGGACAGGACACATCCAAGGGTGGGTTTCTAACCAGGTTGCTTTCCTAGCTCTTTTGGTGTGTTCCTATCCATTTGAGGAATCAAGTTTCCTCTTGATTCCTGGGTCATTGTTTCTGTTATGCGCTGAGTTGTGTCCCCTCAAAATTCATATGTTGAAATCCTAACTCCCCAGTACCCCAGAGTATGACTGTATTTGGAAATAGGGTCTTTAAAGAGGTAATTAAGTCAAAATAAGGTCACTAGGTTGGGGTCTAATGCAATATGATTCATGTCCTTAAAAGAAGAGGAAATTTGAACACAGACATAAACAGAGGGAAGACCACATGAAGACACAGGGAGAAGATGGTCACGTACAAGCCAAAGGGAGAGGCCTTAGAAGAGACCAACCCTGTCAACACCCTGACCTTGAACTTCTCACCTCCAGACTGTGAGAAAATACATTTCCATTTAAGGCATCCAGTCTATGGTACTTTGTTATGGAATCCCTAGCAAACGAATACAGCCTCTAATGGATCATCACTCGACCACTGTGAATGTTAAGTTCTACTAGGTCAGGGCAGACAACGAACTAAATGGCAGCCCATGTATTACTCAAAGGCTCAGAACATTTACATCAATCATTTCTCTTTTTTATTCTTTTAGTACTTTTTAAAAATCAAATAGTCGTAGTTTATAGTTTCAAAATATTACATAAGTTTAGCATACTATATATCTCTTGAATTCTATGTGATTTTCTACAAAATATGCATTCATGTAAAATGTATCAAACAAATATGTTTTTGGACTTTCAGAGCAAGGGAAAAAAATCTTACTTTAGATGTTTGATCATAAAACTTTTTTATTCTTGGGGGAAGTTACTGAACATTTCTGTACAACGATTTCCCCTCTAAAACGGGGGACAATAATAGTACTTATCTCTTGGAATTTTGGAGAATCAAATAAGATTTTTACTTAGAATAGCACTGGC